>NC_090021.1:9139228-9739228 GCF_037176765.1 Anolis sagrei | reverse complement strand
ACGTGCAGTCATTGAATTCTGGTCAGGGATCCTGTCTTGTGAGATGGGATTTAATAAACCTCTGACCATTTGAAGCAGCTCGCCTGGATGGTTACATGCAGACACAACATTGGACACAATGAAATATTTATTTGCGGCTTCCACTGCCGCAGAGTTAGTCCGTATAGGCGTAAACCTGTGTTTGGTCTGAACCTTCATCAGTATGTCAAAACCTGGAGGAACAGAAATGCTTTTAGCTGATAGTACGAGAGCAAAGTTGGGACCATCTGGTCATCTCTGGGGATTAGTCCCAAAATCTTGGAGCAAACACCAAGAAGGCCCTCTTTGCCTTGTTGCCACCAAGCAGGTCTGAGAAGTTGGAGGACAGAAAAAAGCACCCCTCCCCCCAGAAGAGTGAGTTGTTTCCAGGCAATAGACAAGGGTTCTACTGGGTTCTACTGGGCTTATTGAGGAAGATGTAGTCCTTCAAATCACTTGGACCCTATCTTCAAAAAGGGTGGAAAGGGGACCCTAAGAATTACCACCCAGTCAGTCTGAAATTGATACCAGTAACATTTTTGGATAAAGTTACAAATGTTGTGAATATGTAATACCTCAATTTTCCAAAGGCCGTGACATGGTTTCCCACGATGTTCTCACGAAGGGGCTAAATGATGCAGCCCAGAATTGCATTGGCAATTTGTCTTCCATGCACCGACACACCCCTTCCCTCCTTTTCCCCAAAGAAGGACACAGAGGATGGTCTGGGTATTCATGTGCATTTATTGAGGAGAACAAGGCATGATGCCCTCTTGACAGCTGAGCAGTGGGGTCACGTTCTCTCAGCCCTTCTCAGCTGCTGGCCTTTGCCACCACTCCCCTTCAGCCCTTCTTTGGGTAATAACTGTAGTAAACACAGCAGTATTTAGGGCAGTTGGTGCCAGGGATGTGGTATGCTTGCGACCCACAGCCCTTGTAGTTACACACGCCTCCAGAGTCTGCACAGGATTTGCCTGCAGAAAGGAGAGAGAGAAATCCAATTGAAAAAGACCAGAAGCGTCTTACTGCCTATACCCCCTGATGCCCTGGGACTTGTTGGTTTCAACCTGGAGGCCAAACTACTGAGTCCAGGATCTTCCTTCTTTATTTATTTGTATAGTATGAGATATCATGGAGTTGGGACCCGAAACCTGAACTCGGAATTCATTGATGTTTCATAGACACCTCCTACACCTAGCCGGAAGGTTATTTTATGCACAATATTTGGATTCGTTTTATGCATGAAACACCCTTTGTAGACACTGAATCATCAGAAAGGAAAGGTATCAGAAAGGAAAGGTAATTTATTGATCTAGATGTGGGCGAGACTTCAGGGGAGAGTGCTTCTGGAGCATGGCCATGCAGTCTGGAAAGCTCACAGCAACCATATTGTTGTCTTTTACCAGCATTGAATTCTTGTCCAAGCTGTAAGCCACCTTGATTCCCCTTGGATGAGAATGGCGGGGTAGAGTTGAATTGTCTTCCTGGACCACTAAGTGAAAAGCCGCAAAATAGGGACGCCCCTTCCCCTTCCCTCCTCACCCTGTGTACCTTCATCTTCCTCGCTACTTCGTGGTTCTCTTACCACGGACTCGCTGTTTCACGGTATATATATAGAGAGAGAGGGGGAGCACCAGCAGCGATGAGGTAAAGCAAGGTAAAGTGGGCAAGGGGGCAGCTCTTCCTCCTTCCAGCCCTTTTAACCTTCCTTTTCCTCCTCATGGTCACCACCAAGTCTTCTTGATGCTGCTTGGCAGCAAGAGGCCCCAGCAGTGACCGTAAGGAAGAGGAGGAAGGCAAAGAGGCTGAGGAGGGAGGAAGAGCTGTCCCCTCACCTTCCTTACCTTCCTCCTCCTGGTCACCACTGGGGCCTCTTGCTGCCAAGCGGCATCAAGAAGACTTGGTTGTGACCATGAGGAGGAAGAGGAAGGTTAAAAGGGCGAGGAAGGAGGAAGAGCTGCCCCCTTGCCCTCTTTCCCTTGCTCTACCTGATCGCTGCTGGTGCCCCCCCACTCTCTCTCTATATATACCGTGAAACAGCGAGTCCGTGGTAAGAGAACCACGAAGTAGCGAGGGAACACTGTACAGTCATCTCTTTGCATTTGCAGAATTGACATTTGTAGATTTGAATATTTGTGGATTGGATGAATGTGTTCACTCTACAAATCTCTAGGTCCGCCAGTGTGACTCTGTGGTCCCCTTTCCCTTGGTTCATCCTGGAGAACCTGGAGTTTCCTACAACAGTGTTCTCTCAGATCAGCCTTTGACCACGTCTTTGGGAGCTCCATAGGATAGCGTTGGGACAAACAAAAGATTGAGACAAATAAAGTCTCTGAATCCCGGCTAACTTGGGAACACCAGAGAAATGTGTTTGAGAGACAGTTGCCTAGATGTAATGAAAGAGGCAGTTGGACAGGTGGAGCTGGGGAGAGAGTACAGATCTTTAGTGCTGACCACTAGCTAATTTTGATACAGGAAGATTTCTTCACACACCAAAGAATATCAATCTCTGGGTCAGCAGTTGACAGTTTTGTCCACCATGAGTAGTCACATGACTTTATAATTTATTATTCATTTCGTACTTTTGTACCCAGTCCTTCTCAACCCCAACAAACACTCGTTCGAGTGCTAACTACAATAATAAAATACATTTAAACAATTAATTAAAATACATTACATTAATAAGACATTTGTTTCAAATCACACAGGTTTAAAATCAGAGTCTGGGCCAGTCCATTGTCATTCGTATCTCACTGAGTGCTATGCCTGATGGCTGCCTCTACCGTTCAAACACTTGGTCTCATAAACACGTTTTGATTTTTTCCCCTGAAGAACAGCAGGGAGGGGGCCAAGTCTGATGTTACTGGGAAGGGGGTTCCACAGGTGAGGGGCCACCACTGAGAAGGCCCTGTCTCTCGTCCCCACCACTTGCCTTTGCGATGGTGGTGAAATTGAGAGCAGGGCCTCTCCAGCTGATCTTAAGCCAACGCGGTGGCTCGTTCCTTAGTGGCCTGTTCTCTGGTTCCTTGGTCCTAAATCTTCCATCATTCAATATCAATAATTCTAGAGGGTACGCATCTCTAGCATGTCCATCTATGATTCACATATACTCAACCCAAAGAAACTAATGGATATTAATACCCTAAAGGCACCAGATCTCATCTGGTCTGGGAAGCTCTGGTTGGCAGTTGGATGAGAGATCATCAATACATCCCATGCCTGTAGGGTTTATTTCAGAGGAAGGAATTTGGTAGAAACTACTCAAAGTATTCCTTGTGTAAGAAAACTGTATGAAACCCATGTGCAACCATAAATGAAAGGCCAAATAATCACATGGCTGGAATCCTGGGAGTAAACCCTAGAAATCTCAACCTGTGGAATCAATTGCAGAATCCCAATAAGATTCAGTCCCATTTGCTCTTGGTGGAGTCACTCCACTCCATCAATCCCTGAGTCTTCTTTACCACTCTACAGTAATACTCTTTTTGAAGCATGCTGACCAGAACTCTGCACATAGGTTTGAATACGATTACACAAAAGGTTTACATAAAGCCACAACAACATTGACAGTTTCAACCTGATTCATGTCTTCCTCCATCCTGACACTCCCCATTCTTGATACCCTTCAGGAGTTCATTTCCTACCTTCAACGTTCATGGCGGTGGCCACCAACATCATGACAACCATCACAAGGTAAAGAGCCCTCATATTGGACAAAGAGGTCGGATCTCAGAACGAAATAATGAACCAGTGGAGATGAGATGGAACTCGATGGTGGTTATGGTGGAGACCTGGCTGGTCCTTTTATAGGAGGTTTGCCTACCTCGGGTTCAGAAGGGATACCTGAGAAATATGCAGGCTGGCGTCATCCTGAGGCACATGACGTAGAAATAATTTCTTTGTAAATGCCACACTTTAGCTGCTCTTTTCTAGAACAATGCATACCAATCGTGTTTTCAGTGCCCATTGTTTATGAACTCTTTCCCTCAACATTGTTTGCCTTTTCCTTTTGCAATCCTTTCCTTGATATTCATGAGCTACACTCATGATGCAAAATCCGAGACTCTAGTCCCACCCTCTACTAAGCAAAGATACAGGAAAGATGCTCATCCACCCCTTGTTTAGAGACCTCCAAAGAAGAAGACTCCGCCGATCTTTCAAGGATATCTCATCATCATAGGCTATCACTCTTGGCAGAGTGTGCTTGCTTTTCAAGGGCAGAGTCTTGGTGGTGGGTCCGTAGGTGACTGTAGAGACCTATTCTGGATGCAGATGTTCTTTCACAATGAGGACATTGATTTTCAGATAGGAGGTCCTGACAACAGTTGGCTTGATGCGCCTTCTTCCCCTTGACATGTTTCTCCCTTTTGCCCTCCATGCGTGCCTATTCAAATTCCACAGCACTGTTGGTAACACCTGACCTCCAGTTAGAAAGCTCAAGGGCCAGGGCTTCCCGGTTCCCTGTGTTTATACCACTGTTTAAAGTTTTAGCTTTAAGCCCATCTTTATAGCTCTTTTCCTGCCCACCAACATTCCCTTTTCCATTCTTGAGTTGGGAGTATAGTAACTGTTTGGGGTCATCAGCCTTCATCACAGCGTGCTGCTGGTGGTCTTTGCTTCTTCCAGCACACTGACATTTGTCCGCTTGTCTTCCCAAGAGATTTGCAGGATTTTCCAGAGGCAGCGCTGATGGAATCATTCCAGGAGTTGCATGTGACGACTTTAAACTGTCCACATCTCGCAGGCGTATAGCAGGGTTGGGAGGACAATAGCTTTATAAACAAGCACTTTGGTATTCCTTCAGATGTCCCGGTCCCCAAACACTCTCTGCTTCATTCGGAAAAATGCTGCACTTGCAGAGCTCAGGTGGTGTTGAATTTCAGTATCAATCAATGTTGACTTTTGTGGAGAGATGGCTGCCAAGGTAGCAGAAATGGTCAAAATTTTCTAATGTTACATCATTAAGCTGTATTCCTGGCATTGGAGAGCGATTGGCTGGTGACTGCTGGAAGAGCAGTTTGGTTTTCTCAATGTTCAATGACAGGCCGAGCTTCACGTATGCTTCTGCAAAGGTGTTTAGAGTGCCTTGTAGGTCTTCTTCTGAATGTGCACAGACGACGTTGTCATCAGCATACTGGAGTTCTATAACAGATGTTGTTGTGACCTTGGTTTTGGTTTTCAGTCTGCTGAGGTTAAATAGCTTCCCATCTGTCCGATAGATGATTTCCACTCCGGTGGGAAGCTTCCCATCAACAAGATG
This sequence comes from Anolis sagrei, assembly GCF_037176765.1. Taxonomy (NCBI): domain Eukaryota; kingdom Metazoa; phylum Chordata; class Lepidosauria; order Squamata; family Anolidae; genus Anolis; species Anolis sagrei. The sequence continues at coordinate 9,733,950 of NC_090021.1, read as the reverse complement.
AAGTATCATAGTGATGAAGATGGAGAATAAAGTTGGGGCAATTACACATCCCTGTTTGACACCTGATTCCACCTTAAATGAGTCACTTTGGGAGCCATTGCTGTCCAGGGCTGTTGCCATCATGTCATCATGGAGGAGCCGCAGGATGTTCACAAATTTGTTAGGGCACCCAATTTTTTGGAGGATGGTCCAGAGAGCACTGCGATTCACTGTGTCGAATGCCTTTGCAAGGTCAATGAATGTCATGTACAGAGGTTGATTTTGTTCCCTGCATTTTCCAGCCGGTGACTGGTCTTAGCTATCTCTTTTATTTATTTATTTATTTTATTTTATTTTATTTACTTTATTTGTATACCGCTGTTCTCAGCCCTTAGGCGACTCACAGCGGTTCACAACAAGAACAGCAGAAATTCCATGCTATCATAACACAGTATAAAAAACAGTTAGCATCATAACATATTATAGAAAAGTATACAATTAACAACAATATACAATGAACACCAATAGCCATTCACTAGCATCTCATCACTAAAAACATGATCCAGATCCGTCATCCATTGTTCCATTCCTATGTTCATTACATTCATTGCACTAACTATTTGAACGCCTGCTCAAACAACCAGGTTTTCATTTTTTTGCGCAATACCATTAATGATGGAGCTAGTCTAATGTCCGTGGGAAGGGCGTTCCACAGCCGCAGGGCCACCACCGAGAAGGCCCTATCTCTCGTCCCTGCCAGCCGTGCCTGTGAGGCAGGCGGGATCGAGAGCAGGGCCTCCCCAGAAGATCTCAAAGTCCTGGTAGGTTCATAGGCAGAGATGCGGTCGGATAAGTAGCTTGGGCCGGAACCATTTAGGGCTTTAAAGGCCAACGCCAGCACTTTGAATTGAGCCCGGTAGCAAATCGGTAGCCAGTGGAGTTGGCGCAGCAGGGGGGTTGTATGCTCCCTTCGCTCCACTCCTGTTACAATCTCTTCATTAACTGCAGGTATGAAACTATCTTGGAGACTCGAGTCTTGAGAAGGGAGTGAACTTTCCTGCAAACCCGAGCCTGGAATTTTATCATGAGAACTTAGCCTTTCCCCTGACCTTTCTCGATCAGAATCTGTAGTAACCTTATTGTCCAAAGTGTCTCCATTTTGCACCTCATCCTCATTGACATCCAAGACAGGCTCAGAAACATTAGAAGGGGGAAATACTATAATAGATACAGGGTGAAACACAGGCTGAGTACCAACACTGATGGCATTGCAGACTTCTTCCAAACTAGGTAGAGCTGCAAGCTCATCCCTGGTTTGTTGTTGTGGGATTTGTGAAAGAACCTCTTTGGCCACAGTGGAGCTGCGATTCAGGAGGCTTTGGTAGTGTTCTTTCCAACGTAGTGCAATTGATTTTTTGTCCTTCAGAAGTTTGGTTCCATCTGATGAGCGTAGAAGCTGTATGCCATGGTTTCTTGGTCCATAGATGACCTTTGTGACTTTGAAAAATCCCTGAGCACCATGGGTATCTGCCAGGTGTTGGATTTCTCCTGCCTTCTTTGTCCACCAGACGTTCTTGAGTTCCCTTCTCCTTCTTTGGACCTCAGCTTTTGCACTGGCATAGATCTTTTTCTTAGCAGCACAATCGACGTCTCTCTGCCATGTTTGGAAGGTTTTCCTTTTCTTAGCTTTTGAATCTCATTGTCATTTACGTCCAACCAATCTTGATGTTTTTTGGTTTGATATCCAATACTTTCTTGCAGGCTGTGATGAAGACTGATGCCCGCAAACAGTTACTATACTCCCAACTCAAGAATGGAAAAGGGAATGTTGGTGGGCAGGAAAAGAGCTATAAAGATGGGCTTAAAGCTAAAACTTTAAACAGTGGTATAAACACAGAGAACTGGGAAGCCCTGGCCCTTGAGCTTTCTAACTGGAGGTCAGGTGTTACCAACAGTGCTGTGGAATTTGAATAGGCACGCATGGAGGGCTAAAGGGAGAAACATGTCAAGAGGAAGAAGGTGCATCAATCCAACTGTTGTCAGGACCTCCTATCTGAAAATTGATGTCCTCACTGTGAAGGAACATGTGCATCCAGAATAGGTCTCTACAGTCACCTACGGACCCACCACCAGGACTCTGCACTTGAAAAGCAAGCATACTCTGCCAAGAGTGATAGCCTATGATGATGAGATATCCTTGCAAGATCGGCAGAGTCTTCTTCTTTGGAGGTCTCTAAACAAGGGGTGGGTGAGCATCTTTCCTGTATCTTTGCTTAGTAGAGGGTTGGACTAGAGTCTCGGATTTTGCATCATGAGTGTAGCTCATGAATAACAAGGAAAGGATTGCAAAAGGAAAAGACAAACAATGTTGAGGGAAAGAGTTCATAAACAATGCGCACTGAAAACACGATTGGTATGCATTGTTCTAGAAAAGAGCAGCTAAAGTGTGGCATTTACATAGAGAAATTATTTCTACGTCATGTGCCTCAGGATGACGCCAGCATGCAGATTTCTCAGGTATCCCTACTGAACCCTAGGTAGGCAAACCTATAAAAGGACCAGCCAGGTCTCCAACTTAACCACCATCGAGTTCCATCTCGTCTCCACTGGTTCATTATTTCGTTCTGAGATCCGACCTCTTTGTCCAATATGAGGGCTCTTTACCTTGTGATGGTTGTCATGATGCTGGTGGCCACCGCCATGAACGTTGAAGGTAGGAAATGAACTCCTGAAGGGTATCAAGAATGGGGAGTGTCAGGATGGAGGAAGACATGAATCAGGTTGAAACTGTCAATGTTGTTGTGGCTTTATGTAAACCTTTTGTGTAATCATATTCAAACCTTTGTGCAGAGTTCTGGTCAGCATGCTTCAAAAAGAGTATTACTGTAGAGTGGCAAAGAAGACTCAGGGATTGACAGAGTGAAGTGACTCCACCAAGAGCAAATGGGACTGAATCTTATTGGGATTCTGCAATTGATTCCACAGGTTGAGATTTCTAGGGTTTACTCCTAGGATTCCAGCCATGTGATTATTTGGCCTTTCATTTATGGTTGCACATGGGTTTCATACAGTTTTCTTACACAAGGAATACTTTGAGTAGGGTCTACCAAATTCCTTCCTCTGAAATAAACCCTACAGGCATGGGATGTATTGATGATCTCTCATCCAACTGCTAACTAGAGCTTCCCAGACCAGATGAGATCTGGTGCCTTTAGGGTATTAATATCTGTGAGTTTCTTTGGGTTGAGTATATGTGAATCATAGATGGACATGCTAGAGATGCGTACCCTCTAGAATTACTGATATTGAATTATGGAAGATTTAGGACCAAGGAACCAGAGAACAGGCCACTAAGGTTTGACCCACCGCGTTGGCTTAAGATCAGCTGGAGAGGCCTTGCTCTCTATTTCACCACCATCGCAAACGCAAGTGGTGGGGACGAGAGACAAGGTCTTTTCGGTGCTGGCCCCTCACCTGTGGAACCCCCGTCCCACTGACATCAGACTGGCCCCCTCCCTGCTGTTTTTCAGGGAAAAAACTCAAAACGTGTTTATGAGACCAAGCATTCGAACAGTAGAGGCAGCAATCGGGAATAAGACTCAATGTGATATGAATGACAATGGACTGGCCCAATGGACTGGACCATTCAAATCACCTGCGTGATTTGAAACAAATGTCTTATTAATGTAATATATTTTAATTAATTGTTTAAATGTATTTTATTATTGTGGTTAGCACTCAAACGAGTGTTTGTTGTGAAGCCACCCGGAGTCCCGCCCCCCCCCGCCCCCCCGGGGTTGAGAAGGACTGGGTACAAAAGTACGAAATGAAAATAAATAATAAAGTCATGTGACTACTCATGGTGGACAAAACTGTCAACTGCTGACCCAGAGATTGATATTATTTGGTGTGTGAAGAAATCTTACTGTGTTGTTGTAGGTTTTTCCGGGCTATATAGCCATGTTCTGGAGGCAATTTTTCTCCTGACGTTTCGCCTGTATCTATGGCAAGCATCCTCAGAGGTAGTGAGGTCTGTTGGAAGTAGGAAAAATGGGTATACATATCTGTGGAATGACCAGGGTGATTCCACAGATGCAGGTGAAACGTCAGGAGAAAAATTGCCTCCAGAACATGGCCATGTAGCCCGGAAAAACCTACAACAACCCAGTGATTCCGGCCAAGAAAACCTTCGACAATAAATCTTACTGTCTCAAAATTAGCTAGTGGTCAGCACTAAAGATCGGTCCTCTCTCCCCAGCTCCACTTGTTCAACTGCCTCTTTCGTTACGTAGAGGCAACTGTCTCTCAAACACATTTCTCTGGTGTTCCTAAGTTAGCCGGGATTCAGAGACTTTATTTGTCTCCATCTTTTATTTGTCCCAACGCTATCCTGTGGTCAAAGGCTGATCTGGGAGAACACTGTTGTAGGAAACTCCAGGTTCTCCAGGATGACCCAGGAGAAAGGGGACCACAGAGTCACACTGGCGGACCTAGAGATTTGTAGAGTGAACACATTCATCCAATCCACAAATATTCAAGTCTACAAATGTCAAATCTGCAAATGCAAAGAGATGACTGTACAGTGTTATCTCGCTACTTCATGGTTCTCTTACCACGGACTCGCTGTTTCACGGTGTATATATATATATAGAGAGAGAGAGAGCGAGAGAGAGAGAGAGGTCCCAGCAGCGAGGAGGAAGAGCAAGGGAAAGAGGGCAAGGGGGCAGCTCTTCCTCCTTCCTCGCCCTTTTAACCTTCCTCTTCCTCCTCATGGTCACAACCAAGTCTTCTTGATGCCGCTTGGCAGCAAGAGGCCCCAGTGGCGACCAGGAGGAGGAAGGTAAAGAAGGTGAGGGGACAGCTCTTCCTCCCTCCTCAGCCTCTTTGCCTTCCTCCTCTTCCATATGGTCACTGCTGGGGCCTCTTGACGCTGCTTGGACACCACCGCCACTTCCTCAATCACAGGGTCCAAGCGGTGGCAAGAGGCCCAGATGGTGACGAGGAGGAGGAAGATGAAGGTAAACAGGGTGAGGAGGGAAGGGGAAGGGGCATCCCTATTTTGCGGCTTTTCACTTAGTGGTCCAGGAAGACAATTCTACTCTGGCCCGCCATTCTCATCCAAGGGGAATCAAGGTGGCTTACAGCTTGGACAAGAATTCAATGTTGGTAAACGACAACAATATGGCTGCTGTGAGCTTTCCAGGCTGCATGGCCATGCTCCAGAAGCACTCTCCCCTGTAGTCCCACCCACATCTAGATCAATAAATTACCTTTCCTTTCTGATACCTTTCCTTTCTGATGATTCAGTGTCTACAAAGGGTGTTTCATGCATAAAACGAATCCAAATATTGTGCATAAAATAACCTTCCGGCTAGGTGTAGGAGGTGTCTATGCAACATCAATGAATTCCAAGTTCAGGTTTCGGGTCCCAACTCCATGAAATCTCATACTATACAAATAAATAAAGAAGGAAGATCCTGGACTCAGCAGTTTGGCCTCCAGGTTGAAACCGACAAGTCCCAGGGCATCAGGGGGCATATGCTGTAAGACGCTTCTGGTCTTTTTCAATTGGATTTTTTCTCTCTTTTCTGCAGGCAAATCCTGTACAGGATCTGGAGGCGTGTGTGACTACAAGGGCTGTGGGAAGAACAGATACTACATCTCTGGCACCGACTGCTCTGGCTACTGCTGTGCTTACTACAGTAAAAACCCATACCCATACAAGGGCTGAAGGGGAGGGGTGGCAAAGGCCAGCAATGAGAAGGGCTGAGAGAACGTGAGCCCACTGCTCAGCTGTCAAGAGGGCATCATGTCTTGTTCTCCTCAATAAATGCACATGAATACCCAGACCATCCTCTGTGTCCTTCTTTGGGGAAAAGGAGGGAAGGGGTGTGTCGGTGCATGGAAGACAAATTGCCAATGCAATTCTGGGCTGCATCATTTAGCCCCTTTGTGAGAACATCGTGGGAAACCATGTCACGGCCTTTGGAAAATTGAGGTATTACATATTCACAACATTTGTAACTTTATCCAAAATGTTACTGGTATCAATTTCAGACTGACTGGGTGGTAATTCTTAGGGTCCCCTTTCCACCCTTTTTGAAGATAGGGTCCAAAGTGATTTGAAGGACGATATCTTCCTCAATAAGCCCAGTAGAACCCAGTAGAACCCTTGTCTATTGCCTGGAAAGGACTCACTCTTCTGGGGTGTGTGTGTGTGTGTGTGCGTGCTTTTTTCTGTCCTCCAACTTCTCAGACCTGCTTTGTGGCAACAAGGCACAGAGGGCCTTCGTGGTGATTGCTCCCCGATTTTGGGTCTGGGAAGATGCGAACACAACGATGGACAGGGTATAGGGATTTTAGCTTTGATGATCCCCACCGCTATCACCAATTGCGAGGAGGTGCTTGTGTGTTGCTGAGGTTGGCAACGGCAGGCCCTAATAATGGAGGTATTTTACCTCAGGCACTTTTTAATCTCACCGCTGCCACCAATTGTACAGATGTGGATGTTATGGAGGGAATTTACCTCAGGCCTCAATTGTGTAGAAGAGTATATTATGGAGGAGGCCAATTATTATTTGTAAATTAAGGTAACTGCCACCAACCTGAGGTATTTGAGGTACCACTGATGACATCTGGCTCTACAGACACAGATTAGTTGAGATGAGACGGTTTTCAACAAAAGATAACAAGTTTATTGTGTACAAAGCTTATGGTTGCAGGCTGTTAAATAACTTATGGAACTTTGAATATCACGTGGTTTACAATACAGTCCACTCTTCCAGATAACATAGCTTGTGGCTAACTTTCACTGAGGTGAAGCTCTCTAGTGAACAATGTTTCACTACTATAAATAGCCTTTCAATTTGATCTTCCCTCGATCTCTAGTCCTTCCTTAACTAGGGATCTTAACTAGGCTTCCTTTAGTCTTCTTTGACTAAAGAATCTGGCCAGGTTTCTTTCTTCAGCCCTCCTAGGCTGAAAAACACCACTCACACACAAGCCTCTCTCTCCTGCTTTTTAAAAATGCACAAAACTTTTCCTGCTTGGCCCCAGAGATGACCAGATGGCCCCAACTTTGCTCTCGTTCTATCAGCTAAAAGCATTTCTGTTCCTCGAGGCTTTGACATACTGATGAAGGTTCAGACCAAACACAGGTTTACGCCTATAAGAACTAACTCTGCGGCAGTGGAAGCCGCAAATAAATATTTCATTGTGGCCAACGTTGTGTCTGCATGTAACCATCCAGGCGAGCTGCTTCGAATGGTCAGAGGTTTATTAAATCCCATCTCACAAGACAGGATCCCTGAATCATAGAATCAAAGAGTTGGAAGAGACCTCCTGGGCCATCCAGTCCAACCCCCTGCCAGGAAGCAGGAATATTGCATTCAAATCACCCCTGACAGATGGCCATCCAGCTTCTTTTTAAAAGCTTCCAAAGAAGGAGCCTCCACCAGACTCCACAAGAGGCAGAGAGTTCCACTGGTGAACAGCTCTCCCTCTCTCACAGTCAAGAAGTTGATCTTCCAAGCTTGGTTTTGGCTGAGGTCCACACTTCTCTCCCTTGGTAGGAATCCATGAGCTTGGGAAGGGGCTGCGGAGGGTGGGAGAAATCCCCACTAAAATGTCTCTAAAGAGATGCTTCCTTTTGCTTTGCTTGCACCAGCGCTTGTCAACATAGAATCATAGTATCATATAATCCTATAATCCTAGAGTTGGAAGAGATCTGGTAGGCCACCATCCAGTCTAACCTCATTCTGCCAAGAAGCAGGACAGGTGCATTCAAATCACCCCTGACAGATGGCCATCCAGCCTCTGCTTAAAAGCTTCCAAGGAAGGAGCCTCCACCACACTCCGGGGCAGAGAGTTCCACTGCCGAATGGCTCTCACAGTCAGGAAGTTCTTCCTAAATCCCTCCACTCTTCTTCCCAATCCCTCCCTCCATCAATGGGGCAAGAAGGGGAGCCAACACCTGGCCCCATGGATAACCTGTAAGGAAGGCCTTGTGAGTGCCCTGAATAAAAACAAGAGAGTGTGCTTCAGAGTGATGGGCAGCAGAGTCTCTCCTTGTCCTCATGTCCTGAGGATGATGGGAGTGGCAGTGCCTTGAGCGCCAGTAGAAGGCACCCGCCTGGCCCTTGCACCTCGGACAGCCTCCCCCACCCCCAACTGGACACTTCATCCTGGCCAAGGCAGGGAGGGAGGGAAGGACCCAACAAGACCAGTCTGTGAAGCATTTGCTTAGTTCTTTGTGGATAAAGTTGCTCTGATCTATTCTGACCAGGACACTACTTTTTCTGAAGTCTCTGAAACCTCCAGGTTCTGGGTTTAAAGAGTAATGATACAAATAAACCTGACAATTCAAAATCTTGGCCCTTTGTTCTGTCTTTTTGTGGGAGGTATTTTTGAGGCCTTCAAGAAATCCAGTGGAGAACATTGGTTCCTGGACCCATGCAATTGGTCAACTCTGCTAGACCTCATTCACTTCTGGGGATTAAGCCAAAGGGAGAGTGAGAGCCAGGCCTCCTACATGGCTTTGCAACGAACCAGTGGTAATAGTTTGAGCATAGACAATAAATCCATGCTTTGCCATTTAATGCACTGGGTAACTATAGAGTTATCTGCTAATGTTTGATCCATGGTTGGACTATCAGCTTCACCACAGAGCGTTGATTTGTGCACTTTTGCTATTTGGGGGTTGAGGCTTGTGACAGGAATCAGAAGGGCAAATGTTCAGAAATTTTAATTGCCAAGGAACTCCCTCACTTACAAGATGATATAACGGACATCAAGGAAGGTCATTAAAACGGACTATCTTAGGAGTTAAGAGAGGGATATGTATTAGCTATAACCCTAGCAATTCACAAAGGGTTAAGTTTTGTTTGCATGATAAACGGTATTTTCAAGCCAAAACAAAGGAAAGTTCCCAGGCTGAAAAGTACACAGAAAGTAAAGATCTGAACATATTGAGGACAGAAGAGCTTTGGAGTGCCACTGTGTGTGGTCAGTGAATCCTACCCAAATTCCTAATGAACCGATATTGTCAGGATCCAGATGCCTTTAAAGAGCCAGACACAGGGATAAGGTCCAAACAAAGTTTATTAAGGCAACAAAAAGGACTCAGGGACAGTTACTTCAGTGTCCCTGGCCAAAACAAAAGGTTTTAAGCAATTTGCAAGACAAAAACTTAACTTGGGAAATAATCCGGATTAAACCGGCATATAATCTGGGATAAACAAAAGGTAGAGCAAAACGCTCCAAAGTCACAGAGTACAAAGTATTCAAGTAAACAAGGTGGAAGAACAGAAAGCCGTAGTCCAAAAACAGTCGAAGATATTAGAGCCAAAAAGCAGCGTTGTTGTCCAGGCAATCCGAAGTCAAAGAGAGGGGAAGTCAGCACTTACGGGAATCCAAAGCCAGCCGATACACGGAGAAAGCAGCAACCTGTAGATCCAGGACCCAACAAGAGAAACGGCAGCAACAAAGACCCAGGCACGAATCCAACACTTTGCCTTCTGCAAAGTCCCATTACTCCACTGCCTACATTTATTTTACAACTCATTATCTGTTGATGAACTGTCCTCCGCCCTTTCCTCATCGCTATCAGCTGCTTTAGCCTCCACAGCTGAACGCCAACGCCCCTCTCGCCAACGCCCCTCTCGCCTTTTCCATCTCTTAACGCCAACGCCCCTCTCGCCTTTTCCATCTCTTATCAAGACTTAGGTCTCCACATGTATCACCAGATTGCCAGTCCCCAGAAAACCCTTCAAACGTATCACTGGATGTAGGTTGTGTACTCACATCTCTGATTTCCTGCACACGAGTCCAATCCAACCCATCCTTCTCCTCGTCACTACTCCCAGACCCACCACTTCCAGTGAATCCCATAAAATCTTCTTCTTGAGTTGGAGCAGTTAGTATATCATGGATCAGTTTCCTCTGAAGCTCTTCGTCAGACTCCTGCTCCTGAGTAATCCATTTTACTCCCCTGCTCTCTTCTCCTTCCTCCTCCATTTCACCTTCTGAGAAGCCCTCAAAACAGTCATCGTCTGTAGGAGACATGAATATCTCCCTAACCCTCTTTCTTTGTTGCTCCTCATCCAAACTCTGACACCTCTCTTTCCTCCTGCACTACTCCTATCATCAATGGTAACGTTACTAGGAGACTCAACTACAACAGATATTGATGAGACAAGAGCTGTCAGTGGAATTTAAGGAGATTCATATTTAGTTGGACAAATGGATTGACTAGCTAACAGAGAGATCAGATAGTCGTAAATCCGAAAGTTGAGACTCAAGAACAGACAGAAAGTTTAGGGAAATCAGAGCACAAGGAGGAAATCCTGGAAGTAATTACTGTCCTAGAGGTCAACGAGCACAATATCTGTGAAAACGTCCAATGCAAGTGATCTTTTTCAAGTTGTCTGAAGCCCTTGTTGATCTTGAAGAAGTTCCATAGAAATATCACAGTTGTGTGGGGAATGAGACCTATCAACAGGCTCCTTAGGAGATCAGTGAGATATGTGGGCTGAGAACCTCACAAAAGGGCGAATTGGTGATCTGATTCTTCATGAATGGACTGTCTTGAGGAAGAGATTGGGAAAGAAGGCTGACATACAAAGGGGAAGAGAAAAGCAAGAGGAATGCATCGCTGGAAAGTGAAAGACAAAAAGTTCAAACGGAACCCAGGAATGTATTGTCGAAGGCTTTCATGGCTGGAATCATTAGGTTCTTGTGGGTTTTTTTCGGGCTATAGGGCCATGTTCTAGAGGCATTTCTCCTGACGTTTTGCCTGCATCTATGGCAAGCATCCTCAGAGGTAGTGAGGTCTGTTGGAATTAGGACAATGGGTTTATATATCTGTGGAATGGCTGGGGTGGGGCAAAGAGCTCTTCTCTGCTGGAGCTAGGTGTGAATGTTTCAACTGACCACCTTCATTAGCCATTGAAATCCACAAGCATGTGGACAATTTCAACAGAAAGGAAGAGACCATGAAAATGAACAAAATCTGGCTACCAATATTAAAAAACTCTAAAATTACAACAGCAAAACAGCAGAGAGGAAACAACCAGGCACATCTTAACACCTCTCAACAAAAGATTTTCCCAGGCTCAGCCAGGCCTTCAAATGCTAATGAAGGTGGTCAGTTGAAACATTCACACCTAGCTCCAGCAGGGAAGAGTCCTTTGTCCCACCCCAGCTATTCCACAGATATATAAACCCCTTGTCCTAATTCCAACAGACCTCACTACCTCTGAGGATGCTTGCCATAGATGTAGGCGAAACGTTAGGAGAAATGCCTCTAGAACATGGCCCTATAGCCCAAAAAAACCCACAAGAACCTAGGAACCCAGGAAGTCCAAACGGTGTTTGATAGATTGAATGATTTGTAATCAGGAAACTGTGGGGAATTTGCCTACTTGAATTATCTGTGTAAAACAATTGACCAAAGTAACATATGGGGCAGGATGAAAGGAGAAAAGGGGCATATGAAAGGAAGATGTATAGAAGTCTGAGACATACTTGACATTCCTATCAAAGCCTCAACCAAGATGTGTCTCGGTGTGGCATTTTCTTTCATTGCTGCTACTCGGCAGTCTTCATTTGCAAGTAAAATCTGTTGTATTTCTACCTCCTTGCCTCTCAGCGCCTCATTGGGAACTGGGCCTTGGAGGTTTATCCATGCTCCAATTCTGTGGAACTCATTGCCTCCATATATTAGAGCAATGTCGGAGTTGCGACCTTTTGTAAAGGCGCTCAAGACTTGGCTGTTTGGTTGTGCATTTAAGTAACCGGATCAAATTTTGCCATAGTCATTGCTGAATGTTTTTATGTTGAATGTTTTTATGTTGAATGTTTTTATGTTGAATGTTTTTATGTTGAATGTCTTATGTTGTGTATAAGCTATTTTAAATTGTAAGTCGCTCGGAGCTCTTTGGTGGAGAGTGACTAATTAAGAAATAAAGTGATGATTATGATGATGGTGGTGGTGGTGATGATGATGATGATGATGATGAGGTTTCAGGGTTTGCCTTTTAAAGGGGTAACGCAACTAGGCTCCAAAAGTGGAAGATAAAGAACGATGACAGCTGTTGATGAAAATTCAGGAATCCGTTAAAATTTATTTATTTATTTATTTACAGTTCTTATATTCCGCCCTTCTCACCCCGCAGGGGACTCAGGGCGGATTACAGTAAACACATATATGGCAAACATTCAATGCCAGTTTGACAGACAACAAATACAGACAAATACACCAAGGCTATTTAACTTTTTTCTGGCCGCCAGGGGAGCTGCTGCTTTTCATCGTCCATCAACGACACCGATGAAGTTCTTCCGCATTCCACATTCCCCGGAGTCTTCTTTCTTTATGGCCTCATAAATTAGTTAAATTCAGCTAAATGGATAAATTAACTAAGCTGGTGAAATATTGTCCAATGACAAGCAAGATTGAGACTTCCTAATTTACAAGTATAATAATGGTGTGTGTGTGTGTGGGGGGGGGGGGGGGGGCATTTGTTTCGAGTGGGTTTAAGGAATTAGTAGAATTTTTTTTAAAGTAGAAATGCGATTATATAACATTTTCTCTACTTGTAAAGGAAGTCGAGAGAATAGTGATAGCCATAAACATGCTGTGACAGAGAGGGTTGTAAATGAGTTTTAATAATAATAATAATAATAATAATAATAATAATAATAATACTTTATTTATACCCTACTACCGTCTCCCCAAGGGGACTCGGGATGGCTTACATGAGGCCAAGAGCAACAACACACCAGTAAAAACAAAACAGCAAGCAAATAAAACAGTACAATTAATATCACTCACATATAAACAATAACACAGAGAATTTAAAACCTTATAGCTGGGCCAGATGTATTAAATTGATTTTTTAAAATAAACACTGGACGTGAACAGAGGTAGGATTTATTATTATTATTATTTATTTCGTATACTTCTACCCCGCCCTTCTCAACCCCCGAGGCTTACAAAAAGGCACAATTCGATGCCTGCACAGTAATACAGATAAAATATAGACAGCAAGTAAAACAGTTTCGGCAGTTAAAACAATCAATATACATCACAATCAATAAAAAACCCAATCTTATGGTTAACGTTCGCAACTCAGTCCATAACTTCATTCCACATTTTCCATTCCTATCGGTCGTCGTTGTCCTTTATTTATCTATCTGCCAGATTGCCCGACGCCTGGTCCCAAATCCATGTCTTCAATTTCCTTCTAAAGGAAAGGAGGGGTGGCAATGATCTAATTTCCCCAGGGAGTGAATTCCACAGGTGAGGGGCCACCACCGAGAAGGTCCTGCTCCTCGTCCCCGTCAATCTCACTTGTGATAGAGGCAGGGCCGAGAGCAGGGCCTCCTCTGAGGACCTTAAACTCCGAGGTGGGACGTAGAGGGAGATGCGTTCAGACAGATACGCTGGGCCAGAACCGTATAGGGTTTTGTAGGTCAAAACCAGCACTTTGAATTGTGCTTGGAACTGGGTTGGCAGTCAGTGGATCTGACACAACAGAGGGGTGGTATGCTCCCTGTATGACTCTCTGGTGAGCAATCTGGCTGCCTCCCTCTGGACTAATTGAAGTTTCCGAATAGTCTTCAAAGACAGCCCCATGTAGAGTGCATTGCAGTAATCTATCCGGGATGTAACAAGAGCATGGACCACCGTGGCCAGATCCAACTTCCCAAGGTACGGGCGCAGCTGGCGCACAAGTTTTAATTGTGCAAAAGCCAGCGCCGAGACCTGGGCTTCCAGGTTCAGCGATGAGTCCAGGATCACTCCCAAGCTGCGAACCTGCGTCTTCAGGGGGAGTGTAACCCCATTTAACACAGGCTGTAACCCTATGCCCTGTTCGGCCTTACGACTGACCAGTAGGACCTCTGTCTCGTCTGGATTCAATTTCAATTTGTTAGCTCTCATCCAGTCCGACACAGCAGCCAAGCACCGGTACAAGGTCTGGACAGCCCCCTTGGTGACAGGTGAAAAGGAGTGACAGATTTGGACATCATCTGTGTAGAGATAACATCTCATTCCGAAACTCAGAATGATCTCTCCCAGCGGCTTCATGTAGATGTTAAATAACATCGGGGACAGGATTGAACCCTGTGGGACTCCACACAACAACGGTTGTGGGGCCGAACAGGTGTCACCTAATAACACCTTCTGGGACCGTACCTCAAGAAAGGATCGGAGCCATTGCAGAGCAGTGCCCCCGAGCCCCATTTCCATGAGGCGTCCCAGAAGGATACCGTGATCGACGGTATCGAAGGCCGCTGAGAGGTCCAGCAGAACTAACAGGGAAACACTCCCCCTGTCCAGTTCCCGGTGAAGATCATCTACCAAGGCGACCAAGGCTGTCTCAGTTCCATGTCCCGGCCTAAAGCCAGACTGTGCAGGATCTAGATAATCAGTGTCTACCAGAAATCCCTGGAGTTGTGTTGCCACCACACGTTCCATGACTTTGCCCAAGTAGGAGAGATTGGAAACTGGCCGATAGTTGTCTAATTGAGTGGGGTCCAGTGATGGTTTCTTCAACAGCGGTTTTATGATAGCTTGTTTTAAGCTCGCTGGAAACTTAGGATGTATCTAAGCAGCAGGGTTTTAAAAGATAATGTAGGGAGACCAACCCAACAGGTAGTTAAAGTGCTTCTGAGGACAATTGCAGAAAATTAATCAGAGCAGGGCATTGTTTCCTTGTTCAGGGAAGGCACACTGGAACAGCCACGTTTTCAGGCTCCTCCTAAAGACTGCCAATGTGGGGGCTTGTCTGATATCCTTGAGGAGTGAGTTCTGGAGTCGGGGGGCCACCACAGAGAAAGCCCCCTCCCTCATCCCCACCAATTGCACCTGCGAAGGGGGCGGGAGCGAGAGCAGGGCCTCTCCAGATGATTGAAGAGATTGCGTGGGTTCGTAAACAGAAATGCGGTCATGCAGGTAGGCAGGTCCCAAACTGTTCAGGGCTTTGTAGGTAAGAACCTGCACCTTGAATTGGGACCGGAAAATGAATGGTAGCCAATGCAGTTCCTTCTGTCAGTTAGTTTTGTTAGTCTTATTATGTAGGTATACATTCTTGTTCATTTTATGTTCGTAGAGTAGTTCATACACACACATCAGGGTTTTCCAGAATCCAGCCACTTATATGCTTATCAAGTTTGCAAATGACACTAATTTTGGAATGAAAGCAAATACTCCAGAAAACAGGATTCAAATTCAAAATGACTTCAACAGATTAGGGAGCTGAGTCAGAACTAAGAAAATGGATTTCAACAAGGAGAAATGTAAGATATGTTATTGATATTACAGAAAAAATGAGATGCATGGATTCAGGACAGGCGACGCCTGTTCTGTGCCTTCCCGTATAGTTAGGCAGCCAAGACAGACCAGTGTCTTCAAAGAAGGCTGTCTCTCCCATTTGGATCTTTCAGTCACCTTATATACATGTCTTTTCGCTGTGTCATGGGCACACACCTCTCTTATCGGATCAACCATTCAAAAACATGTTTTTCTCATATTTTGCCACTTCAGTGTCTCTAACTGATAACCCTCTACAAACTACGTAAACACACACATTATTGTCGAAGGCTTTCATGGCTGGAATCACTAGGTTCTTGTAGGTTTCTTCGGGCTATAGAGCCATGTTCCAGAGGCATTTCTCCTGACGTTTCGCCTGCATCTATGGCAAGCATCCTCAGAGGTTGTGAGGTCTGTTGGAAGTAGGAAAAATGGGTTTATATATCTGTGGAATGGCTGGGGTGGGGCAAGGAGCTCTTCCCTGCTGCAGTTAGGTGTGAATGTTTAGCTGATCACCTTCATTAGCATTTGAAGGCCTGCCTGAGCCTGGGAAAATCTGTTGCTGGGAGGTGTTAATCTGTGCCTGGTTTTTTCCTCTCTGTTGTTTAGCTGTTATAATTTTAGAGTTTTTTAATACTGGTAGCCAGGCCTTCAAATGCTAATGAAGGTGATCAGCTAAACATTCACACCTAACTGCAGCAGGGAAGAGCTCCTTGCCCCACCCCAGCCATTCCACAGATATATAAACCCATTTTTCCTACTTCCAACAGACCTCACAACCTCTGAGGATGCTTGCCATAGATGCAGGCGAAACGTCAGGAGAAATGCCTCTGGAACATGGCTCTATAGCCCGAAAAAACCCACAAGAACACACATTATTGTTACAGGTAAGCATTTTGGGTGTTAACCCACCCTGGGTACTCCCTGGGCGTACTTGACAATAGAGCATCTTGTGTCTTCTAGATACATTATCTCCTCTTGGCTTTTGGTCTTCTGCAGGTCAAAGGAGAGGGACAAACCCCTCTTTAGGTTTGCATTTCAGCATTTTGAACACTTCTAAGTTCTGTTAACCCTTTCAGTAGAACACAACCATCTTCTGGGGAGGCCCTTCTCTCTGTCCCCAACTGCTCAGATCTGCTTGATAGCAACTGGCAAAGAGAGCCTGGTTGTTACCTTGGTGGCTGCTCCCAGACTTTGGAACTCTTCCCCAGAAAGGCCCAGATGGCCCCGGCTTTGCTCTCCTTCCAACGTCAGATAAAGGCATTTCTATTCCGCAAGGCTTTTACATGTTGATGGAGGTTGGACATTTCATGCTGCGTGGTGCTGTTCTTAATTTTTAAATGTTTTGCATACCTTTGTTAAAATATTTTTAAATATTTGAGTTCATAATTTTAATTGGTTAATGTTTCAACTTTCACAATGTTTGGGCTTCTTCATCTTACATTTGGATCTTGGAAGCTAAGCACAGTCACTCCTGGTTAGTACACTTGGGTTTTGCATTGTTTTTGGCTTGTATTATTTTCATATGTTAGGTTCTTGTGGGTTTTTTCGGGCTATAGGGCCATGTTCTAGAGGCATTTCTCCTGACGTTTCGCCTGCATCTATGGCAAGCATCCTCAGAGGTAGTGAGGTCTGTTGGAATTGGACAATGGGTTTATATATCTGTGGAATGGCTGGGGAGGGGGAAAGAGCTCTTCTCTGCTGGAGCTAGGTGTGAATGTTTCAACTGACCACCTTCATTAGCATTTGAAAACCTGGCTGAGCCTGGGAAAATCTTTTGTTGAGAGGTGTTAAGATGTGCCTGGTTGTTTCCTCTCTGCTGTTTTGTTGTTGTAATTTTAGAGTTTTTTAATACTGGTAGCCAGATTTTGTTCATTTTCATGGTCTCTTCCTTTCTGTTGAAATTGTCCACATGCTTGTGGATTTCAATGGCTAATGAAGGTGGTCAGTTGAAACATTCACACCTAGCTCCAGCAGAGAAGAGCTCTTTGCCCCACCCCAGCCATTCCACAGATATATAAACCCATTGTCCTAATTCCAACAGACCTCACTACCTCTGAGGGTGCTTGCCATAGATGCAGGCGAAATGTCAGGAGAAATGCCTCTAGAACATGGCCCTATAACCCAAAAAAACCCACAAGAACCTAGTGATTCCAGCCATGAAAGCCTTCGACAATACATTTTCATATGTTGTTAGCTGCCTTGAGTCCCATTTCTGGGAGAAAGGCAAGATATAAAGGAAGCTAACAATAGCTACAACCAGCAGAAAGGGAATGAGAAATCTCTGCCTTGAGTGCTCAGTCTACCCATCTGCATGCCCACCCACGCCTTCCCTCCTTTCCCCTAAAGAAGGACACAGGGGACGGTTTGGGCATTCATGTGCATTTATTGAGGAGGACCAGACATGATGCCCTCTTTCCAGCTGAGCAGTGGGGTCATGTTCTCTCAGCCCTTCTCAGCTGCTGGCCTTTGCCACCCCTCCCCTTCAGCCCTTGTGGTGGTAGTAGTAGTAGTAGTAGTAGTAGGAATTAACACAGCAGTATTTAGCGCAGTCAGAGGAAGATATGTGGTGTGTGGACCCACAGCCCTTGCTGTTACATGAGCCGTGCTGCATTTTACAGGTCAAGGCTTTGTTACCTGCAGAAAGGAGAGAAAAAATCCAATTGAAACAGAGCCGAAGTGTCTTACTGCATATCAACCCTGATGCCCTGGGACGTGTTCATTCCAACCTGAAGGCCAAGCTGCTGAATCTAGGGTCTTCCTTCTTTCAATACCATATTTGTATAGTATGAGATATCATGGAGTTGTGACCCAAAACCTGAACTCACAATTCATTGATGTTTCATATACACCTCCTACACCTAGCCGGAAGGTTATTTTATGCATAATATTTTTATTCATTTTATGCATGGAACACAGTTTGTAGACACTGAATCATCAGAAAGGAAAGGTATAACTATCTCAAAAAGGAAAGGTATCACTATCTCAAAAAGGAAAGGTATCATTTTCTCTGGTGAGAAAAACAGGGTAAAAATGAAGTAAGTAAGTTAAGTAAGTAAGTCAATCACTATCTCAGCCTATCCAAAGGAGCAGTTTTGCAGTACCATCAGCCCTTCACATTTGCCAGTCTGACTTTTGCAGATTTGATTATTCATAGATTGGATCAAAAATATTTTCCTTAGGAATCTTGAATAGCCTCTTCTTTTGTTGAAGGTTTTGAAGTAGGGCTTGGCTGACGAATTCTTAGGGTAGATTCAGTTGTGGTTTCCTGAATTAGTACCCATTGGACTAGATATCCTTCCAAGATTGTTCCAGTGTTAGAAGTCTTGGATTTTTATCATTATTACTTATTCTAAAAAAAGGGAATCACAGAAAAAATAGATGTCTGGAAACTTGGGTCTGGATCCTTGCCACCTTAGCAACACTTTGAAAATGCATTTAAGAGGCATAAACATGATTGGAAAAGGCAATCGAATGAGTGGAGTTGGAGAGAGTGGAGGAAACTTTATTGCCACCCAGAAACTAATTTTGAAACAGGCTCCCAAGGCAGCCCCCATCCTAGCCATTGACAATTCTGTCTTCTATAAATGATTTCATTTTCCAAAACTAGCTGGTGGCCATCACTTTTCCTTGATAGTGTATTGTTCTTCTTGTGATATAATTGCTTCCTCTTATTTGTCCTATATATTCAACTGTTCAGCTTGGTAGACTCTTCTGTTAGAAGGAGGATGAGAGCATTCATTCTCTCCTTTCTTCCTTCTATGCATGATGTTATACACCTGTAACATGTCATCCATGATCAAAATTTCTTCTAACCTAAAGAAAGTCATGGGCTTAATTTCCCTTAAAATCCTGTCTGATCTTGGAAGCTAAGCACAGTCACTCCTGGTTAGGTTGGTCCTGAAAGCTGGGAAATTTTTGCGTCTTCTTTATCTCTACAATGATCATTTTGAGGTTTGCCAGCAGAATTCAACATACAGCCACAAACATATTTACATTAAAGACTTATATACAGCCTAAAAGGAACATAAAGAGAGAGAAAAGGGGAAGAGATTGTATCTGATCGATTTCTGGTCAACTCTGACACTACTCATTCTTCTTAACCCACAAACATTCATTTCCTACCTTCAACATTCATGGCAGTGGCAATCAGCATCATGACAACGATGGCCAAGTAAAGAGCCCTCATGGTGGGATGATGGGTCAGATCTCCAAAGCTCTGGAAAACACCAAAGAAAGCAGACGAGCTGGAACTTGATGGTGTTGTGCTTGGGGACCTTGTGGGTTCTTTTATAGGGAGCTGGGCTAAAAGATACACAGTCCAAATACTTGGAAATTCTGCATGCATACGTCAGAAGGCAGCTGATGACGTAGAAGTAAATGCCTCACCTTTGCACCTCTTGCCCAAACAATGCATACCATTCGTGTTTTCATTGCCCATTGTTCTTGGCCTTCTCTTCTTCTTGTACACATGTTAGCTTTGCTCAGCTGATGGAGACAACATGGCTGTGGTTTTGTCCCCAGGAGCTGCCCAGATGCATGGGGCAAGTTTGTGAATGTGTGGCCAAGGAAGCCTAAATCCACATCCTTTTGGCCTTGATGGCTCATCAAGTTTAGACTCCCTAATGAGAGAACTTAATAGTTGGATAGAGGAGAAATGCATCAAAAGTATTCATCGGAAATTAAAAGAAAAGAATGAAATATTGGATTAGTTAGTTGGAGTTTTTTTTAGCAGAATCTACTGATGATGATGATAATATTATTATTATTATTATTAATAATAATAATAATAATAGAATCATAGAATCAAAGAGTTGGAAGAGACCTCATGGGCAATCCAGTCCAACCCCATTCTGCCAAGAAGCAGGAATATTTCATTCAAATCACCCCTGACAGATGGCCATCCAGCCTCTGTTTAAAAGCCTCCAAAGAAGGAGCCTCCACCACACTCTGGGGCAGAGAGTTCCACTGCTGAACGGCTCTCACAGTCAGGAAGTTCTTAGAATCATAGAATCTCAGAGTTGGAAGAGACCTCATGGGCCATCCAGTCCAACCCCCTGCCAAGAAGCAGGAACATCGCATTCAAATCACCCCTGACAGATGGCCATCCAGCCTCTGTTTAAAAGCTTCCAAAGAAGGAGCCTCCACCACACTCCGGGGCAAAGAGTTCCACTGCTGAACGGCTCTCACAGTCAGGAAGTTCTTCCTCGTGTTCAGATGGAATCTCCTCTCTTGTAGTTTGAAGCCATTGTTCCATTGCATCCTAGTCTCCAAGGAAGCAGAAAACAAGCTTGCTCCCTCCTCCCTGTGGCTTCCTCTCACATATTTATACATGGCTATCATATCTCCTCTCAGCCTTCTCTTCTTCAGGCTAAACATGCCCAGCTCCTTAAGCCGCTCCTCACAGGGCTTGTTCTCCAGACCTTTGATCATTTTAGTCGCCCTCCTCTGGACACCTTCCAGCTTCTCAATATCTCTCTTGAATTGTGGTGCCCAGAATGGGACACAATATTCCAGGTGTGGTCTAACCAAAGCGGAATAGAGGAGTAGCATGACTTCCCTAGATCTAGACACTATGCTCCTATTGATGCAGGCCAAAATCCCATTGGCTTTTTTTGCCACCACATCACCTTGTTGGCTCATGTTTAACTTGTTGTCCACGAGGACTCCAAGATCTTTTTCACACGTACTGCTCTCGAGCCAGACGTCCCCCATTTTGTATCTTTGCATTTTGTTTTTCCTGCCATAATAATAATATTTATACCTTGCCACCATCTCTCCCAACAGGGACTCGGGGCAGCTCACATAAGTTCAAGCCCAAAAAGGCATGGCCCGACTTACCGGGCCAAAGAAGTAGCGGAGCAGGGCGTCCCCCACTGCCATTCTTGCCTGGGGGGGGGGGTTGTCCTCCCAGAAGCCCCCTCTGATGGCGGGAAGGATTCCTGCCGGTGGGTCAATGGGCCAATGCCAACTGACCACGCCCACCGCAGGTGAGGCCGGAGCTGGCCTTTCCCTCCTTGTGGGCAGCCTTCATAAGCAGGGGCGGCTCAACCCATTACGCAAAGTAAGCATTCGCAGTATAGTTGATTAAGCCCAGGGGCGCTCTTGAGGCACTCTTGGGGGAAAATAGACCTTGACATATGCGAGTTGTAGTTACTGGGATGTATAGTTCACCTACAATCGAAGAGCATTCTGAACTCCACCAATGATGGAATCGAACCAAATATGGCACACAGAACTCCCATGACGAACAGAAAATATATATCAGTGATTGGTTGGGGTGGGGGGGGGCGCGCCAAAATACTGTTTGCTTACCGTTGAAAATTACCTAGGGCCGCCTCTGTTCATAAGGCTGCCCAAGGCTCCCCAGCAGGCACTCAGCCTGCAACAGCTGATCCATCCCACCCACCCTGCATGCAGTTTATGTTTTCATTGGCGATTAATTTTGTTGGTGCTTACCTTGTCATGGTTACCTGTTAACAGTTACTTGTTTGTTTTTGTTGCAATCCAGAGCAGGGAACGAGGCCCTAAGATAACTATCCACCACACTTGGCTGTGAAAAACAATCCTTTTTTATTGAAGAAAAATGGTTACAAAATAAAGGAAAAATGCAAGTCAAAAGCCACAGCAAAATCAGCAAACATGAATTTAAATGGACAAAGCAAAACCAAAAGCCTCACTGGGAAAATACTGGAACCTGTTAGCAATCCACTAACCGTACTTGATATCCTAGAAATCTTCCCAAACTATGGCCAGGGAACCGGGAGAACTGCCAAGGTCTTCATCAATTCTGAAACAATGCCTGAACTGAGACAATCAGCTCGGCGTATTGCAATTAAAACTCAAGAATTGGTTCCGTGAACCGCCCTTCTGTTTTGAAGCCAATGTTTTTAATTCTTGAATTCGGGAGGATCGACGCAAACTGAGTGATTTACTTCTGTCTTCCCAAATTTGGCCCCTTCTGTTGTCATTACAGTTAACAGGTGCAGAAGGGAGGGAAAGTTCAAGGTCTCCCTCTGAAACATTCTCATGAACACTGGTACTTTCATTTTCCAAATCTACAGAAGTTCCTTCCTCACTAATTTCAGGAACATTGGCATTTTCCAAACCTACAGCAGTTTCTTCCTCACTAATTTCAGGAGCATTGGCATCAAAAGGTACATTTCCACTAGCATCAGTAAATATACTTTCATTAGCATCAGGAGGAACAAACAGAGAATCAGGTTCAAGTTCAAACTCAGGCTGAACCCCAACAGTTTTATGCTCCTTGTCACAACTCCTTGTTGGCGTGGGGCATGGGCCCTGGATCTGGTTTGGTATCCCCCCCAGCGGTTAGGGGGGACGCCCGGTGGTCCCAGAGGTGCCGAGTTGCGTTCGCCCGGTATTGTGGCGGCGGCACCCTGGTGTGTGCGGGATCGGGCAGTATTGGGCTGCCCGATCATGATCCAGGACCCATGCTTGGTTGCCAACCCTTGTTCCTGTTATCAATAAATGAGTTGTGGCCATTGTTCATCCCACATCATCTGTGAGCGTACTCCTTGGGTTGGCTGTGGGAGGTGTATCGCACTTGCACACGCAACAACAAATTGCAATAAAATAAAATACAATAAAATAAAAACTGAAATGCAAACAACAACACAGTAAAATACAAAACATATGAATACAGTAAGCAATATACACCAAACATAAGAAAGCAATAAACAAACATACTGACAGTGAGCGGGCCACATGTACAATAAAATGATTTAAAAACTCAGGGTGTGATAATAGGAGCAGATTATTTGCAAGAGAGAACTCATAGAGAAACAGGGAAGTAAACATACCTTCGTACAAGGTGGTGGTGGTGGTGGTGGGGGGGGGGTACTCCTAGGACAAAAAACGTTGAGGGGAGCAATAGCTTAAGATTGTGTGGCTACTCTCCAAAAGTGCAGCAGCAGAGCCAGGTCTTGAGATTCTTTTTAAAGGTTTCTAAAGTAGGGGCTTTCCTAATCTCTCCGGGCAATGAGTTCTAGAGTCAGGGAGGCAAAGAAGAGAAGGCTCTCTCCCTTGTACCCACAAGACAAGCCTGAGAAACTGGCAGGGGCAAAAGGAGGGCCTCCCCTGAAGATTGAAGAGCTCGGGCTGGTTCATGGAGAACGATACAGTCATGAAGGTAGGCGGGTCCCAAACCGTTCAGGACTTTATAGGTAAGAACCTGTACCTTGAATTGGGACCAGAAGATAAACGGCAGCCGATGAAGCTCCTTAAAAGGGGGGGGGGGGGGGTTGAGTGGTCCCTGTAAGTCGCCTCAGTTATTAATTGGACGAGTTGTAATTTCTGGGCCGCCTTCAAGGGTAGCCCCATGTAGAGTGCATTGCAGTAGTCCAGTCTAGAGGTAACTAAGGCATGGACCACCATGGACCACCCACAGCCAACCCAAGGAGTACGCTCACACATGATGTGGGATGAACAATGGCCACAACTCATTTATTGATAACAGGAACCATACCTCGTCAAGTCAAATCAGACTTGACGAGGTATGGTCGCAGTTGGCGCATAAGTTTTAATTGTGCGAAGGCTCTCCCGGCCACTGCCAACACCTGTGCATCAAGCATCGGGAGGAGGACCCCCAAACTGCAGACCTGTGACTTCAGGGGGAGTGCAACCCCATCCAGCACAGGTTGCCACCCAATATCCCAGTCAGACGGGCGACTGACCTGGAGGACCTCTGTCTTGTCAGGATTGATTCACATGTGAAGTATGATCCTCCTTTGTTATCGACTTGGGTCACTTAAGTATCAGGGATGCTTCAGTTGTTGGATTGTATATTAGTACATCTAGATGTCTCAGAGATACTTCCAATGCTAGAAGCCTTTGGTTTTTATGATTATTATATATTTTAATGAGGGAACCACAGAAGAAGATCTCTGGAAGCTTGGCACAGTACCTCTACAACCTTATTAACACCATGAAAACGCATTAAAGCGTCATGAACATAAACATGATTGGAAAATGTATTCGACTGAGTGGAGTCGGAGATGAGTGGAGTGGTTTGATCTTTATGGCCACCCACTAACTAATTTTGAAAGAGCAAGGGTTCTTCAGACTCTCAAGGCAGTCCTCATCCCTTGCCTAGCCATACATAGCATTGTCCTGAATCATGTCAAAAGTATTCACTGGATATGAAAAGAAAAGAAGGAGACATTTGATTAGGGAATGGAAGCATCATCAGTACGCAGCCGCAACAGTATGTTGGAGGAAGAACATTTCCTATGCTCATTCCTCCTTCACTATAGCCCTAACACCAGCAGACATGGAGGGCTGACAGCATTCCTGGGAGAAATCTAACTTCTCAAGTACACAGTGGATGATGGATAACAGCCAATCAGTCCTTAGCAGTGAAGGAGAAGTGGGCTTAGGGAATGCCCTTCCTCCTGCTCATCAGGGCTGCTGCAGCCACGTGTGATGGGAGTGCCAGAACCTTTGCAGCCCCACCTGTGAGATACTGTTTCGGCATAGAGTAACAAAAGCCAAAGAAGGGAACGTGAGGCAATTTTCAGCATCAGAAAATAAGAAGGTGAGGGTCAAAAGACCTAAGCTTCTCCTGGAATATAGATGGGAAATCAGATATAGACTGATATTTATAAGGTTGGATATCCCCCCCCCCCCGTGCCGTCCGCACTACCTCTCTTTAGACTGCGTCGGGTGATCTTGTGGGTTGAGTTAGATTTTAATAACTACTTGCATTGGTTTATAGCTTAGATTTTAAAATTTGTTGAAGTTTGAAGTGTATAACCCCTTGGGTTTGATGTGAATGTACGGGAATGGGTCCCCATGTTGCGATCTGGTCATTGACCATAATAAACTTTACTTACTAAGAAGACAAGTAGAATTTGATAGCGAATGGTCTAGAAAGGAGAAATGGGTGGTCAATCAAGTCAACTTATTTGCAGTTTGAGGGCGAGAGAACTCTGCAGAATTCTGTGGTTATCTGAGGCTGTATCTACATCTATATATATAAAATGGTAAAGGGCGTTCAACGGGACAGCAAAACGCGAAAACCCCCTGATGAAAAAAAGCAAAGGAAGAAGAGAAAGGGAGGGAAGAAAAGAAAGAAAAGGAAGTCTGCAAGTCAAGAGCGAAGGAAGGAAGGAAAGAGATAGAGAAGGAAGAAAGGAGATAAAGAGGAAGGAAAAGAAAAAGGGAGAAGGAAGGAAAGAGGTAGAGAAGCAAGGAGGAGAGAAGGGAAGAAAAAAGGGAAGGGAGGAAAGACGGAGCAAAGGAAGAAGGGAAAGAAGGAGAGAAAGAGGGAGGGAAGGAAAGAAATAAAGAGAAGGAAGGATGGGAGCAAAAAGCTAAGGAAGGAAGTAAACAGGTAGAGAAGGAAGAAAGGAAAGAAGAAAAGGAAATGAAGGAAAGACTGAAAGAAGGACAGAAAGAGGGAGAGAAGGTTGGCCACAGCAAAGCATGGCGGGTAAAGCTATTTACCATATAATCCAGGTTCTGAATGCAAGTTATCTGCTTATCTGCTTTGAATGGAATGATATGAGGCTACACTGCCAGGATCCAAAATCTAGTGAACTCAGGCCACATCATTTATGAGTTCCACTTTTGAAGATGGAGACTGAGTATCAGTAGAAAAACCTGAAACTAACTAATCCAGTATTTAATTCCTTTCTTTTAATTTCCAATGAATACTTTTGATGCATTTCTCCTCTATCCAGGTCTTTAGTTCTCTCATTAGGTGGTCTGAACTTGATGAGCCTTCAAGGCCAAAAAGGATGGATTTAGGCTTCCTTGACCACACATTTGCAAACTTGCCCTATGCATCTAGGCAGCTCCTGGGGACAAAACACAGTCATGTTGCTTCCATCAGCTGAGCAAAGCTAACATGTGTACAAGAAGAAGAGAAGGCCAAGAACAATGGGTAATGAAAACACGAATGGTATGCATTGTTTGGGCAAGAGGAGCAAAGGTGAAGCATTTACTTCTACGTCATCAGCTGCCTTCTGACGTATGCATGTGGATTTTTCCAAGTATCCGGACTGTGTATCTTTTAGCCCAGCTGCCTATAAAAGAACCCACAAGGTCCCCAAGCACAACACCATCAAGTTCCAGCTCGTCTGCTTTCTTTGGTGTTTTCCAGAGCTTTGGAGATCTGACCCGTCATCCCACCATGAGGGCTCTTTACTTGGCCATGGTTGTCATGATGCTGATTGCCACTGCCATGAATGTTGAAGGTAGGAAATGAATGTTTTTGGGTTAAGAAGAATGAGTAGTGTCTGAGTTGACCAGGAAATTGAGCAGATACAATCTCTTCCCCTTTTCTCTCTCTTTATGTTCCCTTTAGGCTGTATATAAGTCTTTAATGTAAATGTGTTCAAGGCTGTATGCTGAGTTCTGCTCAGCAGACCTCAAAATCTCCATTATAGGGAAAAAGAAGATTAAAAAAATTCCCTGCTTTCAGGAGCAACCTATTCAAGGAAAGATGAGAACGAATCCTCTTGGTATTCTCAGCTATAGGGAATCCCCTTGAAACAAAGGATTATTTAACAAGTGTTTAAACTTCATTCAGCAATTGATTCAATGGGTCTACTACAGTTGAGATCACCATGTGGACTCAGGTCATTGGATTCCCTGGAATCCCAGGTCTCGGCGGTGGTTGGGACAGCTTTTGCACAATTAAAACTTGTGTGCCAGCTGCGCCCGTACCTTAGGAAGTCAGATCTGGCCACGGTGGTCCACGCTCTTGTTACATCCCGATTAGATTACTGCAATGCACTCAATGGGGTTGCCTTTGAAGACTGTTCGGAAACTCCAACTAGTCCAGCGGGAGGCAGCCAGAGTACTTACAGGAGCGTCATACAGGAAGCATACCACCCCCCTGTTGTGTCAGTTCCACTGGCTGCTGATCCAATTCCGAGCACAATTCAAAGTGCTGGTTTTGACCTACAAAACCCTATACGGTTCCAGCCCAATGTATCTGTCTGAACGGATCTCTCTCCCTCGGAGTCTAAGATCTTCTGGGAGGCCCTGCTCTCGACCCTGCCTCTATCACAAATGAGATTGGCGGGGACGAGGAGCAGGGCCTTCTCGGTGGTGGCCCCTCACCTGTGGAATTCACTCCCCGGGGAAATTAGATCAGTGACATCCCTCCTTTCCTTTAGGAAATACTTGAAAACATGGATTTGGGACAATCTGGCAGATAAAGAAAGGACATGACGATGGACAGGAATTGACTAAGTGGAATGGAATTATGGAACTCTGAAAGACGAACGCTGAGCATGAGATTAGTTTTATTGATTGTGTTATATACCGACAGTTTTAACTGTGATAATTGTTTTAACTGCTATTTTGTACGTATGTGTATTTTGTGTAGGCATCGAATTGTGCCTTTTTGTAAGCCGCCCTGAGTCCCCCCTCGGGGGTTGAGAAGGGTGGGATAGAAGTACTCGAAATAAATATAAATAAATAAATTCATTGTACCTATGTGCCTTTAACTTTCCAGTTGACTTGTGATGACTCAGGGTCCTTCCACACAGCCATATAACCCAGAAAATCAAGGCAAATCATCCACAATATCTGCTTTGAACTGGATTTTTGCAGAACACACTGTTAGATAATCCAGTTCAATGTGGATTTTATACAGCTGTGTGGAAGGTGCCTCCATAAATTACATAGGATTATAGTTAGCAAGGAATCCTCTGAGACTGCTCTGCCAATTCCCCTCCTCTGAAATAAAGCCTAGAGTACCTGGTATTCATTGATGGTTTCTATTACAAGTCCTAACCAGGAGTGACTGCGCATAGAGGGCTTTTTAGGGTATTTACGCCCAGGACTTTATTTAGGTAAGATACTCCCTGACCAAACTCTGCATCCAATGAGCTCAAAAGCACATTATTTTATGGTTTGTGCCATTCAATCCTCCCTCATCCCCGGATCCCCTCCCTGATATTTTACATTGTCCTTTCTCTCAGTGTTTTAAAATTTTATCTTTGAATTTGGCCCTGCCCAGTGTGATCATTTGTGTTTTAATGTTTGAGTTTATATTGCTGTGTCGCTTATTTATGTTGCTTTTGCATCTTATGTTATTTTATTTTCTGATTTCCTGTTGTGTTTTTGTGTTATATTGTGTTTACTATATGGATGAGCGTGGGCTCATGTAAGCCGCCCCGAGTCCCCTTGGGGAAATGGAGGCGGGATATAAATAAAGTTGTATTACGATTGTTATTCTAGGTTAGAAGAAATCTTGATCACGGGGAGATGAAAGGACAGAGTGAACAAACACGTCCCAAGGCATCAGGGTTTATATGCAGTAAGACGCTTTGGCTTTGTTTCAATTGGATTTTCTCTCTCCTTTCTGCAGGAAACAAAGCCACGAAATGTTCAGATTACTACTACGGCTATTGTGGCAAGAAGGGCTGTGGGAAGGATGAATACGTGGTCTATAACACCGAGTGCCATAGCCACTGCTGTGCTAAATACTCCTACTACAAGGGCTGAAGGGGAGGGGTGGCAAAGGCCAGCAGCTGAGAAGGGCTGAGAGAACAAGAGCCCACTGCTCAGCTGTGAAGAAGGCATCATGTCTGGTCCTCCTCAATAAATGCACATGAATGCCCAAACCGTCCCCCGTGTCCTTCTGTCCTTCCTTTCAGGTGCATGGGAGAGAGGGGAAGACTGAGGGCTCAAGGCAGAGATGTCTTGTTCCCCTTCTGCTGGTGTGAGGGGATTGTTGCTGTTGTGAGCTTCCTTTCTATCTTGCCATTTCCCCAATAATGGGACTCAAGGCAGCTATCCAAATAAAACAAGTCAATACAAACCTCAATGAACGATTTTAAATACCCAAACATTTTAATAATTGAAACATAACTAATATAACAATGAAAAACCTATACAATTTATAATACTGAACAATCTATACAACACATTTTAGAAATTAAGAATGGCACCAGCAGCATGAAAAGCCTAAAATACATCAGGATGGCAGGATAGAATAGTTTTTATCTGATGGTGGAATGGAAAGCAAAGCCGGGACCATCAGGGCCTCTCTGGGGAAGGAATTCCAAAGTCAGGGAGCAGCCACCAAGAAGGCTCTCTTTGCCCGGTTGCTATCAAACAGGTCTGAGAAGTTGGGAGACAGAGGGAAGGGCCTCCCCAGAAGATTGTTGAGTTCCATTTGACTTACAGAGGGAGGCACAGAGCCAGGCATCACGATCCTGGATCTGTGTGTTTCACTATTTTTCACAGCAAATATGTAAAAGCCTACATTTCTCCTTCTTGAAATCCGATCTGTTAGTTCTGACCCAGCTCTCTATTTTGTTGAGGTTGTTTGTAATTTTGATCTTGTTTCCTGGAGTGTTTGCTTTCCTTTCCAACATAGTGTCATTTGCAAACTTGATGAGCATATTTGTGGCAGGATTCTGGTAGGATTATGACATGGGCCCCCAACTCACCAGGACTACATTATCAGTGGTGCAAGTGGAGCAAAGGCTCTAGGGCCCTCATCTGTGGCTGGTGTCCATAGGATACCAAGACTGGCAACAGATACAAACACTCACCAAGGATGGGTAATGCATAACTTGAGGGCTCCATGCAGAATTTGGTTTATTTCTGTGGCTCTCAGTGTGGTGGTTAATAAGGACTGCAGTTATAGATGATCCGTGCCTGGTGGGCATATGCTACATTAGATAGGCCAGGACAGAGAAATCAACTCACCAAAATAATCCACAGAGGTTTACTCACTTTGGCGAAAGAGATGCAAGTACAGCAATTTGCATCAAAGGCAAAAGCATAAACAAACAGATAAATGCAAGACATCTAATACTGTTCTGACAGCTATTCAGACTTGTCATCTCCTCCCCTGATTGGCCAGAAAAGAGGCTGACTAGGATCCATGCCAGGATTGGCTGGGAGGAAAAATGGCAGCCAGGAATTGGCCAAAGTTAAGGACCAATCAGCTGCAGACATACCCCATGGGAGTTCATAGTCTGGGGTGATGGGCTTCCGTTGAGCTCAAATGCCCAGTTCCATGCCAAGCAAAGGTAGGGGCTTCGGAAAACAAAGGTGCAGATCTCCTGGAACAAAAAGTGATGATCTTAGACAGTGAACGGCTTGACTGTCAATAAGGAGGTTTAACACATGCCTAAATTCTAGGACTCTGTTTCTGCGGGTAGCAATTTCTGTACTGTATTTTATACCTCTTTGCTATGTAAATGCCAATAAAGGCTTATTGGATTAAATTTCTAAACACGCTTCTAGAAGATGGCCAAATAGCCCAGAAAATACACAGCAACCCAATGAGCTTGAGGATTATTTTAGAGTGAGAAATGGCCCCTCCAGTCCAATCCAAAATAAGCGCTTTGACCTGATGAGTCGGAAAAACTAGCCATTTTCTTCCTCTCTCCATTCTCTCTTCTCATACCAGACTGCTGCCAGCTAAAACACCATTTGATTCTCACCTATATCAATAGGAATATTACGTCTCAGTCAAAGGAAGTCATAGTCCCCTCTATTCTGCTTTGGTCAGACCTCCGCTGGAATAATCCTGAGTGTAGTTCTCGGCACCACAACTGAAGAAGGATATGGCCTAGTTGGAATGTAATGACCAAGACAACCAGTTCTCAGTGAGAGTCCATCTTCTTGTCATGCCTTCAGTGAGAATGCCATTTCAAAACTCCCTGATTTCATTCGGAAATTACACTATCAACAGCCCTATGCACAACAATTCAAAATTATACACACACACACACACACACACACACACACACACTTTACTGTGCTGTTTGTGTGTGTGTGTATTAAACATAAGTACTCTACACAACAGAACGTACTAGGGCACACACCTACACAATAAGAACGAAACGTATACCAACAGTTGCAGAGACATATGCCCTTCAAACTCAAGAAGAGAGTCACCTACACTTCTTAAGGTACTGCTCTCACCCTGAGATTCTTCCCTCCTCACCCAGAACCAGAAAAGAGCCAGGAAGAAGTCTCCTTAGAGGAGGAGGTCTCCTTTGGGAAGGAAGGGAAAGAGGGGGCAACAGATAGCTGCAGACAAGTTGCTATGGTTCGGGGCTTTCCCCTTTGGTGCACAGTATGGATGGTTTTGTGTCTTTTGTGTGTGCTTCTGCTTCTCCCGAGTGCACCTTGTGAAGCAAAGAGCAACTTTTTAAAAGGCTGCCGTGTTTTGCTAATTGCAGAAACCTGGCTTCACACTGTGGGATCATGCCAAAGCATACTCTCATAGTCCTCATTTACACTTCCATATAATGCAGTTTGAAATTGCATAATATGGTCAATGTTGACTCTTATAATGCAGTTTAACTCTACTAAATATAGATGAAGCCTTAGCCTCAGAAGAATACAATGGCTACTTCTAACTCAATAACTCAAGCACCAGGATTGTGGCGCAGCTGGCTGAGTGTCAGCTGCATTAAGATCACTCTGACCAAAAGGTCATGAGTTTGAAACCAGCCCGGGTTGGAGTGGGTTTCCAACCAATTGTGTGTAGCCTGTTGTCGACCTTTGCAACCCGAAAGACAGTTGCATCTGTCAAGTAGGAAAATAAGGTACCACCTTAAAGTGTGGGGAGGCTAAATTAACTGATTTATGAGGCCATAAAGAAGACTCCAGCAAAGCATTCCAGTGAGGAAGCATGCGGGGAATGCGGAAGTGCTGTTGCATCCCAGATCAGGAAACGAGACCATAAGATTAAATCCACCACACTGGACTGTGGGAAAAAACAATCCTTTTTATTGATGAAAAATGGTTACAAAAGAAAGGTAAATGCAAAGTCAAAAAGCCACAGTAGAAACACAGCAGTCAGGAAAATCTGTGAACGAGAGCAAAATTCCAAAAACAACAATACAAAAACCAGGAACCTGTTAGCATATCACTAACCGTACTTGAAAACTAGAAGCCTCTGGGAATGCAGGCCATGGAACACAGGAAATCTGCCAAGGTGATGCCTCAGTCTAAAACGATGCTTGATCTAACGAGATGCCCAGGGAGAGGCCTTAAACTAAAGAAACTGTTTCTTGACACGCCTCCAGACTTTGAAGCCTGAGCCTCCCTTTCCCGTAATCTACTTGACCTTCGTAGAAACTGCAATTCACTCCTGTTTTTCCAAATCTGTTCTCTTCGATCCTCATTAAAAAAAACCCCAGGTGTGAGTTCCTCTGGAGAGCTATCACTACTTGGTTCTAAAACATTCTCATCAGGATGTTTAGTTTCACTTTCCCCGCCACTTAGAATCAACGGTTTCAAAACCATCAGGGAAAGATACATATTCAGTAGCATCAGGAAATACAATCAGAGAATCAGGTTCACACAGAGATTGAGGCTCAGGTTCACACGGAGGCTGAACCCCAACAAGTGCTTCATCAGCGTCACAGATGGACGATGAAAGTGACAGCTCCCCTCGTGGCCAGAAAAAGTTAAATAGCCTCTGTGTATGTCTGTATATGTTTCTATGTCAAAATTGGCATTGAATGTTTGCCATATATGTGTACACTGTAATCCGCCCTGAGTCCCCTGCGGGGTGAGAAAGGCGGAATATAAAAGCTGTAAATAATAAGTAAATAAATAAATAAGTCTCAAGAGAATTCGGAGCCCTTTCAATGTCAGGAAAGTACTACAAATGCCACCATCCATTGTCCACCCTCCCCCAAACCTCACCAGGATGTAAAAGGGGTCATGGGGTTTATGTGTGCCAAGTTTGGTCTTGTTCCGTCATTGGATGAGGGTTGCAGCGGTCTCGGAAAGCGAGTGAAGGGACTTCAAGTCCCATCATCCATGGTCTGCCCTCCTCCAAACCACAGTAGGATGTAGAGTGGGTCATGGGGGCTCGGTGTGCCAAGTTTGGTCTTTATTGGTCTTTGTTGGGGGCCACAGTGGCCCTGGGCACCAAACTGTTTGAAAGTACTACAAATCCCATAATCCGTGGTCCACCTTCCCCAATCCGTACCAGGACATACAGGGGTTCATGGGGATTATGTGTGCCAAGTTTGGTCCAGTTGCATCATCTGTGTTGATCACAGTGGCCTGTTAAAGTGGCAGCCAGTCAGAAAGCTGCCACATACACTTCCGTCCTTCCTCCCTTCCTCCCTTCTGCCCTTCCGCCCTCCACATACATACATACAAACATTCACTTTTATTAGATAGATAGATAGATAGAGATAGATAGATATAGATATAGATTGTGATAATTTTGTGCTTAAGTTGTTTTGTGAATTTTATATTATGCTATTTACTTTGTAAATTTTGGTGATGTTACTTGGAAACCACCCTGAGTCCCCCTCGGGGAGATAGAGTGGTATATAAATAAATTATTATTGTTGTTGTTGTTGTTGTTGTTGTTGTTGTTGTTATTTATAACACTGTATTACCATTGAACAAGGGAGCCCCCGGTGGCACAGTGGGTTAAAGCCTTGTGCTGGCAGGACTGAAGACCGACAGGTCGCAGGTTCGAATCCCGGGAGAGGCGGAGGAGCTCCCTCTATCGGCTCCAGCTCCTCATGCGGGGACATGAGAGAAGCCTCCCACAAGGATGATAAAACATCAGAAATCATCCAGGCGTCCCCTGGGCAACGTCCTTGCAGACGGCCAATTCTCTCACAGCAGGAGCGGTTGCTCCTGACACAACCAAAGAAAAAAAACAAAAACCATTGAACAGATGGCATAGAAGGATAAAACAAGAAAAAGATAGCTTGGGATAATGACTATATTGAACTCTATGGTTTCACAATGATGTGGTATTAGGGGTTGTGCAATAGTATTTTATGTCTTTGATATTGACTGTAAACTGCTCCAAGTCGCCTGTGGGCTGAGGGGGTGGCATATAAATGTAGTAATAAATAAATAAATAAATAAATAAATAATGATTAGAATGTGGAAGGATGGGTGTTTTGTTTTGTAATTCTGCATTTATGATGCGTATAGGAGGTGGCATTTAATTTCGTTATACGCTGTACAAGGACAATAAGGATATTCCATTACATTCTATAAGAGGCACTCTTCAGTGGACTCTTCAGTGACTGAAATTGTTAATGCTCAAGTTCTGGACTGCAAAGACCACACTTCTGCTCTTATAGTCCCTCTGTGTTTGATTTGGGCAGGCATGGTTTCTCCAATGACTGTTATCCTAAACCACAGATGGGTTCTCCAGTGCATCTTCCACCATGATAACTAACTACTGATAACTAAAAACACAGGATCTGGAACTCTTGTCAAGATTACCATGAGACAGGGATGTTGGGCATATAGGAAGCATACTCTCCAAAATTTCACAGATAATAACTGGGACAATTATAAGCAGTAACTTTAGAATATGATCAAGGTGGCAGAATTTAATATTGAAGAGGAATATATTAGGAAAAGCTGCAACAGTTTGCTTGTGTCTTTGTCAACTGGAAAGGTCTAAGCTCTAGTTCCTCTTCTGTTCTCACCTTCTGAATTGACTGAGTGTAGACTAGTTTACATGTTATAGCTTTCAGAAATAGAAGTAAGTTAATAATGGAGGGATACATTGGGAAGAGAAGGGAGGAACTGAGACATCTAGAAAGCAACTGAAATATTTGGATTACAATATATTAATTGGGACTATCTAAGCCAGTTTGGGAAAGTTGGAGGCCATAGATGGAGGGCAAAGATCTGGATGGGCTGAGAGGGGTCACAGCCATGTCTGTTTTTAGGTGCTACCTGTTCCAAAATACACATCCATTAGGACTTAATGGCTCGCCAACATTAGATAGGCCACGAGAGAACTAGGAGATATTGACTGTAAACCACTCCAAGTCACCTGTGGGCTGAGGGGGTGGCATATAAATGTAGTAAATAATAAATAAATAAATAAATAAATAAATAATGATTAGAATGTGGAAGGATGGGTGTTTTGTTTTGTAATTCTGCATTTATGATGCGTATTGGGGGTGGCATTTAATTTCGTTATACGATGTACAAGGACAATAAGGATATTCCATTACATTCTATAAGAGGCACCAAACAGTGCCAGAGGTGTCCGGCAGCCCTAAAAGGGAAGCAGAGCTTGAACCACCTCATGCAGGTCCAGTAGCTTTCTAGACAACATGGACAAAGTCACAGTAACAAAGAGTAGAAAAGGCTCGAGCCTGCTTTAAAAAGGAAATGGTGAGATAATGAGGCCAAGCGCTTCCATTGACTGTCATCCCAAAATGGGTCTGGGTGGAGAATCATGCCATCAGAGGCTGTTTAGGCAGCCCTTCAATCTCAAAAGGCCTGAAAAGAACCAAAACTCAAACCATGAGTGACCAGAATGCGGTTCTTAGTTTGTCCAGGGAAAGAGGGAGGAAATATCTGTATCTCATTTGAGTAAGAGTTCTATGGATCTGGTGGGATGCTGACAGGACTAATCAATGGGCCCTGAACTCTCCCCAGATGCCAAGATGATCAAACTGAGTCATGTCTTCATGCGAAGTCATGACTCACTAAAAAAGACAATAATGCTTGGTAAAGTGGAAGGCAGTATGAAATAAGGGAAACCATATCTCAGGTGGATAGACTCAATCCAGAGCCTTGAGTGTGGACAAACTCAGCAGGTTTGTTGAGTATAGGGAGACCTGGAGGTCTCCCTATCACAATCAATTGAAGTCACCTTGAAGGCAGAGAACAATCCATAAGGGGGACAGGCTGTCTGGAAAATAAGTAAAATGCTGATAAAGTTTGATGTTTCGTGGGTGCACACCCCAGCACTCTGGGATTTGTAAATGATAGGTCAATCTCAAAATTCTCCCCTCCTTGGACTCATCCACCAATGCATCTTTCCCTCCCTTCCCTCAAAGAAGGACTCAAGAGACAGCTGAGCATTCATTTGCATTTATTGAAGGGGATCAAACATGATGCCTTCTTGGTAGCTGAGCAATGGGTCACTTCCTCTTGGCCCTTCTCAGTGGCATCCTCCCTTTTTAGTCACCCTTCTTGTACTTCATACAGCAGAGAGAGCAATGATACTCTTTGTAGTAGGCAGTTTCATCCTTCTGACACGATTTGTCACATCGGCCTCCAGCATAAAAACAATTTGGTTTTTTAGTTCCTGTAGAAAGAAAGGAAACACTGCAGCTGAATGGAAGTATCTTTCTCCATATCGATACCTATTAAATTCTTCTGAGAGGAGGTATCTTTTGGGAATGAAAGGGAAGGGGAGACAACAGAAAACATGTAACAAACAGAGCCTAACAGTGAAGCAGAGCCTCGACCATCTCATGCAGCTCTAGTAGCTGTCTAGACAACAGGGACAGCAACAAAAGAGAAGGAAACCCTTTAAAAAGGAAATGGTGAGATAATGAGGATAGAAGTCTCAATTGACAGCTAGTTACAAATCAATGCAGCAGTACAGCGAAAGCTGTAAGACAAGTCTACTATCACCACTTATCGTTGTGTTGAAATCAGTCATTTTGCTTCTCAGTCTCCAGCGTGTTCCCTGGACTCTTCAGTGACTGAAATGGTTAATGCTCAAGTCTTGGACTGCAAAGACCACACTTCTGCTCTTATAGGCCCTCTGTGTTTGATTTTGGGCAGGCATGGATTCTCCAATGACTGTTATCCTAAACCACAGATGGGTTCTCCAGAGCATCTTCCACCATGATAACTAACTACTGATAACTAAAAACACAGGATCTGGAACTCTTGTCAAGATTGCCATGAGACAGGGATGTCGGGCATATAGGAAGCATACTCTCCAAAATTTCACAGATCGTAACTGGGACAATTATAAGCAGTAATTTTAGAATATGATCAAGGTGGCAGAATTTAATATTGAAGAGGAAGATACTAGGAAAAGCTGCAACAATTTGCTTGTGCCTTTATCAACTGGGAAGGTCTAAACCAGGGGTCCTCAAAATTTTTAAACAGAGGGCCAGGTTACAGTCCCTCAAGGAGTTGGAGGGCCAGATTATAAGTTGAAACAAACATGAATGGATTCCAATGCACACCGCACATATCTTATTTGTAGTGCAAAAAAATCCCACTTAAAAACAATACAATAATTAAAATGAAGAACTATTTTAACAAATATACGCTTATTAGTCTTTCAATGGGAAGTGTGGGCCTACTTTTGGTTGATGAGATAGAATTGCTGTCGCTGCTGCTGTTGTTGTGTGCTTTCAAGTCATTTCAGACTTAGGTTGACCCTGAGAGAGGGCCGGGTAAATGACCTTGGAGGGCCGTATCCGGACCCCGGGCCTTAGTTTGAAGACCCCTGGTCTTAACTCTAGTCCCTCTTCTGTTCTCACCTTCTGAATTGACTGAGTGTAGAATAGTTTACATGTTAAAGCTTTCAGAAATAGAAGTAAGTCAATAATGGAGGGATACATTGGGAAGAGAAGGGAGGAACTGAGGCATCTAGAAAGCAACTGAAATATTTGGATTACAATATATAATAAATAAATAAATAAAAATTAATTGGGACTATCTAAGCCAGGTTGGGAAAGTTGGAGGCCATAGAAATAGATGGAGGGCAAAGATCTGGGTGGGCTGAGAGACGTCACAGCCATGTCTGATTGTAGGTGCTACCTGTCTCAGAGCAACAAAGTAGCAGAATGAACGGGACCTTCTGTAGAATCTCGAACAGACGTGGGTAAACTTTGACCCTCCAGATCTTTTAGATTTCAACTCTCACAATCCCTAACACCTGGAGGGTCAAAGTTCACTCATGTCTGATCTAGAAGGTCATGAAGGTTTTAAAACTATCCATAATGAGTGATTTTAAAGAGTGGTTGCATTTGGATGGAAGACTAGTAATGCAAACTAGGTGCTATAGGATGTATCTCAGAAGCAGCATGAGGCAAACCACCTCTGAGTTTTCCTTGCTCAAGAACCCCTATGAAACCCATGAATTCACCTTAAGTTGGCAGGAGTCTTAAAGGTGCACAACAACACAGACACACATTTACAGTTATTCAATTTGCTGGTGAACTCTGACATTGCCCATTCTTCCTAACCAAAAATAGTTCAGGTCCTACCTTCAACATTCATAGCAGTGGCAAGCAGCATCATGATAACCATGGCAAGGTAAAGAGCCCTCATGGTGTACTGATGGATCAAATCTCCAAACTCTGGGAAATGAAGAATCTAAGCAGAGAAGCCAGACCTCAATGATGGTTATGGTTGGGGACCTAGGTGGTCCTTTTATAGGGTCCTTCCAAAACAAGAATGCAATATGGATTCATGGGAAATCTGGATGCATGCGTCATCCTGCAACTGATGACGTAGAAGTTGCCAAGTTTATAAATATCTCTCTTTACCTTTCTTGGAACAATGCATACCACTCATGTTTTCATTGCCCATTGTTCCAAAATACACATCCATTTGGACTTAATGGCTCATCAACATTAGATAGGCCATGTGAGAACAAGGAGAGGAAAACATCAGACATATTTTCTGACACCGAAAGGGCCAAGAATTCTCTTGAGATTTGTTAAGAGAGGGGTAGCCATTGTATTCTTCCGAGGCCAAGGCCCTATCTACATTTAATGAAGTTAAACTGCATTATAACAGCCCACACTGACCATATTATGCAGTTACAAACTGCATTATATGGAAGTGTAGATGGGGTCCCCAACAAGGACCTCTACCTTAGGCTTCCATCGAAGTGGCCAACACCTTAGCATCTTTTGTTATTTCAACGAATCCCACTGTATTAACTGGATCTGGTATATCAAGACCCATTTCAGTCAGATATTACTTGCCTCAATGCACTCCTCCCCTATTGCTCCCATTTCAGGGACAGATCAAGAATAATAGAATCAAAGTACCCCAGACAGATGGCCATCCACCTCTGTTTAAAAGCCTCCAAGAAAAGAACCTCCACCAGACCCTGAGGCAGAGTTCCACTGTTAAACAACTCTCACGGTCAGGAAGGTATTCCTAACATTCAGGTGGAAGCTCCTTTCCTGTAATTTGAACTCATTGCTCTATTGATCCCTGATTGCCAAGGCAGCAGAAAACAAATCAGCTGTTGCAGGCCGAGTGCCTGCTGGGGAGCCTGGGGCAGCCTTATGAAGGCTGCCCACAAGGAGGGAGAGGCCAACAAAGGCCTCACCTGCGGTGGGTGTGGTCAGTTAGGCCATTGGTCCTTTGACCCACCGGCGGGAAGTCTTCCTGCCATCAGAGGGGGCTTCTGGGGGAAAGAAGCCCCCTCAGGCAAGAATGGCGGCGGGGGGGGGGGGCGGGACGGGACGCCCTGCCCCACAACTTCTTTGGCCCGGTAAGTCGGGCCATGCCTTGAACTGTTGTACCCAGAATTGGAACAAATACTCCAGGTGTGGCCTGACCAAAGCCGGTCAGGTCTCACCATGATTTCCCTCAATCTAGACATTATACCCCATTGTCCCTGTTGAAATTCAATTTGTTAGTTTTGGCCCAACTCTCTAATTTGTTGAGGTCATTTTGAATTCTGATCCTGTCATCTAGAGTATTATCTAATATCTATCCCTGCCAAATTGGTATCATCTGCAAACTTGATAAGCATACCCTCTAAACAGTCATATAATAACATCTTCACAGGGGACTTAGGAAGACTCCTTGGATGCTTCCCCACCAGTTCAGCGATAGATGGGCATGCTGTCCGTGTCATGATGTTGCTGGACTTTCTGCAGAGGCGCCGCCCATGACTGGAGTGGAAGCACTGTTTGCCACTTCCCTCCAAACATGGGAGTCCTGAGAGAAGGCAGCTTTTGCCACTCCTGGTGGACTATACCGGTCTACCTTCATGCCCTTTGGGTTGAATAAAACCGCAGCCACTTTTTAGAGGTTAATGAACATTGTGTTAAGACCAGTGCAGGATTGTGCTGCTGCCTATATGGACGATATCATTATTTATAGTCCATCCTGGGAAGCCATTTACAAAGAGTCCTCGATGCACTTAGGCAAGCTGGTCTCGTGGTTAATCCCAAGAAGTGTAAAGTTGCCCAAACTGAGTTGTCCACTGGTAGCATTTCACCACCATCTCCACAAAGAGGTCCTTTCTTTCTTTTCCCACTGACATAACCAAAGAATCCCATTTTATTGTTTTGGATGTCTTTGACAAGCTTGAGATCTTTTGTGCTTTTGCCTTTCAGAACTTTTCCCTACATATGTTGGTTAATTGTTTAAATTCCTCTTTGGTGATTTCCCCAAAGAGGAAATGAACAAAAACTTCAAAATAATGCAACTGCAGTTTAGTAAAGCCACCCCACCCCCCCCACCCCACCACCACCATGGGGAGACCAACCAGTGGTTCACCAAGGGAATCCTGGATGAACCAGGGAGAGGATTCTAGCCAGATACGTCCTAGACCAATCAGAAGATAGTGTGAGAGCTTTGAATAGCTGTCAAAATGTAGTAACTATGCTCTGTATTCACAGTTGTGGTATATCAGTTTTTTTGGAGTGCTTTATTCAAAGAATCTGGACTGGCCATCTTGAATGCTTGAAATGCTGGTCTCCAAACCATTGATTCTTGTGGAAGCTGAAATCACATAACTAAGATTATTGACTTAAAGCCTATACAGGTTGAGTATCTCTTATCTGAAATGTTTGGAACAAGTCATGTTTGAGGCTTTTTGCCAGATTTTAAAATAACTACAATTACAGACATCATGCAATATCATGGAGATGGGTCCCAAGTCTATTTTTATTTATTTATTGGGCTTTTATATCCCGTCCTTTCTCAACCTCTGCAGAGGGACTGAAGACGGCTAACAAAGTGGCACCCCCTGGCACCCACATCAAAACATAAATATACAATTAGCAGCAATGTAAGAATAACAACAATATAAAACAGTAAAGTGAAGACGAGCTGCTGCATTTTGCACCAGCTTCAGTTTCCTGATCACTGACAAAGGAAGGCCAATGTAGAGGGCGTTACAGTAGTCAAACCTCGAGATGACCGTCGCCTGGATCACCGTAGCCAGGTCGTTCCTAGATAGGTAGGGAGCCAGTCACCTAGCCTGACATAGATGAAAAAGCGCTATCTGCTCGCACCAGTCCTGGGCCTCCATTGTGAGCAGAGGGTCCAATAAGACACCAAGACCTTTTACGGGAGTTGATGGACGTAGTGTCTCGCCATCCAGGGTAGGCAGCTGGATCTCCCTCCCACCCGGACAGCCCAGCCAAAGGATCTCCATCTTCGCTGGATTCACCCTCAACCTGCTGGCATGCAATCATCCAGTAATGGCCTCAAGGCACTGATGGAAATTTTCGGGTACAGAGTCCGGCCGGCACTCCATCCTCAGAATGAGCTGAGTCTCATCAGCGTACTATGGGCACTCAAGCCAAAAGCTCCACACCAGTCGGGCAAGCGGTCGCATATAGATGTTAAATAATACAGGAGAGAGAATAGCTCCCTGCGGGACCCCACAAGTTAGCGGAGATCTCTCGGAAACCATCCCTCCCCTCACCACATGCTGTCCCCGATTCTGGAGGAAGGAGGACACCCATTTAAGGAGTATCCCCCTAACCCCAGTCCTGGCTAGGCAGTGGGTCAATAGATTGTGATCAACCGTATCAAATGCTGCTGTGAGGTCCAATAACACAAGCAGTGCTCATCTGCCTTGATTCATCTAGCAGCGAAGCTGATCTGTGATGGCAACTAGCACAGTCTCCGTCCCATGCCCCCTACGGAAGCCGGACTGGAAGGGATCAAGTCCGGCTGTGTCATTAAGGAACTGCTGCAACTGTTCCACTGCTGCCCTCTCAACCACCTTGCCCAGAAACAGAAGGTTCGAGACTGGGCGGTAACTAGAGGGAACCGAACGATCTAAGTCTGGTTTCTTCAGCAGCGGAGATACCATCACCTCTTTTAAACCCTCTGGAAAAACTCCTTGCTCAAGGGAGCTATTTATTATATTCAACAGAGGTTCACGTAATACCTCCAGGCAAGATTTTACTAGCCAGGAGGGACACGGATCAAGGGAGCAGATGGTTGGCCTAGTTGCAGTCATGATCCTATCGACAGCCTCTGCATCCAGCAGAGTAAACCGGTCGAGGATGTGCCCAGCGAGTGGCCACGGAGTCTCAAGTTCACTTACTGTATCAATCGTGGCAGGGAGATCCTGGTGGAGAAGCGAGATCTTGTATGCGAAATAGCTCTGGAAAACCTCAGCAGAAGGGGCCAGATCATTATTGTTTGGGAGAGAAGGGATTGTTGTCAGGGATCTAATAATCTTAAATAATTGTGCTGGGTGTGAGCTCGCAGACGCTATCAAGGAAGCATAAGACTTTTTGGCCTCGGTGATAGCATGCTCATAAGACTCTCTGAAATTCTTATAAGCTGATTCCGATTCCCCATCACGGAGTTCCCACCACATGACCTCTAGCCATCTCTTCTCCTGTTTCATCGCACAGAGCTCCTCAGTAAACCAAGGAGACCGATTCTTATGGGGTTGGAGAGGGCGTGTAGCGGTGATCTCATCAAGTGCATTGGATAATTTGGTGTTCCATGTATCCACTTGCACCTCCAGTGAGTTGCTGACAGGTTCCATGGCCTTCAGAGCATTCAGGAGCCTGGCCGGTTCCATAAGTCTGCTTTGAAGGGGATGATATGAGTCTACACTGCCAGGATCCACAATCCAGTGATACTCAGGCCACATCATTTATGAGTTCCACTTTTGGAGACTGTGCATGAGTAGATTAAGTTAAAAAAACTGCAACTAACTAATCCAATATTTAATTCCTTTCTTTTAATTT
Organism: Anolis sagrei; assembly: GCF_037176765.1. Lineage (NCBI taxonomy): Eukaryota > Metazoa > Chordata > Lepidosauria > Squamata > Anolidae > Anolis > Anolis sagrei. The sequence goes on along the minus strand of NC_090021.1, from coordinate 9,690,981 downwards.
CCAGTGAATACTTTTGATGCATTTCTCCTCTATCCAGCTCTTTATTTCTCTCATTAGGTGGTCTGAACTTGATGAGCCTTCAAAGCCAAAATGATTTAGCCTTCCTTGACCACACCTTCACAAACTTCCACCATGCATCTTGGGAGCTCCTGGGGACAAAAACACATCCATGTTGCCTCCATCAGCTGAGCAAAAGTAACATGTGTACAAGAAGAAGAAAAGGCCAAGAACAATGGGCAATGAAAACACGAATGGTATGCATTGTTTGGGCAAGAGGAGATAAGGAGAGGCATTTACTTCTACGTCATCAGCTGCCTTCTGACGTATGCGTGCAGATTTTTCCAAGTATTTGGACTGTGTATCTTTTAGACCAGCTCCCTATAAAAGAACCCACAAGGTCCCCAAGTACAACACCATCAAGTTCCTGCTCGTCTGTTTTCTTTGGTGTTTTCCAGAGCTTTGGAGATCTGACCCATCATCCCACCATGAGGGCTCTTTACTTGACCATCGTTGTCATGATGCTGATTGCCACTGCCATGAATGTTGAAGGTAGGAAATCAATGTTTTTGGGTTAAGAAGAATGAGGAGTGTCAGAGTTGACCAGGAAATTGATCAGATACAATCTCTTCACCTTTTATTCATTGCCCGACTTACCGGGCAAAGCCTGTTGCGGTGGGGGGTGCCCTCCCTCTGGCCACGTGGTTAGCAGGGGCTTCTCTTTCCCAAAAGCCCCTGCGCTGCTGGAAGTTTCCCGCCACTGGATCAGCTGGCCAACTGGAGGCTAGCTCCACCCAGCTCCTGGCATTGGCCAGGGGCCGGTTGCACCCTGTGCCCAGCAGCTTTAAATAGGCTGCGCTGGGCCCAGCAGGCACCAGGCCTGCTTCGAGTTGTCCTCCCACCCACCCTGCATGTTCATGATTTGTTCATTGTTACAGTTGTTGTTCATTATCTGTTCGTCACAACTTGCGTTGGCATGTGGCATGGGCCCTGGATCTGGTGCTGCCCCTCCCCTATTGGCGGGGAGGGAGCATCCGGCGGTTTCCAGGGGTGCCGTGTCATGTGACCCGGTATTGTGCCGGTGGGCCCCCTGTTGGACTCATCAGGTATCGGTCAGCAGCGGGCTGATCGATCTTGATCCAGAACCCATGCCTAGCAGCCAACCCTGTGTTCCTGTAATTAATAAATTAAGTTGTGGCCATTTTTACTCCATCTACGTGTCTGTGTCATCTCTGGTTCTGTGGGAGGGAGGAGTGTCGCCCATCCACACGCAACTCTCTTTTTATATTCCCTTTAGGCTGTATATAAGTCTTTAATGTAAATGTGTTCAAGGCTGTATGCTGAGTTCTGGTCAGCAGACCTCAAAATTCCCATTATAGGAAAAAACGAAGATAAAAATTCCCTGCTTTCAGGAGCAACCTATTCAAGGAAATATGAGCACGAATCCTTTTGGTATTCTCAGCTATAGGGAATCCCCTTGAAACAAAGGATTTTTAACAAGTGTTTAAACTTCATTCAGCAATTGATTCAATGGTTCTACTACAGTTGAGATCACTACGTGGATTCAGGTCATTGGATTCATTGTACCTGTGTACTTTTAACTTTCCAGTTGACTTGTGATGACTCAGGGTCCTTCCACACAGCCATATAACCCAGAAAATTAAGGCAGATCATCCACAATGTCTGCTTTGAACTGGATTTTTTTAGTGCACACTGCTAGGTAATCCAGTTCAACATGGATTTTATACAGCTGTGTGGAAGGTGCCTCCATAAATTACATAAGATTATCGTTAGCAAGGAATCCTCTGAGATTGCTCTGCCAATTCCCCTCCTCTGAAATAAAGCCTAGAAGAGTACCTGGTATTCATTGATGGTTTCTATTACAAGTACTAACCAGGAGGGACTGCGCATAGAGGGCTTTTTAGGGTATTTACGCCCAGGACTTCCTTTAGGTAAGATACTCCCTGACCAAACTCTGCATCCAATGACCACAGAAGCACTTTATTTGATGGTTCGTGCCATTCAATCCTCCCTCATCCCCGGATCCCCTCCCTGATATTTTACATTGTCCTATCTGCCAGTGTTTTAAAATTTTATCTTTGAATTTGGCCCTGCCCAGTGTGATCATTTGTGTTTTAATGTTTGAGTTTATATTGCTGTGTCGCTTATTTATATTGGTTTTGCATCTTACGTTATTTTATTTTCTGATTTCCTGTTGTGTTTCTGTGTTATATTGTGTTTACTGTATTGATGAGCGTGGGCTCATGTAAGCCGCCCCGAGTCCCCTTGGAGTGATGGAGTCAGGGTATAGATAAAGTTTTGTTATGATTATTATTCTAGGTTAGAAGAAATCTTGATCACGGGGGGATGAAAGGATAGAGTGAACAAACACGTCCCAAGGCATCAGGGTTTATACGCAGTAAGGCGCTTCGGCTCTGTTTCAATTGGATTTTTCTCTCCTTTCTGCAGGAAACAAAGCCACGAAATGTGCAGAGTACTACTACGGCTATTGTTCCACCAAGAGCTGTGGGAATTACGAATACGTGGTCTATAACACCGAGTGCCCTGTCCACTGCTGTGCTAAATACTCCTACTACAAGGGCTGAAGGGGAGGGGTGGCAAAGGCCAGCAGCTGAGAAGGGCTGAGAGAACAAGAGCCCACTGCTCAGCTGTGAAGAAGGCATCATGTCTGGTCCTCCTCAATAAATGCACATGAATGCCCAAACCGTCCCCTGTGTCCTTCTGTCCTTTCAGGCGCATGGGAGAGAGGGGAAGACTGAGGGCTCAAGGCAGAGATGTATTGTTCCCCTTCTGCTGGTGTGAGGTGGTTGTTGCTGTTGTGAGCTTCCTTTCTACCTTGCCATTTCCCCAATAATGGGACTCAAGGCAGCTATCCAAATGAAACAAGTCAATATGTTTTAAATACCCAAACATTTTAATAGTTGAAACATAACTATTATAACAATGAAAAACCTATACAATTTATAACATTGACAAATCTATACAACACATTTTAGAAATTAAGAATGGCACCAGCAGCATGAAAAGCCTAAAATACATCAGGATGGCAGAATAGAATAGTTTTTATCTGATGGTGGAACGGAGAGCAAAGCCGGGACCATCAGGGCGTCTCTGGGGAAGGAGTTCCAAAGTCAGGGAGCAGCCACCAAGAAGGCTCTCTTTGCACGGTTGCTATCAAACAGGTCTGAGAAGTTGGGAGACAGAGGGAAGGGCCTCCCCAGAAGATTGTTGAGTTCTATTGGACTTATAGTGGGAGGCACAGAGCCAGGCATCATGATCCTGGATCTGTGTGTTTCACTATTTTTCACAGCAAATATGTAAAACCCTACATTTCTCCTTCTTGAAATCCAATCTGTTAGTTCTGACCCAGCTCTCTAATTTGTTGAGGTTGTTCTGAATTTTAATCCTGTTTCCTGGTGTGTTTGCTTTCCTTTCCAATTTAGTGTCATTTGCAAACTTGATGAGCATGTTTGTGTTAGGAGTCTGGTAGGATTATGACATGGGCCCCCAACTCACCAGGACTACATTATTAGTGGTGCAAGTGGAGCAAAGTCTCTAGGGCCCTCATCTGTGGCTGCTGTCCATAGGATACCAAGACTGGCAACAGATAGAACCACTCACCAAGGATGGGTAACGCACAACTTGAGGTCTCCCTGCAGAATTTGGTTTATTTCTGTGGCTCTCAGTGTTGTGGTTAATAAGGACCACGGTTAAAGATGATCCGTGCCTGGTGGGCATATGCTAAATTAGATAGGCCAAGACAGAGAAATCATCTCACCAAGATAATCCACAGAGGTTTATTCACTTTGGCCAAAATAGATGCAAGTACAGAAATTTGGATCAAAGGTACAAGCATAAACAAACAGATAAATGCAAGACATCTTATACTGTTCTGACAGCTATTCAGACTTGTCACCCCCTCCCTGTATTGGCTAAAAAAGAAGCTAGGATCCATGCCAGGATTGGCCTGGAGGAAAAATGGCAGCTGGGAATTGGCCAAAGTTAAGGACCAATCAGCTGCAGATATACCCCATGGGAATTCATAGTCCGGGGTGATGGGCTTCCGTTGAGCTCAAATGCCCAGTTCCATGTCAAGCAAAGGTAGGGGCTTCGGAAAACAAAGGTGCAGATCTCCTGGAACAAAAGGTGATGATCTTGGGCAGTCAACGGCTTGGCTGTCAATTAGGAGGTTTAACACATGCCCAAATTCTAGGACTCTGTTTCTGCGGGTAGCAATTTCTGAACATGCTTCTAGAACATGACCATATATCCCGGAAAATTCACAGCAACCCAATGGGCTTGATGGTTACCTTAGAGTGAGAAATGGCCCCTCCAGTCCATTCTGAAATAAGCACTTTGACCTCTTGAGATGGAAAATCTAGCTGTTTTCTTCCTCTTTCAATATTCTCATGACACACCAGACTGCTGCCAGGTAAAAAGCCATTTGATTCTCAGCTGTATCAAAAGGGATATTATATCTCAGTCAAGGGAAGCCATATAATCTCCTCTATTCTGCTTTGGTCAGACCTCAGCTGGATTAATCCAGACTCTAGTTCTCGGCACCACAACTGGAAAAGGATATGGACGAGCCAACCAGTTCTCGGTGAGAGTCTGTCTTCTTGTCATGCCTTCAGTGAGAATGCCATTTCAAAACTTCCTGATTTCACTTGGAAATTATGCTACCAACAGCCCTGTGCACAACAATTCAACAGGAAATATATTTTTGTGTGTTTTGTGTATGTTTCCACTTATCCTGAATGCAGCTTGTAGAGCAGGGGTCCTCAAGCTAAGGCCCGGGGGCCGGATATGTCCCTCCAAGGTCATTTACCCGGCCCTCACTCATGGTCAACCTATTTATTTATTTGCATTATTTCTACCCTGCTCATATCAGCCTGAAGGCGACTCAGAGCCTGAAACGACTTGAAAGCACACAACAACAACAACAACAACAACAACAATCCTATCGCATCAGCCAAAAGCAGGCCCACACTTCCCATTGAAATACTAATACATTGTCGAAGGCTTTGATGGCTGGAATCACTAGGTTCTTGTGGGTTTTTTCGGGCTATAGAGCCATGTTCTAGAGGCATTTCTCCTGACGTTTCGCCTGCATCTATGGCAAGCATCCTCAGAGGTAGTGAGGTCAGTTGGAACTAGGAAAATGGGTTTATATATCTGTGGAATGACCAGGGTGGGACAAAGGACTCTTGTCTGCTGGAGCTAGGTGTGAATGTTTCAACTGACCACCTTCATTAGCATTTGAAGGACTGGCTGAGCCTGGGAAATTGGACAATTTCAAGCATGTGGACCATTTCGACAGAAAGGAAGAGACCATAAAAATGAACAAAATCTGGCTACCAGTATTAAAAATCTCTAAAATTACAACAGCAAAACAGCAGAGAGGAAACAACCAGGCACATCTTAACACCTCTTAACAAAAGATTTTCCCAGGCTCAGTCATTTAGACCCATTTGCCTTCCACTGGAGTTTAGTGTGATCATGGTTACTGCAGTATATATTCCACCTGATGCTAAACGGAAACACGGCTCTGGGATTTTTGGATAACATTGCTGAAAACCAGCAGAAAAAAGTACCCTGATGCTATGCATATTATAGCTGGTGACTTTAGTGATGCAGACTTCAAAGTGGCGCTCCTTAAATAATATCAGCGTGCTAAATGTATTACCAGAGGTGCAAATACATTGGATAAAGTGTATACCAACATTGCATATAACTACAGGCTTATGCAATGACCACACTCGCGGCAATCAGATCTTATGTCATTGTTTTTTAGCACCGGCATATATCCCTATCAGGAAACAGGCATTGCTTTTTGGGGAGACTGGAACATGTGGTGGCCTCACAACTCCAGGGATTCTTGGACGACACGGATTTTTTGGATCTGGCACAATCTGGCTTAAGACAAGGACATGGAACCAAGACAGCCTTGGTCGCCTTAGTGGATGATCTACGCTGGGAACTAGACATGGGGAGTGTGTCCCTGTTGGTTCTGCTGAACTTCTCAGTGGCCTTCAATGCCATTGACCACGGTATCCTTCTGGGATGCCTTGAGGGAATGGGTCTTGGAGGTACTGTTTTGCAGTGGCTCCGGTCCTTCCTAGAGAATCATTCCCAGATGGTGTTATTGTAGGACACCTGTTCAACACCACAACCATTGTCTTGTGGGGTTTCTCGGGGTTCCATACTGTCCCCCGTGTTGTTTCGAGGTGCAATGTCTTCTGTACGCAGGTGATGTCCAACTCTGTCACTCCTTCCCACCTGCTACTAAGGAGACTATTCAGGTCCTGAACTGGTGCTTGGCCGCTGTGACGGCCTGGATGAGGGCTAACAAATTGAAATTGAATGCAGAGAAGACAGAGGTACTCAGTCGTAAGGCCAAACAGGGCATGGGGTTATAGACTGTGTTAGATGGGGTCACATTCCCCCTGAAGACGCAGATTCACAGTCTGGGTGTGATCCTGGACTCATTGCTGAGCTCGGAACCCCAAGTTTCAGCGTTGACCAGGGGAGCATTTGCACAGTTAGAGCTTGGGAAGTCTGACTTGGCCAAGGTAGTCCATGCTCTGGTTGCATCCCGTATAGACTACTGCAATGATCTCTATGTCGGGTTGCCTTTGAAGAATGTCTGGAAGCTTCAACTAGTCCAGGTTACTAACAGGAGCAACGCTCAAGGAATGTATACCCCCTCTGTTGCACCAGCTCCACTGGCTGCCGGTCAGCTACCGGGCACAATTCAAAGTGCTGCCTTTAGCCTATAAAGCCCTAAACCGTTCTGGCCCAACTTATCTGTCCGAACGTATCTCCCCTTATGAACCTCTCAGGACTTTAAGATCATCTGGGGTGGCCCTGCTCTCTTTCCCACCTTCATCACAAGCACGGTTGTTGGGGCAAGAGACAGGGTCTTCTCAGTGGTGGCCCCTCAGCTATGGAACACCCTCCCTAAGGACATCAGATCGGCCTCCTCCCTTTTAACCTTTTGGAAGAGAGATGAAACGTGGGTCTTTGAGCAGGCATTTGCAAATACAGGGTAACAGACATAGGAAAATGGAATGGTTGACAATGTAACTGGATGATCTTTTTAATGAGGAGACCCTAATGATACATGATTTCATTGATTTTGATTCTGTTATGGTTTTATTATTCAATTGTTTTATTATATTGAAATTGTATTTTATGGTCTTGGTACCAACCGTAAACCGTCCCGCGTCACCTGCGGGCTGAGAGGGACAGTTGATAAAAATAGTAAATAAATAAATGAATAAATAAAATAAAGTTGGAGCCATGGAAGTAGGTGGAGGGCAAAGGTTTGGATGGGTTGAAAGAGGTCACAGCCATGTCTGATTGCAGGCACTGCCTCACCAATGCTTCCTCTTCATCTTGGAAAGAAGTGACAAGTGGAGTGCCACAAGCAGGGTTCCGTCCTGGGCCCGGTCCTGTCCAACATCTTTATTCATGACTTAGATGAAGGGTTAGAAGGCAGGATCATCAAGTTTGCAGACGACACCAAATTAGGAGGGATAGCCAATACTCCAGAGGACAGGAGCAGGATTCCAAACAATCTTGACAGATTAGAGAGATGGGCCAAAACTAACAAAATGAAGTTCAACAGGGACAAATGCAAGATACTCCACTTAAGCAGAAAAAACAAAATGCAAAGATACAGAATGGGGAATTCCTGGCTCGAGAGGAGTACGTGTGAAAAAGATCTTGGAGTGTGTGTACTCTAGTTCATTCTATTGTGTAGAGTAGTTATGTTTAACACACACACGCGCACATACACAAAACAGTAAATTGTGTGTAAATTGTGTATTTTGGTTTTTTTCTTTTTTTAACCTTTAATATATATATCTTTTTGAATTGTTGTGCACAGGGCTGTTGATAGTGTAATTTCCGAGTGAAATCAGAGAGTTTTGAAATAGCATACTCACTGAAGGCATGACAAAAAGACAGACTCTCACTGAGAACTGGTTGTCTTGGTCATTACATTCCAGTTAGGCCATATCCTTCTTCAATTGTGGTGCCAAGAACTAGACTCAGGATTATCCCAGCGGAGGTCTGACCAAAGCAGAATAGAGGGGACTATATAACTTCCTTTGACTGAGACCTAATATTCTTATTGATACAGGTAAGAATAAAATGGTGTTTTAGCTGGCGGCAGCCTGCTGGGAGAAGAGAGAATGGAGAGAGGAAGAAAATGGCTAGTTTTTCCGACTTATCAGGTCAAAGCGCTTTTTTCAGATTGGACTGGAGGGACCATTTCTCACTCTAAGATAAGCATCAAGCCCATTGGGTTGCTATGAATTTTCTGGGCTATTTGGCCATGTTCTAGAAGCGTTCTAGAAATTGCTATCCACAGAAACAGAGTCCTAGAATTTGTTGACTGCCCAAGATCATCACTTTTTGTTCCAGGAGATCTGCACGTTTGTTTTCCAAAGCTCCCATCTTTGCTTGGCATGGAACTGGGCATTTGAACTCATCGGAAGCCCATCCCCCCCAAACTGGGATGTATCTGCAGCTGATTGGTCCTTAACTTTGGCCAATTCCTGGCTGCCATTTTTTCTCCTAGCCAATCTTGGCATGGATCCTAGTCAGCCTCTTTTCTGGCCAATCAGGGGAGGAGGTGACAAGCCTGAATAGCTGTCAGAACAGTATAAGATGTCTTGCATTTATCTGTTTGTTTATGCTTGTACCTTTGATGCAAATTGCTGTACTTGCACCTCTTTTGGCCAAAGTGAGTAAACCTCTGTGGATTATCTTGTTGAGATGATTTCTCTGTCTTGGCCAATCTAATGTAGCATATGCCCACCAGGCACAGATCATCTTTCACCACGGTCCTTATTAACCACAACACTGAGAGCCACAGAAATAAACCAAATTCTGCATGGAGCCCTCAAGTTGTGCATTACGCATCCTTGGTGAGTGTTTCTATCTGTTGCCAGTCTTGGTATCCTATGGAGAGCAGCCACAGATGAGGGCCCTAGAGCCTTTGCTCCACTTGCACCACTGATAATGTAGTCCTGGTGAGTTGGGGGCCCATGTCAATATTCTACCAAAATCCAGCCATTAATATGCTCTTCAAGTTTGCAAATGACACTAAGTTGGAAAGGAAAGCAAACACTCCAGGAAACAGGATTGGAATTCAAAACAACCTCAACAAATTAGAGAGCTGGGTCAGAACTAACAGATCGGATTTCAAGAAGGAGAAATGTAGGGTTTTACATATATGCTGGGGGCAAAATGAAACACACAGATCCAGGATTGTGATGCCTGGCTCTGTGCCTCCCTCTGTAAGTCAAATGGAACTCAACCATCTTCTGGGTTGGCCCTTCCCTCTGTCTCCCAACTTCTCAGACCTGTTTGATAGCAACCGGGCAAAGAGAGCCTTCTTGGTGGCTGCTCCCTGACTTTGGAACTCCTTCCCCAGAGACGCCCTGATGGTCCCGGCTTTGCTCTCCATTCCACCATCAGATAAAAACTATTCTATTCTGCCATCCTGATGTATTTTAGGCTTTTCATGCTGCTGGTGCCATTCTTAATTTCTAAAATGTGTTGTATAGATTTTTCAATGTTATAAATTGTTTAGGTTTTTCATTGTTATAATAGTTATGTTTCAACTATTAAAATGTTTGGGTATTTAAAATCTTCCATTGAGGTTTGTATTGACTTGTTTCATTTGGATAGCTGCCTTGAGTCCCATTATTGGGGAAATGGCAAGATCGAAAGGAAGCTCACAACAGCAACAATCCCCTCACACCAGCAGAAGGGGAGCAATACATCTCTGCCTTGAGCCCTCAGTCTTCCCCTCTCTCCCATGCACCGGAAAGGACAGAAGGACACAGGGGACGGTTTGGGCATTCATGTGCATTTATTGAGGAGGACCAGACATGATGCCTTCTTCACAGCTGAGCAGTGGGCTCTTGTTCTCTCAGCCCTTCTCAGCTGCTGGCCTTTGCCACCTCTCCCCTTCAGCCCTTGTAGGACTTAACACAGCAGTAAGGACACTGTTCGGTATAGACCCAGGATGCACCCTTTCCACAGCCGTTCTTGTTACAATAGCCATCCTTATAATCACAGTCCTTTGGTTTGTTTCCTGCAGAAAGGAGACAAAACATCCAGTTGAAACAGAGCCGAAGCGTCTTACTGCATATAAACCCTGATGCCTTGGGACGTGTTTGTTCACTCTAGCCTTTCATCCCCCCCGTGATCAAGATTTCTTCTAACGTAGAATAACAATCATAATACAACTTTATTTATACCCTGCCTCCATCTCCCCAAGGGGACTCGGGGCGGCTTACATGAGCCCACGCTCATCAATACAGTAAACACAACATAACACAAAAACACAACAGGAAATCAGAAAATAAAATAACATAAGATGCAAAAGCAACATAAATAAGCGACACAGAATATATAAACTCAAACATTAAAACACAAATGATCACACTGGGCAGGGCCAAATTCAAAGATAACATTTTAAAACACTGGGAGATAGGACAATGTAAAATATCAGGGAGGGGATCCGGGGATGAGGGAGGACTGAATTGCACAAATCATTAAATAAAGGGCTTCTGAGATCATTGGATGCAGAGTTTGGTCAGGGAGTATCTTACCTAAAGAAAGTCCTGAGCGTAAAGCCCTCTATGCGCAGTCACTCCTGGTTAGGACTTGTAATAGAAACCATCAATGAATACCAGGTACTCTAGGCTTTATTTCAGAGGAGGGGAATTGGCAGAGCAGTCTCAGAGGATTCCTTACTAACTATAATCCTATGTAATTCATGGAGGCACCTTCCACACAGCTGTATAAAATCCATGTTGAACTGGATTATCTAACAGTGTGTTCTGCAAAAATTCAGTTCAAAGCAGATATTGTGGATGATCTGCCTTAATTTTCTGGGTTATATGGCTGTGTGGAAGGACCCTGAGTCATCACAAGTCAACTGGAAAGTTAAAAGTACACAGGTACAATGAATCCAATGACCTGAATCCACGTAGTGATCTCAACTGTAGTAGAACCATTGAATCAGTTGCTGAATGAAGTTTAAACACTTGTTAAATAATCCTTTGTTTCAAGGGGATTCCCTATAGCTGAGAATACCAAAAGGATTCGTGCTCATATTTCCTTGAATAGGTTGCTCCTGAAAGCAGGGAATTTTTAAATCTTCTTTTCCCCTATAATGGAGATTTTGAGGTCTGCTGACCAGAACTCAGCATACAGCTTTGAACACATTTACATTAAAGACTTATATACAGCCTAAAGGGAACATAAAGAGAGAGAAAAGGGGAAGATCTGACCAATTTCCTGGTCAACTCTGACACTACTCATTCTTCTTAACCCAAAAACATTGATTTCCTACCTTCAACATTCATGGCAGTGGCAATCAGCATCATGACAACGATGGCCAAGTAAAGAGCCCTCATGGTGGGATGATGGGTCAGATCTCCAAAGCTCTGGAAAACACCAAAGAAAGCAGACAAGCTGGAACTTGATGGTGTTGTGCTTGGGGACCTTGTGGTTCTTTTATAGGGAGCTGGGCTAAAAGAAACACAGTCCAGATACTTGGAAAAATCTGTACGCATACGTCAGAAGGCAGCTGATGACATAGAAGTAAATGCCTCTCCTTATCTCCTCTTGCCCAAACAATGCATACCAGTCGTGTTTTCAGTGACCATTGTTCTTGGCCTTCTCTTCTTCTTGTACACATGTTACTTTTGTTCAGCTGATGGAGAAAACATGGCTGTGTTTTTGTCCCCAGGAGCTGCCCAGATGCATGGGGCAAGTTTGCAAATGTGTGGTCAAGGAAGCCTAAATCCTTTTGGCCTTGAAGGCTCATCAAGTTCAGACCACCTAATGAGAGAACTAAAGATCTGGATAGAGGAGAAATTCATCAAAAGTATTCATTGGAAATTAAAAGAAAGGAATCAAATACTGGATTAGTTAGTTGCAGTTTTTTCTACTAATACTCAATCTCCATCGTCAAAAGTGGAACTCATAAATGATGTGGCCTGACTTCACTAGATTTTGGATCCTGGCAGTGTAGCCTCATATCATCCCCTTCAAAGCAGATAACTTGCATTCAGAATCTGGATTATATGGTAATGTAGATACAGCCACACATCACCACAGAATTCTGCAGAGTTCTCTCGCCCTCAAACTGCGAATAAGTTGACTTGATTGATCACCCATTTCTCCTTTCTAGACCATTCGCTATCACATTCTACTCACCTTCTTAGTAAGTAAAGTTTATTACGGTTGATGACCAGATCACAACATGGGGACCCAGTGCCGTACATTCACATCAAACCCAAGGGGTTATACACTTCAAACTTCAACAAATTTTAAAATCTAAGCTAAAAACCAATACAAGTAGTTATTAAAATCTAACTCAACCCACAAGATCACCCGATGCAGTCTAAAGGGAGGTAGTGGGGATGGCACTGAGGAGGGGGGGAATATCCAACCCTATAAATATCAGTCTATATCTGATTTCCCATCTATATTCCAGGAGATGCTTAGGTCTTTTGACCCTCACCTTCTTATTTTCTGATACTGAAAATTGCCTCACATTCCCTTCTTTGGCTTTTGTTATTCTATGCCGAAACAGTATCTCACACTTGGGGCTGTAAAGGTTCTGGCACTCCCATCACACGTGGCTGCAGCAGCCCTGATGAGCAGGAGGAAGGGCATTCCCTAAACCCATTTCTCATTCACTGCTAAGGACTGATTGGCTGTTTTCCACCATCCACTGAGTACTTGAGAAGTGAAATACTCAAGGCACAACTGCAAACTGTGCCAACAAAGAGGAAAATATAGGACAAGTGCAAAGAAGCCAGAATGGATGTCCAAAGAACTTCTAACTGTGCTAAGACACAAAAGAGAAATGCACAAGAAGTGGAAAAAGGGAGAAATAACCAAAGAAGAATTCAAACAAATAGCCAACACCTGTAGGGAAAAGGTCCGCAAGGCTAAAGCACAAAACGAGCTCAGGCTTGCCAGGGACATTAAAAACAATAAAAAGGGCTTCTTTTCTTATGTCAATAGAAAAAGGAAAAACAAGGAGGCAATAGGGCCTCTTCGAGGAGAAGATGCGGCAATGCTGACAGGGGGTAGGGAAAAGGCAGAACTACTTAATGCCTTCTTTGCCTCAGTCTTCTCACAAAATGAAGGTCATCTTCAACCTCAGCAAGATGGAGTGGATGAGGGATTTGAGGACATCCAACCCCAAATTGGGAAACAAGTCTTCCAGGAATACCTGGCCGCTCTAAAAGAGTTCAACTTCCCAGGGCCAGATCAACTACACCCAAGAGTACGGAAGGAACTAGCGGAAGTCATTTCAGAACCATTGGCAATCACCTTTGAGAGTTCTTGGAGAACGGGAGAAGTTCCAGCAGATTGGAGGAGAGCCAATGTGGTCCCAATCTTCAAGAAGGGAAAAAAGGATGACCCAAACAACTACCGTCCGGTCAGCCTCACGTCGATACCAGGCAAGATTCTGGAAAAGATTGTTAAGGAAGTGGTCTGCAAACACTTAGAAACAAATGCAGTCATCGCTAATAGTGAACATGGATTTATCAAAAACAAGTTATGCCAGACTAATCTGATCTCTTTTTTCAATAGAGTTACAAGCTGGGTAGATGCGGGGAATGCCGTGGATGTGGCATACCTGGATTTCAGTAAAGCCTTCCACAAGGTCCCCCATGACCTTCTGGCAAGGAAACTAGTCCAATGTGGGCTAGGCAAAACTACGGTGAGGTGGATCTGTAATTGGTTAAGTGGACGAACACAGAGAGTGCTCACTGATGCTTCCTCTTCATCTTGGAAAGAAGTGAGGAGCGCAGTGCCGCAGGGTTCCATCTTGGGCCTGGTCCTTTTCAACATCTTTATTAATGATTTAGATGAAGGGCTAGAAGGCATGATCATCAAGTTTGCAGATGACACCAAATTGGGAGGGATAGCCAATACTCCAGAGGACAGGAGCAGGATTCAAAACGATCTTGACAGATTAGAGAGATGGGCCGAAACTAACAAAATGAGGTTCAATAGTGACAAATGCAAGATACTCCACTTTGGCAGGAAAAACGAAATGTAAAGATACAGAATGGGGAAGGCCTGGCTCGAGAGCAGTACGTGTGAAAAAGATCTTGGAGTCCTCGTAGACAACAAGTTAAACACGAGCCAACAATGTGATGTGGCGGCAAAAAAAGCCAATGGGATTTTGGCATGCATCAATAGGAGCATAGTGTCTAGATCTAGGGAAGTAATGCTACCCCTCTATTCCGCTTTGGTTAGACCACACCTGTAATATTGTGTCCAATCCTGGGCACCACAATTCAAGAGAGATATTGAAAAGCTGGAATGTGTCCAGAGGAGGGCGACTAAAATGATCAAGGGTCTGGAGAACAAGCCCTATGAGGAGCGGCTTAAGGAGCTGGGCATGTTTAGCCTGAAGAAGAGAAGACTGAGAGGCGATACGATAGCCATGTATAAATATGTGATAGGAAGCCACAGGGAGGAGGGAGCAAGCTTGTTTTCTGCTTCCTTGGAGACTAGGACGCGGAATAATGGCTTCAAACTACAGGAGAGGAGATTCCATCTGAACATGAGGAAGAACTTCCTGACTGTGAAAGCCGTTCAGCAGTGGAACTCTCTGCCCCGGAGTGTGGCGGAGGCTCCTTCTATGGAAGCTTTTAAACAGAGGCTGGATGGCCATCTGTCAGGTGTGATTTGAATGCAACATTCCTGCTTCTTGGCAAGGGGTTGGACTGGATGGCCCATGAGGTCTCTTCCAACTCTTTGATTCTATGATTCTATGAGATTTCTCCCAGGAATGCTGTCAGCCCTCCATATCCACTGGTGTTAGAGCTATAGTGAAGGAGGAATGAGCATAGGAAATGTTCTTCCTCCAACATACTGTTGCGGCTGCTTACTGATGATGCTTCCATTCACTAATCAAATGTCTCCTTCTTTTCTTTTCATATCCAGTGAATACTTTTGACATGATTCAGGACAATGCTATATATGGCTAGGCCAGGGATGAGGACTGCCTTGAGAGTCTGAAGAACCCTTGCTCTTTCAAAATTAGTTAGTGGGTGGCCATAAAGATCAAACCACTCCATTCATCTCCGACTCTACTCAGTCGAATACATTTTCCAATCATGTTTATGTTCATGACGCTTTAATGCGTTTTCATGGTGTTAATAAGGTTGTAGAGGTACTGTGCCAAGCTTCCAGAGATCTTCTTCTGTGGTTCCCTCATTAAAATGAGTAATAATCATAAAACCAAAGGCTTCTAGCATTGGAAGTATCTCTGAGACATCTAGGTGTACTAATGTACGATCCAACAACTGAAGCATCCCTGATACTTAAGTGACCCAAGTCGGTAACAAAGGAGGATCATACTTCACATCCTGACAAGACAGAGGTCCTCCAGGTCAGTCACCCGTCTGACCAGGATATTGGATGGCAACCTGTGCTGGATGGAGTTGCACTCTCCCTGAAGTCACAGGTCCACAGTTTGGGGTTCCTCCTAGACTCAGCACTGACGTTTGATGCACGGGTGTCGGCAGTGGCCAGGAGAGCCTTTGCACTATTAAAACTCATGTGCCAACTGCAACCATACCTCCTGAAGTCTAATTTGACCATGGTGGTCCATGCCTTAGTTACCTCTATACTGGACTACTGCAATGCACTCTATGTGGGGCTACCCTTGAAGACAGCCGGGAAATTACAACTCGTACAATGCTCAACAGCCAGATTAATAACTGAGGCAACTTACAGGGAGTGGTCAATACAGCTGTTTAAGGAGCTTCATTGGCTGCCGTTCATCTTCTGGTCCCAATTCAAGGTACAGGTTCTTACCTATAAAGTCCTGAACGGTTTGGGACCCGCCTACCTTTGTGACCGTATCTTTCTCCATGAACCAGTCCGAGCTCTTCAATCTTCGGGGGAGGCCCTGCTTTTGTCCCTGCCAGTTTCTCAGGCTTGTCTTGTGGGTACAAGGGAGAGAGCCTTCTCTTCTTTGGCTCCCCGACTCTAGGACTCATTGCCTGGAGAGATTAGGGAAGCCCCTACTTTAGAAACCTTTAAAAAGAATCTCAAGACCTGGCTCTGCTGCTGCACTTTTGGAGAGTAGCCACACAATCTTAAGCTATTGCTCCCCTCAACGTTTTTGTCCTAGGAGTACCCCCCCCCCACCTTGTACGAAGGTATGTTTACTTCCCTGTTTCTCTATAAAGTTCTCTCTTGCAAATAATCTGCTCCTATTATCACACCCTGAGTTTTTAAATCATTTTATTGTACATGTGGCCTGCTGACTGTCATTATATTTGTTTATTACTTTCTTATGTTTTGTGTATATTGCTTATTGTATTCATATGTTTTGTATTTTACTGTGTTGTTGTTTGCATTTCAGTTTTTATTTTATTGCATTTTTTTGTTGTGTGTGCAAGTGTGATACACCTTCCACAGCCAACCCAAGAAGTACGCTCACACATGATGTGGGATGAACAATGGCCACAACTCATTTATTGATAACAGGAACAAGGGTTGGCAGCCAAGCATGGGTCCTGGATCATGATCGGGCAGCCCAATACTTATGAAGGCTGCCCACAAGAAGGGAGGGGCCAGCTCCGGCCTCACCCACGGTGAGCGTGGTCAGTTGGCCCTTGGCCCATTGACCCGCCGGCGGGAATCCTTCCCGCCATCAGAGGGGGCTTCTGGGAGGAAGAAGCCCCCCCCCTTAGACAAGAATGGAGGTGGGGGACGCCCTGCACTGCAACTTCTTTGGCCCGGTAAGTCGGGCCATGTCTTTTTGGGCTTGGCCTTATGTGAGCTGCCCCGAGTCCCTGTTGGGGGAGATGGTGGCAGGGTATAAAAAAAGATTATTATTATTATTATTATTATTATTATTATTATTATTATTTACCATCATCATCAGTAGATTCTGCTAAAAAAACTCCAACTAACTAATCCAATTTTTCATTCTTTTCTTTTAATTTCCAATGAATACTTTTGATGCATTTCTCCTCTATCCAGGTCTTTAGTTCTCTCATTAGGTGGTCTAAACTTGATGGGCCATCAAGGCCAAAAGGATGTGGATTTAGGCTTCCTTGGCCACACATTCACAAACTTGCCCCATGCATCTGGGTAGCTCCTGGGGACAAAAACACAGCCATGTTTTCTCCATCAGCTGAGCAAAGCTAACATGTGTACAAGAAGAAGAGAAGGGCAAGAACAATGGGCAATGAAAACACGAATGGTATGCATTGTTTGGGCAAGAGGAGATAAGGAGAGGCATTTACTTCTACATCATCAGCTGCCTTCTGACGTATGCATGCAGAATTTCCAAGTATTTGGACTGTGTATCTTTTAGCCCAGCTCCCTATAAAAGAACCCACAAGGTCCCCAAGCAGAACACCATCAAGTTCCAGCTCGTCTGCTTTCTTTGGTGTTTTCCAGAGCTTTGGAGATCTGACCCATCATCCCACCATGAGGGCTCTTTACTTGGCCATCGTTGTCATGATGCTGATTGCCACTGCCATGAATGTTGAAGGTAGGAAGGGAATGGTTTTGGGTTAAGAAGAATGAGTAGTGTCAGAGTTGACCAGGAAATTGAGCAGATACAATCTCTTCCCCTTTTCTCTCTCTTTATATTCCCTTTAGGCTGTATATAAGTCTTTCATGTAAATGTGTTCAAGGCTGTATGCAGAGTTCTGGTCAGCAGACCTCAAAATTTCCTTTATAGGAAAAAACGAAGATAAAAATTCCCTACTTTCAGGAGCAACCTATTCAAAGAAATATGAGCACGAATCCTTTTGGTATTCTCAGCTATAGGGAATCCCCTTGAAACAAAGGATTTTAAACAAGTGTTTAAACTTCATTCAGCAATTGATTCAATGGGTTTACTACAGTTGAGATGACTACGTGATTCAGGTCATTAGATTCATTGTACCTGTGTACCTTTAACTTTCCAGTTGACTTGTGATGACTCATGGTCCTTCCACACAGCCATATAACCCAGAAAATCAAGGCAGATCATCCACGATATCTGCTTTGAACTGGATTTTTTTTAGTGCACACTGCTAGATAATCCAGTTCAACATGGATTTTATACAGCTGTGTGGAAGGCATCTCCATAAATTACATAGGATGATCGTTAGCAAGGAATCCTCTGAGATTGCTCTGCCAATTCCCCTCCTCTGAAATAAAGCCTAGAGTACCTGGTATTCATTGGTGGTTTCTATTACAAGTACTAACCAGGAGTGACTGGGCATAGAGGGCTTTTTAGGGTATTTACGCCCAGGACTTTCTTTAGGTAAGATACTCCCTGACCAAACTCTGCATCCAATGAGCTCAGAAGCACGTTATTTGATGGTTCGTGCCATTCAATCCTCCCTCATCCCCGGATCCCCTCCCTGATATTTTACATTGTCCTATCTCCCAGTGTTTTAAAATGTTATCTTTGAATTTGGCCCTGCCCAGTGTGATCATTTGTGTTTTAATGTTTGAGTTTATATTGCTGTGTTGCTTATTTATGTTGCTTTCTCATCTTATGTTATTTTATTTTCTGATTTCCTGTTGTGTTTCTGTGTTATGTTGTGTTTACTGTATTGATGAGCGTGGGCTCATGTAAGCCGCCCCGAGTCTTCTTGGGGAGATGGAGGCAGGGTATAAATAAAGTTTTATTATGATTGTTATTCTAGGTTAGAAGAAATCTTGATCACGGGGAGATGAAAGGAAAGAGTGAACAAACACGTCCCAAGGCATCAGGGATTATATGCAATAAGACGCTTTGGCTCTGTTTCAATGGGATTTTTTCTCTCCTTTCTGCAGGAAACAAAGCCACGAAATGTGCAGATTACTACTGTGGCTATTGTACCACCAAGAGCTGTGGGAAGGACGAATACGTGGTCTATAACACCGAGTGCCATAGCCACTGCTGTGCTAAATACTACAAGGGCTGAAGGGGAGTGGTGGCAAAGGCCAGCAGCTGAGAAGGGCTGAGAGAACAAGCGCCCACTGCTCAGCTGTGAAGAAGGCATCATGTCTGGTCCTCCTCAATAAATGCACATGAATGCCCAAACCGTCCCCTGTGTCCTTCTGTCCTTCCTTTCAGGTGCATGGAAGAGAGGGGAAGACTGAGGGCTCAAGGCAGAGATGTATTGTTCCCCTTCTGCTGGTGTGAGGGGATTGTTGCTGTTGTGCGCTTCCTTTCGATCTTGCCATTTTCCCATTAATGGGACTCAAGGCAGCTATCCAAATAAAACAAGTCAATACAAACCTCAATGGAAGATTTTAAATACCCAAACATTTCAATAGTTGAAACATAACTATTATAACAATGAAAAACCTATACAATTTATAACATTGAAAAATCTATACAACACATTTTAGAAATTAAGAATGGCACCAGCAGCATGAAAAGCCTAAAATACATCAGGATGGCAGAATAGAATAGTTTTTATCTGATGGTGGAACGGAGAGCAAAGCTGGGGCCATCAGGGCCTCTCTGGGGAAGGAGTTCCAAAGTCAGGGAGCAGCCACCAAGAAGGCTCTCTTTGCCCAGTTGCTATCAAACAGGTCTGAGAAGTTGGGAGACAGAGGGAAGGGCCTCCCCAGAAGATTGTTGAGTTCCATTTGACTTACAGAGGGAGGCACAGAGCCAGGCATCACGATCCTGGATCTGTGTGTTTCATTCCCCCCCCCCCCAGCAAATATGTAAAACCCTACATTTCTCCTTCTTGAAATCCAATCTGTTAGTTCTGACCCAGCTCTCTATTTTGTTGAGGTTGTTCTGAATTTCAATCCTGTTTCCTGGAGTGTTGGCTTTCCTTTCCAACATAGTGTCATTTGCAAACTTGATGAGCATATTTGTGGCAGGATTCTGGTAGGATTATGACATGGGCCCCCAACTCAACAGGACTACATTATTAGTGGTGCAAGTGGAGCAAAGGCTCTAGGGCCCTCATCTGTGACTGCTGTCCATGGGATACCAAGACTGGCAACAGATAGAAACACTCACCAAGGATGGGTAACGCACAACTTGAGGGCTCCCTGCAGAATGTGGTTTATTTCTGTGGCTCTCAGTGTGGTGGTTAATAAGGACCGCAGTTATAGATGATCCGTGCCTGGTGGGCATATGCTACATTAGATCAGGCAAGACAGAGAAATCATCTCACCAAGATAAGCCACAGAGGTTTACTCACTTTGGCCAAAAGAGATGCAAGTACAGCAATTTGCATCAAAGGTACAAGCATAAACAAGCAGATAAATGCAAGACATCTTATATTATTCTGACAGCTATTTAGACTTGACCACCCTTCCCTGATTGGCTAGAAAAGAGGCTGACTAGGATCCATGCCAGGATTGGCAGGGGGGAAAAATGACAGCTGGGAATTGTCTGGAGTGACGGACCTATCAGCTGCAGATACACCCAATGGGAGGTCACAGTTTGGGGTGATGGGATTCTGATGAGCTCAAATGCCCAGTTCCATGCCAAGCAAAGATAGGAGCTTCGGAAAACAAAGGTGCAGATCTCCTGGAACAAAAGGTGATGATCTTGGGCAGTCAATGGCTTGCTGTCAATAAGGAGGTTTAACACATGCCCAAATTCTAGGACTCTGTTTCTGCGGGTAGCAATTTCTGAACATGCTTCTAGAACATGGCCATATAGCCTGGAAAATGCACAGCAAAACCAATGGGCTTGATGGTTGTCTTAGAGTGAGAAATGGCCCCTCCATTCCTATCTGAAATAAGCACTTTGACCTGATGAGTCGGAAAATCTAGCTGTTTTCTTCCTCTTTCAATATTCTCATGACACACTAGACTGCTGCCAGCTAAAAAGCCATTTGATTCTCGGCTGTATCAAAAGGAATATTAGGTCTCAGTCAAAGGAAGTTATATAGTCCCCTCTATTCTGCTTTGGTCAGACCTCCGCTGGGATAATCCTGAGTCTAGTTCTTGGCACCACAATTGAAGAAGGATATGGCCTAGCTGGAATGTAATGACCAAGACAACCAGTGCTCAGTAAGAGTCTTTTTGTCATGCTTTCAGTGAGAATGCTATTTCAAAACTCTCTGATTTCACTCGGAAATTACACTATCAACAGCCCTGTGCACAACAATTCAAAAGGATATACATATTAAAGGTTAAAAAAAAATACACAATTTACTGTTTTGTGTATGTGCGTGTGTGTGTATTAAACATAACTACTCTACACAATAGAATGAACTAGAGCACACACTCTCCAAGATCTTTTTCACACGTACTCCTCTCGAGCCAGGCATCCCCCATTCTCTATCTTTGCATTTTGTGTTTTCTGCCTAAGTGGAGTATCATGCATTTGTCACTGTTGAACTTCGTTTTTGTTAGTTTTGGCCATTCATCTCTCTAATCTGTCAAGATTGTTTGGACTCCTGCTCCTGTCCTCTGGACTATTGGCTATCCCTCCTAATTTGGTGTCATCTGCAAACTTGATGATCATGTCTTCTAGCCCTTCATCTAAGTCATTAATAAAGATGTTGAACAAGACCGGGCCCAGGACGGAACCCTGCGGCACTCCCCTCGTCACTTCTTTCCAGGATGAAAAGGAAGCATAGGTGAGGCAGTGCCTGCAATCAGACATGGCTGTGACCTCTTTCAACCCATCCAAACCTTTGCCCTCCACGTACTTCCATGGCTCCAACTTTATTTTATTTATTTATTTATTTACTATTTTTATCAACCGTCCCTCTCAGCCTGCAGGTGACGCGGGACGGTTTACGGTTGGTACGAAGACCATAAAATACAATTTCAATATAATAAAACAATTGAATAATAAAACCATAACAGAATCAAAATAAATAAAATCATGTATCATTAGGGTCTCCTCATTAAAAAGATCATCCAGTTACATTGTCAACCATTCCATTTTCCTATGTCCGTTACCCTGTAATTGCAAATGCCTGCTCAAAGACCCAAGTTTCATCTCTCTTCCGAAAGGTTAAAAGGGAGGAGGCCGATCTGATGTCCTTAGGAAGGGTGTTCCATAGCTCAGGGGCCACCACTGAGAAGGCCCTGTCTCTTGCCCCAACAACCGTGCTTGTGATGAAGGTGGGAAAGAGAGCAGGGCCTCCCCAGATGATCTTAAAGTCCTGAGAGGTTCACAAGGAGAAATACGTTCGGACAGGTAAGTTGGGCCAGAACGGTTTAGGGCTTTATAGGCGAAAGGCAGCACTTTGAATTGTGCCCGGTAGCTGACCGGCAGCCAGTGGAGCTGGTGCAACAGAGGGGGTATATGTTCCTTGAGCGTTGCTCCTGTTAGTAACCTGGACTAGTTGAAGCTTCCGGACATTCTTCAAAGGCAACCCCACATAGAGATCATTGCAATAGTCTATACAGGATGCAACCATAGCATGGACTACCGTGGCCAAGTCAGACTTCCCAAGCTCAAACTGTGCAAATGCTCCCCTCGTCAACGCTGAAACTTGGGGTTCCGAGCTCAGCAATGAGTCCAGGATCACACCCAGACTGTGAATCTGCGTCTTCAGGGGGAGTGTGACCCCATCTAACACAGTCTATAACCCCATGCCCTGTTTGGCCTTACGACTGAATACCTCTGTCTTGTCTGGATTCAATTTCAATTTGTTAGCCCTCATCCAGACCGTCACAGCAGCCAAGCACCAGTTCAGGACCTCAACAGTCTCCTTAGTAGCAGGTGGGAAGGAGTGACAGAGTTGGACATCACCTGCGTACAGAAGACATTGCACCTCGAAACAACACGGGGGACAGTATGGAACCCTGAGAAACCCCACAAGACAATGGTTGTGGTGTTGAACAGGTGTCCTACAATAACACCATCTGGGAATGATTCTCTAGGAAGGACTGGAGCCACTGTAAAACAGTACCTCCAAGACCCATTCCCTCAAGGCGTCCCAGAAGGATACCGTGGTCAATGGCATCGAAGGTCGCTGAGAAGTTCAGCAGAACCAACAGGGACACACTCCCCATGTCTAGTTCCCAGCGTAGATCACCCACTAAGGCGACCAAGGCTGTCTTGGTTCCATGTCCTTGTCTAAAGTCAGACTGTGTCTTCCAAGAATCCCTGGAGTTGTGAGGGCACCACATGTTCCAATCTCCCCAAAAAAGGGGAGATTGGAAACATACAGATAGTTAACAAATTGAGTGGGGTCCAGTGATTGTTTTTTCAACAGCTGTTTTATCACAGCTTGTTTTAAGCTCGTTGGAATATTGCCTTCCCAAAAGGAGGGATTAACCACCACCTTTATCCACTCGGCTAATCCCCCTCTGGCTTCCATTAAAAGCCAGGGTGGGCAGACGTCTAGGATACATGTGACTGTCCTCATTCCTCCAAGCATCTTGTCCACATCCTCAGGTTTCACCAATTGAAATGAATCCATCAAAACCGGACAAGCAGGTGCTTGTGTTACATCCTCAGAGAATGTCGTTAACATGGTGTCCAAACTGGAATGGGTCAAAGCAAGTTTGGCCTCTAAGAACCGAGAAAAAGCTTCACAGCGGGCTGCCGAGTTGTCAGGGCTCCCATCTTGAGAGATAAGTTTTAATAGGCCTCTGACAACTCGAAATAACCGTGAACGCAATATTCGCTTCCAGAAAGGATTTCTGTGCAGCTTTTATTGCTGCATCATATGCCCTTAATAAGGCATTAAGCCGTGTTCGATTTGGTCCGCTCGGATCCGAATGTCACACGCCCTCTAGCCTCCTCTTCCTTTGCTTCTTTGCTGCCAGCTCCTTGTTGAACCAGAATCCATTCAGATCCATAAGCCTCTTGGGTGGACCGTTTTAATGGATCCTCCACCCCTGCGGAGGTTAATGGGTGCAGTAAGTCTAAACCTGACCAGGTGATGGTCGGTCCATGGGAACGGAGCCCTAGTTAGCTCCTCAGCACCACCACCTTCCTCCCATCCCTGACAGAAAATCAAATCCAGTGTGTGTCTGGCACTGTGAGTGGGGTCAGATACCTGTTGGGACAGCCCCATGGTTGCCATGGAAGACATGAAGTCCTGAGCTATTCCTGATAGGGTGGTCTCATGGTGAATTTTACAAAGGTTCCAGATCCTGTGTTTTAATTGGACATATTGATCATTGTAACTCTCACACATCCCTTGAAATTCTCCTTTTTAATGATCAGTTATTAGTTATCATGGGGGAAGATGCTCTGGAAAATCCATCTGTTGTTCATGAGAACAGTGAATGGAGAAACCATGCCTGTCCAAAATCAAACGCAGATGGCCTATAAGAGCAGAAGTGTGATCCTTGGGATCCAGAACTTGAGCATTAACCATTTTAGTCACTGAAGAGTCCAGGAAGCAAGCTGAAGACTGAGAAACAAAATAATTGATTTTAACACAATGATAAATGTGATACTAGACTTACTGTTTTATAGCCATTACTGTACTGATGTATTGATTTTGTCTAGTTGTCAGCTGAGATTCTGCTCTCATCATCTCACCATTTCCTTTTTAAAGCATGCCCAGGCCTTTCCTTCTCTTTTGTTGCTGTCCCTGTTGTCTAGGAGGCTACTGGATCTGTTGCTGTTCCTGTTGTCTAGGAGGCTACTGGATCTGTTGCTGTCCCTGTTGTCTAGAAGGCTACTGGATCTGTTGCTGTCCCTGTTGTCTAGGAGGCTACTGGATCTTCAAGAGATGGCTCAGGCTCTGCTTCCCTTGTAGGGCTGCCAGGCACCCCTGGCTCTGTTTGATATATGTTTTCTGTTGTCCCCTCTTCCCCTCCATTCTCAAAGGAGCCCTCCTCCAGGTAGGATTTGATAGGTATCCATATGGAGAAAGATCCTTCCATTCAGCTGCAGTGTTTCCTTTTTTCTGCAGGATATAAAAAACCCAAAAGCTGTTATGCAGCAGGAGGCCAATGTGCCAAATCCTGTGAGAAGTATGAATGGCTGTGATTGCACTCTCTGTTGTATTTACTCCAAGAAGGCTGACTAAAATGAAGGATGCCACTAAGATGGGCCAAGAGGATGTGACCCATTGCTCAGCTACCAAAAAAGCGTTCTGTTTGATCCCTTTCAATAAATGCAAAGGAATGCTTGGCTGTCTCTTGTATCCTTCCTCAAGGGAGAAATGCATTGATGGATATGACGAAGGAGAGGAGAATTTCAAGGTTAACCTATCATTTACAAATCCCCGAGTGCTGGGGTGTGCACCCAAGACGCATCAAGCTTTACCACCATTTTACTTATTTTCCAGCCAGCCTGTCCCTATTATTTATTATTATTATTTATTAACGACATTTCTATACCACTTTTCTCACCAATGCTTCCTCTTCATCCTGGAAAGAAGTGACGAGCGGAGTGCCGCAGGGTTCCGTCCTGGGCCCGGTCCGGTTCAACATCTTTATTAATGACTTATATGAATGGTTAGAAGGCATGGTCATCAAGTTTGCAGACGACACCAAATTAGGAGGGATAGCCAATACTCCAGAGGACAGGAGCAGGAGTCCAAACAATCTTGACAGATTAGAGAGATGAATGGCCAAAACTAACAAAATGAAGTTCAACAGTGACAAATGCAAGATACTCCACTTAGGCAGAAAAAACAAAATGCAAAGACAGAGAATGGGGGATGCCTGGCTCGAGAGGAGTATGTGTGAAAAAGATCTTGGAGTGTGTGTGCTCTAGTTCATTCTATTGTGTAGAGTAGTTATGCTTAATACACACACGCACATACACAAAACAGTAAATTATGTGTAAATTGTGTATTTTGTTTTTTTCTTATATATATATAGTAAAAAAACAAAAAAACAAAATATATATCCTTTTGAATTGTTGTGCACAGGTCTGTTGAGAGTGTAATTTTCGAGTGAAATCAGAGAGTTTTGAAATAGCATTCTCACTGAAAGCATGACAAAAAGACTCTTACTGAGCACTGGTTGTCTTGGTCATTACATTCCAGTTAGGCCATATCCTTCTTCAATTGTGGTGCCAAGAACTAGACTCAGGATTATCCCAGCGGAGGTCTGACCAAAGCAGAATAGAGGGGACTCTATGACTTCCTTTGACTGAGACCTAATATTCTTATTGATACAGGTGAGAATAAAATGGCGTTTTAGCTGGCAGCAGTCTGGTATGAGAAGAGAGAGTGCAGAGAGGAAGAAAACGGCCAGATTTTCCGACTCATCAGGTCAAAGCGCTTATTTCAGATTGGACTGGAGGGGCCATTTCTCACTCTAAGATAACCATCAAGCCCATTGGGTTGCTGTGCATTTTCCAGGCTATATGGCCATGTTCTAGAAGCATGTTCAGAAATTGCTACCCGCAGAAACAGACTCCTAGAATTTGGGCATGTGTTAAACCTCCTTATTGACAGCCAAGTTGTTGACTGCCCAAGATCATCACCTTTTGTTCCAGGAGATCTGCACCTTTGTTTTCCGAAGCTCCTATCTTTGCTTGCAATGGAACTGGGCATTTGAGCTCATCAGAAGCCCATCACCCCAAACTGTGACCTCCCATGGGGTGTATCTGCAGCTGATAGGTCCGTCACTCCAGCCAATTCCCAGCTGTCATTTCCCCCTCCAGCCAATCCTGGCATGGATCCTAGTCAGCCTCTTTTCTAGCCAATCAGGGAAGGGCGGTCAAGTCTAAATAGCTGTCAGAACAATATAAAATGTCTTGCATTTATCTGCGTGTTTATGCTTGTACCTTTGATGCAAATTGCTGTACTTGCATCTCTTTTGGCCAAAGTAAGTAAACCTCTGTGGATTATTTTGGTGAATTGATTTCTCTATCCTGGCCTATCTAATGTAGCATATGCTCACCAGGCACGGATCATCTATAACCGCGGTCCTTATTAACCACAACACTGAGAGTCACAGAAATAAACCACATTCTGCATGGGGCCCTCAAGTTGTGCGTTACCCATCCTTGGTGAGTATTTGTATCTGTTGCCAGTCTTGGTATCCTATGGACAGCAGCCACAGATGAGTGCCCTAGAGCCTTTGCTCCATTTGCACCACTGATAATGTAGTCCTGGTGAGTTGGGGGCCCATGTCATAATCTTTTGGGGAGGCCCTTCCCTCTGTCTCCCAACTTCTCAGACCTGTTTGATAGCAACCAGACAAAGAGAGCCTTCTTGGTGGCTGCTCCCTGACTTTGGAACTCCTTCCTCAGAGAGGCCCTGATGGTCCCGGTTTTGCTTTCCGTTCCACCATCAGATAAAAACTATTCTATTCTGCCATCCTGATGTATTTTAGGCTTTTCATGCTGCTGGTGCCATTCTTAATTTCTAAAATGTGTTGTATAGATTTTTCAATGTTATAAATTGTTTAGGTTTTTCATTGTTATAATAGTTATGTTTCAACTATTGAAATGTTTGGGTATTTAAAATCTTCCATTGAGGTTTGTATTGACTTGTTTTATTTGGATAGCTGCCTTGAGTCCCATTATTGGGAAAATGGCAAGATCGAAAGGAAGCTCACAACAGCAACAATCACCTCACACCAGCAGAAGGGGAACAATACATCTCTGCCTTGAGCCCTCAGTCTTCCCCTCTCTTCCATGCGCCTGAAAGGACAGAAGGACACAGGGGACGGTTTGGGCATTCATGTGCATTTATTGAGGAGGACCAGACATGATGCCTTCTTCACAGCTGAGCAGTGGGCTCTTGTTCTCTCAGCCCTTCTCAGCTGCTGGCCTTTGCCACCTCTCCCCTTCAGCCCTTGTATTTAACACAGCAGTAAGGGCACTGTTCGGTATAGACCCAGGATGCGCCCTTTCCACAGCCGTTCTTGTTGCAATAGCCGTCCTTATAATCACAGTCCTTTGGTTTGTTTCCTGCAGAAAGGAGAGAAAACATCCAGTTGAAACAGAGCCGAAGCGTCTTACTGCATATAAACCCTGATGCCTTGGGACGTGTTTGTTCACTCTATCTTTTCATCCCCCCGTGATCAAGATTTCTTCTAACCTAGAATAACAATTGTAATACAACTTTATTTATACCCCGCCTCCATCTCCCCAAGGGGACTCGGGGCACCTTACATGAGCCCACGCTCATCCATATAGTAAACACAATATAACACAAAAACACAACAGGAAATCAGAAAATAAAATAACATAAGATGCAAAAGCAACATAAATAAGCGACACAGCAATATAAACTCAAACATTAAAACACAAATGATCACACTGGGCAGGGCTAAATTCAAAGATAACATTTTAAAACACTGGCAGATAGGAAAATGTAAAATATCAGGGAGGGGATCCGGGGATGAGGGAGGACTGAATTGCACAAACCATTAAATAAAGGGCTTCTGTGGTCATTGGATGCAGAGTTTGGTCAGGGAGTGTCTTACCTGAAGAAAGTCCTGGGCGTAAATACCCTAAAAAGCCCTCAATGCGCAGTCACTCCTGGTTAGTACTTGTAATAGAAACCATCAATGAATACCAGGCACTATAGGCTTTATTTCGGAGGAGGGAAATTGGCAGAGCAATCTCAGAGGATTCCTTGCTAATGATCATCCTATGTAATTTATGGAGGAACCTTCCACACAGCTGTATAAAATCCATGTTGAACTGGATTATCTAGCAGTGTGTACTAAAAAAAATCCAGTTCAAAGCAGATATTGTGGACGATCTGCCTTGATTTTCTGGGTTATATGGCTGTGTGGAAGGACCCTGAGTCATCACAAGTCAACTGGAAAGTTAAAGGCACATAGGCACAATAAGTCCAATGTAGTGATCTCAACATATTGGGGAAGACCAGAATGGCTTAGATACTGATCAGTGGCTCATCCTTGATCAGTGTGTGGGGGATAGCCCTGACTGGGACAACACTTCACAACATTCACACTTACACAATCGTGCAGATGTACCATCCCCAACCATAGACCAGGTGCAACAGGAACACATACAGGAGAACGATAGGCTCTTGGACGAATCTCAATGGATTGTCCTTGACGAATGCACCGGGGATGTCGAGGAGGAGGACAACACTTTTCACCTACACAATTCACACCAACAGGATCACTTTTCTGGGGACCTACACACTATATTGCACAAAAGGGGCCCTGTCAATCCTGAAAGTAAACAGGTCTTGGTAGTAGGCAACTCCCTCCTTAGAGGAACGGAAGCCGTCATTTCCAGGTACTTTAGGCTTTATTTCAGAGGAGAGGAATTGGCAGAGCAATCTCAGAGGATTCCTTGCTAACGATAATCCTATGTAATTCATGGAGACGCCTTCCGCACAGCTGTATAAAATCCATGAAGTGGATTATCTAGCAGTGTGCACTAAAAAAATCCAGTTCAAAGAGGACATTGTGGATGATCTGCCTTGATTTTCTGGGTTATATGGCTGTGTGGAAGGACCCTGAGTCATCACAAGTCAACTGGAAACTTAAAGATACATAGGCACAATGAATCCAATGTAGTGATCTCAACTGTAGTAGACCCATCGAATCAATTGCTGAATGATGTTTAAACACTTGTTAAAATCCTTTGTTTCAAGGGGTTTCCCTATAGCTGAGAATACCAAAAGGATTCGTGCTCATATTTCCTTGAAGAGGTTGCTCCTGAAAGCAGGGAATTTTTTAATCTTCTTTTTCCCTATCAAGAAGATTTTGAGGTCTGCTGATCAGAACTCAGCATACAGCCTTGAACACATTTACATTAAAGACTTATATACAGCCTAAAGAAACATAAGGAGAGAAAAAGGAGAGGAAATTGTATCTGATCAATTTCCTGGTCAACTCAGACACTACTCATTCTTCTTAAGCCAAAAACATTCCCTTCCTACCTTCAACATTCATGGCAGTGGCAATCAGCATCATGACAACGATGGCCAAGTAAAGAGCCCTCATGGTGGGATGATGGGTCAGATCTCCAAAGCTCTGGAAAACACCAAAGAAAGCAGACGAGCTGGAACTTGATGGTGTTGTGCTTGGGGACCTTGTGGGTTCTTTTATAGGGAGCTGGACTAAAAGTTACACAGTCCAAATACTTGGAAAAATCTGCATGCATATGTCAGAAGGCAGCAGATGACGTAGAAGTAAATGCCTCACCTTTGCTCCTCTTGCCCAAACAATGCATACCATTCGTGTTTTCATTGCCCATTGTTCTTGGCCTTCTCTTCTTCTTGTACACATGTTAGCTTTGCTCAGCTGATGGAGAAAACATGGCTGTGTTTTTGTCCCCAGGAGCTGCCCAGATGCATGGGGCAAGTTTGCAAATGTGTGGTCAAGGAAGCCTAAATCCATCCTTTTTGGCCTTGAAGGCTCATCAAGTTCAGACCACCTAATGAGAGAACTAAAAAGCTGGATAGAGGAGAAATGCATCAAAAGTATTCATTGGAAATTAAAAGAAAGGAATTAAATACTGGATTCGTTAGTTGCAGTTTTTTTTATCAGAATCTACTGATACTCAGTCTCCATCTTCAAAAGTGGAACTCATAAATGATGAGGCCTGAGTATCACTAGATTTGGGATCCTGGCAGTGTAGCCTCATATCATCCCCTTCAAAGCAGATAACTTGCATTCAGAATCTGGATTATATGGTAATGTAGATACAGCCACACATCACCACAGAATTCTGCAGAGTTCTCTCACCCTCAAACTGCGAATAAGTTGACTTGATTGATCACCCATTTCTCCTTTCTAGACCATGCGCTATCAAATCCTACTCACCTTCTTAGTAAGTAAAGTTTATTACGGTTGATGACCAGATCACAACATGGGGACCCAGTGCCGTACATTCACATCAAACCCAAGGGGTTATACACTTCAAACTTCAACAAATTTTAAAATCTAAGCTAAAAACCAATACAGGTAGTTATTAAAACCTAACTCAGCTCACAAGATCATCCGACGCAGTCTAAAGAGAGGTAGTGCGGACGGCACGGGGGGGGGGGGATATCCAACCTTATAAATATCAGTCTATATCTGATTTCCC
This sequence comes from Anolis sagrei, assembly GCF_037176765.1. Taxonomy (NCBI): domain Eukaryota; kingdom Metazoa; phylum Chordata; class Lepidosauria; order Squamata; family Anolidae; genus Anolis; species Anolis sagrei. The sequence continues at coordinate 9,660,029 of NC_090021.1, read as the reverse complement.
ATCTATATTCCAGGAGATGCTTAGGTCTTTCGACCCTCACCTTCTTATTTTCTGATGCTGAAAATAGCCTCACGTTCCCTTCTTTGGCTTTTGTTACTCTATGCCGAAACAGTATCTCACAGGTGGGGCTGCAAAGGTTCTGGCACTCCCATCACACGTGGCTGCAGCAGCCCTGATGAGCAGGAGGAAGGGCATTCCCTAAACCCACTTCTCCTTCACTGCTAAGGACTGATTGGCTGTTATCCATCATCCACTGTGTACTTGAGAAGTTAGATTTCTCCCTGGAATGCTGTTAGCCCTCCATATCCGCTGGTGTTAGGGCTATAGAGAGGGAGGAATGAGCATAGGAAATGTTCTTCCTCCAACATACTGTTGCGGCTGCGTACTGATGATGCTTCCATTCCCTAATCAAATGTCTCCTTCTTTTCTTTTCATATCCAGTGAATACTTTTGACATGATTCAGGACAATGCTATGTATGGCTAGGCCAGGGATGAGGACTGCCTTGAGAGTCTGAAGAACCCTTGCTCTTTCAAAATTAGTTAGTGGGTGGCAATAAAGATCAAACCACTCCATTCATCTCCAACTCCACTCAGTCGAATACATTTTCCAATCATGTTTATGTTCATGATTAGGCCTGGGTAACAACGAAAAAATTTGTTTCTAAAATCGATTTGTATTTGGGGGGTTTTTGCATTTCGATATTTAAAATAATTACAAAACTTTCCTTTAAAAAAGTTCAGTATTTACAAAATTTCGTTAATATTAACGAATCGATTCGTTAAGATGGCAGACCCCCACGCATGCGCAAATCACCTCTGAAACTTCGTTATGAAGACGGGGGTTGATTCGTTAAGGTGGCAATGAATCGATTCGTTAAAAAAGAAATATTTATCAGAAATATTTAAAAATGGAAAATTAACAATGCTTGCCCTGTTGTGGAGCGAACACAGCCACAGGACAGGGACAAACTCACACACACAAGCACACAAGGGTCTTTTCTTTTTTTAGAATATTTTTTGAATTTTTTTAAGAATAAAAAAAGATATTTTTCAGAAATATTTAAAAATGCTTGCCCTGTTGTGGAGCGAACGGCAAAGCCTCCCCGCTGCTCCCAGCCCAGGGAATGAATGAATGCAAGCAATGAATGAATGCAAGCCAAGCCTCCCTCCCGAACCTCCTGTCTCCTCGCCTTCCCCAGCAATGAGCAATGCGGCCAAGCGGAGCCGCTTTTAAAGGGCAGCCCGCCCAATCACAATCAGCCACGGTGCTTGGGAGCGCAGGATTGGCTCCCGGCGCACCCAGCATCCTCCATCCCTAAAACGTCATTTGCGAAACGGGCAGAAGCCCGTAAAAAAGATGGAGGATGCCGTTTCGATATTTAAAAACACTTCCGGGTTTGAAAATATGTTTTGTAATCGTTTTGTAAAGTTCAGTATTTGCTAAAAATAACGAATATTTAACGAATTACAAAATTAACGAACGAAACCGCCCAGGCCTATTCATGATGCTTTAATGCAATTTCATGGTGTTAATAAGGTTGTAGAGGTACTGTGCCAAGCTTCCAGAGATCTTCTTCTGTGGTTCCCTCATTAAAATGAGTAATAATCATAAAACCAAAGGCTTCTAGCATTGGAAGTATCTCTGAGATGTCTAGGTGTACTAATGTACGATCCAACAACTGAAGCATCCCTGATACTTAAGTGACCCAAGTCGGTAACAAAGGAGGATCATACTTCACATGTGGATCAATCCTGACAAGACAGAGGTCCTCCAGGTCAGTCACCCGTCTGACCAGGATATTGGATGGCAACCTGTGCTGGATGGGGTTGCACTCTCCCTGAAGTCACAGGTCCACAGTTTGGGGTTCCTCCTAGACTCAGCACTGACGTTTGATGCACGGGTGTCGGCAGTGGCCAGGAGAGCCTTTGCACTATTAAAACTCATGTGCCAACTGCAACCATACCTCCTGAAGTCTAATTTGACCATGGTGGTCCATGCCTTAGTTACCTCTATACTGGACTACTGCAATGCACTCTATGTGGGGCTACCCTTGAAGACAGCCGGGAAATTACAACTCATACAATGCTCGGCAGCCAGATTAATAACTGAGGCAACTTACAGGGAGTGGTCAATACACCTGTTTAAGGAGCTTCATTGGCTGCCGTTCATCTTCTGGTCCCAATTCAAGGTACAGGTTTTTAACATATATAGTCCTGAACGGTTTGGGACCTGCCTACCTTTGTGACCGTATCTTTCTCCATGAACCAGTCCGAGCTCTTCAATCTTCGGGGGAGGCCCTGCTTTTGCCCCTGCCAGTTTCTCAGGCTTGTCTTGTAGGTACAAGGGAGAGAGCCTTCTCTTCTTTGGTTCCCTGACTCTAGAACTCATTGCCCGGAGAGTTTAGGAAAGCCCCTACTTTAGAAACCCTGGCTCTGCTGCTGCACTTTTGGAGAGTAGCCACACAATCTTAAGTTATTGCTTCCCTCAACGTTTTTGTCCTAGGAGTACCCGCACCACCACCTTGTACGAAGGTATGTTTACTTCCCTGTTTCTCTATAAAGTTCTCTCTTGCAAATAATCTGCTCCTATTATCACACCCTTAGTTTTTAAATCATTTTATTGTACATGTGGCCTGCTGACTGTCATTATATTTGTTGATTGCTTTCTTATGTTTGGTGTATATTGCTTATTGTATTCATATGTTTTGTATTTTACTGTGTTGTTGTTTGCATTTCAGTTTTTATTTTATTGCAATTTTTTGTTGCGTGTGCAAGTGCGATACACCTCCCACAGCCAACCCAAGAAGTACGCTCACACATGATGTGGGATGAACAATGGCCACAACTCATTTATTGATAACAGGAACAAGGGTTGGCAGCCAAGCATGGGTCCTGGATCATGATGGGGCAGCCCAATACTTATGAAGGCTGCCCACAAGGAGGGAGGGGCCAGCTCCGGCCTCACCTGTGGTGGGCATGGTCAGTTGGCCATTGGCCCATTGACTCGCCGGCGGGAATCCTTCCCGTCATCAGACGGGGCTTCTGGGAGGAAGAAGCCCCCCCCCCCTTAGACAAGAATGGAGGTGGGGGACGCCCTGCACCGCAACTTCTTTGGCCCGGTAAGTCGGACCATGTCTTTTTGGGCTTGGCCTTATGTGAGCTGCCCCGAGTCCCTGTTGGGGGAAATGATGGCAGGGTATAAATAAAGATTATTATTATTACTATTATTACTATTATTATTATTATTACCATCAGTAGATTCTGCTAAAAATACTCCAACTAACTAATCCAATATTTCATTCTTTTCTTTTGATTTCCAATGAACTCTTTTGATGCATTTCTCCTCTATCCAGGCCTTTAGTTCTCTCATTAAGTAGTCTAAACTTGATGAGCCATCAAGGCCAAAAGGATGTGGATTTAGGCTTCCTTGGCCACACATTCACAAACTTGCCCCATGCACCTGGGCAGCTCCTGGGGACAAAACACAGCCATGTTGCCTCCATCAGCTGAGCAAAGCTAACATGTGTACAAGAAGAAGAGAAGGCCAAGAACAATGGGTAATGAAAACACGAATGGTATGCATTGTTTGGGCAAGAGGAGATAAGGAGAGGCATTTACTTCTACGTCATCAGCTGTCTTCTGACGTATGCATGCAGAATTTCCAAGTATTTGGACTGTGTATCTTTGAGCCCAGCTCCCTATAAAAGAACCCACAAGGTCCCCAAGCACAACACCATCAAGTTCCAGCTCGTCTGCTTTCTTTGGTGTTTTCCAGAGCTTTGGAGATCTGACCCATCATCCCACCATGAGGGCTCTTTACTTGGCCATCGTTGTCATGATGCTGATTGCCACTGCCATGAATGTTGAAGGTAGGAAATGAATGTTTTTGGGTTAAGAAGAATGAGCAGTGTCAGAGTTGACCAGGAAATTGAGCAGATACAATCTCTTCACCTTTTCTCTCTCTTTATATTCCCTTTAGGCTGTATATAAGTCTTTAATGTAAATGTGTTCAAGGCTGTATGCTGAGTTCTGTTCAGCAGACCTCAAAATTCCCATTATAGGAAAAAACGAAGATAAAAATTCCCTGCTTTCAGGAGCAACCTATTCAAGGAAATATGAGCACGAATCCTTTTGGTATTCTCAGCTATAGGGAAACCCCTTGAAACAAAGGATTTTTAACAAGTGTTTAAACTTCATTCAGCAATTGATTCAATGGTTCTACTACAGTTGAGATCACTACGTGGATTCAGGTCATTGGATTCATTGTACCTGTGTACTTTTAACTTTCCAGTTGACTTGTGATGACTCAGGGTCCTTCCACACAGCCATATAACCCAGAAAATTAAGGCAGATCATCCACAATGTCTGCTTTGAACTGGATTTTTTTAGTGCACACTGCTAGGTAATCCAGTTCAACATGGATTTTATGCAGCTGTGTGGAAGGTGCCTCCAGGAATTACATAGGATTATCGTTAGCAAGGAATCCTCTGAGACTGCTCTGCCAATTCCCCTCCTCTGAAATAAAGCCTAGAAGAGTACCTGGTATTCATTGATGGTTTCTATTACAAGTCCTAACCAGGAGTGACTGCGCATAGAGGGCTTTTTAGGGTATTTACGCCCAGGACTTTCTTTAGGTAAGATACTCCCTGACCAAACTCTGCATCCAATGACCACAGAAGCACTTTATTTGATGGTTCGTGCCATTCAATCCTCCCTCATCCCCGGATCCCCTCCCTGATATTTTACATTTTCCTATCTGCCAGTGTTTAGATAAAGTTTTATTATGATTATTATTCTAGGTTAGAAGAAATCTTGATCACGGGGGGATGAAAGGATAGAGTGAACAAACACGTCCCAAGGCATCAGGGTTTATATGCAGTAAGGCGCTTTGGCTCTGTTTCAATGGGATTTTTTCTCTCCTTTCTGCAGGAAACAAAGCCACGAAATGTGCAGATTACTACTGCGGCTATTGTACCACCAAGAGCTGTGGGAAGGACGAATACGTGGTCTATAACACCGAGTGCCATAGCCACTGCTGTGCTAAATACTACAAGGGCTGAAGGGGAGGGGTGGCAAAGGCCAGCAGCTGAGAAGGGCTGAGAGAACAAGAGCCCACTGCTCAGCTGTGAAGAAGGCATCATGTCTGGTCCTCCTCAATAAATGCACATGAATGCCCAAACCGTCCCCTGTGTCCTTCTGTCCTTTCAGGCGCATGGGAGAGAGGGGAAGACTGAGAGCTCAAGGCAGAGATGTATTGTTCCCCTTCTGCTGGTGTGAGGGGATTGTTGCTGTTGTGAGCTTCCTTTCGATCTTGCCATTTCCCCAATAATGGGACTCAAGGCAGCTATCCAAATGAAACAAGTCAATACAAACCTCAATGGAAGATTTTAAATACCCAAACATTTCAATAGTTGAAACATAACTATTATACCAATGAAAAACCTATACAATTTATAATATTGACAAATCTATACAACACATTTTAGAAATTAAGAATGGCCCCAGCAGCATGAAAAGCCTAAAATACATCAGGATGGCAGAATAGAATAGTTTTTATCTGATGGTGGAACGGAGAGCAAAGCCGGGACCATTAGGGCCTCTCTGGGGAAGAAGTTCCAAAGTCAGGGAGCAGCCACCAAGAAGGCTCTCTTTGCCCGGTTGCTATCAAACAGGTCTGAGAAGTTGGGAGACAGAGGGAAGGGCCTCCCCAGAAGATTGTTGAGTTCTATTGGACTTACAGAGGGATGCACAGAGCCAGGCATCACAATCCTGGATCTGTGTGTTTCATTTTCCCCCCAGCAAATATGTAAAACCCTACATTTCTCCTTCTTGAAATCCAATCTGTTAGTTCTGACCCAGCTCTCTATTTTGTTGAGGTTGTTTGTAATTTTGATCTTGTTTCCTGGAGTGTTTGCTTTCCTTTCCAACATAGTGTCATTTGCAAACTTGATGAGCATATTTGTGTTAGGAGTCTGGTAGGATTATGACATGGGCCCCCAACTCACCAGGACTACATTATTAGTGGTGCAAGTGGAGCAAAGGCTCTGGGGCCCTCATCTGTGGCTGCTGTCCATGGGATACCAAGACTGGCAACAGATAGAACCACTCACCAAGGATGGGTAACGCACAACTTGAGGTCTCCCTGCAGAATGTGGTTTATTTCTGTGGCTCTCAGTGTTGTGGTTAAAAAGGACCACGGTTAAAGATGATCCGTGCCTGGTGGGCATATGCTAAATTAGATCGGCCAAGACAGAGAAATCATCTCACCAAGATAATCCACAGAGATTTATTCACTTTGGCCAAAATAGATGCAAGTACAGAAATTTGGATCAAAGGTACAAGCATAAACAAACAGATAAATGCAAGACATCTTATACTGTTCTGACAGCTATTCAGACTTGTCACCCCCTCCCTGTATTGGCTAAAAAAGAAGCTAGGATCCATGCCAGGATTGGCCTGGAGGAAAAATGGCAGCCGGGAATTGGCCAAAGTTAAGGACCAATCAGCTGCAGACATACCCCATGGGAGTTCATAGTCTGGGGTGATGGGCTTCCGTTGAGCTCAAATGTCCAGTTCCATGCCAAGCGAAGGTAGGAGCTTCGGAAAACAAAGGTGCAGATCTCCTGGAACAAAAGGTGATGATCTTGGGCAGTCAACGGCTTGGCTGTCAATTAGGAGGTTTAACACATGCCCAAATTCTAGGACTCTGTTTCTGCGGGTAGCAATTTCTGAACATGCTTCTAGAACATGACCATATATCCCGGAAAATTCACAGCAACCCAATGGGCTTGATGGTTACCTTAGAGTGAGAAATGGCCCCTCCAGTCCATTCTGAAATAAGCACTTTGACCTCCTGAGATGGAAAATCTAGCTGTTTTCTTCCTCTTTCAATATTCTCATGACACACCAGACTGCTGCCAGGTAAAAAGCCATTGGATTCTCCGCTGTATCAAAAGGGATATTATATCTCAGTCAAGGGAAGCCATATAATCTCCTCTATTCTGCTTTGGTCAGACCTCAGCTGGATTAATTCAGACTCTAGCTCTCGGCACCACAACTGGAAAAGGATATGGACGAGCCAACCAGTTCTCGGTGAGAGTCTGTCTTCTTGTCATTCCTTCAGTGAGAATGCCATTTCAAAACTTCCTGATTTCACTTGGAAATTACGCTACCAACAGCCCTGTGCACAACAATTCAACAGGAAATATATTTTTGTGTGTTTTGTGTATGTTTCCACTTATCCTGAATGCAGGTTGTAGAGCAGGGGTCCTCAAGCTAAGGCCCGGGGGCTGGATACGTCCCTCCAAGGTCATTTACCCGGCCCTCGCTCAGGGTCAACCTATTTATTTATTTGCATTATTTCTACCCTGCTCATATCAGCCTGAAGGCGACTCAGAGCCTGAAATGACTTGAATGCACACAACAACAACAACAACAACAACAACAACAACAACAATCCTATCGCATCAGCCAAAAGCAGGCCCACACTTCCCATTGAAATACTAATACATTGTCAAAGGCTTTCATGGCTGGAATCACTAGGTTCTTGTGGGTTTTTTCGGGCTATAGAGCCATGTTCTAGAGGCATTTCTCCTGACGTTTTGCCTGCATCTATGGCAAGCATCCTCAGAGGTAGTGAGGTCTGTTGGAATTAGGAATATGGGTTTATATATCTGTGGAATGGCTGGGGTGGGGCAAAGAGCTCTTCCCTGCTGGAGCTAGGTGTGAATGTTTCAACTGACCACCTTCATTAGCATGGCTCAGCCAATTTCCCTGGCTGAGCCTGGGAAATTGGACAATTTCAAGCATGTGGACAATTTCGACAGAAAGGAAGAGACCATGAAAATGAACAAATTCTGGCTACCAGTATTAAACATCTCTAAAATTACAACAGCAAAACAGCAGAGAGGAAACAACCAGGCACATCTTAACACCTCTTAACAAAAGATTTTCCCAGGCTCAGTCATTTAGACCCATTTGCCTTCCACTGGAGTTCAGTGTGATCATGCTTACTGCAGTATATATTCCACCTGATGCTAAACGGAAACACGGCTCTGGGATTTTTGGATAACATTGCTGAAAACCAGCAGAAAAAAGTACCCTAATGCTATGCATATTATAGCTGGTGACTTTAGTGATGCAGACTTCAAAGTGGCGCTCCTTAAATAATATCAGCATGCTAAATGTATTACCAAAGGTGCAAATACATTGGATAAAGTGTATACCAACATTGCACATAACTACAGACTTATGCAATGACCACACTTGGGGCAATCAGATCTTATGTCATTGTTTTTAGCACCGGCATATATCCCTATCAGGAAACAGGCATTGCTTTTTGGGGAGATTGGAACATGTGGTGGCCTCACAACTCCAGGGATTCTTGGACGACACGGATTTTTTGGATCTGGCACAATCTGGCTTTAGACAAGGACATGGAACCAAGACAGCCTTGGTCGCCTTAGTGGATGATCTACGCTGGGAACTAGACATGGGGAGTGTGTCCCTGTTGGTTCTGCTGAACTTCTCAGTGGCCTTCGATGCCATTGACCACGGTATCCTTCTGGGACGCCTCGAGGGAATGGGTCTTGGAGGTACTGTTTTGCAGTGGCTCCGGTCCTTCCTAGAGAATCATTCCCAGATGGTGTTATTGTAGGACACCTGTTCAACACCACAACCATTGTCTTGTGGGGTTTCTCGGGGTTCCATACTGTCCCGCATGTTGTTTCGAGGTGCAATGTCTTCTGTACGCAGGTGATGTCCAACTCTGTCACTCCTTCCCACCTGCTACTAAGGAGGCTGTTCAGGTCCTGAACCGGTGCTTGGCAGCTGTGACGGTCTGGATGAGGGCTAACAAATTGAAATTGAATCCAGACAAGACAGAGGTACTCAGTCGTAAGGCCAAACAGGGCATGGGGTTACAGACTGTGTTAGATGGGGTCGCACTCCCCCTGAAGACGCAGATTCACAGTCTGGGTGTGATCCTGGACTCATTGCTGAGCTCGGAACCCCAAGTTTCAGCGTTGACGAGGGGAGCATTTGCACAGTTAGAGCTTGGGAAGTCTGACTTGGCCACGGTAGTCCATGCTCTGGTTGCATCCCGTATAGACTACGTAACGATCTCTACATGGGGTCTCCTTTGAAGTATGTCCGGAAGCTTCAACTAGTCCAATGGACGGGAGCCAGGTTACTAACAGGAGCAACGCTCAAGGAACGTATACCCCCTCTCTTGCGCCAGCTACACTGGCTGCCGGTCAGCTACCGAGCACAATTCAAAGTGCTGCCTTTAGCCTATAAAGCCCCAAACCATTCTGGCCCAACTTACCTGTCCGAACGTATCTCTCTTTATGAACCCTTCAGGACTTTAAGATCATCTGGGGAGGCCCTGCTCTATTTCCCACCTTCATCACAAGCACGGTTGTCAGGGCAAGAGACAGGGCCTTCTCAGTGGTGGCCCCTCAACTATGGAACACCCTCCCTAAGGACATCAGATTGGCCTCCTCCCTTTTAACCTTTCGGAAGAGAGATGAAACTTGGCTCTTTGAGCAGGCATTTGCAAATACAGGGTAACAGACATAGGGAAATGGAATGGTTGACAATGTAACTGGATGATCTTTTTAATGAGGAGACCCTAATGATACATGATTTTATTGATTTTGATTCTGTTATGGTTTTATTATTCAATTGTTTTATTATATTGAAATTGTATTTTATGGTCTTCGTACCAACCGTAAACCATCCCGAGTCACCTGCGGGCTGAGGGGGACGGTAGATAAAAATAGTAAATAAATAAATGAATAAATAAAATAAAGTTGGAGCCATGGAAGTACGTGGAGGGCAAAGGTTTGGATGGGTTGAAAGAGGTCACAGCCATGTCTGATTGCAGGCACTGCCTCACCTATGCTTCCTCTTCATCCTGGAAAGAAGTGACGAGCGGAGTGCCGCAGGGTTCCGTCCTGGGCCCGGTCCTGTTCAACATCTTTATTAATGACTTGGATGAAGGGTTAGAAAGCATGGTCATCAAGTTTGCAGACAACACCAAATTAGGAGGGATAGCCAATACTCCAGAGGACAGGAGCAGGAGTCCAAACAATCTTGACAGATTAGAGAGATGAATGGCCAAAACTAACAAAATGAAGTTCAACAGTGACAAATGCATGATACTCCACTTAGGCAGAAAACACAAAATGCAAAGATAGAGAATGGGGGATGCCTGGCTCGAGAGGAGTACGTGTGAAAAAGATCTTGGAGAGTGTGTGCTCTAGTTCATTCTATTGTGTAGAGTAGTTATGTTTAATACACACACACGCACATACACAAAACAGTAAATTGTGTATTTTGTTTTTTTCTTATATATATATATATATATATATATATATATATATATATATATATTAAAAAAACAAAAAAACCCAAAATATATATCCTTTTGAATTGTTGTGCACAGGGCTGTTGATAGTGTAATTTCCAAGTGAAATCAGAGAGTTTTGAAATAGCATTCTCACTGAAAGCATGACAAAAAGACTCTTACTGAGCACTGGTTGTCTTGGCCATTACATTCCAGCTAGGCCATATCCTTCTTCAATTGTGGTGCCGAGAACTAGACTCAGGATTATCCCAGCAGAGGTCTGACCAAAGCAGAATAGAGGGGACTATATGACTTCCTTTGACTGAGACCTAATATTCTTATTGATACAGGTGAGAATAAAATGGCGTTTTAGCTGGCAGCAGTCTGGTATGAGAAGAGAGAGTGGAGAGAGGAAGAAAATGGCCAGATTTTCCGACTCATCAGGTCAAAGTGCTTATTTCAGATTGGACTGGAGGGGCCATTTCTCACTCTAAGATAACCATCAAGCCCATTGGGTTGCTGTGCATTTTCCAGGCCATATGGCCATGTTCTAGAAGCATGTTCAGAAATTGCTACCCGCAGAAACAGAGTCCTAGAATTTGGGCATGTGTTAAACCTCCTTATTGACAGCCAAGTCGTTGACTGCCCAAGATCATCACCTTTTGTTCCAGGAGATCTGCACCTTTGTTTTCCGAAGGTCCTACCTTTGCTTGGCATGGAACTGGGCATTTGAGCTCAACGGAAGCCCATCACCCCAAACTGTGACCTCCCATGGGGTGTATCTGCAGCTGATAGGTCCTTAACTTTGGCCAATTCCTGGCTGCCATTTTTCCTCCCAGCCAATCCTGGCATGGATCCTAGTCAGCCTCTTTCCTGGCCAATCAGGGGAGGGGGTGACAAGTCTGAATAGCTGTCAGAACAGTATAAGATGTCTTGCATTTATCTGTTTGTTGATGCTTGTACCTTTGATGCAAATGGCTGTTCTTGCATCTCTTTTGGCCAAAGTGAGTAAACCTCTGTGGGTGAGATGATTTCTCTATCTTGGCCTATCTAATTTAGCATATGCCCACCAGGCACGGATCATCTATAACCGCGGTCCTTATTAACCACCACACGGAGAGCCACAGAAATAAACCAAATTCTGCATGGAGCCCTCAAGTTGTGTATTACCCATCCTTAGTGAGTGGTTCTGTCTGTTGCCAACCCTGGTATTCTATGGACAGCAGCCACAGATGAGGGCCCTAGAGCCTTTGTTCCATTTGCACCACTGATAATGTAGCCCTGGTGAGTTGGGGGCCCATGTCATAATCCTACCAGAATCCTGCCACAAATATGCTCATCAAGTTTGCAAATGCACTGTGTTGGAAAGGAAAGCAAACACTCCAGGAAACAGGATCGAAATTACAAACAACCTCAACAAAATAGAGAGCTGGGTCAGAACTAACAGATTGGATTTCAAGAAGGAGAAATGTAGGGTTTTACATATTTGCTGGGGGAAAAATGAAACACATAGATCCAGGATCGTGACGCCTGGCTCTGTGCCTCCCTCTGTAAGTCAAATGGAACTCAACAATCTTCTGGGGAGGCCCTTCCCTCTGTCTCCCAACTTCTCAGACCTGTTTGATAGCAACCGGGCAAAGAGAGCCTTCTTGGTGGCTGCTCCCTGACTTTGGAATTCCTTCCCCAGAGAGGCCCTGATGGCCCCGGCTTTGCTTTGCGTTCCACCATCAGATATAAACTATTCTATCTTGCCATCCTGATGTATTTTAGGCTTTTCATGCTGCTGGTGCCATTCTTAATTTCTAAAATGTGTTGTATAGATTGTTCAATATTATAAATTGTATAGGTTTTTCATTGTTATAATAGTTATGTTTCAACTATTGAAATGTTTGAGTATTTAAAATCTTCCATTGAGGTTTGTATTGACTTGTTTTATTTGGATAGCTGCCTTGAGTCCCATTATTGGGGAAATGGCAAGATCGAAAGGAAGCTCACAACAGCAACAATCCCCTTACACCAGCAGAAGGGGAACAATACATCTCTGCCTTGAGCCCTCAGTCTTCCCCTCTCTCCCATGCGCCTGAAAGGACAGAAGGACACAGGGGACGGTTTGGGCATTCATGTGCATTTATTGAGGAGGACCAGACATGATGCCTTCTTCACAGCTGAGCAGTGGGCGCTTGTTCTCTCAGCCCTTTTCAGCTGCTGGCCTTTGCCACCCCTCCCCTTCAGCCCTTGTGGTAGGAGTATTTATAACAGCAGTAAGGGCAATCGGTGGTACGGACCCAGGAATCGTACTTTCCACAGCCCTTCGTGCCACAATAGCCGTTGTAATCTTTACATGTCTTGGCTGCAGAAAGGAGAGAAAAAATCCAATTGAAACAAAGCCAAAGCGTCTTACTGCATATAAACCTTGATGCCTTGGGACATGTTTGTTCACTCTATCCTTTCATCCCCCCGTGATCAAGATTTCTTCTTCTTCTTCTTTTTTTTAAAGATTTTATTTACATACAATAACAACTTACAAAATAGACAAAACCCAAAACAGTGAACATTTTACAAACACATAACCCCACCACCAAGGCCTGAACAAGTATAATTTCCTTCACCATGTTTTTATAAATCAGCCATTAATCAAATGTCATCTCCAAAATTCCTGACCAACCAAATTCTGTTGTTTTCCATTTTCGCTCTCTAAGACATATTTAATAAAGACCGACCAGTATGTCTCAAAATCTGACCTGTTAATTTCCCCCCTGAATACCCTCATTTCCATTGTTAGTTTATCGTTTAAAGCTACATTCCAAACTTCCCTATACCATGCATCCAGTGTTAGATTGCTTATTATTTTCCAGTTCTTTGCTATTATAATTCTTCCCACTGTGAGCAAAATAGTCACCAATTCTTTCTTAGTTATTTCTACATTCAGCTTCGTGGTGTCCATTAATAATGCTAACCTAGCATCCGGCATAATATTTGATGCTATAATGTTGTTTATTTCGGTAAATATATCCTTCCAAAAATTCTTCACTTGGGGGCATTCCCACCATAGATGAAAATATGTCCCTTTGTGTTTGCCACATCTCCAGCAGAGGTTACTTTGCTTGCTATCCATCTGATGTTGTTTGACTGGCGTAGTATACCATCTCCATATAACTTTGTATACATTTTCTTTTAATCTTATTGATAGGTTCTTAGCCACTCTCCACTTCAGGACCCTTTTCCAATCAAAATCTATCAGAGGCCCTAGGTCTCCCTCCCATACGTTTTCTAACAGCTTCAGCCCTATTTCTTCACCAATTAGTCCATTATATATTTTCCCAATTAATCCTTTTCCCATTATTTCTTGGTTTTTGAGCTTACTTAACCATTCCTCATATTTATTCAGTGCTCTACATCATATTTATTCAGTGCTCTACATCAAGATTTCTTCTAACCTACAATAATAATCATAATAAAAAATTATCTATACCCCGACTCCATCTCCCCAAAGGGATTCGGGGCGGCTTACATAAGGACCTCTGTATATCATCCTCAGACCAATGGTTTGGTAGAGAGGTTTAACCACACCTTGAAACACATGCTCTGGAAGTTAATAGGCACTAAACCTAGGGAGTGGCACAAATTGTTACCTTCTTTATTGTTTGCCATTAGGGAGGTACGGAGGCTTCAATGGGATTTTCACCCTTTGAGTTATTATTTGGGAGACAACCAAGAGGAATTTTAGACCTGGTCAAAGAAGGTTGTGAAGAGGAAACTCCTCCCACTTGGTCAATACTACAGCATGTGTTAGAGATGCAGGAACACCTTAGGATAGTATCTCGGATTGCAAAAGACAATTTAGAAAAGGCCCAAAATGTCCAGAAAGCCTATTATGATCAAAAGGCAAGGTTACAGGTGTTTCAGCCAGGTCAGAGGGTTCTACTCTTACTGCCCTCTTGACCTGAATCCACTTAGTCAACTGTACTAAACTCATTGTATCAATTGCTGAATGATGTTTAAACACTTGTTAAAATACTTTGTTTCAAGGGGATTCCCTATAGCTGAGAATACCAAAAAGATTCGTTCTCATCTTTCCTTGAATAGGTTGCTCCTGAAAGCAGGGATTTTTTTTAATCTTCTCTTTCCCTATAATGGAGATTTTGAGGTCTGCTGACCAGAACTCAGCATACAGCCTTGAACATTAAAGACTTATATACAGCCTAAAAGGAACATAAAGAGAGAGAAAAGGGGAAGAGATTGTATCTGATCAATTTCCTGGTCAACTCTGACACTACTCATTCTTCTTACCCAAAACCATTCCCTTCCTACCTTCAACATTCATGGCAGTGGCAAGCAGCATCATGACAACGATGGCCAAGTAAAGAGCCCTCATGGTGGGATGATGGGTCAGATCTCCAAAGCTCTGGAAAACACCAAAGAAAGCAGACGAGCTGGAACTTGATGGTGTTGTGCTTGGGGACCTTGTGGGTTCTTTTATAGGGAGCTGGTCTAAGAAAAACACAGTCAGGATACTTGGAAAAATCTGCATGCATACGTCAGAAGGCAGCTGATGACGTAGAAGTAAATGCCTCTCCTTATCTCCTCTTGCCCAAACAATGCATACCATTCGTGTTTTCAGTGCCCATTGTTCTTGGCCTTCTCTTCTTCTTGTACACATGTTAGCTTTGCTCAGCAGATGGAGGCAACATGGCTGTGTTTTGTCCCCAGGAGCTGTTCAGAAAGAGATGCATGGGGCAAGTTTGCAAATGTGTAGCCAAGGAAGCCAAAACCCACATCCTTTGGGCTTTCGATGGCTCTTCAATTTATGTATTCAATTATTTGTCATTCAGTCGCTTCTGAGTCTTTGTGGCCGCATGGACCAGCCCACACCAGAGCTCTCCGTCGGACCTGGCCACCCCCAGCCCCTTCAAAGTCAAGCCAGTCACTTCAAGAGTATCATTCATTCATCTTGCCCTTGGTCCAGGCATGTAGCCGGGGGGTGGGGCTCGGGGGGCTTCAGCCCCCCCCGAAATTCTCATGGTGGTTCGCAAAAAGGCCTTACTGGTGCATTATTTAAACTGTTATGTTTATTAATATCATGATTTGATCACCATACTCAATATATCCCATATGTATGGGGGTATTGGGGTAATGATACAAAAGGTTTGCTAGGCTAGACCCTCTTTCACTCAGACTCAGCCCCCCCCGAAACTCAGCCCCCCCCCTGAAACTCAGCCCCCCCGAAACCCCCCCTGAAATTTTTTTAGCCCCCCCCCCCGAAACGAAATCCTGGCTACGGGCCTGCATTGGTCCGTCCCTCTTCCTTTTTCCCTAAATTTTCCACAGCATCATTGTTTTCTCCAAGCTTCTCGTTATGTGTCTTTTCGTTATGTGGCCAAAGTTCTTCATCTTTGCCTCTCATATCCTTACCTCCAGTGAGCAGCTGGGCTTTATTTCCTGGTGGATGGACTGGTTTGATCTTCTTGCGGTCCAAGGGACTCTCAGCATTTTCCTCCAACACCACAGTTCAAAAGCATCTATCTTCCTTTACTCAGCCTTCCTTACGGTCCAGCTCTCGCATCCGTAGGTTACTACGGGGAATACCATTGCTTTAGTTATGTGACCTTCTCTGCCAGTGTAATGTCTCTACTCTTCACTATTTTATCAATTTTTGATATTGGATTAGTTAGTTGGAGTTTTAAAAACAGAATCTAGAAGGAAGTTATAGAAGGTGTATATGAAACACCAATCCATTTTGAATTTACTGTTTTACATTGTTATTATTATTACATTGCTGCTAATTGTATATTTATGTTTTGATGTGGCTGCCATGGGGTGCCACTTGGTTAGCCGTCCTGAGTCCCTCTGCGGAGGTTGAGAAAGGACAGGATATAAAAGCCCAATAAATAAATAAATAAAAATTAGACTTGGGACCCATCTCCATGATATTGCATGATGTCTGTAATTATAGTTATTTTAAAATCTGGCAAAAAGCCTCAAACATGACTTCCACAAAAATCACAGGTTTGGAGATACTCAACCTGTCTATAATATTAGTTATGTGATTTCAGCTTCCACAAAAATCACAGGTTTGGAGCCCAGCATTGCAAGGATTCAAGATGGCCAGTCCAGATTCTTTGAATAAAGCACTCCAAAAAACTGATATACCACAACTGTGAATACAGAGCATAGTTACTACATTTTGACACCTATTCAAAGCTCTCACACTAGCTTCAGATTGCTCTAGGAAGTATCTGGCTAGAATCCCCTCCCTGGTTCACCCAGGATTCCCTGGGTGAACCACTGGTTGGTCTCCCCATCTGGGGGGGGGGGGGGGGGGAGAGACTTTACCACACAGCAATTGCATTATTTTGAAGTAATCACCAAAGAGGAATTTAAACAAATAACCAACATATGTAAGGAAAGGTTCTGAAAGGCAAAAGCACAAAAAGAGCTCAAGCTTGTCAGAGAGATTAAAAACAATAACATTGGGTTCTTTGGTTATGTCAAGAGATAAACGAAGAAAGGACCTCTTTGTGAAGAAGGTGGTGAAATGCTACCAGGGGACAATTCGGTTTGGGCCACTTTACACTTCTTGGGATTAGTCAAGAGACTGGCTTGCCTAAGTGCATTGAGGACTCTCTGTAAATGGCTTCCTAGGATGGACTGTAAATAATGATATCGTTGATATAGGCAGCAGCACAATCCTGCACTGGTCTTAACACAGTGTTCATTAACCTCTAAAATGTGGCTGCGGTTTTATTCAACCCAAAGGGCATGAAGGTAGACCGGTATAGTCCACTTGTTGTTGTTGTTCATTCGTTCAGTCGTCTCCGACTCTTCGTGACCTCATGGACCAGCCCACGCCAGAGCTCCCTGTCGACCGTCACCACCCCCAGCTCCTTCAAGGTCAGTCCAGTCACTTCAAGGATGCCATCCATCCATCTTGCCCTTGGTCGGCCCCTCTTCCTTTTGCCTTCCACTTTCCCCAGCATAATAGTCTTCTCTAGGCTTTCCTGTCTCCTCATGATGTGGCCAAAGTACTTCAACTTTGTCTCTAGTCTCCTTCCCTCCAGTGAGCAGCCGGGCCTTATTTCCTGGAGGATGGACTGGTTGGATCTTCTCGCAGTCCAAGGCACTCTCAGAACTTTCCTCCAACACCACAGTTCAAAAGCATCGATCTTCCTTCGCTCAGCCTTCCCTAAGGTCCAGCTCTCACATCCATAGGTGACTACAGGGAATACCATGGCTTTGACTAGGCAGATCTCTGTTGCCAGTGTGATGTCTCTGCTCTTTACTATTTTATCGAGACTGGACATTGCTCTCCTCCCAAGAAGTAAGCGTCTTCTGATTTCCTGGCCACAGTCAGCATCTGCAGTAATCTAGAAATACAAAGTCTGTCACGGGCTCCACATTTTCTCCCTCTATTCGCCAGTTGTCAATCATTCTTGTTGCCATAATCTTGTTTTTTTTTTATGTTTAGCTGCAACCCAGCTTTTGAGCTTTCTTCTTTCACCTTGATTAGAAGGCTCCTCAGCTCCTCCTCGCTTTCGGCCATCAGAGTGGTGTCATAGTCCACTAAGAGTGGCAAAAGCTGCCTTCTCTCAGGATTATTCTGTTAAAGGAATCTGCCAATATCCTTTAGCTAAATCTAAGAAAGTGACATATTGCACATTTCCCATTTTGCTCAATAATTCATTGATTTTGGGCATAGGGTAGGCATCGAACTAGAAATTGCATTTAGCCTATGAAAATCAATATTAAAATGTATACTACCATCTGGTTTGGATACTAGAAGATCTGGAGACTCTGGAAATTTTGGTGCTAGCCTTTTGAATCAAATGTTCAGGATAGCCCTTGTCTCTAGACTGGTTTTTCAGTATTGCCATGTTATGTTCAAAGTCCTGTGGTAAGGTGCAGTTACGTTTGATTCTTAACATCTGTGCGCATGGTAAATTATTTTTAGGGGTATGCTGTGGTAACTGTTGTAATGTAGAAATGCATTTCTGTCTGAGAGTTTATGGTAATTGTCAACTAACAGCTTGTTATTGTCTTTAATTACTTTTACATCCAGATATGCTACACCGGTGGTTCTCAACCTGTGGGTCCCCAGATGTTTCGGCCTTCAATTCCCAAAAATCCTAACAGCTGGTAAACTGGCTGGGATTTCTGGGAGTTGTAGGCCAAAACACCTGGGGACCCAAAGGTTGAGAACCACTGTGCTACACTATTGGGATTGATATTGCCTGTGAATTTGATGCAAAGTGAATGGCGTTGACCAATATTAGTAGTTCCTGAGCTTTCTCACAGTTTCACACCCTGAGTATGAAAATAAAAGCATTGGTCAAACTTAAAATAGTTTTTCTCAAGGATTACATCAATCAAATCCAATAGAAAATGGTCAGGAGGGTGTAAGGTAGGTCTCAAATCAAGTGTGCTTGCACAGATCTATCGAGGTACTGCTAAAGGAATATGTCAGTATATGTTGAAGCATGTAATGTGTTTTAAATGTAATTTCATGCAGTAGTAATATGGATGCCACAAAATTGTATTGTTATGATGTATGTATATGTTAGAGGCTGTGAGAAAGTAGCTTTGAGATACTCTCTGTCTGGAGTTGTGAGAAAATTAGGGAGTATCTGGTATCTGCCAAGCAGCTGCAGAATTGTTTACACTTCTACATCCTTTGTCCTGCGTACTGTGTACTTCATGTCTGGTCGCTTACTGTAATGAATGTGTTTTGGAACTGCTCTAAGTAAATTGAACAGTTTTCCTCTCCCCAAGAAATGGGGAGAGAAAAAACATTTGTCTGCCTCACACGAGGCAGGGAGGAGTTCTGGAGGAACCCTCCAGAACATCCGGGGGCGTGGCCTGCTAACACAGGCCAGGCCCTCCCAGGCTCATTCCACGCCTGGAAGTTGGGGAGAGAGGTCGCAGAGAAGAGCGAAGACAAGAAGCCTGAAGAGGTTCAACAAAGAAGAGAAGAAAAGAGGTTAAGGGGATAAGAAGAGCATCTACAGGTCTGTACAGGGGTCCTGGGGGAGGGAGGCTTCACCCACCCCCCACCCCTCCCGGACGAAGGCTGGGCCCTTCAGGGCCCTTCACAGAGGCCTTGGTTATGGCAAACAAGGGCCCACGTGGCCAGGGGCCTGGAGCTGGGCGGCTTGGCATGCGGCTAGCTCGCAGCGTCAATTTTGGGCGCCGTCCGGGCCGTTGATGGAGGCCATTGTGGGAGATGGGGCGGCCGCCATTTTAGGATAGGCCCAATTTCGTTTGCCACATGGGGCAAAATGAAAGTGAAAGTTATTTCAATTACTTTATTTTGGGCCGGATGCGTGTTATATGTAGTAGGTATGATGTTAAATATACACAGGTAATAGGGGAGTTATACCCTTGGCTACAGTGGTTGCTGACCTAAGGTCGATAGTTCTTATTTGGGAGCAGAGCGAGCTCCCGATGTTAGCCACAGCTCCCAAAAATGGATCAGGGAGAGAGCTCCTGCTGTTAGATCCAGCTTCTGATACCAAAAAAAATGGATCAGGGAGAGAGCTCCTGCTGTTAGATCCAGCTTCTGATACCAAAAAAAAAATTAAAATAAAATAAAATAAAAATTATTAGTTTAAATAGGATCAGAGGGGGAGCTCCTGCTGTTTGATCCAGCTTCTGATACAAAAAAAAATGGATCAGGGAGAGAGCTTCTGCTGTTAGATCCAGCTTTTGATACCAAATAAAATAAAATAAAAATTATTATTTTAAATAGGATCAGAGGGGGAGCTCCTGCTGTTTGATCCAGCTTCTGATACCAAAAAAAAAAAATTAATAATAATAATAATAAAATAAAATAAAAATTATTATTTTAAATAGGATCAGAGGGGGAGCTCCTGCTGTTTGATCCAGCTTCTGATACCTAAATAAATAAATAAATATTATTATTTTAAATAGGATCAGAGGGGGAGCTCCTGCTGTTAGATCCAGCTTCTGATACCAAAAAAAATATATTATTTTAAATAGGATCAGAGGGGGAGCTCCTGCTGTTTAATCCAGCTTCTGATACCAAAAAAAAAAATGGATCAGGGAGAGAGCTCCTGCTGTTAGATCCAGCAATGAAGTCAAATGGGAAGGGATCAATAAGCCCTGTCGCGGGCCCTGGCCATAAGTATTGCAAGCTCCTGATGGGAGCCTTAACTTATGTGACCTCCCAATGGTACAGTCTTTGCCAGTTGCTACAGGTGAGCTCCCTTGGTTAGCCCCAAATTAGGTTGGCCTTACAGTCGGCCTGTATACTCAAAAAGGAAAATGACTAGAGCAATAAGCCCAGTGGCAGGCCTGGGTTGGTATAGGGGGGCGAGCTCCCGCGGTTAGCCTCTACTTATGTAAACCTTATAGTGGGACTAATTGCAAATGTGAGTAGATCAATAGGCCCCAACGATAGGCTCTGGCTACTGGGGTGCAGGTGAGCTCCGGTTGTCAGCCCCAACTTGTGATAACCTCACAGCAAGACTCAATGCAAATGGGAGTAGATCAATAGGCCCAATGGTAGGCTCCGGCTACTTGGGTGCGGGGCGAGCTCCTGATGTCAGCTCCAACTTGTGATAACCTCACAGCAAGACTCAATGCAAACGTGTTGCCCTATATGTTTAGAGATATATAAGGGACAAAGTCTTCGTCAATTTGTTATACTGGCGCTATATACTTATTGACACAGTCACTGGTTATTTTCCTTTCAGGATGGCGCCGAAGAAGAATGTGGGCGGCCCTAAAGGATTACAGGGCCATGGCCTTGTTTAAATATCAAAATCTAATATATGGGGCATATGTCAACTACACTGGTCAGGCGTGGCTTGTTTACGATAGCCGCTTTTGTTCTGAGGCTGCCACGATGCCTAACAAGCGATGGGACCTCATCGACAGTCAATTGTGGATGGAGGTAATGAATACAACCAGAGCAGTTTCTGGTGAGAAGGCCGATAGCGGCCATACTATACAAAACACTAAAGAGAGTCAGCCCTTTCGACAGGGAGGCCCAGCACAACAGCTGCAAAGACAAAAGGGTATGTGAAAGATCAATAGGCCCAGCGATAGGCGCTGATTACGTGGGTGTGGGGTGAGCTCCTGATGTTAGCTCCAGCTTGCGATAGCCTCACAGTGAGACTTAATGCAAATGTGAATAGATCAATAGGCACAGCGATAGGCTCTGATTACTTGGGTGTGGGGTGAGCTCCTGATGTCAGCCACAACTTGGGATAACCTCGCAGCAAGAAGCAATGCAAATGGGAGTTCATCAAGATGCCCGGTCTAGCCTTGGCTTCCCTTGCATGGCATTTTGAGAGCTCTGCCTTTAGGTAAAGCAAACACAAGTAAATAGCATATTAGTTGCTTGAACAGTGGGTCACTTGAAGGGCGAGCTTAGGGTGAGCCTCGGACTATTACGTTATAACTATATAAGAGTCGGTTAGGCACAGATTTAAGCAGTTATGCATTGCCCTATATATATAAGTGATAAAACATTGTCAATTTGTTTTACTGGCGCTTTATACTTGTCGGCCCAGGGAGCTTGCGCCCGCGATGACTGTAAATATCAGCACGCCTGTGCAATATGCCAGGGTAACCACGCAACCAATAGTTGTTACAAGGGAAAACCCACAAGAGGTGGGCCAAGAGGCGCCCAGTTCAGTAGAAGGAACCCAGGACAGGTTAATGTTCCAAAAGGGCCCCAGCCCGATCAAAGCGGGTCCACTTAGTTGCTGGCTGGAAAGTTAGCCTTACAGAGCTGCAGCAAATTACTTGCGTTGCGGCTTTAGGAGGATTTTCAGATCCCGGCCCTTGAGCCATGTTCCCCACACATCATATTATGAATAGTTTTTATATCAGGCGGCGGCGTGGAATGCACGTTTTGCAGCTACGCGTGAGTGAATTGGTGACATTAGCCAATAACGATACCTCACACCGCGCATTTTTGGTTTCCGACATCAAAGTTTTTTAAGATAGTGTGGAAATCAGAAGTAGAACTTCCAAAACAGACCAGAAGTTACATACGGTTGGTTTCAGCCTAGTTATCATTACCGTCACAGGCCACGCAGGGCTGGCATATAGAAGAATGGTGCTGGTCTGCGGACACAGTTATGTCTTCTGGGCAGTGAGGGAGGCCCACAGGACTGCCTATGGCCAGCACTTGGGTCTCTCTTCCACGGCAACGGTGGAATGGAGAGGCATGAGAAGCCTGCGTTGGGACGGTTTGTGCCCCTTTGTTGTTTGATGCCGGGAGTGGTTTTTCCTCCTGATGTGTTGGTTATCCACCTCGGTGGTAACGATGTGGGCCTGTTAGCAGGCAAAGCCCTCTTTTGGTAAGCACGGGCGGACATTCGAAGGATTTGTTGGTCATGGCCCAGGGTGCACGTCGTTTGGTCTGCTATCATACCTCGTTGCTAGTGGCTGGAAGGAGGCGACGTGGGAAGGCTCGAGAAAGCCAGAAAACGAGTGCACTGGGCCATGCGACTGTTCACGCAGGGCTGGCACATAGAAGAATGGTACTGGTCTGAGGACACAGTTATGTCTTCTGGGCAGTGAGAGAGGCCCACAGGACTGCCTATGGCCAGCACTTGGGTCTCTCTTCCACGGCAACGGTGGAATGGAGAGGCATGAGAAGCCTGCGTTGGGACGGTTTGTGCCCCCTTTGTTGTTTGATGCCGGGAGTGGTTTTTCCTCCTGATGTGTTGGTTATCCACCTCGGTGGTAACGATGTGGGCCTGTTAGCAGGCAAAGCCCTCTTTTGTAAGCACGGGCGGACATTCGAAGGATTGGTTGGTCATGGCCCAGGGTGCACGTCGTTTGGTCTGCTATCATACCTCGTTGCTAGTGGCTGGAAGGAGGCGACGTGGGAAGGCTCGAGAAAGCCAGAAAACGAGTGCACTGGGCCATGCGACTGTTCACGCAGGGCTGGCACATAGAAGAATGGTACTGGTCTGCGGACACAGTTATGTCTTCTGGGCAGTGAGAGAGGCCCACAGGACTGCCTATGGCCAGCACTTGGGTCTCTCTTCCACGGCAACGGTGGAATGGAGAGGCATGAGAAGCCTGCGTTGGGACGGTTTGTGCCCCCTTTGTTGTTTGATGCCGGGAGTGGTTTTTCCTCCTGATGTGTTGGTTATCCACCTCGGTGGTAACGATGTGGGCCTGTTAGCAGGCAAAGCCCTCTTTTGTAAGCACGGGCGGACATTCGAAGGATTTGTTGGTCATGGCCCAGGGTGCACGTCGTTTGGTCTGCTATCATACCTCGTTGCTAGTGGCTGGAAGGAGGCGACGTGGGAAGGCTCGAGAAAGCCAGAAAACGAGTGCACTGGGCCATGCGACTGTTCATGATCCAGCGGAGGGGTCATTACATTGAATACCCAAACATCACACGTGACGACGAGAGGTTGTATTGTGGTGATTGAGTACATCTTTCAGAATTGGGCAACCAACGATTTTCATTAGATTTACAGGAAGGTATTAGAGGGGTGTTAGAGGAATTGGTGGGGGATGGGGGCTAAATGGACATTTGCCCCCAATCCGTGGCGTAAATAGATAGGGAAATTCCTTTAGTCGGTGTGCACCTAGGGCACCCCTTTAAGGGGTGAAAGGCCCTTAAGTTAAACACTCACCTACAGTGTAAAGGGTGAGGTGTGTTAATGGCCTTTATTTGGAAGGAGTCTCGATACAAGAGCTCTGGAAGAGACTCCTCATTCCTTTCCCTTGATGGTGATACGGTTTGATTACCGAAAACCAGGTGCTTCGCCCGGAAATTGTTATTGTCGGGTAGTGATGCTACCTGGGTTAGGTTACACCAGTTCCTTACACCCTTGAGTTAAGTTAAGAAATTAAATAGGTAACGTTAAATAAAAGTTGCCCAATTTGAATCCAAAACATTGGTGTTGTGTCTTCTATTCTCGTGCGTTTCTTCGTGGGTTGGCAGACAACAGTTTTCCTCTCCCCAAGAAATGGGGAGAGAAAAAACATTTGTCTGCCTCACACGAGGCAGGGAGGAGTTCTGGAGGAACCCTCCAGAACATCCGGGGGCGTGGCCTGCTAACACAGGCCAGGCCCTCCCAGGCTCATTCCACGCCTGGAAGTTGGCCCACCACTCCCGCCCATTAACAGTATAATTTGCGGTTGCCTGCGGAGCCGGGTAGGAATTTTTTCCTCTTCTTGTTTTATAGGAGAGGTTTTTTGCCTACCCTATACTGTTTAGGGGCTAGATAGAGGAAGTGGGCTACGCGTTAAATAGGCCAGGCTTAAATAGATAGGGAAATTCCTTTAGTCGGTGTGCACCTAGGGCACCCCTTTAAGGGGTGAAAGGCCCTTAAGTTAAACACTCACCTACAGTGTAAAGGGTGAGGTGTGTTAATGGCCTTTATTTGGAAGGAGTCTCGATACAAGAGCTCTGGAAGAGACTCCTCATTCCTTTCCCTTGATGGTGATACGGTTTGATTACCGAAAACCAGGTGCTTCGCCCGGAAATTGTTATTGTCGGGTAGTGATGCTACCTGGGTTAGGTTACACCAGTTCCTTACACCCTTGAGTTAAGTTAAGAAATTAAATAGGTAACGTTAAATAAAAGTTGCCCAATTTGAATCCAAAACATTGGTGTTGTGTCTTCTATTCTCGTGCGTTTCTTCGTGGGTTGGCAGACAACCTGCTTTGTAACCAGACGTTTCCAGAGTCCATGATTTCTTCTAAGCCTGTGCAAAACTTCTGCTAACGCCAACAGAATACTGGTATATAAAGAAGTCACATCCATAGTCATTAAGACCGCATTTGTGGGAATACGAAGATTTTCTATGATGTTAATGAAATGTTTAGTGGAGAATGATTCAAGAACCTAACCAGATCCAGAAACAATGGGCCGGCCTAAAGGTGGCCTAATGTCTTTGTGAATTTTTGGGAGTATGTACAGGACCTATATCACCTGTTTGAGTGTCAGTTGTTCTCCCAGAGCAATGGGAGTCATTTGTTCTACTTCTACAGCTGGACCAAACTCCTCTTCCTCCAATTCCACCACCAGGCTTTCTCCTTCCCTCCATTCCTTTAGCAAATTAACATGGAAGATTTGAATTCCTCACCTTTTCCCTTCAAACCTGACTTCATAGTCTCCAGGGCCCACTTTCCTAACCACTTCAAAGGGACCTTGCCATTGGGCAAATAGCTTAGCCTCTGAAGAGGGCAGTAAGAGTAGAACCCTCTGACCTGGCTGAAACACCTGTAACCTTGCCTTTTGATCATAATAGGCTTTCTGGACATTTGGGCCTTTTCTAAATTGTCTTTTGCAATCCGAGACACTATCCTAAGGTATTCCTGCATCTCTAACACATGCTGTAGTATTGACCAAGTGGAAGAAGTTTCCTCTTCACAACCTTCTTTGACCAGGTCTAAAATTCCTCTTGGTTGTCTTCCAAATAATAACTCAAAGGGTGAAAATCCCATTGAAGCCTCTGTACCTCCCTAATGGCAAACAATAAAGAAGGTAACAATTTGTACCACTCCCTAGGTTTAGTGCCTATTAACTTCCGGAGCATGTGTTTCAAGGTCTGGTTAAACCTCTCTACCAAACCATTGGTCTGAGGATGATATACAGAGGCCCTTATTGGTTTGATCCTTAATGTTTCCCAAATTTCATTCATAAGCTGACTCATAAAATTAGTTCCCTGATCCATCAAGATCTCTTTAGGGAATCACACTCGAGTAAAGATGGGTAATAGTTCTTTTACAATAGCCTGAGAGGTGGTAGATCTTAAGGGAACCGCCTCAGGATATCGGGTTGCATAATCTATTAACACCAAGATATGAGTATGACCTCCGCTTGACGTCTCCAGCAGTCCCACCAAGTCTAAAGCAATTCTCTCAAAAGGCACTGCTACCACTGGTAGTGGCACTAGAGGGGCAGGAACCCGGCATACTGTCCACATTTTCTGGCACTTCGGGCAGGATTCACAATACCTCTGAACCTCCTTCTAGATACCTGGCCAAAAAAATCGTTGCAGTATTCTGTCTAGGGTCTTTTCTGTGGCCAAGTGTCCTACGCTAGGTATATCATGTCTCAACCTCATTATTTCCAAGCGCAGAGCTTGTGGAATACTAGCTGTCTCTTTTCTTCACCTAACCCTTCCATTTTAGCCACTCAATACAGTAGATCTCCTTGCATCTCAAATCGGGGATAGATGGAGATTGCTGTTCCCTGCTGGCTGCTCATCTGTTGTACAAGTATTCTTTGTTGTTCTGCCAACCATTCAAACATCTGCTGTGTAGGGTTTTGTCCCTCTGACCAGGCCTGGAGTCCACGTTGTGTGTCAATGTAAGAAGGTCCAGCATCCCCTATAGGCAGGGGAACATCATAAACTTACTTGTCCGAACGCATCTCCTCCTATGAACCAGCTAGGACATTAAGATCGTCTGGGGAGTCCCTGTTCTCGATCCCACCTGCATCACAAGTACGTCTGGTGAGGACAAGAGACAGGGCCTTCTTAGTGGTGGGCCCTCGGCTGTGGAATGCCCTTCCTACAGAAATTAGATCAGCCCCCTCCCTGTCAGCATTTCGGAGGAAAGTGAAGACCTGGTTGTTTGAGCAGGCATTTGATTCGGCACTGTAACGAATATAGGAATATGGAACAACTGGATGATGAGACTGGAACTTGATTTTAATTATGAGAAAATAATGAGATAAACAAATCTCAGGCAGCCATTTGAAATTCTCTCAGCAACTCCTTTATTTCAAGCACGACAGCAACTCAAGTCCAACGGAGTCCCCTATTACTCTCCCATTCTCTCTCTCTTATCTCCACTCCTTCCCTTCTCCCTCCCTCCTTCCAATTACTTCACATGTGTCTTGGTGCTTGCTTTGATTCAGCATCCTTGGGTCTTGCTGATGTTTTAAAGGAACAGTGCGAAGTCTGTACGCACCAGTTGTACAATTGTGCCAATTGTGAAGGTGCTGCAATTCCAGCAACAGACAGGGTATAGGGTTTTTAACTTTAAAGATTCCCCCCACTGTCACCAATTGCACAGACTGTTCTTAAATTCTGCCACCAATTATACAGGTGTGGGTGATTATGGATGTAATTTAAGGTAACTGCCACCAATGTGAGGTATCGCCGATGAGATCTGGCTCCCCAGACGCAGATTAATGGAGATGACACGTTCTTCAACAAAAG
Source organism: Anolis sagrei (assembly GCF_037176765.1). Taxonomy (NCBI): domain Eukaryota; kingdom Metazoa; phylum Chordata; class Lepidosauria; order Squamata; family Anolidae; genus Anolis; species Anolis sagrei. The sequence goes on along the minus strand of NC_090021.1, from coordinate 9,632,515 downwards.
TTAATAAGTTTATTTTGTACAAAGCGTATGGTTGCAGGCTGTTAAATAATTTGGAATAACTTATAGAACTTTGAATGTAACTTGGTTCGCAATACAGTTCACTCTTCTAGATGACACAACTTGCAATTGACTTTTACTGTGGTGAAGCACTTTATTAAACAATGTTTCCTAATGTGAATAGCCTTCCGATTTGATCTCTTCTTGATCAAACCCCAGATCTCTAGTACTTCCCTGACTAGTGATCTAAACAAGCTTCCCTTAGTCCTCTCTGACTAAAGAAACTATTTAGGTTTCTCCCTTCAGCCTTCCTAGAGTGAAGAAACCTCCGGCTATTCACACACTGCTCTCCACTCTCCACTCTCAACTGCTAACTCCGACTGCCAACTCTAAACTGAACTGGTTCTTTTCAAAGACGCAGATAACATTTTCTTGCTTGGTTCTGCCCACTTCTCACTCTCCTGCCTGGTCTCCTTGGCAACCTCCCTGTGGATACAACCAGTTAACTCTAGCTTTCAGCTACTGTTACCAACACGAATATATTCTAACAGTTAAACATATACACAGTATCCATGACTTCTGCACACTTCTTTCCAATTCCAGGGTGGAACCCTCCACTGTCTCCCCTTTACAGTCCCCCATGATCTCTTTGCAAACAAACTAGCAAAATGCGGGCTAAACAGGTCGATTTGTAGTTGGTTAAGTGACCAAATCCAAAGCTTGCTCACCAATGGTTTGTCTTCATCCTGGACAGAAGTGACTATTGGAGTGCCATAAAGAGGTTTTTGTACTAGGCGGGGTGCTGTTCAACATCTTTATTAATGACTTACTACCTAATCACATCAAGGGGACCCCCCCCCATGCCATTTTACCAGCAAGCATGGTGAAATGGCAGGAGTGAGAGGCAACACCACCATCCCGTGCCACTATGGCACAGTGACATTTTCCCCATCACACAGGTGAAGTGTCACCTGAGTGGTGCAGAAGTGTGATGGCTCTATTGGAGCTAGCTCAACACGGGCTGGCTCCCATGTTTGGAGGGAAGTGGCAAACAATGCTTCCACTCCAGTCATGGGCGGCGCCTCTGCAGAAAGTCCAGCAACATCATGAGATGGACAGCATGCCCATCCATCGCTGGACTGGTGGGGAAGCATCCAAGGAGTCTTCCTAAGTCCTGTGTGAAGATGTTATTATATGACTGTTTAGAGGGTATGCTTATCAAGTTTGCAGATGATACCAATTTGGCAGGGATAGATAATACTCTAGATGACAGGATCAGAATTCAAAATGACCTCAACAAATGAGAGAGCTGGGCTAAAACAAACAAAATGAATTTCAACAGGGACAATGGGATTTCAGGCTGCATCAAAGGAAGTATAGTGTCTAGATTGAGGGAAATCATGGTGAGACCTCACCTACTTTGGTCAGGCCACACCTGGAGTATTTGTTCCAATTCTAGGCACAAAAGACACGTTGACAAGCTGGGAGGTGTCCAGAGGATAGTGACTAAAGCGATCAAAGGTCTGGAGACCATGCCCTATGAGGAGTGACATAAACAACTTGTTATGTTTAGCCTGCAATAGAGAAAGTTGAGAGGACACATGAAAAGATGTCACAAGGAAGAGGGGGCAGATTTGTTTTAAGCTGCCCTGGCAACCAGGGCTCAATAAAGCAATGAATTCAAATTACAGGAAAGGAGATTCCACCTGAATGTTAGGAATACCTTCCTGACCATGAGAGTTGTTTAACAGTGGAACTCTGCCTTGGAGTCTGGTCGAAGTTCCTTCCTTGGAGGCTTTTAAACAGAGGTGGATGGCCATCTGTCAGGGGTACTTTGATTCCATGATTCTTGATCTGTCCCTGAGAGGGGAGCAATAGGGGAGGAGTGCATTGAGGCAAGCAATAACTGACTGAAATGGGTCTTGATATGCCAGATCCAGTTAATACAATGGGATCAGTTCAAATAACAAAAGATGCTAAGGTCTTGGCCACTTCGATGGTAGCCTAAGGTAGAGGTCCTGGTTGAGGACCCCATCTACACTTTCATATAATGCTGTTTGTAACTGCATAATATGGTCAGTGTGGGCTGTTATAATGCCGTTTAACTCCATTAAATGTAGATAGGGCCTTAGCCTCAGAAGAATACAATGGCTACCCCTCTCTTAACAAGTCTCAAGAGAATTCTTGGCCCTTTCAGTGTCAGAAAATATGCCTGATGTTTTCCTCTCCTAGTTCTCTCATGGCCTATCTATTGTTGATGAGCCATTAACTCCAAATGGATGTGTATTTTGGAACAATGGGCAATGAAAACATGAGTGGTATGCATTGTTCCGAGAAAGGTAAAGAGAGATATTTATAAACTGGGCAACTTCTACGTCATCAGTTGCAGGATGACGCATGCATCCAGATTTCCCATGAATCCATATTGCATTCTTTTTTTGGAAGGACCCTATAAAAGGACCACCTAGGTCCCCAACCATAACCATCACTGAGCTCTGGCTTCTCCGCTTAGATTCTTCATTTCCCAGAGTTTGGAGATTTGATCCATCAGTACACCATGAGGGCTCTTTACCTTGCCATGGTTATCATGATGCTGCTTGCCACTGCTATGAATGTTGAAGGTAGGACCTGAGCTATTATTGGCTAGGAAGAATGGGCAACGTCAGATTTCACCAGCAAATTGAATAACTGTAAATGTATGGCCATCTGTCAGGGGTGTCTTGAATGAAATTTTCCTGCTTCTTGGCAGGGGGTTGGACTGGATGGCCCATGAGGTCTCTTCCAACTCTTTGATTCTATGATTCTATGTATGTGTTGTTGTATACCTTTATTCTCCTGCAAACTTAGGGTGAATTCATGGGTTTCTTAGGGTTTCTTGAACAAGGAAATCTCAGAGGTGGTTTGCCTCATGCTGCTTCTGAGATGCATCCTAAAGCACCTAGTTTGCATTACTAGTCTTCCATCCAAATGCAACCACTCTTTAAAACCACTCATTATGGATAGTTTTAAAACCTTCATGTCCTTTTAGATCAGACATGGGTGAACTTTGGCCCTCCAGGTCTTAGGGATTATGAGAGTTGAAATCCAAAAGATCTGGAGGGTCAAAGTTTACCCACGTCTGTTCTAGATTCTACAGAAGGTCCCGTTCATTCTGCTATTTTGTTGGTCTGAGACAATCAGACATGGCTGTGACCTCTCTCAGCCCACCCAGATCTTTGTCCTCCATCTATTTCTATGGCTTCCAACTTTCCCAACCTGGCTTAGATAGTCCCAATTAATATTTATTTATTTATTATATATTGCTTTCTTGATGCCTCAGTTCCTTCCTTCTCTTCCCAATGTATCCCTCCATTACTGACCTACTTCTATTTCTGCAAGCTATAACATGTAAACTAGTTTGCACTTAGTTAATTCAGAAAGTGAGGAGAACAGAAGAGGGACTAGAGCTTAGACCTTCCCAGCTGACAAAGGCACAAGCAAACTGCTGCAGCTTTTCCTAGTATGTTCCTTTTCAGTATTTAATTTTGCCACCTTGATCATATTCTAAAGTTACTGCTTATAATTGTTCCAGTTATTATCTGTGAAATTTTGGAGAGTATGTTTCCTATATGCCCGACATCCCTGTCTCACGGTAATCTTGACAAGAGTTCCAGATCCTGGGTTTTAATTGGAGAGATTTGTGGCTGTAGCTCTCACATATCCTTTGAAATTCTCCTTTTTAGTTATCAGTAGTTAGTTATCATGGTGGAAGATGCTCTGGAGAACCCATCTGTGGTTTAGGATAACAGTCATTGGAGAAACCATGCCTGCCCAAAATCAAACACAGAGGGCCTATAAGAGCAGAAGTGTGGTCTTTGCAGTCCAGGACTTGAGCATTAACAATTTCAATCACTAAAGAGTCCAGGGAACAAGCTGGAGACTGAGAAGCAAAATAACTGATTTTAACACAACGATAAATGGTGATAGTAGACTTGTCTTACAGCTTTCGCTGTACTGCTGCATTGATTTGTAACTAGCTGTCAATTGAGACTTCTATCCTCATTATCTCACCATCCTTTTTAAAGCCTTTCCTTCTCTTTTGTTGCTGTCCCTGTTGTCTAGAAGGCTACTAGAGCTGCATGAGATGGTCAAGGCTCTGCTTCACTGTTAGGCTGCCAGCCACCTCTGGGTCTGTTACATGTTTTCTGTTGTCTCCCCTTCCCTTTCATTCCCAAAAGATACCTCCTCCCAGAAGAATTTAATAGGTATCGATATGGAGAAAGTTACTTCCATTCAGCTGCAGTGTTTCCTTTCTTTCTGCAGGATATAAAATCCGTCCAATTTGTACTGAAGAAGGAGGTCGATGTGACAAATCGTGTCACAAGCTTGAAACTGGCTACCGTGGCTATGATTGCACTCTCTGCTGTAAGTCCAAGGTGCCTAAAAAGGGTTAGTGAGAAGGGCCAAGAGGAAGTGACCCATTGCTCAGCTACCAGGAAGTCATCATGTTTGATCCCCTTCAATAAATGCAAAAAAATGCTCAGCTGTCTCTTGTGTCCTTCTTTGAGGGAAGGGAGGGAAAGATGCATTGGTGGATGAGTCGAAGGAGAGGAGAATTTTGAGATTGACCTATCATTTACAAATCCCTTAGTGCTGGGGTGTGCACTCAAGAAGCATCAAGCTTTACCACAATTTTACTTATTTTCCAGATAGCCTGTACCCCTTATGGATTGTTGTTGTTCTCTACCTTCAAGGTGACTCCAATTTATTGTGATAGGAAGACCTCCAGGTCTCCCTATACTCAACAAACCTTCTGAGTTCGTCCACACTCAAGGCTCTTGATTGAGTCTATCCACCTGAGATACAATTTCCCTCATTTCTTACTGCCTTCCACTTTACCAAGCATTATTGTCTTTGTATTGTCGAAGGCTTTCATGGCTAGAATCACTAGGTTCTTGTAGGTTTTTTCGGGGTATAGGGCCATGTTCTAGAGGCATTTCTCCTGACGTTTCGCCTGCATCTATGGCAAGCATCCTTAATGAGTCATGACTTCTCATGAAGACATGACACAGTTTGGTCATCTTGGCATCTGAGGAGAGTTCAAGGCCCATTGATTAGTCCTGTGAGCATCCCACCAGATCAATAGAACTCTTACCCAGCATTATATTATTATTATTATTATTATTATTATTATTATTATTATTAAACTTTATTTGTACCCCGCTATTATCTCCCGAAGGACTCGATGCGGCTTACAAAGGCCAAGGCCTCAAACCCACAATATAACAATACAAAACCTAAGCAAATTAAAACAATTAAAGCATAATAAACAACAGGCAATAAACAATACACTAAAACACAATAAAATAAAACTGGACCGGGCCAGAGTAATGGGTACAGGATTAAAAGTGCTGATGTGACAGGTGGTATCTAAGGCATTATAGGGCAAGTGCAGTGTGCGGTGTGCAGCAATCTTCGTTCTAGTAAAGTGCTTATGGGACTTGGTATTGGAGATTTCCTAATCTGGGAAGGCACATCGGAACAGCCAGGTCTTCAAGTTCTTTCTGAAGACTGCTAATGTAGGGGCCTGTCTAAGATCTTTGGGGAGGGTGTTCCAGAGTCGGGGGGCCACCACGGAAAAGGCCCTGTCTCATGTCCCCACCAAGCGCGCTTGCGATGCAGGCGGGATCACGAGCAGGGCCTTTCCAGATGACCGAAGTGAACATGTGGGTTCGTAGATGGAGATGCGGTCACGCAGGTAGGATGGTCCCAAACTGTTCATGGCTTTGTAGGTAAGCACCTGCACCTTAAATTGGGCTCGGAAAATAAACGGCAGCCAGTGGAGCTCCTTGAACAGGAGGGTTGACCTCTCTCTGTAGGGGCCCCCGGTTAGCATCCTGGCTGCTGCTCGTTGGACCAGTTGGAACTTCTGAGCCGTTTTCAAGGGCAGCCCCACGTAGAGCGCATTGCAGTAGTCCAATCTGGAGGTGACCAAGGCATGGACCACCCCAGCCAGATCAGCCTTCGTGAGGTACGGTCGCAGTTGGCGCACGAGCATCACATCTCAAATGAGATACAGATGTTTCCTCCCTCTCCAGTTTTTTTCCCTGGCCAAACTAAGAACTGCATTCTGATCACGCATGGTTTGAGTTTTGATTCTTTTCAGGCCTTTTGAGATTTAAGGTTGAGGGGCTGCCTAAACAGCCTCTTATGGCATGATTCTCCACCCAGACCCATTTTGGGATGACAGTCAATGGAAGCGCTTGGCCTCATTATCTCACCATTTCCTTTTTAAAGCATGCTTCAAGCCTTTCCTACTCTTTTGTTATTGTGACTTTGTCCCTGTTGTCTAGAAAGCTACTGAAACCTGCATGAGGTGGTTCAGGCCCCTCTTCCCTGGTCGGGTTGCCAGCCACCTCTGAAATTGTTTGGTGCCTCTTATAGAAAGGCGACTTGACATAACTTTATTGTCATTGTACATCATACAATGAAACTAAATGCCATTCCCAACAAGCATCATATATGTAGAATTACAAAACAAAACACCCATCCTTCCACATTCTAATCACTATTGCACAACCCCTAATACCACATCAGTGTGAAACCATAGAGTTCAATAGTCATTATCCTAAGCTATCTCTCAGTGTATTTTTTCTTGTTTTATCCTTTTATGTATAAATATATGAGAGGAAGTCACATATTTATACATAAGCCAATGGGATTTTGGCCTGCATCAAGAGGAGCATAGTGTCTAGATCTAGGGAAGTAATGCTCCCCATGCTCTATTCCGCCTTGGTTAGACCACACCTGGAATATTGTGTCCAATTCTGAGCACCACAGTTCAAGAGAGATATTGACAAGCTGGAATGTGTCCAGAGGAGGGCAACTGAAATGATCAAGGGTCTGGAGAACAAGCCCTATGAGGAGCGGCTTAAGGAGCTGGGTATGTTTAGCCTGAAGAAGAGAAGGCTGAGAGGAGATATGATAGCCATGTATAAATATGTGAGAGGAAGCCACAGAGAGGAGGGAGCAAGCTTGTTTTCTGCTTCCTTGGAGACTAGGACGCAATGGAACAAGCGTTTGGCTAAACAGTGCAACTGAATATATGAATACGGTGCAATCGAACATAGGAACATGGAACAAAGGATTATGAGAAAGGATTCTGATTTACTGTTGAGGCGTTATGATAATGATTGTTTATTGATATTGACTGTTATGTATATGTGTTTTAATTGCCTATAATACTGTCTTATGATAATTTGTACTATGTAAACTGCTTTGAGTTGCCTAAGGGCTGAGAAAAGCGGTATAGAAATAAAGTAAATAATAAATAAATAAATAAATAAATAAATAAATGACTTTGTGATCAATAAAACTTATTTTGAGCTGTTTACAGCGTTTTGGGTTTTTGGGAGTTCCAGTTTCCTATAGGAGGGCAAGAAGCAATCCCCTGGGGGAAAGATGCCACGTCCATCCCTCCTTTTTTGAGGATAATAGCCCCCAGGCGCGACGGCACAGAAATACTCCATCAATAGCTTTGGGTTTGCAAAACCGGAGAAGATTTGTTCATGATAGGGGGACTTGGAGGTCTCTCACTCTTAGGACAGCTCTAGGTCAAAGTCTACATAAAGGCAGCTAACAACAAAAATCTGTAGAAGGGAGCCTAGTTGGTAGGAAATGGGTAGAACGAAAGTGCCAAGTTTGATTGCTCTTTGGTTGCATATCCAAGCACTTGGTGATTCATAAACGATGGGGTAATGTCCAATTTCCCCCTTCTTCCATTAACCCAACCATTCATGCCTCCCTCCTCTCCCTCAAGGAAGGACACAGGAGACGACCATAGCATTCAAGTGCATTTATTGAGGAAGTACAAACATGATTTCTTCTTGGCAGCTGAGCAATGGGGCCACATCTTCTCAGGCCCTCTAGCCCTTCATGTAGGGAAGACAGCAGTGGGGGCAGTCGAAGCCAGTGTAGCCTTTTTCACCTTGGTGGCACACTTTCTCACAATGGCCTCCTCTCTTCACACAGCTTGGGCGGGGGGGTTTGTATCCTGTAGAAAGAAGAGAAAACCCACAACTGAAACATCTTGTTCCATAAAGCTGCCCTGTCATGTCTTATGTGGAAGAGGTCTCCTTTGAGAAGGGAGAGAGAAAAAAGAGCACAGAAACAGGTCAAACTGAGTCAGAGATGGCTGGCAGCCCTACCAGGGAACCATCTTACGTAGATCCTGCATCATAGAATCATAGAATCATAGAATCAAAGAGTTGGAAGAGACCTCATGGGCCATCCAGTCCAACCCCATTCTGCCAAGAAGCAGGAATATTGCATTCAAATCACCCCTGACAAATGGCCATCCAGCCGCTGCTTAAAAGCTTCCAAAGAAGGAGCCTCCACCACACTCCGGGGCAGAGAGTTCCACTGCTGAACGGCTCTCACAGTCAGGAAGTTCTTCCTAATGTTCAGATGGAATCTCCTCTCTTGTAGTTTGAAGCCATTGTTCCGCGTCCTAGTCTCCAAGGAAGCAGAAAACAAGCTTGCTCCCTCCTCCCTGTGGCTTCCTCTCACATATTTATACATAGCTATCATATCTCCTCTCAGCCTTCTCTTCTTCAGGCTAAACATGCCCAGTTCCCTAAGCCGCTCCTCATAGGGCTTGTTCTCCAGACCCTTGATCATTTTAGTCGCCCTCCTCTGGACACATTCCAGCTTGTCAATATCTCAAGAGGAGGGCATCCTTCTGGAGAACAAGGACTAAAGCAGCAGCAACAAAAGAAGGAAGGCTTCAGCATGCTTTAAAAAAAGAAACAATGAGATAATTAGGCCAGAAGTTCTTATTGAACCCTAGCTACAAATTAGCACTGCAAAGGCCATCACTTTACTTCAGAACAACAGCTCCACATTGTGTTATACTCTCTGATGTTTGCCTTCGTGACATACAACTTGTGCATTGGACCCTTTCATGACTCCTTCCCTGGTTTTGGACCCTTCTCAGAATTGTAGCCGTGCTAAATCTCTGGACTGCAAACCCACACTTCAGCCCTTGTAGGCACTCTGCATTCGACCATGGGCCGGTTAGATTTCTCCATTGGGTGTTTTCTTGGAAAAGAGATATAGTTCCCAGAGAACCCTCCACCATGAAACAGTAGAAGCCCATAGAGAACTGCAATAACACTAGGATTATGAAGTACTGGCAGCTACAAAGGAGTATTTCAAGGTTCCGCGAGAGTTACAAAGGAAAAAAGAAACTCATTTCAAACTCTAGAACAGTGTTTCTCAACCTTTCTAGTACTGCGACCCCTTAATCCAGTTCCTCATGTTGTGGTGACCCCCAACCATAACATTATTTTAATTGCTACTTTATAACTGTAATTTGGCTACTGTTATGTATTGTAATGTAAATATCCGACATGCAGAATGTATTTTCATTCACTGGACCAAACTGGGCACAAATACCCGATACGTGGGGTTTGGGGAATTGATTTTGCCACTTGGGAGTTGTAGTTGCTGGGATTTATAGTTCATCTACAATCAAAGAGCATTCTGAACTCCACCAATGATGAAATTGAACCAACCTTGGCACATATGACCTACAGAAAATACTGGAAGGGTTTGGTGGGCATTGACCTTGAGTTTGGGAGTTGTAGTTCACTTACATCTAGAGAGCACTGTGGACTCAAACAATGATGGGTGTGGACCAAACTTGGCATGAATACTCAATATGCCCAAAGGTGAACACTGGTGGAGTTTGGGGAATATAGACCTTGACATTTGGGAGTTGTACTTGCTGGGATTCATAGTTCACCTACAATCAAAGAGCATTCTGAACCCCACCAATGATAGAATTGGGCCAAACTTCCCACACAGAACCCCCATTAACAGAAAATACTGTGTTTTCTGATGGTCTTTGGTGACCCCTCTGCCCCCCCTCATGACCCCCCCCCCCAGGGGTCCCGACCTCCAGGTTGAGAAACACTGCTCTAGAAGGAGGTAGAAAGATAAGGTTCTTAAACTCTTGACATGTTTACAATGGAACAAACAATATCAAAGTGTGCTCAAGATGATAAAAGTTAGTAATGTGGAAGAACAAACAAGTTGGAAGAACCTCCAGTAGTTTGCTTGTGTTTGAATCAACTGGAAAGTTCATGCACCCCCTCTTCTAGCCCAACAAAATGATGGAAGGGGCTTGACTTTTGATGGAAGGTAGTGGACTCTTGGTGGACAGGGCCAGAAGGTTCTAGTGTTGTCGAGCAATTTAGAATGGCTGTGAATAGTGAGATCCAAGCCACTGTGGATTTAGCCTGGTGAGAAAAGAAAAATAACATTTCTTTATGGCCCCTCAGAGCCAGCCCATTGTCAAAAAATGCAGTGATACTGGTTTCTTGATGGGATCTGTGGATGTGGGAAGGGGACATCATTGTTGGAGAAAACTGCAACATCCCCTTCTCCTTGCGGGTGGGGAAATGTCCTTTGTGTCTAGATCTAGGGAAGTAATGTTACCCCTCTATTCTGCTCTGGTTAGACCACACCTGGAATATTGTGTCCAATTCTGGGCACCACAATTCAAGAGAGAAATTGACAAGCTGGAATGTGTCCAGAGGAGGGCGACTCAAATGATCAAGGGTCTGGAGAACAAGCCCTATGAGGAGCGGCTTAAGGAGCTGGGCATGTTTAGCCTGAAGAAGAGAAGGCTGAGAGGAGATATGATAGCCATGTATAAATATGTGAGAGGAAGCCACAGAGAGGAGGGAGCAAGCTTGTTTTCTGCTTCCTTGGAGACTAGGACGCGGAACAATGGCTTCAAACTACAAGAGAGGAGATTCCATCTGAACATGAGGAAGAACTTCCTGACTGTGAGAGTCGTTCAGTAGTGGAACTCCCTGCCCCGGAGTGTGGTGGAGGCTCCTTCTTTGGAAGCTTTTAAACAGATGGCTGGATGGCCATCTGTCAGGGGTGATTTGAATGCAATATTCCTGCTTCTTGGCAGAATGGGGTTGGGCTGGATGGCCCATGAGGTCTCTTCCAACTCTTTGATTCTATGATTCTAAGAGTGATCAGAGTGTCCAAAAGGTTACCCAATTCGTAGGCGGTCTGATCCTCCAAGGCTTAAGAAAAGAGGCCATCAAGCTATTGTCTATATCGTGCAATGCTTGAGTCCATTCAACAAAATGCAGACCCAGCGAAGCTTGTAGCACCCAAGTCAGGAAGTGCTGACAAGAGTTCATAAAAAGGTCGCCTTGCCTCATGTTTTATACATACATATATAAAATTATTGGGGACACGGGGCAAATACAGGGGTTCATATAAGGATAAGGGGACGTGCAGGGTTGGGAAGAAATGGGTCCTTGTTGTGGTTGTTAGTCCTTCTACAGCAAAACTATGAATTCTCAGCAAAACTATGAATTCCCCGATAATGAACTATCATTTTGGGGGGGGGGGGGGAGTCACCTCTGACTACATTAGGTTATGAAGGTCTCTCCTTTGTTAGTTGTTTTGACAAGTGAATGCCAATGATACCCAATACTGTAAACTGGAGTTCAGAAAAAGCAAATGCAACCTGTTGTTGTTCATTCGTTCAGTCGTCTCCGACTCTTCGTGACCTCATGGACCAGCCCACGCCAGAGCTCCCTGTTGGCCGTCACTACCCCCAGCTCCTTCAAGGTCAGTCCAGTCCCTTCAAGGATGCCATCCATCCATCTTGCCCTTGGTCGGCCCCTCTTCCTTTTGCCTTCCACTTTCCCCAGCATAATTGCCTTCTCTAGGCTTTGCTGTTTTCGCATTATGTGGCCAAAATACTTCAACTTTGTCTCTAGTATCCTTCCCTCCAATGAGCAGTTGGGCTTTATTTCCTGGAGGATGGACTGGTTGGATCTACTTGCAGTCCAAGGCACTCTCAGAACTTTCCTCCAACACCACAGCTCAAAAGCATCTCTCTTCCTTCGCTCATTCCTTGCCTAATAAAATCCTATTAAATCCATGGGGTCGCTTTAAATTTACAAGTGACTTTGAGACACACAAACAGAGATTTAAATCTGATCAATTTGGTGGCCAAATCTGGCCATTCTTCCTAACCCAAAGAAGTTAAATTCTTACCTTCAACATTCATAGCAGTGGCAATCAACATCATGACAACCATGACCAGGTAAAGAGCCCTCATTGTGGATAAATAGGTGGGATTTCCAAAACTCTAGGAAATGATGGAGCAAAGCAGATGAGCTCGAGCTCAGTGGTGATTAAGGTTGAGGAGCTGGTTGGTTCTTTTATAGGGAGCTTGCCTAAGTGGATCATTGGAAAATCTTCTTGCACATGTCATTCTATGGCTGATGATGCAGAAGGTGTCCTAACCTAAAACAATGCTCATCTTTTGTGTCTTCAGTGCCTATTGTTCCTGGCCTTCTTTCCTCGTCTTCTTTTGTGTCAGCTCTAGTCAACAGGTTCAGGCTACGTGGTGTGTGATGTTAGTCTTTTCTTGCCTCCAGTAGGTCCAGAATGGGATCCAAAATCCACATCCATTTGTCTTTGATAGGCAGTGAGAGAACTAGGAGAATAAAACATATATATATATATATATATATATATATATATATATATATATATATATATATATATATATATATCCTGGTACTGAAGTGGCCAAAAATCCCCTCCTTTCCTTAGATAGCTTTCTCCCCAATTGTTTCATCCTTGGGAGCCATGAAAATACCTTGCAAGACACATAGCCTTCATTGTGCTTCCCTTTGGTTTTGTAGAGTTTCTTGTTAACAGGATCTAGTAACAGATTACCTCAGAAATATATGGAAGTATTTCTTCCTAAACTGGTAAAGGAAATTTTGATCGAGAACATTTTCATTTCTCCAATCTAGACCAGGTTTTTTAAAACCACTCCCAACCCCCTTTGGCCCCAGAATTTTTTATATGGCCCCAGGTATATTTGTTGTTCATTCGTTCAGTTGTCTCCGACTCTTCGTGACCTCATGGACCAGCCCACGCCAGAGCTCCCTGTCAGCCGTCACCACTCCCAGCTCCTTTAAGGTCAGTCCAGTCACTTCAAGGATGCCATCCATCCATCTTGCCCTTGGTCGGTATATAGGAATATAGGTATATAGGAATATAAAATAGGTATAAAAAACAAACATTTACTGATTTAAAAAATCAGCATTTGCGAGCCTTGCTAAACAGGCTGATTTTCCTTTTTATGAAGTACAGCTGCAGCATTTCCTGCAGAGACCATTATAAACTGTGCCACTTTGTTGCTAACAGGTTTGTGTAAATGTCCAAAACAACCACTAGGTGGCATTCAGAAACCTTGTATGGTTGCCAATTTTTTGTAACTCCATTTTGGGGTCAGAACTCACAATTTTAGATAATCCCTTAAGCATCCACAAGGTCTAGAACAGTGTTTCTCAACCTGGGGGTCGGGACCCCTGTGGGGGTCGCGAGGGGGTGTTAGAGGGTCACCAAAGACCATCAGAAAACGTAGTATTTTCTGTTGATCATGGGGATTCTGTGTGGAAAGTTTGGTCCAATTCTATCAGTGGGGTTCAGAATGCTATTTCATTGTGGATGAACTATAAATCCCAACAATTACAACTCCCAAATGGCAAGGTCTATTTTCTCCAAACTCTACCAGTGTTCACATTTGGGCATATTGAGGATTTGTGCCAAGTTTGATCCAGATCCATCATTGGTTGAGTCCACAGTGTTCTCTGGGTGTAGGTGAACTACAACTCCAAAAACTCAAGGTCAATGTCCACCAGACCTTCCCAGTATTTTCTCTTGGTCATGGGAATTCTGTGTGCCCAGTTTGATTCAATTCCATCATTGGTGGAGTTCAGAAGGCTCTTTATAAGTGAACTATAAATCCCAGCAACTCCATCATTACCAAATGACAAAATCAATCACCTCCAACCTCACCAGTATTCAAATTTGGTCGTATTGGGTATTAGTGCCAAATTTGGTCCAGTGACTGAAAATATATCCTGCATATCAGATATTTAGATTACGATTCATAACAGTAGCAAAATTACAGTTTTTATTTATTTATCGTGTCATCAGCAACCATTGTATTACAATTCTAACAGAGCAAAACAAACACAGAGATTAAAAAGAAAAAGAAAAAAGAAAAAAAAAGAAAAAAAAAAGAAAAAAAAACCACACAGATTTTGTAAATTTGGTATTTGGTTAAATGTCCTTTGACCAGTATCTGGCCACTTGGAGTGCCTCTGGGGTTGCCGCAAGAAGGTCCTCCATCGTGCATGTGGCAGGGCTCAGGGTGCATTGCAGCAGGTGGTCAGTGGTTTGTTCTTCTCCGCACTCGCATGCTGAGGATTCCACCCTGTAGCCCCATTTCTTAAGATTGGCTCTGCATCTCGTGGTGCCAGAGCGCAATCTGTTCAGCGCCTTCCAAGTTGCCCAGTCTTCTGAGTGCCCAGGGGGGAGTCTCTCATCTGGTATCACCCATGAATTGAGGTGCTGGGTTTGGGCCTGCCACTTTTGGACTCTCGCTTGCTGGGGTGTTCCAGCGAGTGTCTCTGTAGATCTAAGAAAACTATGTCTTGATTTAAGTCGTTGACGTGCTGGCTGATACCCAAACAGGGGATGAGCTGGAGATGTCTCTGCCTTGGTCCTTTCACTATTGGCTGCTACTTCCCGGCGGATGTCAGGTGGTGCAATACCGGCTAAGCAGTGTAATTTCTCCAGTGGTGTGGGGCGCAGACACCCCGTGATAATGCGGCATGTCTCATTAAGAGCCACATCCACTGTTTTAGTGTGATGAGATGTGTTCCACACTGGGCATGCATACTCGGCAGCAGAGTAGCATAGCGCAAGGGCAGATGTCTTCACTGTGTCTGGTTGTGATCCCCAGGTTGTGCCAGTCAGCTTTCGTATGATGTTGTTTCTAGCGCCCACTTTTTGTTTGATGTTCAGGCAGTGCTTCTTGTAGGTCAGAGCACGGTCCAAAGTGACTCCCAGGTATTTGGGTGCGCTGCAATGCTCCAGTGGGATTCCTTCCCAGGTAATCCTCAGAGCTCGGGATGCTTGTCTGTTCTTAAGGTGAAAGGCGCATGTCTGTGTTTTAGATGGATTAGGGATCAGCTGGTTTTCCCTGTAATAGGCAGTAAGAGCACCTAGAGCTTCGGAGAGCTTCTGTTCTACCATCTCAAAGCTCCCTGCTTGAGCAGTAATGGCACGATCGTCAGCATAGATGAAACTCTCTGTCCCTTCTGGCAGTGGCTGGCCATTTGTGTAGATGTTGAACATGGATGGAGCAAGCACGCTCCCCTGAGGCAGGCCGTTCTTCTGTTTCCGCCATCTGCTTCTCTGGCCCTGGAACTCAACAAAAAAGCTCCTGTTTTGTAGCAGGTTTCCTATGAGGCGGGTGAGGTGGTAGTCCTTTGTGATATTATACATTTTTCTCAGGAGGAGGCGGTGGTTCACAGTATCATAGGCTGCTGACAAGTCTATGAAGACAGCTCCTGTGATCTGCTGCCTTTCAAAGCCATCTTCTATGTGCTGGGTCAGGTTCAGCACTTGCGATGTGCAGCTTTTGCCTTTTCTGAAGCCAGCTTGCTGTGGGATCAGACAGGGGTCTATATTTTCCATAATTCTATGCAAAATAAGTCTCTCCAGAACTTTGTAGAGGTGGCACAACAGGGAGATTGGTCTGTAGCTTTTTGGGTCATTACGGTCTTTGCCTGGCTTCAAGATGGCGATGACTCTTGCTTTCCTCCAGATTTTGGGGATCTGACAGGATGCAGTGCAGTTGTTCATCAGCTCCAGCAGCCAGCGCCTTGCTTTTGGACCAAAGTTCTTGATTTGTTCCATCCGTAGATCATCCAAGCCAGCTGCTTTGCCATTCTTACATTTGTTGAGAGCCATGTCCAATTCAGTAGATGTAAAGGGTTCATGGAGGTTGTTGTTCTCAATCTCTGGTTGTCTGGCTATTGGTTTCTTTCCTACTTTGGTGGCGAGGTTGGGTTTCCCATTCTTCAAGAGTTGGTGTGCTATCTGATCTGCCTTTATGTTGGCATGGGTATTAGTTTGTGAGGGATCGTTGCTCAGCCGTCTCAGCAGCCTCCACGCCTTCTGGCTGCTCCTGCCCATGTCGACCTCTGTGATCAACTTGATCCACTGTTCTTTCTTGGCTTCAGAGATGGAGGACACAATGCTCTGCGCTGCCTGAAGAGTCTGCTCACTGAATGGGTCTTCGTTGTGGAGCCTGTAGTAGTTTTCCAACAAGGCGGCTGTTTCAGGAGTAATGCCCTGGAGGTAGTGGGTTCTGCAGCCTCTCGGTATGGAGGCCCGTGAGCAGGTTTTCACTATTTCAATAAAATGTTCGTATTCCTCAGGGATTGGCGCGACCGATGTGATCATGTCGTCTAACATGTCTGAGAATTTAGTCCAATTTGCCTTTCTGAAGTTGTATCTTCGTTTAAATCGAACTTCCTGAGGCCTTATTGTTGGGAACAGTTGGCATATTATTGGTCGGTGCTGTGTGTTTGGGATTGGTGGTCCCACTGATTTGGTGCATTGCTGTACGATGCTGTCGCTCACAAATAAGAGGTCTGGGTTGTAACCTCGGTGCCATCTCCCGCTGTTGTAGGATGGTGGGAGCTTGCTATCATGGATGAGTGATAGTTTGTGCAGTTCAGACCAGGACAGGACAGCCTCTCCATTTCTGTCCTCTTGGGCATAGCCCCATACATGGCTATGGCTGTTGAAGTCACCAATTACTACCGCCCTTTGGTGCCTGTCAAAGTTCTCGGGGGAGGAGAAGCAGAAATCTTCATTTGGGGGCTTGTACACAGAGGTGATGGTGATGTTATTAAGCTCTACTGTTATAACCTCGATATTGTTTTCTTCAGTGTTGTGGGCACTGCTGACTTGGAGGCCTGGTTTGACAAAGACAGCACTTCCATACTGCGCGTGTGGTCTTTCCACTACTAGGATCATTCCTGGAACTTTGGGTCGTTTCTGTCGTTCATCCCTGTGTGTTTCTTGGACACACAGCACGTCACATTTCTTATCTCGGCACAGTTCATAGAGCAGTTGTTCTTTGGCAGCTGACATGCCTTCGATGTTGATTGCGATTATTGTCATGGTTGGTCCTGAAAAGGACCGTTGGTTGTTTTGCTTCCTTGTTTGCATGCTTCAAGTCGTCTCTGGTTGCTTCTGGGTTGAGAGAATCGGCCGTCTACGAAGACGTTGCCCAGGGGACGCCCGGATGTCTTGCAGTCCTGCGAGGAGGCTTCTCTCATGTCCCCTTCACAGTTGTGAAGTAGCAACGAAAATAACATTATGGTTGGGGGTCACCACAACATGAGGACCTGTACTAAGGGGTCGTGGCTTTAGGAAGGTTGAGAACCACTGGTCTAGATAATCACCTGCCAAGGTCTAGCCATGCTCTCATTCTAAGATCCTTCAAATCGCTTCATATGGGCTAATTTTCCTTCTGTAACTCCCATGATCCTTTCAAAACCTGGTATTCCAGGATGGTCCAGAGTGCTTTTCTTCTGATGACCAACCATGAAACAAGGAGCCCAGACACAGACAATTGGGTTAAATAAGGAACACTTTATTGGACCCATTGGAACATAGGAAAGAGCAAGAGGTGGATGTCACCCATGACTTCTTCCTCAGCCTTCCCTTCGGTGCACCCCAAGGACAATTGAAGTAGCTGAGTTGCTCCCTGGTCAGCTGATACTAGATGACACCCCCAGCCCCCTTCCTCAAGTCCCAGGACTTTATAAATGGGGTAAAAACGTAGGTCCCCTTCAGGGCAGACTCCTTCATCATCACATTACAGGACTTGTAGGGGCAGTTCCAGAGTTTGCTGTTGACCAAAAAGAGTGCCTGGTTTATACTAGAACTCATATTTTCCCAAATCCTAAAAGCCACATGGAGGGGAGGTCAACCTTATATTGTCCAACATACATGACATCCTGGTGCCTAGTTTATTATTGTAATGTATGCCAGGTATACTGTGAACCTTGGAAGTACAATCACCAACTCATAACACTTTTAAAACAGCTGTGGCATAGCTATAACGCAAAAATCACAGGGAATGGAAAAGCTGGGTAAATAGATGGGGTATTTATGGGGTATTATGTGGACTAGACAGAGCTGCCAGTCAACATGGAGCAGTGATTTTAATTGTTATTGTTATTTATTTATTTATTTATTTATTTAAAGATTTTATATACCGACCTTCTCACCTCTTTTGAGGGACTCAGACCGGTTTCCAATCATAATATCACATACAATCAGTAAAACAACATAATTCACATTACAATAACACATTAAAACAACAAATATATTCAAAACTACAATGGTCAGTCGTCATACTAAAATTGATTATACATCATCCTCCATCCATATCTCAGGGTGTTGTCTCACTCATCGAATGCCTGTCTCCATAACCACGTCTTCACCTGTTTCCTAAATGTCAGGATAGAAGGGGCGGTTCTGATCTCCAGTGGGAGAGAGTTCCAGAGTCGCGGGGCCACCACCGAGAAGGCCCTGTCCCTCGTCCCCACCAGACGCGCTTGTGAGGCCGATGGGACCGAGAGCAGGGCCTCTCCAGACGATCTTAATAATCTTGATGGTTCATAGGACTCCAAAGATCTTGGAGTCCTCGTGGACAACAAGTTAAACATGAGCCAACAATGTGATGTGGCGGCAAAAAAAGCCAATGGGATTTTGGCCTGCATCAATAGGAGCATAGTGTCTAGATCTAAGGAAGTAATGCTACCCCTCTATTCTGTTTTGGTTAGACCACATCTGGAATATTGTGTCCAGTTCTGGGCACCACAATTCAAGAGAGATATTGACAAGCTGGAATGTGTCCAGAGGAGAGCGACTAAAATGATAAAAGGTCTGGAGAACAAGCCCTATGAGGAGCGGCTTAACGAGCTGGGCATGTTTAGCCTGAAGAAGAGAAGGCTGAGAGGGGATATGATAGCCATGTATAAATATGTGAGAGGAAGCCACAGGGAGGAGGGAGCAAGCTTGTTTTCTGCTTCCCTGGAGACTAGGACGCGGAACAATGGCTTCAAACTACAAGAGAGGAGATTCCATCTGAACATGAGGAAGAACTTCCTGACTGTGAGAGCCGTTCAGCAGTGGAACTCTCTGCCCCGGAGTGTGGTGGAGGCTCCTTCTTTGGAAGCTTTTAAACAGAGGCTGGATGGCCATCTGTCAGGGGTGATTTGAATGCAATATTCCTGCTTCTTGGCAGGGGGTTGGACTGGATGGCCCATGAGGTCTCTTCCAACTCTTTGATTCTATGATTCTATAGGGTTGTTGTAGGGTTTTTTCGGGCTATATAGCCATAATCTAGAGGCATTCTCTCCTGACGTTTCACCTGCACCTATGGCAGGCATCCTCAGATGCCACTAGAACAGTGGATCTCAACTTGTGGTTCCACAGATGTCTGGGCCTTCAACTCCCAGAAATCCTAACAGCTAGCAAACTGGCTGGGATTTCTGAGAGTTGTAGGCCAAAACACCTGGGGACCCACAGGTTGAGAAGCATTGCTCTAGACCATGGCCATATAGCCCGAAAAAACCTACAACAACCCATTGATTCCAGCCATGAAAGCCTTCGACAATATGTTATTATTACTGTTATTTTATTTTTTAACTCACCTCTCTTCGTGGCTCAAGTCAGTGCCCAACATAGCTAGAAACACATTATCATAAATCTTTTTTAAAGACTTGTTTTAGTGCTTGACTGTCTCCAGGAAGGAAAGAGGAGTAAAATCCCACCCTTCCACCTTTGCGCATCCAGGTGCAAAGGTGGAAGGGGGACCACTAAGGTACTGATGTTAATAGCTAGGGATGAGAAAAGCACCGAGGAGAAAGTGAATTGATCATGGATGCACACGATATTGATGAATATTGAAAGCCTTTTGCACAATTGAGGTCATGCAGCCAAACCTTTCCGAACAGGTACAATATCTTCCTTCCTATTATGTGCACCAATTGTTGAGTTTTACTGTCACTAGTGTCTCCTTGGCAAGAGTGTCTCTTTATGAGCTGGCTCCATACTGTCTGACTTCTTTGGGGCACAGGACCTGCTATAATGTACGGAACATTTTCTACCTTGGCAGCGCAGTAGGTACAGATACGGGATGTTTTGTTTGCCCATGCCATGGAACAATGGCTAGCTGTAGACATTGCCTTAAAGCCGAAGGACTTTAAGGCAGGATGGGCCAAATGTGGTCCCTCAGCTCCTCCAGGAGACAACCATAAGATTGAGTCTTATGCCTTCAGCAATGCACTTGAAACAACTTTCTTTTTTAAAGTCCTCCTCAACATATAGATGAAATTTATTTTCTTATAATAATGTTCACTAATAGAATAAATTGGTGAACATTAATCTCGTTACATCCCGAATAGATTATTGCAATGCACTCTATACTGGGTTGCTTTTCAAGACTGCTCGGAAGCTCTAACTAGTAGGCTTGGTTGATCAAGAAAAAAATTGGTTCTAAACTCGTTTCGTATCTAGGGGGCACCCACGTTTCTAATCTGAAAGGATTTCCGAAATTTCAGATTTCAAATTTTCGATATTTACGAAATTTCGTAAATATACGAATTGATTCGTTAATGGCGGACGCGATTGTGGAATAGGTGAAAAAAACCTCCGAACAGGACAGGGGGAACTTCTGAAGCTTCCCTCTCCCTCTGTTGTTGACTCTTGGTGTGATAAAACTAACAACAACAATATATATTATATTATATTATATTATATTATATTATATTATCAAAAAACTGTCCCAAGCTCATGTTGTTGTTCATTCGTTCAGTTGTCTCCGACTCTTCGTGACCTCATGGACCACCCACGCCAGAGCTCCCTGTCGGCCGTCACCACCCCCAGCTCCTTCAAGGTCAATCCAGTCACTTCAAGGATACCATCCATCCATCGTGCCCTTGGTCGGCCCCTCTTCCTTTTACCTTCCACTTTCCCCAGCATAATTGTCTTCTCCAGGCTTTGCTGTCTCCTCATGATGTGGCCAAAGTACTTCAACTTTGTCTCTAGTATCCTTCCCTCCAATGAGCAGTCGGGCTTTATTTCCTGGAGAATGGACTGGTTGGATCTTCTCGCAGTCCAAGCCCATAGCACGGAGAAGCAGAAGATTAAGTCAGAATGAGATGTCCATCCAAAAACGATTTGAAGTCAGAATGGAGTAAGCACTTACAGGAATCCAGTCTTTAAAACGCTTTAAAACTGTTTGTCTTAACCCAGCTAATCGTCTTCCTGGCCCAGCAGTTTAAAACTATTATATTATATTATGTTATATTATATTATATATATTATATAATATTATTATAATATTATTATATTATATTATATTATTGTATATTATATTATATTATATTATTATATTAGTATATTACTATATTATGGAAGGAAGGAAAGAAGGAGGAAGGAAGGAAGGAAGGAAGGAAGGAAGCCCAGTGCAGCTCAGAGTGAGGCAAGAAGAAGCATGAGGAAAGAGGAGGGAAGCAGCAGAGCAAAGTTGGCTGGCAGGAGGGGGAGAGAGAGAGGAAATTCATCAGCTTAAGCTGAGGCCAGGGACCGGAAGTGGGGTAAATGCGCAGCTTGCTACCGGGGAGGGAAGAGAAACTGTGAGATTGTAAAACTTGCACCAGACATACGAAAATAATTACGAAAATTGGAAAAAATTGTTTCGATTCTTAATTACTCCTCACACTATTCCTGCATGGCTCGATATTGGTTCGAAGCTAATTTAAATACGAATTCTTAACAACTTTAGAAACTAACGAACATGATCAACCAAGCCTACTAACTAGTCCAACGGTTGGCAGCCAGGTTGCTCACCAGAGCTGCATACAGAGAGCATACTGGCAGAGTGCTACAGAAGCTTTTGAAGCTCTGAAGAAATGTACGCTTAAGACTTCAGTATAAAACAGATATTTAGCTTTACTAAGCAGCTCAAATATACAGCATACACCAGCAATAGACGGACAGGAAACAAGAAGAACGAACAACACACTAACTGAAGCTATAAGGACTTATCTCTGTGTCCTCCCTACTCGTTCAAGGCGACGTTCAGGGTCACATCTTCACAGCTTATTAACTCTACTATTTAACCCTTCTCTGGCAGTACAATCCTGTTACAATCACAGCCATTGTACATAAAATTACATTTAAACACACACTATACGTTAATCTTGCACTGGCACATACCACCCCTCTGCTACGCCAGTGCCACTGATTGACAATCTGCTCCCGATCACAATTCAAAGTGCTGGCTTTAGCCTACAAAGCCCTGAACGGTTCTGACCCAGCTTACCTGTTCCTGTTATGAACCATCACTAAGTCTAAGATTAATGGGAGAGGCCTTGCTCTTGGTCCCACCATCCTCAGAAGCATGACTGATGGGAACGGGATACAGGGCCCTCTCAGTTGTGGCCCCTCACCTGTGGAACTCTCTACCCAGTGACATTAGATTGGCCCCCTCCCTCTTGTCCTTTAGAATGAAACTCAAAACCTGACTATGGGACCAAGTGTTCGAAGAGTAGAGGCAGCAATTTAGAATGAGATCCAATTTGGGTGAATGACAATGGACTGGCCTGGACTATGATTCCAAACCTGTGTGATTTAAACAATGTTTTAGTGATTTTAAAGCATTAATGAATTGTTTTAATTGCTTTTATCAATTATTACTGTTGTTGTTATTGAATGTATGCCTGTTGTGAAGCTGCCCGGAGTCCCTCTCTGGAGCTGAGAAGGACGGGATACAAATATGTGAAATAAAATAAAATAAAATAAAAAATTACATGGAGATGTTTGACCAGAGTTTGGGTGGATCTCTTTTGGGAATGTTGCAATGTTGCATTCCAGCATGGCAGTCGGATTATATGGCCCTTGTGCTCTCTTCCAACTCTAAAGTTTCTATGGTTTTATTATTTTCTCCCCTAAGGCTCTGCAGTCTCCATCTTGGAAGCCAGCCATGTAGAAAGACAATGGCCACTATACTATGCAGGCAGTCTCCAAGTAATAAACATCTGACTCAGCATTACAAACGGAAGTGAGACAACAGGTGAGAGAAATCTACACCTTTGGAGATAGAATTCTTTGGAGATAGAATCAAAGAATCATAGAATCAAAGAGTTGGAAGAGACCTCATGGGCCATCCAGTCCAACCCCCTGCCAAGAACCGGGATTGTGGCGCAGCTGGCTGAGTGTCAGCTGCATTAAGATCACTCTGACCAAAAGGTCATGAGTTCGAAGCCAGCCCGGGCTGGAGTGGGTGTCCAGCCATTGTGTAGCCCATTGTCGACATTTGCAACCCGAAAGACAGTTGCATCTGTCAAGTAGGAAAATAAGGCACCACCTTGTGTGGGAGGCTAAATTTAACTAATTTATGAGGCCATAAAGAAAAAAGACTCCGGGGAATGTGGAATGCGGAAGAACTTCATCGGTGTCGATAAAAAGCAGTAGCTCCCCTGGCGGCCAGAAAAAAGTTAAATAGCCTTGGTGTATTTGTGTTAAATGTTGTTTGTCAAACTAGCATTGAATGTTTGCCATATATGTGTTGACTGTAATCCGCCCTGAGTCCCCTGTGGGGTGAGAAGGGCGGAATATAAGAACTGTAAATAAATAAATAAATAAGAAGCAGGAATATTGCATTCAAATCACCCCTGACAGATGGCCATCCAGCCTCTTTTTAAAAGCTTCCAAAGAAGGAGCCTCCACCACACTCTGGGGCAGAGAGTTCCACTGCCGCCACATCACATTGTTGGCTCATGTTTAACTTGTTGTCCATGAGGACTCCAAGATCTTTTTCACACATACTGCTCTTGAGCCAGGCATTGTCCCCCATTCTGTATCTTTGCATTTTGTTTTTCCTGCCAAAGTGGAGTATCTTGCATTTGTACCTGTTGAACTTCATTTTGTTAGTTTTGGCACATCTCTCTAATCTGTCAAGATCGTTTTGAATCCTGCTCCTGTCCTCTGGAGTATTGGCTATCCCTCCCAATTTGGTGTCGTCTGCAAACTTGATGATCCTGCCTTCTAGCCCTTCATCTAAGTCATTAATAAAGATGTTGAACAGGACCAGGCACAGGACGGAACCCTGCTTGTGGCACTCCTCTCGTCACTTCTTTCCAAGATGAAGAGGAAGCATTGGTGAGCACCCTCTGGGTTCATCCATTTAACCAATTACAGATCCACCTGACCGTAGTTTTGCCTAGCCCACATTGGACTAGTTTCCTTGCCAGAAGGTCATGGGGGACCTTGTCGAAGGCCTTACTGAAATCCAGGTACGCTACATCCACGGCATTCCCCGCATCTACCCAGCTTGTAACTCTATTGAAAAAAGAGATCAGATGAGTCTGGCATGACTTGTTTTTGATAAATCCATGTTGACTATTAGTGATGACCGCATTTGTTTCTAAGTGTTTGCAGACCACTTCCTTAACATTTTTTTCCAGAATCTTGCCTGGTATCGATGTGAGGCTGACCAGGCGGTAATTGTTTGGGTCATCCTTTTTTCCCTTCTTGAAGATTGGGACCACATTGGCCCTCCTCCAACCTTCTTTTGTTCATAAAACCTTTGGAGTGAGGGGAGGTGCCATGGTTTGACAACAGTATGCCATGGGATTTTTCTTTTTGCAAGGACTTTAGCATTCTTTCACAAAGAGTGCTGGTGATTCAACAAGCTACAACTCCCATGATTCCACAATATAGAGCAGTTAAAGTGGTGTCAAACTGAATTCAGTCAATAGTGTAGATGCAACTTGTGGTACTAGAGTTCAAATCTCTGCTGAGCCATACAAACTATCTGAGCAGGTCATACTCTCTCAACCCAAATGAAGGTAATTGCTACTCAACTCTGAACAGATCCTGTCACATGTTGGTAACGTCAAGGTTGGACTTCTCTAATACACTTTATATTTGGGCTACCTCTGTAGCAAGTTTGAAAACTTCAATAAGTTCAAAATGCAGCAACTGGCTCCCATTACATGACACACAACTACTTCCTGAAGGGCTCTGTGCTTAAGCGGAAGATGAAGTGGAGCATGCCACCACCGCAGAAACACAGGAAACTTCCCATGTTCTTCAAGGAACAATGGGGGGGGGGGGGGAGGAGCCGGGTGGTCTGCGCTCCCCCCTGTGAGATGGCTTTGCTGGTGAGTCAGGTGATGTGGAACATGGGGCAATGGGTTGCCCATGCCCCCCAGTGTGCATCTCCTCCCATGCCAACTGCGTGGTGATTCTGATGTCCCTTGTGATGATGTTGTTAAATGATCAAGGATCTGGAAATCCCATATCCTGCTGAGAAGCAGCTTAAAGAGCTGGGTATGTTTAGCCTGCAGAAGAGAAGTTTGAGAGTAGACATGAGTTCTTGTTCATTCGTTCAGTCCCTTCGGACTCTTCGTGACCTCATGGACCATCCCACGCCAGAGCACCCTGTCGGCCGTCCCCTCCCCCAGCTCCTTCAGAGTCAAGCCAGTCACTTCAAAGATGCCATCCATCCATCTTGCTCTTGGTCAGCCCCTCTTCCTTTTTCCTTCCATTTTCCCCAGCATCATTGTCGTCTCTAAGCTTTCCTTCTTTCTCATGATGTGGCCAAAGTACTTCATCTTTGCCTCTAATATAGAATCATAGAATCATAGAATCATAGAATCATAGAATCAAAGAGTTGGAAGAGACCTCATGGGCCATCCAGTCCAACCCCCTGCCAAGAAGCAGGAATATTGCATTCAAATCACCCCTGACAAATGGCCATCCAGCCTCTGTTTAAAAGCTTCCAAAGAAGGAGCCTCCACCACACTCCGGGGCAGAGAGTTCCACTGCTGAACGGCTCTCACAGTCAGGAAGTTCTTCCTAATGTTCAGATGGAATCTCCTCTCTTGTAGTTTGAAGCCATTGTTCCGCGTCCTAGTCTCCAAGGAAGCAGAAAACAAGCTTGCTCCCTCCTCCCTGTGGCTTCCTCTCACATATTTATACATGGCTATCATATCTCCTCTCAGCCTTCTCTTCTTCAGGCTAAACATGCCCAGTTCCCTAAGCCGCTCCTCATAGGGCTTGTTCTCCAGACCCTTGATCATTTTAGTCGCCCTCCTCTGGACACATTCCAGCTTGTCAATATCTCTCTTGAATTGTGGCGCCCAGAATTGGACACAATATTCCAGGTGTGGTCTAACCAAAGCAGAATAGAGGGGTAGCATTACTTCCTTAGATCTAGACACTATGCTCCTATTGATGCAGGCCAAAATCCCATTGGCTTTTTTTGCCGCCACATCACATTGTTGGCTCATGTTTAACTTGTTGTCCACGAGGACTCCAAGATCTTTTTCACACGTACTGCTCTCGAGCCAGGCGTCACCCATTCTGTATCTTTGCATTTCGTTTTTTCTGCCAAAGTGGAGTATCTTGCATTTGTCGCTGTTGAACTTCATTTTGTTAGTTTTGGCCCATCTCTCTAATCTGTCAAGATCGTTTTGAATTCTGCTCCTGTCCTCTGGACTATTGGCTATCCCTCCCAATTTGGTGTCGTCTGCAAACTTGATGATCATGCCTTCTAGCCCTTCATCTAAGTCATTAATAAAGATGTTGAACAGGACCGGGCCCAGGACGGAACCCTGCGGCACTCCACTTGTCACTTCTTTCCAAGATGAAGAGGAAGCATTAGTGAGCACTCTCTGTGTTCGTCCACTTAACCAATTACAGATCCACCTGACCGTAGTTTTGCCTAGCCCACATTGGACTAGTTTCCTTGCCAGAAGGTCATGGGGGACCTTGTCGAAGGCCTTACTGAAATCCAGGTACGCTACATCCACGGCATTCCCTGCATCTACCCAGCTTGTAGCTCTATCGAAGAAAGAGATCAGATTAGTCTGACATGACTTGTTTTTGATAAATCCATGTTGACTATTAGCGATGACTGCATTTGTTTCTAAGTGTTTGCAGACCACTTCCTTAACAATCTTTTCCAGAATCTTGCCCGGTATCGACGTGAGGCTGACCGGACGGTAGTTGTTTGGGTCGTCCTTTTTTCCCTTCTTGAAGATTGGGACCACATTGGCCCTCCTCCAATCTGCTGGAACTTCTCCCGTTCTCCAAGAACTCTCAAAGATGGTTGCCAATGGTTCCGAAATGACTTCCGCTAGTTCCTTCAATACTCTGGGGTGTAGTTGATCTGGCCCTGGGGACTTGAACTCATTAAGAGCGACCAGGTATTCCTGGACGACTTCTTTCCCAATTTGGGGTTGGATGTCTTCCAAACCCTCATCCACTCCATCTTGCTGAGGTTGAAGACTCTCTTTTTGTGAGAAGACCGAGGCAAAGAAGGCATTAAGTAGTTCTGCCTTTTCCCTATCCCCTGTCAGCATTGCCCCATCTTCTCCTCGAAGAGGTCCTATCGCCTCCTTGTTTTTCCTTTTTCTACTGACATAAGAATAGAAGCCCTTTTTATTGTTTTTAATGTCCCTGGCAAGTCTGAGCTCGTTTTTTGCTTTAGCCTTGCGGACCTTTTCCCTACAGATGTTGGCTATTTGTTTGAATTCTTCTTTGGTGATTTCTCCCTTTTTCCACTTCTTGTGCATGACTCTTTTGTGTCTTAGCACAGTTAGAAGTTCTTTGGACATCCATTCTGGCTTCTTTGCACTTGTCCTATTTTTTCTCTTTGTTGGCACGGTTTGCAATTGCGCCTTGAGTATTTCACTCTTGAGAAATTCCCATCCATCCGTAACTCCCTTGTCTTTTAGTATCTGTGTCCACGGAATGCTGCTCAGCGTTTCCTTCATTTTTTGGAAATCAGCTCTCCTAAAGTCCAAAATGCGGGTTTGACTTGTTTTAGTTTCGGCCTTCCTTTGTACCTCAAATTGCAGGAGCACATGGTCACTTGCCCCTAAGGATCCTACCACTTCGACCGCATCGATCAGGTCCTCCGCATTTGTTAAGATGAGATCAAGAGTAGTCAATCCCCTTGTTGCTTCTTCTACCTTCTGGACCATGAAATTGTCTGCAAGGCAAGTGAGGAATTTGTTGGACCTTGTACTCTTGGCCGAGTTTGTTTTCCAGCAAATATCGGGATAGTTGAAGTCGCCCATGACTACTACATCTCTTCTCTGTGCATGTTTGGTCAACTGTTGGCAGAAGACTTCATCAAGTTCTTCCTCCTGGCTTGGGGGTCTGTAGTAGACGCCTACAACGACATCTTTTTGAGTCCCAGTTCCCTTGATTCTTATCCAGATGATTTCAAGCTGGTTTCCCAGATTGCTGTCTTGAATCTCTTCTGCCGCATAAGAGTTTTTGACATATAAGGCTACTCCGCCTCCTCTCCCCTTTGTTCGGTCTCTGTGAAAGAGGTTATACCCCTCGATATCTACATTCCAGCGATAGGAGTCATCCCACCAGGTTTCAGTGATCCCTATGATATCATATTTGTGGTGTTGTGCTAAAAGTTGGAGTTCATCTTGTTTATTTCCCATGCTCTGTGCATTAGTGTAAAGACATGTGAGCCCCTGAGATCTTCCCCTGAGCTGTTTAATTGGGATTATTGTGCTTTGGGTACTTGGTCCTTGTTGTGTTTGTGCAGCCCTCCGTTTAGCCTTCTGGCGATTCCCAGATATTGTGGGTAAAGTAGTGTTCGCAAGGCTGTTGTCCCCCTCCCCCGGTGGACCTAGTTTAAAGTGCGTCTAATGAGGTTTGCGAGTCTGTGAGCAAAAAGGTGTTTTCCTACTTGTGTGAGATGCACCCCATCCCTTGCCAGTAGGCCATCCTCCTGGAAAAGCAGGCCATGGTCGAGGAAGCCAAAGCGTTCCTCCTGACACCATTTTCTAAGCCAGTCATTGACCTGTACTATTTTTCTGGCTCTTGTGGGTCCGTGTCTTACAACAGGGAGGAGGGATGAAAAGACCACCTGTACATTACATTCTTTTAGCTTTGCTCCTAGAGCTCGAAAATCATTTGTGATCTTTTGAAACGTATGCCTTGCAGTGTCATTGGTTCCTACATGAATCAACATGAGGGGAGGACGGTGATAGGGCTTGAGGAGCCTGGTGAGCCTCTGAGTGATATGGTGTATTTTTGCCCCCGGTAGGCAGCATATTTCTCGAGCCATCCCATCTGGTCTGGAAATGACAGCTTCCGTTCCTCTAAGGAGGGAGTCGCCTACTACCAAGACCTGTTTACTTTCGGGAATGACAGGGCCCCTTTTGTGCATTGTAGTGTGTAGGTCTCCAGAAAAGTGATCCTGTTGGTGTGAATTGTGTAGGTGAAAAGTGTTGTCCTCCTCCTCGACATCCCCGGTGCATTCGTCAAGGACAATCCATTGAGATTCGTCCAAGAGCCTATGGTTCTCCTGTATGTGTTCCTGTTGCACCTGGTCTACGGTTGGGGATGGTACACCTGCACGATTGCGCAAGTGTGAATGTTGTGAAGTGTTGTCCCAGTCAGGGCTATCCCCTGCACACTGATCAAGGATGAGCCACTGATCAGTATCTAAGCCATTCTGGTCTTCCCCAATATTTTGTGTTTCTTGGTCAGGTGATAGTTGTGTGAGAATTTGGAATCTATTGTGTAACTGCAGCTGAGCGGAAGTATTCTGAGGAGGCTTCCGGGTCCTATGTGTCCTTCTAAGGGTGACATTTCTCCAAGCCTGAGGGTTGTCCACAACTGAGGTGCTGTTCTGTTGAGCCTCCCCGTAATGTTGGTGCGATATGGGCTGCGTGTCTAGGACAGTGTGGTGTGTGGTGTCCTTCCCTCCAATGAGCAGTCATGCTTTATTTCCTGAAGTATGGACTGGTTGGATTTTCTCACGGTCCATGGAACTCTTGGAAGTTCCCTCCAACACCACAGGTCAAAACCATCTATCTTCTTTCGCTCAGCCTTCCCTATGGTCCAGCTCTCACATCCGTAGGTGACTACGGGCAATACCATTGCTTTGACTATGTGGATCTTTATTACCAGTGTGATCTCTCTACTCTTCACGATATTGTAGACATGAGAGCCATGTACAAATATTTGAAAGAAAGTCATAAAGAAGAGAGAGCAGGCTTATCTTCTGCTGCCTCAGAGACTAGGACTCAGAGCAATGAGTTCAAATCACAAGAAGGAAGATTCCACCAGAACATTAGGAAGAACTTCCTGGTGCTAAGGTCAATCCAACACTGGAACTCTCTGGGTTGAAGTCTGGTGGAGGCCCCTTCTTTGGGGCCTTTTTGAGGCTGGATGGCCATCTGTAGAGTGTCCTTTGATTGTGCTGTTCCTGCATGTCAGGGGGTTGGACTGGATGGCCCATGTGGTCTCTTCCAACTCTATGCTTCTATGCTCAATACCTTGTTTTCCTCGGTTTAAATGGTAATGGAGGAGATGATACAGTAGGGGAAGTGCAGCACCAAATAGACAAAGAGGCAGTACAGGATTACCTGGCCCATGTGTTTACTTCAAACTGTATGTTTCTATTATTCCCTAGACAGGCAAGGAGGGCTCTATCAGAAGGTCAAACATTTCTTTTCTGCCAGGCATTTATGTACGGATGAAAGTGAGGTTTTTAAGGCTTCACGGTGCTGTTCTTGGTTTATAAAGGATTTGTGTTATTAAGCCATTAAATGTGTTTAATATTTCATATTTGAAGTTATAAGATATGTTTTAAATCTTATGCTTATAGTTTAATTTGGCCTTCTGTATTCTTTCTAACTTGTTATGTTGTTAGCCACCCTGAGTCTCATTATTGGGAGAAAGGCAGGATTTCAATGAATCCAATAATACGAATTACCACAACAATGTCATCCCAATGGTAGGAGGATAAGACATCCCTGCATTGACCTCCCAGGTTGCCCCTAACCCAGCCAGCCATGCAACCCTCTCTCCTCTCTGCCAAGGAAGGACACAGGAGACAGGCCGGGCATTCATGTGCATTTATTGAGAAGGACAAGTCATAATGCCTTCTTGGAAGCTGGTCGGTGGGGTCAGATCGTCTCAGCCCCACTCAGCTGTTAGGACATCACCTTCTCTCCTCTTCAGCCCTTCTTGGAGTAAGGAAGACAGCAGGGGGAGCAGTCATGGTGGTAACTGACAGTGTGATGTTTCCCACACTTCTTGGAGCAAATGCCATTTGCCAAATGACAGCTTGGGCGGGGTTTTTTAACCGCTGTAGAAAGAAGAGAAACCCACAGTTTAAACTGAGCAGAAGCATATTCCTCCACACATATCCCAAACCCTGTAATGAACTGGGTCACTCTGGTGAATTTAGGATCTGAAAAAAATGCATTCCCATCACATAGCCAAGGAACCTGGAGAAGCTGCTCTTACACTTCAACGCAGTTGCCAGAAAGTTTGTAATTCCCCAGCCAGTTATACATTTCAGATGTGTTGGTTATCTCCCATTCCAGTCATCAGACAGACATGCTATAGAAAAGCTAGAGCTCTGCAAAGTCTTGATCATGGCTACACTAAAACATGGCTGTTTAGAAACATTTTTGACTCGCTAGCTCTTTCCACAGAGATATTTGTACGTAACTGCAGGTATAAATTATAAGTCAAATATAGATATATAGATTGGGTATAAAAATCAAACATTAATGATAATAAATCAACATTTCTAAGCCTTGCTAAAAAGGCTGGTTTTCCCTTTTATGGAGTACAGCTGAAGCATTTTCTGCAGAGTCCACCATAAGCACTGCATGCTGTTCCTAATTGATTTGCGTAAATGGGTCGTGTTTCTCATATTGTTGCTAAATTCTTGGTGACCCCAACATTAAGCTAATGGGATCCCATTTGGGATGGAGATCCACAATTAAGAAATTAGTGTAATAAAGACATAAACAAATGCATTGTGATAATGGCAGTTTGACATCTCATGAGTTTCTTTATCCACTCTGAGACTGCCCATTCCTTATACCCTTGAGAAGTTCAGTTCCTACCTTCAACATTCATGGCCGCGGCAACCAACATCATGAAGACCATCACAAGATAAAGAGCCCTCATGGTGGACAAATCGGTCAGATCTCCAAAACACAGTGAGAGAATGAAGGAGAGAAGATGAGCTGGAACTCAGTGATGGTTATGGTTGGAGACCTAGATGGTCCTTTTATAGGAAGCTTACCTAAAAAGAATGCAATGTGGATTCTTGGAAAAACATCATGTCTGCATCATCTGGTCGCCGATGACATAGAAGTTGTCCTCTCCGTAAATGTCTCTTGTTACATGTTCTTGCCCAGAACAATATATACCTCTGTGTTTTCTTTGCCTATTGTCCCTTCCCTTCTCTCTTCTTCTTCCTTTGTCCTTACTGTGCTCAACTGATGTAGGCTACATGACTGCGTAAAGTGTCCCTTTTCTGTCCTCAAATGGCCAGTAAAAGAGAAAAACATGTCACCAGTTAGCAAATGCATAATCAAGGGTTCCAAATAATAATAATAAAAATTATTATTATTATTATTATTATTATTATTATTATTATTATTATTTATCCAAAGGGCACTTGCATCTGGCTTTAATGGCACATCCTGATTTGTTAGGTTAGGCAGGCAGTAAGGAAAAATAGCCATTTGGATGGTGGAGCAATGCATACAATATATTTGCTAGATATGAACAGAAAAGAACAGCCCAGATGATTGGTTAGTGCAGTGGTTCTCGAGCTTCCTGATATCACAACCCCTTAACACAGTTCCTCATGTTGTGGTGACCTCCAACCATAACATTATTTTTGTTACTCCTTCATAAGTACAATTTTGCTACTGTTATGAATCATCATGAAAATATCTGATATGCAGGATTAGGCATGTAGCAAATATCCGATATACAGGATCAGGCATGTAGCCGCTCCCCCCCCCCCCCCCCGAAATTCTCATGGTGGTCTGCAAAAAGGCCTTACTGGTACATTATTTAAACTGTTACGTTTATTCATATCATGATCTGATCACCATGCTCAATATATCCCATATGCATGGGGGTATTGGCGTAACTATACAAAAGGTTTGCTAGAGTAGACCCTCTTTCACTCAAACTCAGCCCCCCCCCCCCCCCCCCGGAATCCAAATCCTGGCTACGGGCCTGTGTATTTTCATTCACTGGACAAAATTTTGAAAAAATATCCGATATGCCCAAATTGGACTCCTGGTGGAGTTGGGGGAGATTAATGTTGTCATTTGGGAGTATAGTTCACCTACAATCAAAGAGCATTCTGAACTCCACCAACGATGGAATTGAACCAAACTTGGCACGCAGAACTCTCATGACCAACAGAAAAGATATTGGAAGGGTTTGGTGGGCATTGACCTTGAGTGTTGGAATTGTAGTTCACCTACATCCAGAGAGCACTGTGGACTCAAACAATGATGGATCTGGACCAGACTTGGCACAAATACTCAATATGCTCAAATGTGAACACTAGTGGAGTTTGGGGAAAATACATCTTGACATTTGGGGTTGTAGTTGCTGGGACTTATAGTTCACTTGCAATCAAAGAGCATTCAGAACTCCACCAATGATAGATCTGGGACAAACTTCCCAAAAAGGGCCCCATGACCAACAGAAAACGCTGAAGGGATTTGGGATGATTTGACAGTGATTTAGGGAAGATGTAGTTCACCTACATCCAGAAAGCACTGTGAACCGAAACGACTATGCCAAAGGGTTCCTAAGATCATCAGATGATCTGTTTACTGATGATCTTTTGTGACCTTTCTGAAACCCCCTCAGACTTAGGTTGACCCTGAGCAAGGGCCGGGTAAATGACCATGGAGGGCCGTATCCGGCCCCCGGGCCTTAGTTTGAGGATCCCTGATTTAGACTGAGGAAAACAAGGTATTGAGCATAGAATCATAGAGTTGGAAGAGACCACATGGGCCATCCAGTCCAACCCTTTGACATGCAGGAACAGCACAATCAAAGGACACTCTACAGGTGCCCACCCAGCCTCAAAAAGCCTCCAAAGAAGGGGCCTCCACCATACTTCAATCCAGAGAGTGACCTCCCTAGCCAGAAAATATCAAACCCGTTGTGTGTGGATGTGTGACAGATTATCCTTTTGTCACCTAGACGAGTTTAAGCTGTTTACCTATTTGTGTCTAAGGCTGGAGGCTGCCATTCTCGCAGAAGAGAAGGCTGAATACACAGCCTGTCGTCATTTGAGATAGTCACCGTTGTCTTCTTGAGCCTTGTACATTTGTTGCAATGGAACTGAACACTTAAGTTAATCAAGGGATGATCTGCTTATCCATGTTATCACTTCCTACAGTTTTGTACCCACTCAGGAGGTGGCTCTTGTGGTCTCTTCCAACTATATTTCCTGAAACTACAACCCCCAAATGTCAAGGTCTATTTCCAGCAGTGTTCACATTTGAACATATTGAGTATTTGTGCCAAGTCTGGTCCAGATCCATCATTGTTTGAGTCCACAGTGCTCTCTGGATGTAGGTGAACTACAATTCCAACACTCAAGGTCAATGCCCACCAAACCCTTCCAATATCTTTTCTGTTGGTCATGAGAGTTCTGCGTGCCAAGTTTGGTTCAATTCCATCGTTGGTGGAGTTCAGAATGCTCTTTGATTGTAGGTGAACTATACTCCCAAATAACAACATTAATCTCCCCCAACTCCACCAGGAGTCCAATTTGGACATATCGGATATTTTTTCAAAATTTTGTCCAGTGAATGAAAATACACAGGCCCGTAGCCAGGATTTGGATTCCGGGGGGGGGGGGGGGGGGTGAGTTTGAGTGAAAGAGGGTCTACTCTAGCAAACCTTTTGTATAGTTACGCCAATACCCCCATGCATATGGGATATATTGAGCATGGTGATCAGATCATGATATGAATAAACGTAACAGTTTAAATAATGTACCAGTAAGGCCTTTTTGCAGACCACCATGAGAATTTCGGGGGGGGGGGGGGGGTTGAAGCTCCCCCCCCCCCCCCCCGGCTACATGCCTGATCCTGCATATCAGATATTTGCATGATGATTCATAACAGTAGCAAAATTGTAGTTATGAAGGAGTAACAAAAATAATGTTATGGGTGGAGGTCAGCACAACATGAGGATCTGTGTTAAGGGGTTGTGATATCAGGAAGCTCAAGAACCACTCCACTAACCAATCATCTGGGCTGTTCTTTTCTGTTCATATCTAGCAAATATATTGTATGCATTGCTCCACCATCCAAATGGCTATTTTTCCTTACTGCCTGCCTAACCTAACAAATCAGGATGTGCCATTAAAGCCAAATGCAAGTGTCCTTTGGATAAATAATAATAATAATAATAATAATAATTATTATTATTATTATTATTATTATTTGGAACCCTTGATTATGCATTTGCTAACTGGTGACATGTTTTTCTCTTTTACTGGCCATTTGAGGACAGAAAAGGGACACTTAACGCAGTCATGTAACCTACATCAGTTGAGCACAGTAAGGACAAAGGAAGAAGAAGAGAGAAGGGAAGGGACAATAGGCAAAGAAAACACAGAGGTATACATTGTTCTGGGCAAGAACATGTAACAAGAGACATTTACGGAGAGGACAACTTCTATGTCATCGGCGACCAGATGATGCACACATGATGTTTTTCCAAGAATCCACATTGCATTCATTTAGGTAAGCTTCCTATAAAAGGACCATCTAGGTCTCCAACCATAACCATCACTGAGTTCCAGCTCATCTTCTCTCCTTCATTCTCTCACTGAGTTTTGGAGATCTGACCGATTTGTCCACCATGAGGGCTCTTTATCTTGTGATGGTTGTCCTGATGTTGGTTGCCGCTGCCATGAATGTTGAAGGTAGGAACTGAACTTCTCAAGGGTATAAAGAATGGGCAGTCTCAGAGTGGATAAAGAAACTCATGACATGTAAAACTGCCATTATCACAATGCATTTGTTTATGTCTTTATTGCACTAATTTCTAAATTACGGATCTCAATCCCAAATGGGATCCCGTTAGCTTAATGTTGGGGTCCCCAAGAATTTAGCAACAATATGAGAAACACGACCCATTTACGCAAATCAATTAGGAACAGCATGCAGTGCTTACGGTGGACAGAAAATGCTTCAGTTGTACTCCATAAAAGGGAAAACCAGCCTTTTTAGCAAGGCTTACAAATGCTGATTTATTATCATTAATGTTTGATTTTTATACCCAATCTATATATCTATATTTTACTTATATTTTATACCTGCAGTTACGTACAAATATCTCTGTGGAAAGAGCTAGAGAGTCGAAAAGGTTTCTAAACAGCCATGTTTTAGCGTAGCCATGATCAAGACTGTGCAGAGCTCTATCTTTTCTATAACATGTCTGTCTGATGACTGGAATGGGAGATAACCAACACATCTGAAATGTATAACTGGCTGGGGAATTACAAACTTTCTGGCAACTGCGTTGAAGTGTAAGAGCAGCTTCTCCAGGTTCCTTGGCTATGTGATGGGAATGCATTTTTTTCAGATCCTATATTCACCAGAGTGACCCAGTTCATTACAGGGTTTGGGATATGTGTGGAGGAATATGCTTCTGCTCAGTTTAAACTGTGGGTTTCTCTTCTTTCTACAGCGGTTAAAAAAGTCCTCCCAAGCTGTAAGGGTGCAAATGGCTATTGCGGCACCAAGACGTGTGGGAAATATGAGAGTGTCAGTTACCACCATGACTGCTCCCCCTGCTGTTTTCCTTACTCCAAGAAGGGCTGAAGAGGAGAGAAGGTGATGTCCTAAGAGCTGAGTGGGGCTGAGACGATCTGACCCCACCGACCAGCTTCCAAGAAGGCATTATGACTTGTCCTTCCCAATAAATGCACATGAATGCCCGGCCTGTCTCCTGTGTCCTTCCTTGGCAGAGAGGAGAGAGGGTTGCATGGCTGGCTGGGTTAGGGACAACCTGGGAGGTCAATGCAGGGATGTCTTATCCTCCTACCATTGGGATGACGACGTTGTGATAATTCATATTATTGGATTCCTTGAAATCCTGCCTTTCTCCCAATAATGAGACTCAGGGTGGCTAACAACATAACAAGTTAGAAAGAATACAGAAGGCCAAATCAATATTTTAAAAATATCTTATAACTTCAAATATGAAATATTAAAAACATTTAGTGGCTTAATAACACAAATCCTTTAAAAACCAAGAACAGCACCATGAAGCCTTAAAAACCTCACTTTCATCCGTACGTAAATGCCTGGCAGAAAGAAATGTTTGACCTTCTGATAGAGCCCTCCTTGCCTGTCTAGGGAATAATAGAAACATACAGTTTGAAGTAACCACATGGGACAGATAATCCTGTACTGCCTCTTTGTCTATTTGGTGCTGCACTTCCCCTGCTGTATAATAATAATAATAATAATAATAATAATAATAATAATAGTAATAATAATAGTCCTAGACACTTGGGAAGTGTTTGACTTGTCTGGAGAACAAGCCCTGTGAGGAGCGGCTTAAGGAGCTGGGCATGTTTAGCCTGAAGAAGAGAAGGCTGAGAGCAGATATGATAGCCATGTATAAATATGTGAGAGGAAGCCACAGGGAGGAGGGAGCAAACTTGTTTTCTGCTTCCTTGGAGACTAGGACGCGGAACAATGGCTTCAAACTACAAGAGAGGAGATTCCATCTGAACATGAGGAAGAACTTCCTGACTGTGAGAGCCATTCAGCAGTGGAACTCTCTGCCCCGGAGTGTGGTGGAGGCTCCTTCTTTGGAAGCTTTTAAGCAGAGGCTGGATGGCCATCTGTCAGGGGTGATTTGAATGCAATATTCCTGCTTCTTGGCAGAATGGGGTTGGACTCAATGGCCCATGAGGTCTCTTCCAACTCTTTGATTCTATGATTCTGTGATACGAAGTCCAGCATAGAGATCTCGTTTGCTGTGACATACTGTGCTTTTGTGTCAATAATAATAATAACAAGGGACACACCTAAGATTACAATTAAAACACGCAAGCAAAACACTTTAACCAATTAAAACATCAGATAAAACAAATAACAACACAATTGAAAGCAATATAAAAAACAATGCAGCTGAAAGAAACACAGCTGAGGTACAGATTCAATGAGTGCAATACATTTTACAGGAGTGCAGGAAAGTACAACAATACACTAAACTGGGCAGGAAATACTGTCAAACACATATTGAGGTAGAACGTATGCCAGTGTAAAATGCGGGCCGGTGTAAAGTGTTGAACTTCAAGTAGAGACAAGAAAGTTGCTGGTGAGCTGCTTAGTGAAAAGCGCACCGGAACATCCAGGTTTTTAGTTGACTACGAAAGGAGGACAAGGTGGGAGCCTGTCTGATCTCCCTAGGGAGGGAGTTCCAGAGCCAGAGGGGCCACCACCGAGAAGGCTCTCTCCCTCATCCCCACCAACTGTGCATGTGACAGTGGGAGGGGGGAGAGCAGTGCTTCCCCAGAAGATCTCAAGGTACGCACTGGTTCATAGGGGAAGATGTGATCCTCCACTACAATTTTGACCAGGGGTCCTCAAACTTTTTAAACCAAGGGCCAGGTCACAGTCCCTCAAACTGTTGGAGGGCCGGATTATAATTTGAAAAAACCATGAATGAATTTGTATTGTCGAAGGCTTTCATGGCCGGAATCACTAAGTTCTTGTGGGTCTTTTCGGGCTATATGGCCATGTTCTAGAGGCATTTCTCCTGATGTTTCGCCTGCATCTATGGCAAGCACCTCACCTCTGATGCTTGCCATAGATGCAGGCGAAACGTCCGGAGAAATGCCTCTAGAACATGGCCATATAGCCCGAAAAGACCCACAAGAACTTCATGAATGAATTGCTGTGCACACTGCACATATATTATTTGGAGTGCAAAAAACAAAACAAAAAACCAACACAATAATTCAAATGAATAACAATTTTAACAAATATAAACTTATTAGTATTTCAATGGAAAGTGTGGGTCTGCCAACCCCCAGGTTGAGAAACTCTGGGTTAGTAGTTTTTATTGGGATCTGGCAACTGTCAGATTGGCCCAGAAATCCACAGAACTGCCCCTACTCAAAAAGCAATAACAACCTGAGAATCAGTTGATTTATATATCTAGCCGTCCCCTGCCACGCGTTGCTGTGGGCCAGTCTAGTTATCTGGAAAATAAAGTAACGAGAAAGTGTTGGTTTCCAATATATGTGATTTCTTTCTGCTTGTGGGTAAACAGTATTTCTTGTTGTTTCTTTCTCATTGTTGATATGGAGATGGTCTGGTTTGCCTACTCTGGAACATGCAACATATAATTGTCCTTCTTTAGGGGTCCCTTTCAATTCTATGATATATATGTGTGTATGTGAATCATATCTATCTATCCATATCTATGGCTGGATGGCTCTTTTTCAGGAGGGCTTTGATTCTGTTTTCTTGCCCTGGTGAAGGGAGGTGGACTGGGTGGTCTTCAGGCAGCATTTCTCAAACTGGTGGTCGAAACCCCTGGGGTGTCATGAGGGGGTGTCAGAGAGGTTGCCAAAGACCACAGTATTTTCTACTGTGTACAACGAGAGGCAGCCAGGTTAATAACTGGAGCGGCTTACAGTGAGCATACAATTCCCATGTCACTCCTTCTCACCTGTTCCCACCTCAACATCTTTAAACTTACTTGCCCAACGATGCACAGTACTCACATCAACACAATCACCATAAACAGCTTGCATTCTCTAATGAATCTCCTTTGGAGTGACACCTTCTGCTGTCAAGAATTCAATGACTGCACGTTGCTTAAGGTGCATTGACCGATCATCTGCGCAGGGTTCCATACTTTGCACTTTAACAACACAACTGTTTAATGCTAAGGCTTCCCGCCAAAATGGAACTGTAGAGGAGAGTCTACTGAACAAGCCAGTACCTGCCACATACCAGTACTGCCATGTGTAGAGGAGTTACGAAGGTGGAAGCATTACTTTTCATTCAACCCTCGTATCTACTTTGAACTCAGGGGAAAGGTGGTGTTGGGAAGAAAAAAAAGTTGAAACAGCCTTGTTTTAGTGTAGCCATGATTGCAGTCTCATCACACTGAGCATGGGTCCACTTTTAATCCATTTTCTGCTTCTTGCAGAATTCTGGGTTTGTAGTATCCCTTTAAACCACTCAGCCAGATGACTCTTAGGCCTCACTAAACTACAAATCCCACAATTCTGCAGGAAGTAGAAATTGGATTTACAGTGGGTCCATGCTCTAGTGTGGTGAGGCCGTGCAGAGCTCTAGGTTTTTGACTATAGCATGTCTGTCTGATGCCTGGAATGAGAGATAACCAATACATCTGAAATGCATGGCTGGAGAATTACAATCTTTTTGGCAGCTGTGTTGGAGTGTAAGAGCTCCTTCTCGAGGTTCTTTTGGGGAATAGCAGCTTGACTATGTGATGAGAATATCTTTTTTTCTAATAAAGTCAAATCCTAAAATCACCAGTGTGACCCAGCAGGCCACATGGTTTGGGATATGTATGGAGGAATATGCTTCTGCTCTGTTTAAGTTGTGGGTTTCTCTTCTTTCTACAGTGGTTAAAAAAGTCCCAAGCTGTCATGCTGCAGGAGGCTATTTCTCCAGCAAGTGTGGGAAATGCGACATTTCCCATAAAGGCTATTATTGCTCACCCTACTGTTTTTGTCCCAAGAAGGGCTGAAGAGGAGAGAAGGTGATGTCCTAACAGCTGAGAAGGGCTGAGAAGATCTGAGCCCACTGTCCAGCTTCCAAGAAGGCATTGTGTCTTCTCCTTCCCAATAAATGCACATGAATGCCCAGGCTGTCTCCTGTGACCTCCCTTAGCAGGGAGGAGGAAGGGATAATAATAATAATAAGAATAATAATAATAAGAATAATAATAATAGTAATCATCATCATCATCATCATCACAATCATCATCATCACCATTTCCCCAAGGGGACTCAGGGTGGCTCACAGAAGCACTCAAAGTGCCACATGCAAACGACAAGACTTATGTCTTGTCGTTTGCATGTGGCACTTTGAGTGCTTCTGTATAGATACAATGACATAAGTATAAACAACAGTGCATAAAATCTCATTGATAACATTATAAAAATTTGAAAATTATAAAATTCCTAAAACACAGTGGAACTTGTGGGCAGGCTATCTGTCATAACAAGCAATCAAAGTGTGGACCAGTCCTATCAATGATCCATCACATTGGTCATGGATTACTCAGGATCAAAGACCTGTCTGAAGAACCATGTTTTTAGACTCGCCCAGAAGGCCGGGAAAGAGGGGACAAATCTATTTTCTTTAGGGAGGGTATTCCAGAACTGGAGAGCCACCACCGAGAAGGCCCTCTCTCTCGTTCCCACCAACCATGCTTGAGATGGTGGTGGGACCAAACGAAGGGCCTCCCCAGAAGATCTTAATGCCCTCACTGGTTTGTAGAGGGAGATGTGGTCTTGATGATAGACTTATAGGGGGTGATATGCTCCCTAAAGCTCACCTCAGTTAATAATTTAGCTGCCTCTCCTTGCACTAGCTGCAGTTTCCGAGTTGTCTTCAAAGGCAGCCCTATGTAGAGTGCATTACAATAGTCCATTCTGCTCAGCTTTTCCCATCTCTGTACAATATTTACATTGGCTTCGCCTCCTTTTATCCATTCCGAATATATGAACCATTTCTCTTTAATTTTCCTCATAGTGGGGCTGTGTGCCAAGTTTGGTCCAGATCCATCACCACTGGAGTTTACTCTTTGGATGTGGGAGCCATTTTGAAAAATACACACACCAGATACATACATATATACTAGAGGAGTGTGAAATGCTACAAATCTGCTTCGTTTGTATTTACAAAATTTGGGTGACCCCCATGTTGATTCTAAAGTGTTTTGAAAAATTAGTAAGGGATCCACATCATATCTAATAAGAAGCTCCAAAAATGTGTTAGTTTTTTGTTACGTTATTCATCTATTTGTGTCACTGGGGACACTTCTGGGGCTTCTCTCTCCCTCATTTTTAGGACTATCGGGATGAAATATGCACACATTTACCACTGTAAGCTCCCCAAGTTTCAGAATGTTTCACTCATCCACTGATTTTTAGGAAATTTTTCAAGATTTTATGAACAACTTAAAAGAAACTACAAAAGCTATTGCCTTGAATTTCTCTGCCCCGGAGTGTGGTGGAGGCTCCTTCTTTGGAAGCTTTTAAGCAGAGGCTGGATGGCCATCTGTCAGGGGTGATTTGAATGCAATATTCCTGCTTCTTGGCAGAATGGGGTTGGACTGGATGGCCCATGAGGTCTCTTCCAACTCTTTGATTCTATGATTTGATTCTA
Source organism: Anolis sagrei (assembly GCF_037176765.1). Taxonomy (NCBI): domain Eukaryota; kingdom Metazoa; phylum Chordata; class Lepidosauria; order Squamata; family Anolidae; genus Anolis; species Anolis sagrei. Next base: position 9,590,309 of record NC_090021.1, on the reverse strand, counting down.
TGATTCTCTACAACGACACAACATAACTAGAGCATCATTCCCTGCCTTCCAAGTTTCAGAAAGATTTGCACATTTACTGATTTTTAGGGAATTTTATAAGTTTTGTTCTCTCTCTTAATTCCTCAAAACACAGACACGGGGAGGGGGTGGGGGGAGGATGGAAACACTTAACAGATTTCAGCAAATATTAAAGCACGCACACACAGGACTTTGCACTGAATTGAGTTATGTTTTAAAAACCAAAGGAAAGCAGGAAGACTAGAATTAAAATAGAATTAAACTAGACTAGAAAATAAAGCCATTCGTAGACTTTTTTGGATTTTAGCAATGTTTTATTTATTCAAATAGACATACATTTGCAAGTGTTTGTTGTGTACAATTCAATACTTTCCAGTTATTAGTGTTCCATAATCATTTCCTCAGATATTGTCGAAGGCTTTCATGGCCGGAATCACTGGGTTGTTGTAGGTTTTTTCGGGCTATATGGCCATGGTCTAGAGGCATTCTCTCCTGACGTTTCGCCTGCATCTATGGCAAGCATGCTCAGAGGTAGTGAGGTCTGTTGGAACTGGCAAAATGGGTTTATATATCTGTGGAATGACCAGGGTGAGACAAAGGACTCTTGTCTGCTGGAGCTAGGTGTGAATGTTTCCACCTTGATTAGCATATAATGGTCTGACAGAGCCTGGGGCAAACTTTTGTTGAAAGGTGATTAGATGTCCTTGTTTGTTTCCTCTCTGTTGTTGTGCTGTTGTAATTTTAGATTTTTTTTAATACTAGTAGCCAGATTTTGTTCATTTTGTTCAAATGAACAAAATCTGGCTACCAGTATTAAAAAATTATCTGTTGTTGTGCTGTGGTAATTTTAGAGTTTTTTTAATACTGGTAACCAGAGAGGGGAAAGGTTAGTGGATGACTTTTATACAGTAGATGGAAAATGTATTGTCTAAGTTTTACAAGACCGAGAGGAAACAAACAAGGACGTCTAATCACCTCTCAACAAAAGTTTGCCCCAGGCTCTGTCAGACCATTATATGCTAATCAAGGTGGTCAGTTGAAACATTCACACCTACCTCCAGCAGACAAGAGTCTCACCCTGGTCATTCCACAGATATATAAACCCTTTTTCCTAGTTCCAACAGACCTCACTACCTCTGAGGATGCTTGCCATAGATGCAGGCGAAACGTCAGGAGAGAATGCCTCTAGACCATGGCCATATAGCCTGAAAAAACTTACAACAACCCATTTCTCAGATAATATATTTTCTTTAAAGGGCCATCCAAAGGGGGGAAAATGAAATCCCTCCACCAAAAGAATCATAAGCGAACACACACCCCGCCACACACACACACACACACACAATCACACACACAAAGAAAAATGATCCTAAAAGTATCCTAAACTTGGCTGTGAAGATTCTAAAAGAAATCCTAAGCTGAGACAAACTAAGCTTGCATGGTACATGTTGCTACTGAGTCACTCGCTTACTCGCAACCCTAGATCTCCAGCTCTCTTCCAGAACACTGGCAAAGGCGACCGAGATTACGTGTCTCCTATATTTAAAGGAAATGCCAGCAGCACCTTCTCCTTTACCTTACCCTCTCCCTCAGCCCTGACAGGCTGAGGAGAGCATGTCACATACCAAGACGAAATTATAGGCGGAACATTGAGATTAACTGAAAGTAGAGGGAAAAGGTTAGTGGATGACTTTTATACAGTAGATGGAAAATGTATTGTCTAAGGTTTTACAAGACCGAGAACAAGCCACCCAGAGGAAAAGTGTTCTTGCCATACATAGAATCATAGAATCCTGGAAGAGTTGGAAGAGACCTCGTGGGCCATCCAGTCCAACCCCATTCTGCCAAGAAGCAAAAAAATGCATTCAAAGCACCCCCAACTGATGGCCATCCAGCCTGTGTTTAACAGCCTCCAAAGAATGAGCCTCCACCACACTCTACTCCAGAGCAGAGAGTTCCACTGCTGAACAGCTCGCAAAGATACAAAATGAGGGATGCCTGGCTCGAGAGCAGTACGTGTGAAAAAGATCTTGGAGTCCTCGAGGACAACAAGCTAAACATGAGCCAACAATGTGATGTGGTGGCAAAAAAAGCCAATGGGATTTTGGCCTGCATCAATAGGAGCATAGTGTCTAGGTCCAGGGAAGTCATGCTACCCCTCTATTCCGCTTTGGTTAGACCACACCTGGAATATTGTGTCCAATTCTGGGCCCCACAATTCAAGAGAGATATTGACAAGCTGGAATGTGTCCAGAGGAGAGCGACTAAAATGATCAAGGGTCTGGAGAACAAGCCCTATGAGAAGCGGCTTAAGGAGCTGGGCATGTTTAGCCTGAAGAAGAGAAGGCTGAGAGGGGATATGATAGCCATGTATAAATATGTGAGAGGAAGCCACAGGGAGGAGGGAGCAAGCTTGTTTTCTGCTTCCTTGGAGACTAGGACGTGGAACAATGGCTTCAAACTACAAGAGAGGAGATTCCATCTGAACAGTCGGAAGAACTTCCTGACTGTGAGAGCAATACAGCAGTGGAACTCTCTGTCCCAGAGTGTGATGGAGGCTCCTTCTTTGGAAGCTTTTAAACAGAGGCTGAATGGCCATCTGTCGGGGGTGATTTGAATGCAATATTCCTGCTTCTTGGCAGAATGGGGTTGGACTGGATGGCCCATGAGGTCTCTTCCAACTCTTTGATTCTATGATTCTATGATTCTCAGTGGAACTCTCTGCCCCAGAGTGTGGTCAAGGGAACCACTGACTGCATAGGGAAGCTGATGAGGAAACACAATCTACAAACTATCTACAGACCCACCAAGAAAATCCAACAAATGCTCCATTCAGCAAAGGACAAGAGGGATCCTCTCACCTCTGCAGGAGTCTACTGTATACCATGCAGCTTTGGACAAGTCTACAGAGGGATCACCAAACGCAGCAGCATTGCCCAAACACGAGTCAAGGAACATGAAATGCACTGCAGACTAACTCAACCAGAGAATTCAGCCATAGCAGAGCACCTGATGAACAAACCTGGACACAGCATATGTTTGGAGACCACTCTCACAACCACCATGTCAGACTACACAGAGAAGCCATTGAAATCCACAAGAAGCATGTGGACAATTTCAACAGAAAGGAAGAAACCATGAAAATGAACAAAATCTGGCTACCAGTATTCAAAAACTCTACAATTATAACAGTAAATAAAGAACAAGACTCAAACACAGACAAGAAAAATCAGGGACAGCTAATCACCCCTCAACAAAGAATTCCCCCAGGCAGTAACAAGGCACTCCTAAAAACTATCAGGCCATCAAATGCTAATTCTGGCACCACAATTCAAGAGAGATATTGACAAGCTGGAATGTGTCCAGAGGAGGGCAACTAAAGTGATCAAGGGTCTGGAGAACAAGCCCTATGAGGAGCGGCTTAAGGAGCTGGGCATGTTTAGCCTGAAGAAGAGAAGGCTGAGAGGAGACATGATAGCCATGTATAAATATGTGAGAGGAAGCCACAGGGAGGAGAGAGCAAGCTTGTTTTCTGCTTCCCTGGAGACTAGGACGTGGAACAATGGCTTCAAACTACAAGAGAGGAGATTCCATCTGAACATGAGGAAGAACTTCCTGACTGTGAGAGCTGTTCAGCAGTGGAACTCTCTGCCCCGGAGTGTGGTGGAGACTCCTTCTTTGGAAGCTTTTAAACAGAGGCTGGATGGCCATCTGTCAGGGGAGATTTGAATGCAATATTTCCTGCTTCTTGGCAGGTGGTTGGACTGGATGACCCATGAGGTGTCTTCAAACTCTTTGATTCTATGATTCTAAGGTGGCCAATTGAAACATTCACACCTATCTCCAATAGACAGGCATTCTTTCTCCCACCCTAGACTTTCTACAGATATATAAACCCAGTTTTCCTAGTTTCCAACAGATCTCACATTTAATATGGAAATAACACACTGCCAATGGAACAACATAGATAAAATCGAAAAGGTTACAACAATTTAGAGGATGTGGGGACAAGTTAGGAATTCTTTGGAGAATGTGCTAAGATGTGGAGTGGAAAATTGAGATTGAGATTTCAAATGTAACTTCTGTAGTTTGCTGTATAAATTGCAGTACAAGGAGGGGAGGAGAGGAGTGGGATAAAACAACAAAATAACAATAAAATGCATTTTAAACATACCAAGTTTGCCTGCGCTGTCCAGTACAGTTTGCTTGTGCTGAAAAAGCTGTCTCACTGTGACTTTTTTTTTACGAAATCTCTGTAGATGGTTGTTTTCACTCATTTGTGTTGGGTAGGGTGGCATGTTTCTCTGTCTTCATAAAGCAGGTCATAAGCACAGATTTACCTAATCACTCCGGATTTTTGCACAGCCCTAATAGATACGCACAAACACATTCACACTTTTATGATACTATATATCATAAAAAATTGGGTGCTCCGACAAATTTGTGAACATCCTGCGACTCCTCCACGATGACATGATGGCAACAGTCTTGGACAGCAATGGCTCCCAAAGTGACCCATTTAAGATGGAATCAGGTGTCAAACAGGGATGTCATAGAATCATAGAATCAAAGAGTTGGAAGAGACCTCATGGGCCATCCAGTCCAACCCCCTGCCAAGAAGCAGGAATATTGCATTCAAATCACGCCTGACAGATGGCCATCCAGCCTTTGTTTAAAAGCTTCCAAAGAAGGATCCTCCACCACACTCCGGGGCAGAGAGTTCCACTGCTGAACGGTTCTCACAGTCAGGAAGTTCTTCCTCATGTGTTATTGTCCCAACCTTATTTTCCATTTCCATTTTCATCTTGTTGGTGGGAAGCTTCCCACCGAAGTGGAAATCTTCTATCGGACAGATGGCAAGCTATATAACCTCAGCAAACCGAAAGCCAAAACCAGGGTCACAACAACATCTGTTATAAAACTTCAATATGCTGATGACAACATCATCTATGTACATTCAGAAGAAGACCCACAAGCCACTCTAAACACCTTTGCAGAAGCATACGAGAAGTGGAAATCTTCTATCGGACAGATGGCAAGCTATTTAACCTCAGCAAACTGAAAGCCAAAAACCAGGGTCACAACAACATCTGTTATAAAACTTCAATATGCTGATGACAACGTCATCTGTGCACATTCAGAAGAAGACCCACAAGCCACTCTAAACACCTTTGCAGAAGCATACGAGAAGTGGAAATCTTCTATCGGACAGATGGCAAGCTATTTAATCTCAGCAAACTGAAAGCCAAAACCAGGGTCACAACAACATCTGTTATAAAACTTCAGTATGCTGATGACAACATCATCTATGCACATTCAGAAGAAGACCCACAAGCCACTCTAAACACCTTTGCAGAAGCATACGAGAAGTGGAAATCTTCTATCGGACAGATGGCAAGCTATTTAACCTCAGCAAACTGAAAGCCAAAAACCAGGGTCACAACAACATCTGTTATAAAACTTCAATATGCTGATGACAACATCATCTATGCACATTCAGAAGAAGACCCACAAGCCACTCTAAACACCTTTGCAGAAGCATACGAGAAGTGGAAATCTTCTATCGGACAGATGGCAAGCTATTTAACCTCAGCAAACTGAAAGCCAAAACCAGGGTCACAACAACATCTGTTATAAAACTCCAATATGCTGATGACAACGTCATCTGTGCACATTCAGAAGAAGACCCACAAGCCACTTTAAACACCTTCGCAGAAGCATATGAGAAGCTCAGCCTGTAACTGAACATTGAGAAAACCAAAGTGCTCTTCCAGCAGTCACCAGCCAATCCTTCTCCAATGCCAGAAATACAGCTTAATGGTGTAACATTAGAAAATGTTGACCATTTCTGCTACCTTGGCAGCCACCGCTCCACAAAAGTCAACATTGACACTGAAATACAACACTGCCTGAGCCAAGAGGAAGGCACATCAAGCTAAACCTGGCAGGGACCACCTTCCACATGGAAACCGATGTCCTCACTGCGGGAGAACATGCGGATAATGAATAGGGCTCCACAGCCACCTACGTACCTACTGCCAAGATACCACATAGAATCATAGAATCATAGAATCAAAGAGTTGGAAGAGACCTCATGGGCCATCCAGTCCAACCCCCCGCCAAGAAGCAGGAATATTGCATTCAAATCACCCCTGACAGATGGCCATCCAGCCTCTGCTTAAAAGCTTCCAAAGAAGGAGCCTCCACCACACTCTGGGGCAGAGAGTTCCACTGCTGAACGGCTCTCACAGTCAGGAAGTTCTTCCTCATGTTCAGATGGAATCTCCTCTCTTGTAGTTTGAAGCCATTGTTCCGCATCCTAGTCTCCAAGGAAGCAGAAAACTAGCTTGCTCCCTCCTCCCTGTGGCTTCCTCTCACATATTTATACATGGCTATCATATCTCCTCTCAGCCTTCTCTTCTTCAGGCTAAACATGCCCAGTTCCCTAAGCCGCTCCTCATAGGGCTTGTTCTCCAGACCCTTGATCATTTTAGTCGCCCTCCTCTGGACACATTCCAGCTTGTCAATATCTCTCTTGAATTGTGGTGCCCAGAATTGGACAAAATATTCCAGATGTGGTCTAAGAAGACAATCATCCTCAAGCTATGAGGGATTGCCTAAGAAAGTAAGTAAGATATTATATAGAATACATATATAGATTAAACTTTTTTCTGTTGATGGTACTGAGAATTAGTTTGCATCTTACAATCAGGGATGTCTTAGAATTGAAGAAATACAGTAATAAGATCTTTACTAACTCTTGGACCCACCCAATCAATACATTTCTGCTAAATGTTATTAATCAAGTTGGAAAAAATCCAAGCTTACATGTGGCAGGACGAGTTGATTCAAGCAACTGCAACAGATTCCAAGAAGCCTGACTAGATGGTACTTTGGACACAACCTCAAAGGCTGTCCTTTGAGTCCTAAGTGAATATGAGATTTTTCCTCTTAATGAATTTATCACAGGAGACTTTCCCTCTCTCTGAAGTTGATCCCGGCAAGCTGTTCACTGTTGACACAACTCTCTTGGTGAACAGGTTGAAGATGTTCCTGTCTCAAACATGTGCAGTTGTGCCTACTGTCATGACATCTTATTGTATTCTCGTGTGCACATTTTGTCCTGGTATGTGTCTCAAACTGTAATCTTCACTCCAGATCTTGTTCTTTCTCACAATTGTCTTCTGTGATGTTCTTGATGTTCTTCTCTCATGGGCTGTTTGTAAATTTGATCTGTACCCTTGATCTGTTTGCACCCAAACGGTCAAGACAAGGAGGAGAGTTCCTGTTCTTGGCACCAAGGAGATTCCATACAGGACGTTATGAAAGATTGGCAGTGAACCATTTTTATTGTACCCTGATAACATACATTAGTGTGAGGACATGTTGAGATGGGGACAGGAGTCAAGCTGACATGATACTAATCTGGAACATTGGTCTGACCATCACCAAACTCCTCCCTTTTGATTCAATGAACTTCCCATAAATACTCAAGCTCTGGACTAGATTTCCTCATCAGACCTTCATCGGATTGTCAACCACCTTGACTGACGGTGAGCTCTGATCCAGTCATTCACCATGAAGATCATCTTCCTCACGATTACAGCATTCTTGCTTGCATCCATTGTCTCTGCAGGTAATGATTGAGGGTAATGGGAAGATTGGAATGGATGGCCTTTGATGGCCCAATATAGCTGATGGCTCTCATGTAGGGTAGTGAATCCAATTCAGGTTCTAGGTTGAACTTTAAGGAGTTAGATGAGATTCTGAATTCAAATAGATTCATCATATTGGATAGCTCATTGAAAGTAATCCAAAATCTGGAATGGATTCCAGAGCCCACTGACCTGGAAGCTTCACTGTTTTGATGTCAGCTGTCACTCTGTGATTGTGTACAGTTGTTCCCTTTCTTATGAAATGGAAGCAACTTTTACCTTTATAATACTATACTAAGGTGGTCATCCAAAATCATCCACAAGGAAGTGATTGCGTGGAAGGAACTTTAGGACAATGAGCAAAATTAGCTGCAAGGTGGTGGCACTAATCCTTGAAAGAATGTTCTTCTCCTAAACATGGGAACTATATAATTTTGTGTAGAGAAAATGAAGTGGAAAGGATAGAGATTGAGTTTAAGGAAGTCATGGACTCTCATTGTTGCTAGTATTTAATTTGGGAGGGTAGGGTAATTAACTCAGAAGTGTCACTCTGCTTGATTCCCTGCTTATGCAAAAATTGGTGACTTCTCTTTCCTGATGCATCTCCCTTCTCCCCTGTGGATTGCCAATCTTGGAAGAGATCATTCATTTGAGGACAATATGGCCATGTTCTAGAAGCATTTCTCCTGACGTTTCGCCTGCATCTATGGCAAGCATCCTCAGAGGTGAGGTCTGTTGGAACTGGGAAGGGGTTTATATATCTGTGGAATGACCAGGGTGAGACAAAGGACTTTTGTCAGTTGGGCTAGGTGTGATATATCCACAGATATATAAACCCCTTCCCAGTTCCAACAGACCTCACCTCTGAGGATGCTTGCCATAGATGCAGGCGAAACGTCAGGAGAAATGCTTCTAGAACATGGCCATATAGCCCGAAAAAACCCACAAGAACCTAGTGATTCCAGCCATGAAAGCCTTCAACAATACATTTGAGGACAGTTGGTGGGTTCTATGCAGAAAATATGACCTGTAGTGCTTGGTCTCCAGAGAGAAGGGCATTTACCTCAATATAGTACTTTGATGGGAGACCACCAATGAATACAAAATGCTGTAGGCAATGTTTCAGCAGAAGGACCTGGTAAAGCTAAAACTGAGACTTCCTTATTTGACTCTCTTAGGAGAGGGCCAAAGATGTCCAATCTCAAGGAACTGCCATTTTTTGCCAACTTTGATGTTGCTCAGGCATTATTAGTATGTTTTCACCTGTGAAATATTGGAGGGTATGTAGGCCAGTGTGATCCGAGTATTGGACTATGACTCTGGCGACCAGGGTTCAGATCCCTGCACAGCCATGGAAATCCATTCTTAATCTCAAAGAAAGGCAAAGGCAACTCCACTCTGAATGTATCTGGCTATGAATTCCTCTGAAAGGGGTGACATGTTAGAAATGACTTGAAAGCACATGAAAAGCTAGAACATGTCAAGAGAACAATGACCAAAATGATAAAAGAAATCTGGAAGCCAAACCAGGAGCAGCTTAGGGAACTGGGACCCCTTAGGGAACTGGGATATATGGCAGTGTGGACTCAGATAACCCAGTTCAAAACAGATATTGTGGGATTTTCTGCCCAGATATTCTGGGATATGCCTATGTGGAAGGGCTGTGGGTATGTTTAGCCTGAGAAGGAAAGGTGAAGAGAGGACGTGATAGCCATGTTTGAATATTTGAAAGGATATCATGTGGAGGAGAGGGCAAGCTTGTTTCCTGAGATAGATATGGAGCAATATATTCAAATAGCAGAGGAGGAAAAAATCCACCTAAACTTTAGAAAGAACTTCTTGATGGTAAGCTCCACTTGGCAGTAGAATATGCTGCCTGGGAGTGTGGTGGAGTCTCCTTCTCTGCAGGTTTTGAAACAGATGGTGGATGAGAGTAGTGGTTCTCTACTTGTCAGTACCCAGATGTTTTGGCCTACAACTCTTAGAAATCCCAGTCAGTTTAGGATTTCTGGGAGTTGAAGGACAAAACATTTGGAGATCTACAGATTGAGAACCACTGGACTAGAGGACCCTGGAAGTCTCTTCCAAATCTACGATTCTATGACATCAGCAGGTACGACCACCACCTTTATTGCTATTATGTCTTCACCCTGGACTTTCTGTCTTGCAGGCTACAAACACCATTGCCGCTCGTACTGCTATGGACGCTGTGACCACAAGTGTTCTCCTGGAGAGGCAGCTGTGGCCAACTGTGCCTGCACAGGCTATGGGGGCACTTGCTGCACGGGAGGTCCATTGAAAGTGCATCCACATCCACACCCTCACCCACATCCACATCCACACCCACATCCACACCCTCACCCACATCCACATCCACACCCATATCCACATCCACATCCTCTGCATGTCCTGAAACATCCTTTGCCACGGCCACATCATGTAAAACATCCAGCTCCAGCTCCAGCTCCAGCTCCTGCCCCAGCTCCAGCTGCGGCTCCAGCTCCTGCTCCAACTGAGGCACCAGCTCCAGCGCCAGCTCCGGCACCAGCTCGGGCTCCAGCCCCAGCTCCGGCTCCCGCTCCAGCCCCGAAGCCTGTTCCAGCCCCTATCCATGCCGCTCCAGCTGGTCCTTTCTACCACCACTACCGCTACCCCTACCCCTACCACTACCCATATGCGTATCCTTATGCCTGGTGGCCCTACTGGAGACCAAGCCAACACCACAAAGGCTGAACCCCTGGAGAGTCACAGGAAAGGAGAAGCAGCTTCTTGGGAAACAATGTTGTCTGTGTGCGCATGTGTATTTTTTTAAAAGAAAAAAGCCATTGGCTCCCTCTGGTGGTAATAATAATGATAATGATAATAATCATAATAATAAATTGTACAGACCTGATTTATTTGTCATGGTTTTCATTCGTCATTGGATCTTTGTACCCTCCAACTGTGCCAATTTGGCAGAGGCAGCCTCAACTGATCCTGTCCCCCTGTTCCAGTCCTTTTTAAAATGTGCCCGTTTCTCTAATCTCTTCTCACATTTCTCTGGCATCCTTGTCTTAACTGCAATTGCTGCAAACCATATCAACACCATACATCTACACTGCAGAATTAAGGCATCATTTGAAACATGATGAAATTTGTGGGGCCACCACAAGTTTTTTTTTTTGTCGTGTCAGGAGCAACCTGAGAAACTGCAAGTCGCTTCTGGTGTCAGAGAATTGGCCATCTGCAAGGACGTTGCCCAGGGGATGCCCGGATGATTTGATGTTTTTATCATCCTTGTGGGAGGCTTCTCTCATGTCCCCGCATGAGGAGCTGGAGCTGATAGAGGGAGCGCTCATCCGCCTCTCCCCGGATTTGAACCTGCGACCTGTCGGTCTTCAGTCCTGCCGGCACAGCGGTTTAACCCACTGCGCCACCGGGGGCACCAGACCACAAGTTGACAAGCAACTTAAAGGCACACAGACTCCTACAGTTCAAAAACTCATCCTTTCTTCAAGTTAGTGTATCGACATTAACACCATTTTAAGAGCCATGGCATAATGCTAAGAAGTCCTTGGATTTGTAGTTTGGTGGGCACCAACACTCTTAGGATGAGATTTGTTTGTTTGTTTGTTTGTTTGTTTGTTTTATTTACTACATTTATATACCGCACCTCTCAGCCCGAGGGCGACTCAGAGCAGTTTACAATTGGCAATAATCCAATGCCACACAATTATAACAAATAAAACCTGGACAAGAAGGCGATTAGAGACAAAATCTTTGAGAGGGATGCAGCTGACAACTTGCAGATTAGCAAACTGCAAGGTTTCTCTACCTGGTATCCTCGGCTAAAAAGTGACCAATATCGTCAACAATATCTTCAAGACCTAACGTCAGCAGTCCTGAGGAAAGCATTTACAGCTCTGCGATTCCAAACAATGCCATCAAACTGGTTAGAGGGAAGATACAGAGGGATCCCCCATGCCCAACGACTTTGCATTTGTGGCACAGGGGAAATAGAAGACCTAACACACTATTTGCTACGTTGCCCCTTGTACAATGACCCTAGGAAAAATCTCCTAGGATCACTCTTGGAAGAAAGGGCATCATGGCAACAATCTGCGGTGATCTGCGACTTGCTAGCAGATCATTCTAAAAATATAACACTAAAGGTTGCCACATTCGCAATCGCAGCCCAAAAGATCAGAGCCAAAGTAGCAAAATCCATACTGGGGGTCAGAAATGGAAACGGTTTGGAATGACACAAAGCAGACACTGTTATTGTCATGTTTCTGCTCTCATAATTTTAAAGAACTTGGTTTAGCTTTAATTCTTGTTACGTTTTAAGGTTTATATTGGAAAGTGTTTATAAAGTTAGTGTATTATTGATGTCATGGCCTATGGCTAGTACAATAAACAATTCATCATCATCATCAACAAATAAAACCATCATAAAATACTGTTAAAAACATTAGCATACAATATACAATATAAAATCCAAACAGAACCATAAAACATTATCGTAAGCGTCTCTATGTCGAGTCATCATTCAGTTGCGTCATCTGGCAATTCCACGAATTCGTATAACTATGCTGGATTTGGGAAGGCCTGCTCAAAAAGCCAGGTTTTCACCCTTCTTCAAAACGACAGGAGGGAAGGATTTTATCTCTCTAGGCAGGGTGTTCCACAGATGAGGGGCCACCGCTGAGAAGGCCCTGTCTCTAGTCCCCACCAGACGCATCTACGATGATGGCAGGACCGACCACCCCAGAAGATTTTAACATGAGAAAGCGATGTAGGCTTTATTTCAGAGGAAAAAAACTGCCAAAACCACCCTAAAATTTGCCTTAAAGGTACCTTATACATAACATAATATCTGGCCTAGCAGGTTTTTTCTTTTCTTGTTGTTTATTTGTTCAGTTGCTTCCGACTCTTCGTGACCTCATGGACCAGCCCATGCCAGAGCTCCCTGTCAGCCTTCACCACCCCCAGCTCCTTAAGAGCAAGCCAGTCACTTCAAAGATACCATCCATCCATCTTGCCCTTGGTCGGCCCCTTTTCCTTTTTCCTTCCATTTTCCCCAGCATCATTCTCTTCTCTAAGCTTTCCTGTCTTTTCATGATGTGGCCAAAATACTTCATCTTTGCCTCTAACTATCCTTCCCTCCACTGAGCAGTTGGGCTTTATTTCCTGAAGTATGGACTGGTTGGATCTTCTCGCAGTCCAAGGCACTCTCAGGACTTTCCTCCAACACCACAGTTCAAAAGCATCTCTCTTCCTTCACTCAGCCTTTCTTATGGTCCAGCTTTCACATCCGTAGGTGACTACGGGGAATACCATGGCTTTAACTATGCGGATCTTTGTTACCAGTGTGTTGTCTCTACTCTTCACTATTTTATTGAGATTGGCCATTGCTCTCCTCCCAAGAAGTAAATGTCTTCTGATTTCCTAGCTGCAGTCTGCATCTGCAGTAATCTTTGCACCTAGAAATACAAAATCTGTCTCTGCTTCCATGTTTTCTCCATCTCGTTGCCAATTATCAATAGGTCTTGTTGCCATAATCTTTGTTTTTTATGTTTAACTGCAACCCAGCTTTTGCACTTTCTTCTTTCCCCTTGATTAGAAGGCTCCTTCTCGCTTTTGGCTATCAAAGTGGTATCATCTGCATATCTAAGGTTGTTAATGTTTCTTTCAGCAATTTTAACCCCAGCCTTGGATTAGTCAAGTACCGCACATCGCATGATGTGTTCTGCATACAAGTTGAATAGGTTGGGGGAGAGTATACAACCCTGCCGTACGCTTTTCCCAATCTTGAACCAGTCTGTTGTTCCGTGGTCAGTTCTGACTGTTGCTACTTGGTCCTTGTACAGATTCCTCAGAAGAGAGACAAGGTAGCTTGGTATATCCATACCACCAAGAACTTGCCACAATTTATTATGATCCACACAGTCAAAGGCTGTAGAATAGTCAATAAAACAGAAATAGATGTCTTTTCTAGAGGTTGAAAGATAGAGAGAGAGGCTTTGGTGGACTTTGCCTCCCTCTGATGGTATACTGGGGAAAGGCAGTCCTTTGCTTCGTCCCATTCATCTGACCCATCCTCATCTCTGACTTTCTCCTAGGATGGCCAAGGCACCCAAATATTGATAACTTCCTCTCTTCCCTCTCTGTTCCTTCCAGCTTTGGAATCATTCCAATCAAGTTACAAGTGAGCACAGTCCACCATCCACATTCACTAGATTAATGGCATAAGACCCCAAGAAAATGGAAAACTCACCAATAAAAATACTTTGAGAGAACATCTCTCTGGGAAATTCTAGGTCAGCGTTTCTCAACGTTCCTAATGCCGCGACCCCTTAATACAGTTCTTCATGTTGTGATGACCCCCAACCATGAAATTATTTTCATTTCTACTTCATAACTGTAATTTTGCTACTGTTATGAATTACAATGTAAATATCTGATATGCAGGATGTATTTTCATTCACTGGACCAAGTTTGGCACAAATAGCCAATACGCCCAAATTTGAATACTGGTGGGGTTGGCGGGGGGGGGGGGATTGATTTTGTCATTTGGGAGTTGTAGTTGCTGGGATTTATAGTTCACCTACAAACAAAGAGTATTCTGAACTCCACCAATGATGGAATTCCTTGCCACCCTACTTGAGAGCCATGCGTGACTTAGGGCCTTTTACTCTAGCACTTAAGACCTGGCTTTTCATTAGAGCATTTGATCTATATTAATTGTCAATTTTTGTATGTATGTATTTTTATCTTTTACAATTTAGCTTGCAAATTGCCTAGAGCATCTCGGATGGAGTGCGATTAATAAGCAATTAAAGATGATGATGATGATAATGATGATAATGGAATAGAACCAAACTTAGCACACAGAACTCCCATGACCAACAGAAAATACTGAAAGGGTTTAGTGGGCATTGACCTTAAGTTTTGGAGTTGTAGTTCACCTACATCCAGAGAGCACTGTGGACTCAGACAATAATGGATCTGGATCAAACTTGGCACAAATACTCAATATTCCCAAATGTTTGGGAGTTGTATTTCACCTTCATCAAGGGAGCGCTGTGGACTCAATGATGAATATGGATCAAACTTGGTACAAAAATTCAATATTTCTAAATGTGAACACTGGTGGAGTTTGGGGAAAACAGACCTTGACATTTGGGAATCGTTGGGATTTATAGTTCACCTACAATCAAAGAGCCCCTTGAACCCCACCAATGATAGAATTGGCCAAACTTCACATGCAGAACTCCCATGACCAACAGAACTCCCCACCCCAGGGGTCCTGTCCTCCAGGTTGAGAAATGCTGCTCTAGATCCTCAAGCGTTCTATAGAATCTATAGAATATAGAATCTATAGTTCATCGTCCCCAGTGCCCTGGACTCTACATTTACATAATCCTATCATCTCTAGATGCAGACATCCGAAGATACGTCCAGGCAACAACTATCATATTAGCATTACCTGTCTGTGCTAGGCTTGTTTGATTAAAAAATGGTTCAAAACTTGTTTCAGTCAATTCCGATTTTTACAAAAAAAAATGTTCAAAACTTTTGGAAACTTTGGAGATTTCTGAGTCCTTTCGTTAATGGTTTGAAAGTGTTAGTTTCTGTTTCATTGGGTGGTCTTTACTTTGAAAATAGTTGTTTTACTCCAGGAGCGGGGAAAAGCAAGTGGAGGAAATTCCTTCCTTCTCCGGTTTAAAACTGGCTTCTCTGGCTTGTGTCAAGGCCAGGGACCAGAATCATTTCCGACTCAGTGGGTTGTTGTAGTTTCTTCAGGCTATATGGCCATGGTCTAGAGGCATTCTCTCCTGACGTTTCGCCTGCATCTATGGCAAGCATCCTCAGAGGTACTCACTACCTCAGAGGATGCTTGCCATAGATGCAGGTGAAACGTCAGGAGAGAATGCCTCTAGACCATGGCCATATAGCCCAAAAAAACCTACAACAACCCAGTGATTCCGGCCATGAAAGCCTTCGACAATTTCCGACTCACTTCCTGAGTTGGAAGAAAAATGACGAGACTAGCTTTGGAAGGGCAAAGGGACTTCCAGTTTCCTAAAAAAGTTTAAAATCACTTCAAAAAGGTAATTTTACAAATTTATTCCGAATTACGAAGATTCCAACTGGACCTAACCATGCCTAGTCGGCACACTATACATTCCCTCTTTGGGTTTTTCCAGAAGCTGCCACAAGAGGTCAGCAAAAGTGTTTTAAGTGTGAGAGTTAGGACAATAATTGGCATTCATCTAGCACAGGGATCATAGAGCTTGGCTGGTCTTGAAAGTGTGGATGTCTCTCTTAATGGGCTTTCTTGATGTCTTAGGGTGCATCATACTGCCATCCACATAGCATTGAGCCATGACAGTGAAAGTTGTGTCAAATTGCAATCATTTGCCAGTGTATCTCAGGCATAGCAAACTTCGGCCCTCCAGGTGTTTTGAACTTCAACTCCCACAATTCCTAACAGCCAGTAGGCTTGTAGGAGTTAAAGTCTAAAACACCTGGAGGGCCATAGTTTGTCCATGCCTGGGTGAAATCCTTGCTGGAAACCCATTAGATCAGTGGTTCTCAACCTGGGGTCCCCAGATGTTTTTGGCCTTTAACTCCCAGAAATCCTAATAGCTCGTATACTGGCTGGGATTTCTGGGAGTTGTAGGCCAAAATCATCTGGGGACCCCAGGTTGAGAACCACTGCATTTGGGAAAGTCACATTCTTTCAGACTCACATGAAAGTGATGGCAGTTGGGCTTTGAACAAATTTTGCTAAGGAAATCCCATTAGAAGATCACCTTAAGCATTTTGAACCAGGCTTTCCACATGGTTAAATTGACTCAATGTAGACCTGCTGTTCGAGGAGAGTGGAGGAATGGGGGGAGGGTGTGGATTAAGGGTGACACACATCTAAGGAATATATAAAGTATCATTTAAGGAATGTTAGGTGATCCCTCGTTGTCTGAGTAGGATTGTCCTTCAAGATTGGTGTACTGGCGGTGGGGACATAGGTGACTATGGAGCCCTATTCTTGATCTGCATGTTCTCCCACAGTGAAGGCATCGTTTTCCAGGTGGAAGGCGGTCCCAGTCGGGGTTGGCTTGACATGCCTTCCTCTTGGCACATTTCTCTCTTTTGCCCTCATAGAATCATAGAGTTGGAAGAGACTTCATGGGCCATCCAGTCCAACTCCTGCCAAGAAGCAGGAATATTGCATTCAAAGCACCCCTGACAGATGGCCATCCAGCCTCTGTTTAAAAGCTTCCTTCCATTCGTGCCTCTTCAAATTCTACAGCACTGCTGGTCACAGCTGACCTCCAGCTGGAGCGCTCAAGGGCCAGAGCTTCCCAGTTCTCTGCATCTATGACACAGTTTTTGAGGTTGGCTTTGAGCCCATCTTTAAATATCTTTTCCTATCCTCCACCATTCTGTTTTCCATTCTTGAGTTCAGAGAAGAGCAACTGCTTTGGTAAACGGTGGTCGGGCATTCGGACAATGTGGCCGGTCCAGCAAAGTTGATGGCAGAGGACCATCGCTTCAATGTTGGTGGTCTTTGCTTCTTCCAGCATGCTGACATTTGTCCGCCTGTCTTCCCAAGAGATTTGCAGGATTTTTTTGGAGGCAGCACTGATGGAATCGTTCCAGGAGTTGCATGTGACGTTTGTAGATAGTCCATGTTTTGCAGGCATATGGCAGGGTTGGGAGGACAATTGCTTTATAAACAAGAACCTTGGTCTCCCTACAGATGTCCTGGACCTCAAACACTCCCTGCTTCATTCAGGAAAAATGCTGCACTCGCAGAGCTCAGGTGTTGTTGTATTTCAGTGTCAGTGTTGACTTTTGTGGAGAGGTGGCTGCCAAGGTAGCAGAAATGGTCAACATTTTCTAATGTTACACCATTAAGCTGTATTTCTGCCTCTGCAATTTAGGGAATATTTACTTTTGAAATAATGTATAATGAGATAACTCTTGTATGGCAAAAGTTTGTTAATTGTTGGGACGTATCAACCAAAATAAAATAAAATATTTTAAAAAGATCACCTTAAGTCAGTTTGACTTAATCAATTTAAGTCAGAAAGTATTTGAAAACAAACAATTAACAAGGCATGAAAATGCAGCTATAACAGCATTGATTTTTCAATTATTTTATTCAATGTAAGAACCACATAAAGCTATGTGTGCATTTCTCCATCTTCTTGTCTGGGTGGAAGGATCACACCTCTCCATGTTGCCTTAAGGAGTATCCTATGAATTATTCCCAATATTTTTCCAAACATTTAGCAGTATGATTTTAAAAGGTTCTCCATAGCTTCCACTCCTGAAAGATCTTATACTGTCAGGTCTTACACTCAATATTTGTGAAAAGTAGGTTTGAGAACTACAGTTTTCAGAATACCTAGCTACTCTCGGTAGCTACTACCTACCAAGATCATGGCAACAAGAATGATTGACAACTGGAAAATAGAGGGAGAAAATGTGGAGGCCATGACAGACTTTGTGTTTCTAGGCGCAAAGATTACTGCAGATGCAGACTGTGGCCAGGAAATCAGAAGACGCTTCCTTCTCGGGAGGAGAGCAATGTCCAGTCTTGATAAAATAGTAAAGAGTAGAGACATCAGACTGGCAACAAAGATCCGCCTAGTCAAAGCCATGGTATTCCCTGTAGTAACCTACGGATGTGAGAGCTGGACCTTAGGGAAGGCTGAGCGAAGGAAGATCGATGCTTTTGAACTGTGGTGTTGGAGGAAAGTTCTGAGAGTGCCTTGGACTGCGAGAAGATCCAACCAGTCCATCCTCCAGGAAATAAAGCCCGACTGTTCACTGGAGGGAAGGAGACTAGAGACAAAGCTGAAGTACTTTGGCCACATCATGAGGAGACATCAAAGCCTGGAGAAGACAATTATGCTGGGGAAAGTGGAAGGTAAAAGGAAGAGGGGCCGACCAAGGGCAAGATGGATGGGTGGCATCCTGGAAGTGACTGGACTGACCTTGAAGGAGCTGGGGGTGGTGACGGCCGACAGGGAGCTCTGGCGTGGGCTGGTCCATGAGGTCACGAAGAGTCGGAGACGACTGAACGAATGAACAACAACAACAACAACAAGCTACTCTCACCCAAGTATTTGGGATTCTGGGATTTGTAGTCTTCAATCTAGATGTTGGCTTGAACCAACCAATTATGGGACCAGGACTGGTGAACTATGGATTCAGCTTTATTGAAATAAATGCATTTCTTGACAGACCAGATCAGAATCTGAATAGCTGTAGTATTTCAAAAATATTGGTACTAGGATTGTTATGGTTGTCGCAGAGGTCCATCTCTCCTACAGAAAAAAGATGAATTCCAGGCAGGGCTCATATGCAAAGCTTGAATACTTCCTCTTTTGAACTAAAATCCAAATCAAGGCCTACATCTCAAGACCAGATTTTATTTTGTGTCTGTGTGTGTGCGTCAGGAGCGACTTGAGAAACTTCAAGTCACTTCAGGTGTGAGAGAATTGCCATCTGCAAGGACGTTGCCCAGGGGACGCCTGGATGTTTGATATTTTAGCATCCTCGTGGGAGGTTTCTCTCATGTCCGAACAAGAAGAGCTGGAGCTGACAGAGGGATCTCATCTGAACTATCCCTAGATTCGAACCTCTGATCTGTCGGTCTTCAGTCCTGCCGGCACAAGGGTTTAACCCATTGCACCACAGGGGCTCCACAAGACCAGAAGATAGCTGAGAAATGAATTGTCAGGGTAGCAGTAGTAAGCGAGCTGCTTCAAAAAGAGTAAAATCTGGCAATAATGCAAGCAGCAGTATTTTGAGGGGGGTGAGCCCAGAACTATTCAACACCTTCATCAATGACTTCAGTGTTGGAAGAGAAGGCATACTTACTGTATCTCCAGGTGACCCCAAATGGAGAAGGACCAGAAGTCAAACTGACCTCACCAAATTAGAGAGCTGGGCCAAAACTAACAAAATGAATTTGAACAAGGAGAAATGTAAGGTACAGCTAGCACTTCTCATTCTTAATGCTTAGGGGCAGAGAGCCCCAGTCCTTGTATAGCTAACAAGAGAGATAGAATCATAGAATCATAGAATCAAAGAGTTGGAAGAGACCTCATGGGCCATCCAGTCCAACCCCCTGCCAAGAAGGAGGAATATTGCATTCAAACCACCCCTGGCAGATGGCCATACAGCCTCTGTTTAAAGGCTTCCAAAGAAGGAGCCTCCACCACATCCTGGGGCAGAGAGTTCCACTGCTGAATGGCTCTCACAGTCAGGAAGTTCTTCCTCATGTTCAGATGGAATCTCCTCTCTTGTAGTTTGAAGCCATTGTTCCATTGCGTCCTAGTCTCCAGGGAAGCAGAAAACAAGCTTGCTCCCTTCTCCCTGTGGCTTCCTCTCACATATTTATACATGGCTATCATATCTCCTCTCAGCCTTCTCTTCTTCAGGCTAAACATGCTCAGCTCTTTAAGCCACTCCTCATAGGGCTTGTTCTCCAGACCCTTGATCATTTTAGTCGCCCTCCTCTGGACACATTCCAGCTTGTTAATATCTCTCTTGAATTGTGGTGCCCAGAATTGGACACAATATTCCAGGTGTGGTCTAACCAAAGCGGAATAGAGGGGTAACATGACTTCCCTTGTATCTAGACACTATGCTCCTATTGATGCAGGCCAAAATCCCATTGGCTTTTTTTGCCGCCACATCACATTGTTGGTTCATGTTTAACTTGTTGTCCACGAGGACTCCAAGATCTTTTTCACACGTACTGCTCTCGAGCCACACGTCCCCCATTCTGTATCTTTGCATTTCATTTTTTCTGCTTAAGTGGAGTCTCTTGCATTTGTCACTGTTGAACTTCATTTTGTTAGTTTTGATCCATCGTCTCTCTAATCTGTCAAGATCATTTTGAATCCTGCTCCTCTCCTCTGGAGTATTGGCTATCCCTCCCAATTTGGCGTCATCTGCAAACTTTATGATCATGCCTTCTAGCCCTTCATCCAAGTCATTAATAAAGATGTTCAACAGATGATGTTGCTGTTCCTTCCTCAAAGCCATGGAGAATGGAGTAGTGAAGATTTCAGTTGCCATCCAACCCTCACCAAAACCTTCTGCTTCATAGTCCTCAATAGGAGTGCATAGTGGCTGAAATAGCAGTTGTCCCACACCCTGAAGCCTGGCAATGCCACTCATAATCAAAACCATCAATGCCAAACCCACAAATGTAGAGATCCGACTCTATTATACTTTTGAGGGAAATGAAATGCACAGATTTGGGATGGGGACACCTGGTTTGATATCAGCACATGTAAAAGTGATCTAGGAGTAAGTTCTTATGGTTTTTTTCGGGCAATATGGCCATGTTTTAGAGGCATTTCTCCTGGCGTTTCGCCTGCATCTATGGCAAGCATCCTCAGAGGTGAGGACAAGCACTAAGATCTAGGAGTCTTAGTGCTTGTCCACTAGCTCTTTATCCTTCGACCAGAAGTTGAACCTGGATGTCCAGGCAACATTCAGGGACTTCTAGTCCACAATGTGGGCTAAAACTGGTTAACCCATTTTACCTCACATTAGGATGGCACATTAGGATCCGGACAGTCTTGGATGATACACATTTCCTTGACCCACTTCAAACCAGCTTCAGAGGAGGATAAGGAGTTGAGACTGCTATGGTCATCTTAGTGGATGACCTCTGTCTCAACACTGATAGGGGGAGTGTGTCCATGTTGGTGCTTCTAGACCTCTCAGCATCTTTTGATACCATCGGTATTTTTCTGGAATGTCTGGAGGAGCTGGGAATTGGAAGCACTGTGTAGCAGTCGTTCTGGTTGCACCTTTCAGAAGGTGGTGTTTGGGGTAGTTGCTCCACAAAAAAAGGAGCTGTTATATGGTATCCCACAATGGCCCATTCTATCCCCCATGCTCATTAATATTTACATAAAACCACAAGGAGAGATCCAGAAGCATGGGGTGGGTATCAGTATGCTGATGACACCCACATGTGTTTCTCCATGCCTTCGAAAACAGCTAAAGCTAAGGGGAACATGTCTCCCTTGAATGAATACCTGGAAGAGGTCATGCTGATGGAATCGTTCTAGGAGTTGCATGTGATGTCTGTAGACAGTCCATGTTTCGGTAGAGTTACAAGCTGGGTAGATGCGGGGAATGCCGTGGATGTAGCGTACCTGGATTTCAGTAAGGCCTTTGACAAGGTCCCCCATGACCTTCTGGCAAGGAAACTAGTCCAATGTGGGCTAGGCAAAACTACGGTGAGGTGGATCTGGAATTGGTTAAATGGACGAACCCAGAGGGTGCTCACCAATGCTTCCTCTTCATCTTGGAAAGAAGTGACGAGCTGAGTGCCATCAGCAGGGTTCCGTCCTGGGCCCGGTCCTGTTCAACATCTTTATTAATGACTTAGATGAAGGGCTAGAAGGCAGGATCATCAAGTGTGCAGACGACACCAAATTGGGAGGGATAGCCAATACTCCAGAGGACAGGAGCAGGATTCAAAACGATCTTGACAGATTAGAGAGATGGGCCAAAACTAACAAAATGAGGTTCAACAGTGACAAATGCAAGATACTCCACTTAGGCAGGAAAAACGAAATGCAAAGATATAGAATGGGGGACAATGCCTGGCTCGAGAGAAAGTGCCAGGCATTGATCTTGGAGATCTTGGAGTCCTCGTGGACAACAAGTTAAACATGAGCCAACAATGTGATGTGGTGGCAAAAAAAGCCAATGGGATTTTGGCCTGCATTAATAGGAGCCTAGTGTCTAGATCTAGGAAAGTAATGCTACCCCTCTATTCTGCTCTGGTTAGACCACATCTTGAATATTGTGTCCAATTCTGGGCACCACAATTCAAGAAAAATATTGACAAGCTGGAATGTGTCCAGAGGAGGGCGACTAAAATGATCAAGGGTCTGGAGAACAAGCCCTATGAGGAGCGGCTTAAGGAGCTGGGCATGTTTAGCTTGAAGAAGAGAAGGCTGAGAGGACATATGATAGCCATGTATAAATATGTGAGAGGAAGCCACAGGGAGGAGGGAGCGAGCTTGTTTTCTGCTTCCTTCGAGACTAGGACGCGGAACCAGAAGAGAGGAGATTCCATCTGAACATGAGGAAGAACTTCCTGACTGTGAGAGCCGTTCAGCAGTGGAACTCTCTGCCCCGGAGTGTGGTGGAGGCTCCTTCTTTGGAAGCTTTTAAGCAGAGGCTGGATGGCCATTTGTCAGGGGTGATTTGAATGCAATATTCCTGCTTCTTGGCAGGGGGTTGGACTGGATGGCCCATGAGGTCTCTTCCAACTCTTTGATTCTATGATTCTATGATTCTATGATAGAGGGAGCTCATCCGCCTCTCGCCGGATTCGAACCTGCAACCTGTCGGTCTTCAGTCCTGCCGGCACAGGGGTTTAACCCGCTGCACCATCGGGGGATCCTTGGGATCTATTGAAACACTATGAATATATGACTCTATTAAGTTTCAAAATAATTTTCAAATTTGACAGTCTGTTTTAAATTTTTAAGACACTAAATTTATTCATTTTTTAATTTGTGAAAACCTAATTTAAGTCAAATTTGATTATGAGGCATCTTTCACTTGAGTCAAAGCATTCTGGAAGACACGCATGAGCTTGAGGCTCCCACCACTTCAGCTATTTTTCAACAGCCTTGTTAATGTTTACCAAAAATGAAAATTTCATTCCAGGTTTTGGTGTGCCAGCCATCTTCTAAACTTAGAATCTTGATCTTGATCTCAATCTTTCCCCTTTTTTATCCTTTTTGAAGTTGCAGTTCATATTATTCATCTCACAGACCGTTAGGACACCCTTTGTTCTCTACATCTTTCGACATCCACAGACCCGGATCTGGAGAATTAGAAGATCCGGCACGTGATAGGATCAGATGGAGTCCGTGTTGGAAAAGGGGGTGAGGTGGCAGTGAAGCATTTTGTCCTCTTCCCATTGAGGTCAAAATGACACAATGACATTCTGAGACAAATGATGATGTGTTGCTCAATTGCAAGCCCCACCTCTTCCATTCAACGAACTCTCCATAAATAGCAGGGATCTGGACATCACCCTTCATCTGATCTTGCAAGCAACTTCTCCTCCATCAGATCATCCAGCCAAACCCTCACCATGAGGGCCATTTTCCTTGCAGTCGCGGTTCTCCTGCTGGTCGCCGTAGCCATTGAAGGTAACTGGGGAAGGAATTCACTTACATATCTTGTATGGATGGCAGTGTTGGTATATATGTCTCCTGTAATCCTTTCTAACCCAAGGGACCAGAAGTCCCACAGTCTTGGAAAAGTTGCTTTTTTTGGATTGAAATTTTCTAGGTTCCTCTAACTTACAATTCTGGAAAGGTAATCCAACAGAGTAACACTTCCTAGTTCTGTATTATCACTTGAATCTTAGAGATCTTCTAGAAATATAATGGATGGATGTTGAGAAGTGCTGGGTGGATGAACTTTTTGTATTCTTAATGCTGTTCTGGAAGGGGAGAAGTGCCCTTTAAGACTGAATCTACTGACATAATCTAGTGTGCTCCAGAGCTGGCCAAGATAAAGCATGAACGTTATCTGAGTCCAGGTGGCTAGGTCAGACAGTGCATTAGGATCACTGCTGCCACCATTTTGGCATCAAAAATCAGCTTCTTGGAAGAGTCTTTTCTGGCAATATCACTTCTGATTTGGGGTCACAATAGTGTCGCCAGTCAATGTAATCAGCAGAGGTGAAATTGCCAGCAAGGCTCTGCTGGTGAACTGCTTCTAGCCAGTGGTGGGTCTCTTTGACTTGAGGACACTAGTTCAGTCTGGTTCCAACCCAATCCCATTGTCCAGGATTGTTCTGGATCTCCCTGGAAGCCCTGCAGCAAATCGTGGCTCCTCTTGCACTAGATTAACTGCTGGAAGCTGTGCTTCTGCTGCAAAACCAGCCATGCATCATTTAAGCTTCTTGCAACAGCTGAAAAGTGGGTCCAATTTATTGGGTATGAGTAGACACAACCTGCAAATGTGAGTAGATCAATAGGTACCGCTCCGGCGGGAAGGTAACGGCGCTCCATGCAGTCATGCCAGCCACATGACCTTGGAGGTGTCTACAGACAACGCTGGCTCTTCGGCTTAGAAATGGAGATGAGCACCACACCCCAGAGTCAGACATGACTGGACTTAATGTCAGGGGACTACCTTTACCTTTACCTTAGACACAACCTAAGACAACCAAAGGTTGGCAACCAAAGTCTGGAAGCTGACCACAAAATTGCACTAGATGACTTGCAAATGCTTAAAGAAGTTCCATTGGAAGCTGACCGTACAATCACGTTAGAGAAGTTCTCTCTGAGGGCCCTTCCACACAGCCATATAACCCAGAATATCAAGGTACAATAATCCACAATATCTGCTTTGAACGGGAATATCTGAGTCCTCACTGCCATATTATATCCCAGTTCAAAGCAGATAATGTGGGATTTTATTCAGCTGTGTGGAAGGGACCTAAGAATCTCTAAACCATCCAAGACAACTTTGTGGTCATTCTCTGGTGGATGTTGACTACTGAGGGCCCTTCCACACAGTCATATAACCCAGAATATCAAGGTACAATAATCCACAATATCTGCTTTGAACTGGAATATCTGAGTCCTCACTGCCATATTATATCCCAGTTCAAAGCAGATAATGTGGGATTTTATTCAGCTGTGTGGAAGGGGCCCAAGAATATCTAAACCATCCAAGGCAACTTTGTGGTCATTCTCTGGTGGGTGTTGACTACTGAGGGCCCTTCCACACAGTCATATAACCCAGAATATCAAGGTACAATAATCCACAATATCTGCTTTGAACTGGAATATCTGGGTCCACGCTGCCATACATTCCACGTCAGAGCTGATAATGTGGGATTTTATTCAGCTGTGTGGAAGGGGCCTAAGAATATCTAAACCCTCCAAGGCAACTTTGTGGTCATTCTCTGGTGGATGTTGACTACTGAGGGCCCTTCCACAGAGTCATATAACCCAGAATATCAAGGCAGAAAATCCCACAATATCTGCTTGGAACTGGGTAATCTGAGTCCACACTGTCATATATTCCACTTCAAAGCGGACAATGTGGGATGTTATTCAGCTGTGTGGAAGGGGCCTGGGTCATTCTGGAGGACCTAGACCCCTTCCACATAGGTGTATAAAATCCCACATTATCTGCTTTGACCTGGGTTATATAGTAGTGTGGACCCTGATAACCCAGTTCAAACCTAATGTGGGTTATCTGCCTTGATATTCTGGGCTAAATGGTTGTGTTGAAGGGCAATATTCATCAAATCTGCAAATAATCAAATTCACAAATGCGGATAATAATAAATGTACAGCTCTCATTAGCCCTACATTTTGGACTTAAAAATTCAGAACTAGATAATAACAGTTGTTCATCCCAGCTTTTGACTGTTTCTTCTAGTCTTGTATCAGAGAAGATTTTGAAGTCTTCAGCATGTATGAAATGAAGCTGAAATGCCAGGGCATCCAGGCTGTTTCAGATAGGCATTGCCTAACTATGTGCTCCTTGTTGATAGGTGGTAACCCATGAAACTCTACCAATTCTTTGGTAGAGTTTAAAAATAGAAAAGAGGGCATGGGGTGCCTTTCCCATACTGATTTGACAAGGAAGGGATGTAACCCATGAAAATGAAAATCACAGGATTTGGGCTCATGGTGTGGCCTAAATCTCGAGAGGAACCGGGATTTGCCCTGCCTGGAAGGGCCCCCAGAATAAACTCTTGCCTTTTGCTATTCTAGTCAGGAAAGGAGATGGGTCCTTTTTTGAGAAGAGTTAAGGTACAATAATCAGATTGATCTATGGATTAGTCAACCTTTTTGGCCTGATTTTTGGACTGAAATTTCTAGATTTATTCATGAGTGCATACAGTAACCTGAGGACAAAAGATGAAAGCGGGAGAAGGAAAGGGTAACTGGAGCACTTTAAACGCAGTCAGGAAAGTGGGACAGAAGAGAATAAAGCTGCCAAGAGCAGAAAGATGAGCATAGCTCCTCTTGCAAATCTTTCTAATCCTGAAATGAACTAATCCAAGCCTTCTCTTTTGCAGCTACACCACCCAAATGTGGTCACTGTCATGGCGGCTGTGCCAAACATTGCCCGTATGGTGTGAACTACGCCTTGAACTGTGCTTGTACTGACTTCAGACATGGATATCATTGCTGCCGCCTGCCGATGGCACCTCCGCCTCCGCCGCCACCACCTCCCCCTCCCCCTCCTCCTCCCCCTCCACCACCTCCTCCTCCACCTCCTCCTCCACCACCACCACCTCCTCGACCACATCCTAAATATCACTGGAGACCAGCCTATCATCACAAAGGTTGAATGTAGAGGGGTTGGGCATGACAGCCAGCAATCTTTGGTGCTTGGAAAAGAAATACTCGTTTCCTCTTTTGAAATAATAAAAGAGTGGCGCAGCCACAATCATTTTCAGCATGTGTCTCCTTGTTTTGAATTGCAACCACTTCGGTTCCTTATGTCACTTTTTTGTCTTAATCTTTTCTAGAACTCCCCTTGAACACATCTTTTGGGATATACTTGTCCAACCTGAGCCATTCATGTAACTAGGAGTGCATCTACACTGTAGAATTAATGCAGTTTGACATCACCGCCATAGCTCATTGTGATAGAACTACGGGAGTTATACTCTTACAACTCCCAGAAGAGCTGGTGTCTTACCAAACTATGATTCCCAGGATTCCATAGAATTGAGCAATGGCAGGAAAAATGGTGCAGATGCACCCTCACATCAAACTGGAGTTGAAAGCCAACATAATTGTTGGACCTAATGTTGGGGAAAATGATCCTGTAGAACCTGGTTCATATTGTTCATTCGTTCAGTCGTCTCCGACTCTTCGTGACCTCATGGACCAGCCCACGGCAGAGCTCCCTGTCGGTCGTCACCACCCCCAACTCCTTCAAGGTCAGTCCAGTCACTTCAAGGATGCCATCCATCCATCTTGCCCTTGGTCGGCCCCTCTTCCTTTTCCCTTCCACTTTCCCCAGCATAATTGTCTTCTCTAGGCTTTGCTGTCTCCTCCTGGTTCATACTTTCATTAAAAAAATACTATAGTTCTGCTCCATGTAGGTTGAGTATCCCTTGCTGTCCAACCAATGAAATAATGAAACCACTTGTAGGACTTGGTATGGAATGTGGACAGCATCATTCAACTGTTACATTTCTCTTTGTGGTGTGCAATGGGAAAGAGGGGAGGGACCTGGTGTGGGAGGAGATGGGACAGTTGGTCTCTTCCAGACCTTGCCTCCAATTTCCATTGGGCAAAAACACTGGAGTCCCCGAGAGAAACTCATCTAAATGGTTTGCTCCCAGGCTGGCCATCTTCAAGAAAGTTAACAGAAGGGTTTCTATCTCCAAGCTGTGTGACCTCCGAAGAGGGCAAAAACCCCCGAAGCCAACCTTGAAAATAGTCTCTTTTCAAAATGCAGCAAAGCTTAGGCTGGAAGAGTGAAGTGGACAATAATAATAGAGTTAGATAGTTTGAGTACCCTTCGTGTTGTCAACCGATACTCTAAAGATGTATTGTCGAAGGCTTTCATGGCAGGAATCACTGGGTTGCTGTAGGTTTTTTCGGGCTATATGGCCATGGTCTAGAGGCATTCTCTCCTGACGTTTCGCCTGCATCTATGGCAAGCATCCTCTGAGGATGTTTGCCATAAATGCAGGCAAAACGTCAGGAGAGAATGCCTCTAGACCATGGCCATATAGCCCGAAAAAACCTACAACAACCCACTCTAAAGATGTTTCGCCACCTTCTTCTCATGAGTTTCTTGTAGCCTTTCAAGATGTAGCTAGGTTGGATCAGCACCTTGAGTAAGTGTCTCAGCTTAGAATGTAGAATCATAGAGTTGGAAGAGACCTCATGGGCCACCCAGTACAAGAAACAGGAAAATTGCAGTCAAAGCACCCCTGACAGGTGGCCACACAGCCTCTGCTTCAAAGCCTCCAAAGAAGGAGTCTCCACCACACTCCGGAGCAGAGAGTTCCACTGCTAAACAGCTCTCACAGTTTTTCCTCATGTTCAGGTGGAATCTCCTTTCCTGTAGTTTGAAGCCATTGCTCCATTGAGTCCTAGTCTCCAGGGCAGAAGAACACAAGCCTACTCCTTCCTCCCTATGTCTTCCATTCACATATTTATACATGGCCCTCATCACATCTCCTCTCAGCCTTCTCTTTTGCAGGCTAAGCATGCCCAGGTCTTTAAGCCACTCCACATAGGGTTCATTCTCAAGACCCTTGCTCATTTTGGTCACTGTCCTCTGGACACATTCCAGCTTGGTTCCTTTCTCCAAATCATTTCTCCAAATCACAGCTCTATAACCTTAGTCACCTCTAGACTGGTTTACTGCAATGCACTCTACATGGGGCTGCCCTTGAAAACGGCTCGGAAATTGGGCGGCAGCCAGGTTGTTAACTGGGGCTTCTTACTGGGAGTGGTCAACCCTCCTGTTCAAGGAGCTCCACTGGTTGCCATTAATTTTCCGGACCCAATTCAAGGTTCAGGTTCTTACCTACAAAGCCCTGAACGGTTTGGGACCCGCCTACCTGCGTGACCCCATCTCTGTATACGAACCCACATGATCTCTTTGATCATCTGGAGAGGCCCTGCTCTCGATCTCACCTGCATCGCAGGCGCGATTGGTGGGGATGAGAGAGAGGGCCTTTTCGGTGGTGGCCCCTCAACTCTGGAACTCACTCCCTAAGGACATCAGGCAGGACCCAACTCTGGCAGTCTTTAGGAGGAGTTTGAAGATGTGGTTGTTCCAGTGTGCCTTCCCAGAATAATGATCCCATAGCACTTTGTCCTCCAAAGCACTATACATATTAGGTCTGCTTGTACGTTTTTCACAAACACCACTTTCACCTTTTCGCCCATGTCCTGGCATCATTTCCAATTTTAACTTTTGGTCTTCCCACTGTTTTTATGTTTTTAATTGTGCGTTGTCTTATTGTTAATTGTTGCATATTTTATTGTCTATGTTTTTTATTTTAATTGCTTGTATTGTTGATATTATTGCCTGTATTGTTGTATTTGGGCTCGGCCTCATGTAAGCCGCACCGAGTCCCTTGGGGAGATGGTAGCGGGGTACAAATAAAGTGTTATTATTATTATTATTATTATTATTATTATTATTATTATTATTAGTGTCTACTCCTTAAACCAAGATCCACTCTAAAATCTTTCTCCACCCCTCTGGTTGCACAACACACAAGGACAGTTCCAGTTTCCTATCCTTCATCACTGTACTCCTCATGTCTCCCCTTCCTACAATACTTGACAGGGGAACCAATTTAACACACTACCCAAGCCAATTGTCAAGTCCCCCCCCCCCCCATAACAGTGTAGGGTAGGGTAGGCAAACAAAGAAACAAAAAACAAGAAAGGGGGCATTCTTATCCTGACCTAAAGCAGGCAGAAAACCTCCTCTGTAGTTGAGGCAAGAGGGTATGTTTAAGAATTCCAGACAAGAGGGAATGTAGGCTCAATGGTCCTCCATGTGGCTTGAAGCAATGAGAAGAAATCGGATTATCTGAAATCATAGAATCATAGAATCAAAGAGTTGGAAGAGATCTCATGGGCCATCCAGTCCAACCCCATTCTGCCAAGAAGCAGGAATATTGCGTTCAAATCACCCCTGAAAGATGGCCATCCAGCCTCTGTTTAAAAGCTTCCAAAGAAGGAGCCTCTACCACACTCCGGGGCAGAGAGTTCCACTGCTGAACGGCTCTCACAGTCAGGAAGTTCTTCCTCATGTTCAGATGGAATCTCCTCTCTTGTAGTTTGAAGCCATTGTTCCGCGTCATAGTCTCCATGGAAGCAGAAAACAAGCTTGCTCCCTCTTCCCTGTGGCTTCCTCTCACATATTTATACATGGCTATCATATCTCCTCTCAGCCTTCTCTTCTTCAGGCTAAACATGCCCAGCTCCTTAAGCCCCTCCTCGTAGGGCTTGTTCTCCAGACCCTTGATCATTTTAGTCTCCCTCCTCTGGACACATTCCAGCTTGTCAATATCTCTCTTGAATTGTGGTGCTCAGAATTGGACACAAATATTCCAGGTGTGGTCTAACCAAAGCGGAATAGAGCATGGGTAGCATGACTTCCCTAGATTTAGACACTATGCTCCTCTTGATGCAGGCCAAAATCCCATTGGCTTTTTTTGCCGCCACATCACATTGTTGGCTCATGTTTAACTTGTTGTCCACGAGGACTCCAAGATCTTTTTCACACGTACTGCTCTTGAGCCAGGCATCCCCCATTTTGTATCTTTGCATTTCGTTTTTCCTGTCAAAGTGGAGTATCTTGCATTTGTCACTGTTGAACTTCATTTTGTTAGTTTTGGCCTATCTCTCTAATCTGTCAAGATCGTTTTGAATCCTGCTCCTGTCCTCTGGACTATTGGCTATCCCTCCCAATGTGGTGTCGTCTGCAAACTTGATGATCCTGCCTTCTAACCCTTCATCTCAGTCATTAATAAAGATGTTGAAATGATTGCAATCTGAATTGTTTGGGATGGGTGCAGGATTTGGGAGACCTATATTTGCATAAACATACAGAATGAGATATTGTGGAGATGGGACTCAAGTCTAAACATTACATTTATGCTTCATATACACAAGATGGAACATGTCCAGATAAAGGCAACAACAATGATCAAGGATCTGGAAACCATGACTTTTTCTGAAGAGCGGCTTAAAGAGCTGGGTATGTTTAGCTTAGAGAAGAGACGGTTGAGAGGGAACATAAGTTCCATGTTTAAATACTTGAAAGGACATCATTTCTAAGATGTAGCAGGCTTGTTTTCTGCTGCTCTAGAGACTAGGGCCCCTTGCATATAGCTGAATAAAATCCCACATTTTCTGCTTTGAACTGGAATATATCGCAGTGTGGACTCAGATAACCAAGTTCAAAGCAGATACTGTGTGATTTCTGCTTTGATATTCTGGGTTATAGGGTGGTGTGGAAGGGCCCTAAGACATGGAGCAATGGATTCAAACTGCAGGTGAAGAGATTCCATCTCAACATCAGGAAGAAGTTCCTAATGATAAGAAGTACTTGACAGTGAAATATGATACCTGGGAGTCTGATCGAGTCTCCTTCGGAGACTTTTTAGCAGAGGCTGGATGGCCATCTATCAAGAGTGCTTTGATTGTGTTTTCCTCCATGACAGATGGGGGTGGGACTGGATGGTCCTTTTAACTGTATGATTCTACTAGGTAAAGGTTTCTGTTCTGGTACAGCTGTATCAGGAGCTCCAATTTTGTTTGCTTTGCATTGAATGTTTGTTTGCAGTCCTAAGTTTCAGAGACTCTGCAGATAGGTGGCTTCTTTTGGTTGCTGTTATAGGGCAAGCCACCTGTCCCTCATCGTTGAGTTTGGTCCCACTCCTTGTTCAGGACAATTGGGAAGGGAAGGGGGCCATTTTTCTGTTAGTCTCAGCTAGGAAGTCAATGTACAGGACGTGTACAGACTTTCTCCTGTACAAGGGCTTCAACCCTTAAGACTTCCTGGGGGAGAATGGTCTTAAGAGCATCTAAAGATTCCCAAAGGTTCCAGGGAAACAGCCTTACAGCCCTGAGGAATTTCGGAGGGAATAACAGCTTTAAACATCAAGAACTCCAGCTAAGTGACTACAGGCCTACTGGTACGTCCACTCGGTCCTTGAGACGCAGTTCAGCCCAGTAGTGGATCCACATCAGTCAGGTCTAGGTTCACAGTTAGCCTGGGAGGAGCTAGAAAGGGATTTTCCTTGGAAGTAAAGTAAAGTAACAGTTAGAAGCCATCAGTTGTTTGAAGCCTGGAAGCATTTGTTTAACCTTTGAAGACAAAAGAAGTTTCTGTTTAATTGTTCATCAATAAAAGACTTTGTTGTATTTAAGCTCAAGCCTTCTAAAGACTGTTTAACGGGGGAAAATTCTCTAAGGACTTCTCTTTGGGGCCCCTGGCTTCCCGTTGGGCTAAAGTTGCACGTCCTGTTTTAAAAGCACTTCGTTTCAAGCCCAGCGGCGACAGAACAGTTTCCCCTAACATTAAGTCCAGTCTTGTTGGACTCAGGAGGTTGGAGCTCATCTCCATTTCTAAGCTGAAGAGCCAGCATTGTCCATAGACACCTCCAAGGACATATGGCTGTCATGATTGCATGGAGTGCCGTTACCTTCCCGCCGGAGCGGTACCTATTGATCTACTCACATTTGCATGTTTTCAAACTGGTAGGTTAGCAGAAGCTGGGGCTAACAACGGAAGCACATCCTGCTCCCCAAATTTGAACCGGTGACCTTTTGGTCAGCAAGTTCAGCAGCTCAGCGGTTTAACCCACTGTGCCACCAGGGGCTCCTACTATTCTATGATTCTACTTTTGTATACCATATAAATATAACCTGAAGTTTATTTATTTATTTATTTATTTATTTAAAACATTTATATTCCACCCTTCTCACCCCGAAGGGGACTCAAAGCGGAGCACAGCATATACACGGCAAACATTGAATGCCTGGATACAATACATAAACATTAAAAAACATTTATCAAAATATTAAAATACACCATTTAAAATAACACCATTTAAAACCACCCTAGCCATCCGCATCAAATCCAATTGCCCTGTCATCTTTCCCATTGCCGTTTCATTGCCCTGTCCCGAAAGCTTTGTCCCACAGGCAAGTTTTTACCATCCTTCTAAAGGACTGGAGGGAGGGGGCCGCCCTGATCATAGAATCATAGAATCAAAGAGTTGGAAGAGACCTCACGGGCCATCCAGTCCAAACCCATTCTGCCAAGAAGCAGGAGTATTGCATTCAAATCACCCCTGACAGATGGCCATCCAGACTCTGTTTAAAAGCTTCCAAAGAAGGAGCCTCCACCACACTCCGGGGCAGAGAGTTCCACTGCTGAACAGCTCTCACAGTCAGGAAGCTCTTCCTCATGTTCAGATGGAATCTCCTCTCTTGTAGTTTGAAGCCATTGTTCCGTGTCCTAGTCTCCAAGGAAGCAGAAAACAAGCTTGCTCCCTCCTCCCTGTGGCTTCCTCTCACATATTTATACATGGCTATCATATCTCCTCTCAGCCTTCTCTTCTTCAGGCTAAACATGCTCAGCTCCTTAAGCCACTCCTCATAGGACTTGTTCTCCAGACCCTTGATCATTTTAGTCGCCCTCCTCTGGACACATTCCAGCTTGTCAATATCTCTCATGAATTGTGGTGCCCAGAATTGGACACAATATTCCAGGTGTGGTCACCAGAGAGTTCCATAGCCGGGGAGCAATCACCGAGAAGGCCCTGAAACATATAATTTCTGAACAAAAATATTATTTTTCCATAGAAAATGAAGTTTCCTGTAATGGGAAAGATGTCCATGGCACAAAACCACCAACTGCAAATTTTGCTGACAATAAATTTTGCAGTGTGAAATTTTTCATCAGTCCAAGTTTCTTCGAACAAAAATTTCTGACACTCAGAAAAATATTTTTCTGTCCATTTTTTTTGGGGGGGGGATATTTTTGAGATATTCTTTCCATCCATCCTTCTCATATTTAGTAGATTGAGGCCCCTTCCACACAGCTGAATAAAATTCTACATTATCTGCTTTGAACTGGAATATATGACAGTGTAAACTAAGATATCCCAGTTCAAAGCAGAGATCCCCAAGAGCCAACCTCCTGCCATGTCGGAAGGCACAATCAAAGCTCCCCCAGCAGACAACCTCTGCGGAAAAGCCTTCAGAGAAGGAAACTTCACCACACTCAGAGGCAGCCTATGCCACTCTCTAACAGCTCTTACTCTCAGGAAGTTCTTCTTAATCTTTTCAGTTGAATCATTTTCCCTGCCATTTGAACTCATTGCTCCCTTGTGCCCTGGCCTCTAGAGCAGCAGAAAGTCAGTTTTCCTCCTCTTCTTCCTCAATGGGACACCCTTTGAAATCTTGAAATATTGTTCTCGTGTTCCCTTTCTACCTTCTCTTCTCCCAGCTAAATATCCCCAGGAGGAAAGGAGGAAGGAAAAAGAGAAGGAAGGGAGGGAGAGAAGGATGGATGGAGGGTGGGAAGACAAAAGGGAAGGATGGACAAAACGGTGGAAAGGAAAAAGGGAGGGAGAAAGAGGGAGGTAAGGAAGGGAGGGAGGGAGGGAAGGAGGAAGGAAAAAGAAGAGGAAGCAAAAAAATAGGACTTTGAGAGAGAGGAGGGCCCGAGAAAAGAACCCAAGGGTTTTCCCATACCTGATGTAGATGTTGGAGAAGTTAATATGGGAAGACTAATTTGCTCGGTGAAACTTATTTCCCAGTTAATGAGATTAAGAGTACATGCTTAAACAGATTACCCTTAAGAACATAAGAAAGACATAAACAGGAGCAAGGGAGGGGGGGCGTCTAGTCTAGTATCTGATTTCAGACAGTGGTCAATGTCTGCTAAATTACTATAAAGCATGGAGCTTCCTAGAATTGGAAGACCTAAAGATCTTCCATTGTGAACTGGTAACCTTAAGGTTGGATTTCTGCAAAGCGGTGTATATAGAACTATTTCTGTACCAAATTCGGAAACTCCAGTTAGTTCAAAATATGGCAGTCAGATTGATTAAGGGTACATCTAGGAGTGAGCATAGTCCCTTCGAGACAGCCCTATAGCCCAGAATATCCAGGCGGAAAATCCTACATTTTCTGCTTTGAACTGGGATATATGGCAGTTTGGACTCAGATAATCCAGTTCAAAGCAGATATTGTGGGATTTTCTGCCTTGATATTTTGAGCTATAGGGCTGTGTGGAAGAGCCCCATATCACACCCATAGCAAACTCATTCCACTGGTTACCAATTAATTTCTGGGCAAAGTATGAAGTATTATAGCTTATAATAATAATAATATGATAATAATTTAATGTTTGTATCCTGTCACCACCTCCCCGAGGGGTCTCAGGGTGACTTTCATGGGGATTAGCCCAATCAAATATAGATTAAAACATTAAAACATAACACAAATAGAATTTATAAAAGCATCATCATAAATAACATAAAATAACATCAATAACAGCCAATAGCCTGACAGAATAATCAAATACTGAAACACGGGTGGGCAGGGACTTGTGCAATAAAGTTGTAGGAACAGGGCAGTTGGAAAAAGTGCAGGAGTCGAGTGATAAATTAGTTCTGGAAGGTCAGTATCAGTCGGAACACTATATACAGAGGACAGAAGTGCAGGGGCCAATTATTAAATTATGGTTGAGGGGTCACAAATATCTAATGAACTGAATTATCTAATGAATTATCTAACGACACCAAATTGGGAGGGAGAGCCAATACTCCAAAGGACAGGAGCAGAATTCAAAAAGATCTTGACAGATTAGAGAGATGAATGTCCAAAACTAACAAAACGAAGTTCAACAGGGAAAAATGCAAGATACTCCACTTAGGCAGAAAAAACAAAATGCAAAGATACAGAATGGGGGACAATGCCTGGCTCGAGAGCAGTTCGTGTGAAAAAGATCTTGGAGTCCTCGTGGACAACAAGTTAAACATGAGCCAACAATGTGATGTGGTGGCAAAAAAACGCCAATGGGATTTTGGCCTGCATCAATAGGAGCATAGTGTCTAGATCTAGGGAAGTAATGCTACCCCTCTATTCTGCTTTGGATAGACCACACCTGGAATATTGTGTCCAATCCTGGGCACCACAGTTCAAGAGAGATATTGACAAGCTGGAATGTGTCCAGAGGAGGGAGACTAAAATGATCAAGGGTCTGGAGAACAAGCCCTATGAGGAGTGGCTTAAGGGGCTGGGCATGTTTAGCCAGAAGAGAAGGCTGAGAGGAGACATGATAGCCATGTATAAATATGTGAGAGGAAGCCACAGGGAGGAGGGAGCAAGCTTGTTTTCTGGTTCCTTGGAGACTAGGACGCGGAACAATGGCTTCAAACTACAAGAGAGGAGATTCCTGCTTCTTGGCAGAATGGGTTTGGACTGGATGGCCCATGAGGTCTCCTCCAACTCTTTGATTCTATCATTCTATGAACTGTTTAGTCAAATGCACACATCCATGTTTTCAGGTATTTGCGAAAAGTGGACAGGGTGAGCACCAGTCTAATCTCCCTGGGGTGGGAATTCCAGAGCCGGGGCGCCACTACTGAGAAGGCCCTCTCCCTCACTCCCACCAACCGTGCTTGTTGCGGACATGGAAGCGAGTGAAGGGCCTCACACAGGTTCATACGAGATGATGCTATCATGAAGATAGGCAGGTCCTGAACCATTTAGGACTTTGTAGATGATAACCTGCAGCTTGAATTGAGACTGAAAACTTTTCAGCAGCCAGTTTAAACAGGGGGGTTGACCGCTCCCTATAATTTGCTCCAGTTAACAACTTGGCCGCCGACCTTTGCACCAACTGCAATTTCTGGGTTGTCTTCAAAGGCAGCTCCACGTAGAGCGCATTACAGTAGTCCAATCTGGAGGTAACTAAGGCATGGACCACCATGGCCTAGTCAGACTTCACCATTAAAGTCCTACATGGTTTTGTTCAATATGATCTGAAACTTGCGAAACAATACCCATCTTAGCTATGAAATTTTCATATTTGGTACATGTTACAGGAACAAAGCCCATATTTGAACCACATGTGCATTGAGTTGTGGTAGGTTTTTCTTCTAGAACATGGCCATACGGCCCAAAAAACCTACAACAACCCAGTGATTCCAGCCATGAAAGCCTTCAACAATATACATGTGCATTTTCAAAATAATAATAATAATAATAATAATAATAATAACTTTATTTATACCCCACTACCATCTTCTAAGGGACTCAGTGAGGCTTACATGAGGCCGAGCCCAAAGTACATCAACAGTAAAAGCAATAAGAAAACAATCAATACAACAGTTAAAATAAATCTCATAAACAAAAGTAAACAATAGACAGTAACAATAATGTTGTTGTTCATTCGTTCAGTCGTCTCCGACTCTTCGTGACCTCGTGGACCAGCCCACGCCAGAGCTCCCTGTCGGCCGTCACCACCCCAGTAACAATAATAACAATAATAACAAGCACTTAAAACCTATGGCTGGGCCAAATGTAATAATTTAAAATTTAAAAATAATGCTGGACATGGACAAGGTAGGATATAACTGGGATAGAGTTTTCAGGTAGAGATGGGGCATGCAGACAATCCTAAATCAGGGATAAAGTGCATTTAGGGACATATTGCTGGGGGTATTTCCTTATTCTGGGAAGGCACACTGGAACAACCACTTTTTCAGGCTCCTCCTAAAGACTGCCAGAGTTGGGGCATGTCTGATGTCCCCGGGAAGCAAGTTCCAGAGTCGAGGGGCCACCACCAAGAAGGCCCTCTCCCTTGTCCCCACCAATCATGCCTATGACACAGGTGGGACTGAAAGCAGGGCCTCTCCAGATGATCGAAGAGATCATGTGGGTTCGTACACAGAAATGTGGTCACGCAGGTAGGCAGGTCCCAAACTGTTCAGGGCTTTGTAGGTAAGAACCTGCACCTTAAATTGGGACCGGAAAATGAATGGCAGCCAATGGAGCTCCTTAAACAGGAGGGTTGACCGCTCCCTGTAAGAAGCACCGGTTAGTGACCAGGCTGCCGCCCATTGTACCAACTGAAATTTCTGGACCGTTTTGCTAGAACTATTGCATCTAGTTGAAAACGCAAAGTATACTTTAGGTGAATTATGTTTGAAAACACCTATTTTAGGGGAAAGTCTCATGTAAGTGGAATATTGTACAAAAAAAAGCCAATGGGATTTTGGCCTGCATCAATACGAGCATAGTGTCTAGGTCCAAGGAAGTAATGCTACCCCTCTATTCTGCTTTGGTTAGACCACACCTGGAATATTTTGTCCAATTCTGGGCACCACAATTCAAGAGAGATATTGACAAGCTGGAATGTGTCCAGAGGAGGGCGACTAAAATGATCAAGGGTCTGGAGAACAAGCCCTATGAGGAGCGGCTTAAGGAGCTGGACATGTTTAGCCTGAAGAAGAGAAGACTGAGAGGGGATATGATAGCCATGTATAAATACGTGAGAGGAAGCCACAGGGAGGAGGGAGCAAGCTTGTTTTTTGCTTCCTTGCAGACTAGGACACGGAACAATGGCTTCAAACAACAAGAGAGGAGATTCCATCTGAACATGAGGAAGAACTTCCTGACTGTGAGAGCCGTTCAGCTGCGGAACTCTCTGCCCCGGAGTGTGATGGAGGCTCCTTCTTTGGAAGCTATTAAACAAAGGCTGGATGGCCATCTGTCAGGGGTGATTTGAATGCAATATTCCTGCTTCTTGGCAGAATGGGGTTGGACTGGATGGCCCATGAGGTCTCTTCCAACTCTTTGATTCTATGATTCTATAAGTGGAGATAAGAAACTAGTAAAGGTAAAACATTAGAAGAATAACGCAAAATGTCGCCTTTCCAATTTGGGACAAGGACGCACTCTAACAGCATCAGTTACCGTGATGCCATAACGTCCTCTTTTCAACAATGTATGTTCAATGGACATAGTCTTTTTGATATCTTAGTACATAGCCTTTGTTAAGACAAAGGACATCGAGAAATATGGCTCTCATAAGTTAATAAGTAAAGTTGGGAGAAAACCATAGAACAGACTGTGCTGACACGGGTCATGTGGCCTTGTCAGACAATAGTCCTAATTTAGTCTTTGCATTGTTTACAGATGGAAAGATATTTAAAAATATTCATAAAATGGTCAAAATGTTTTTTTCCAAATTTTGAGAAAATGATAAAAGAAATACTGGATGGATGAGAATATTCACAGTTTGGGGTTTATTAATTTTCCACGGAGAAAACAATATTTCTACACATAATTTTCCTCTGCCAAGAAATGGTTCCTTGCACAGAAAATGTTGTAACTGGGAATCGAACTGCACGAAATTTGTATGATTTGCATTGTAAGAAATGTCTTAGCACAGGAAACAACATTTTCCATCTAGGAAATAATATTTATGCATGGAAATATTATTTTCAACACAAAAATATTATGTTTCCAGCACAGAAAAGCTGTTTTCTTCACAAAACAAATATGTACAAATTTTGCACAGAATAGGTCTTGATTTCGGAAAAAAGAAAGGCCCCTCAAGAACAATGTGAATGTCAAACACTTCCTTGTAGAGGGAAAAATGGCTAAAGTTGGTGATTGCTTTCATAGAATCATAGAATCAAAGAGTTGGAAGAGACCTCATGGGCAACATTCCAACTTGTCAATATCTCTCTTGAATTGTGGTGCCCAGAATTGGACACAATATTCCAGATGTGGTCTAACCAAAGCGGAATAGAGGGGTAGCATGACTTCCCTATATCTAGACACTAGGCTCCTATTGATGCAGGCCAAAATCCCATTGGCGTTTTTTGCCGCCACATCACATTGTTGGTTCATGTTTAACTTGTTGTCCACGAAGACTCCAAGATCCTTTTCACACATACTGCTCTCAAGCCAGGCATTATCCCCCATTCTGTATCTTTGCATTTTGTTTTTCCTGCCTAAGTGGAGTATCTTGCATTTGTCCCTGTTGAACTTCATTTTGTTAGTTTTGGCCATTCATCTCTCTAATCTGTCAAGATCCCTTTGAATCCTGCTCCTGTCCTCTGGAGTATTGACTATCCCTCCCAATTTGGTGTCGTCTGCAAACTTGATGATCCTGCCTTCTAACCCTTCATCCAAGTCATTAATGAAGATGTTGAACTGGACCGGGCCCAGGATGGAACCCTGCGGCACTCCACTTGTCACTTCTTTTGGAAGAAACCTATTTATAGGCTTGTGATAAGCCAGCTTCATAGAAAATTACTACAGTGGGGAGGTTTGCAATGGATGAATATACTCAATGGGGTTTAAGGGTTTTTGGTCACCCACTCCATATTACCAACCAATTTATGAAAATGTCTTGGATTTATGTTCCCTTTGAAAGATGTTAAATATAGTTCTTGATTGGCAGAGGTGGAGAAAGTTGCTGTTTCGCACTACAATTCCCAGACTCCCCTAGCCAATAGGATCATATATTCCAGAGCAACATACTTTTCTAAACTCTATCCACCAAATATGAGTAATTTTTTTTGGTTCTTTGGATGAATTCTTACAGAATGTTTAGAGTAATTTTAGGAGACCTTGAGGAGTTATGGTTGCAATGTTGAACCAGGAATCTAGAACACCAGAGGTAACATGCATTTACCTTACGTTTCTTTTGAATTCAGACATCAACAGGCTATATTTTTCTTATTTTTCTGAACATTCAACAAAATATGTCCTCTCCAGGAATTTTCTAGGTCCTCCAGTCAATTCTATGCTATTCTGTATTTCTGCTGGAAGTTACTATTGAGTACCATATATTCCGGCATATAAGACGACTGGGCGTATAAGACGACCCCCAACTTTTCCAGTTAAAATATAGAATTTGGGATATAAAGTCAGGAGAGAATGCTTGTAGAATATGGCCATAGAGCCCAAAAAACCTACAACAACCCAGTTATTCCTGCCACGAAAGTCTTCGACAATACAAATCATAGAAT
The DNA here is from genome assembly GCF_037176765.1 of Anolis sagrei. Classification (NCBI taxonomy): domain Eukaryota; kingdom Metazoa; phylum Chordata; class Lepidosauria; order Squamata; family Anolidae; genus Anolis; species Anolis sagrei. Next base: position 9,549,053 of record NC_090021.1, on the reverse strand, counting down.
CATAGAGTTGGAAGAGATCTCGTGGGCCATTCAGTCCAAACCCCATCTGTCAAGAAGCAGGAAAATTGTATTCAAAGCACTCCCAACAGATGGCCATCCAGCCTCTGTCTAAAAGCTTCCAAGGAAGAAGCCTTCACCACACTCCAGGGCAGAGACTTCCACTGCTGAACAGCTCTCTCTCACAATTAGGAAGTTCTTCCTCGTGTTCAGGTGGAATCTCCTTCTCTGTAGTTTGAAGCCATTGTTCCGTATCCTAGTCTCCAGGGCAGCAGAAAACAAGCTGGCTCCCTCCTCTCTACGACTTCCCCTCACATCTGGATCCATAACCCTCATCATGTCTCCTCTCTGACTTATCTTCTGAAGGCTAAACATGCTCAGCTCTTTAAGCCGCTCCTCATAGGGCTGGTTTGAAGGCATTGTTCCATTGCGTCCTAGTCTCCAGGGCAGCAGAAAACAAGCTTGCTCCCTCCTCTCTATGACTTCCCCTCACATCTGGATCCATAGCCCTCATCATGTCTCCTCTCAGACTTATCTTCTGAAGGCTAAATATGCTCAGCTCTTTAAGCCGCTCCTCATAGGGCTGGTCTGAAGGCATTGTTCCATTGCTTCCTAGTCTCCAGGGCAGCAGAAAACAAGCTGGCTCCCTCCTCTCTATGACTTCCCCTCACATCTGGATCCATAACCCTCATCATGTCTCCTCTCTGACTTATCTTCTGAAGGCTAAACATGCTCAGCTCTTTAAGCCGCTCCTCATAGGGCTGGTTTGAAGGCATTGTTCCATTGCGTCCTAGTCTCCAGGGCAGCAGAAAACAAGCTTGCTCCCTCCTCTCTATGACTTCCCCTCACATCTGGATCCATAGCCCTCATCATGTCTCCTCTCAGACTTATCTTCTGAAGGCTAAATATGCTCAGCTCTTTAAGCCGCTCCTCATAGGGCTGGTCTGAAGGCATTGTTCCATTGCGTCCTAGTCTCCAGGGCAGCAGAAAACAAGCTTACTGCCTCCTCCCTATGACTTCCTTCACCTCATGATACATAGACCTCATCATGTCTCCTCTCAGCCTTCTTTTCTGCAGGCTAAATATGCCCAGCTCTTTAAGATGCTCCTCATAGGGCTTGTTCTCCAGACCCTTGCTTGTTTTAGTCACCCTTGGATAAAGATATTGCACTGTATAATCATAGTCTAGGGATATACATTAATAAAATCTGACAGCCAATCTTGTTATGTCCAGCAAGTCAGAAAAGGTGATTTAAGTCACCAATACTCTAATTTTTGCAAATTTTGAATGTGTGCAAAAAGCCATTCCGAACCCAATTTTGACTGACTTGCAGATGTCTGCTTAACATGGTAGCAAAGCAATGCTTTCTGGGAAGCCTGCAAACTTTCACCGAGCGCCTTTTGTTTCACAACAAGAATTTGGGCCAGGTCTTTCTGCTTCTGTGAGTTCCGTCAAAGACCTTAATCATCATTCTGATCTTTTCTCTCTTATTCTTCTCTTCTGAGGTGTGCTTGACATTTATGAACTCGTGGGCAGTTACAGTCCCACTTATCTATTCCATCTTTTTGGAACTGTAGAGCCGGATGTAGAGGGTGGCAAATTCCGGATTGGGGCGCCAAGGGAACTCTGCGGGGAACGGGTGGGAAGTGTTCCATGAAGTCTTTTCCATTCAATCTTTGGATAATACCTTGTTCAATGGAGGAGGAACATCTAGGAGGAACCATCTGGGTCATGATGCCATGGGGCGGGGGTGATCCAGGACAATGCACAATTGCTCCGCCTTCCCTCAAAACTCCTCCCTTCCATTCACCTGACTCCCCATAAATACCAGAGGTCCAAGCTGAGTTCTTCATCCGATCTTCCGAACAATTTCTCCATCGGATCATCTGTGGTCGGGACTCACCAAGAGAGATCCGGACCAGACCCCCCACCATGAGGGGCATCCTACTTGCCCTCGTGGCAGTTCTAACGGCTGCTGTGGTCACTGAAGGTAATCCATTTGGAGGGAACTCATGGGTGGGGTGGAAAATGGGTTGGATGCAATGAGAGCATGCTTGGAGAGCTCCAAGGATTCCCCAGGCAGAAGGATCCAAGCTGTAGCCTGAAATAAGAAATAGACTTCTGGATTAGAAGTTTCTTGAGATGCCTTCAAAGGTGAAGGTTGTGAGAAGAGAATTTCTTTGGAGAGAAGGGGGAACTGGGCTTCTCCTTAATGCTTTATAGCAGGGAAAATGTCTCTGTAGAAGGGGAAAGCCAACTGCTGCAACCAGGACTGAAGTATTTTAAAGCTTTACTCATACTGCATAATTATCGCATTTTGACATGACATCAAGTGCCATGATTCAATGCTATGAAATTCTGGAATTTGTAGTTTGGTGTGATATTGACCCTTCTCTGTTGGAGAGCTCTACTGCCACTACTACAAATTCCATAACACCATAGGATGAGGTTGTTGTAGGTTTTTTCAGGCTATATGGCCATGGTCTAGAGGCATTCTCTCCTGACGTTTCACCTGCATCTATGGCAAGCATCCTCAGAGGTACCTCTGAGGATGCTTGCTATACATGCAGGCGAAACGTCAGGAGAGAATGCCTCTAGACCGTGGCCATATAGCCCAAAAAAACCTACAACAACCCAGTGATTCCGGCCATGAAAGCCTTCGACAATACCATAAGATGAAACTATGGCAGTTAAAATGGCATAAACCCTTAGATTGGGGCCCAGTTGCATAAGTTTCCAAACATTGGTGATTGTACTTGTTTGGGCCATTGCATAGCAAATGTTTTCAGTTCACAGTTGAATAAAAGGAGTTCGTAAGCTTTCAGTTTTTGGAGCCATGTGTAACCTAAAGCTTTATAGCTGCTGTTGTTAAAACAGTGTATATATCTCCAACTACACAGCAATCTGAGTAAGTGCTTCTTCTCAATCCACTGAGTAACAAGTCTGAAAGCTTGACTGCTCTTCTAACGAAAGCAATATTAGCTGTGGATAAAATTGGGGACATGAAAATTAGTTGAACGCTATTGAACATCATTATAAGCAAGTTAAATGCAACCTTGTTGTGTTTAGCTTCTTGTGTTCATAAGCACAAATACTTTACAGTTCTAAATCCTATTGCTAGCTGGGATTATAGTACAGGAATTGAATCAATGTATTGTCGAAGACTTTCATGGCCGGAATCACTGGGTTGTTGTAGGTTTTTTTGGGCTATATGGCCATGGCCTAGAGGCATTCTCTCCTGACGTTTCGCCTGCATCTATGGCAAGCATCCTCACTACCTCTGAGGATGCTTGCCATAGATGCAGGCGAAACATCAGGAGAGAATGCCTCTAGACCATGGCCATATAGCCTGAAAAAACCTACAACAACCCAGGAATTTAATCCTTTGGCTTCACCAATGGGCAAACTCACAATTCAACAACTGAGTCAATGGATCAACTCTAGTTGGGACTAACCAACAAGGATCCACCCAGGCAGTTGCGTATTCTTTGAAAGTAATTGTTTGCAAAGCTCTCAATAAGTGTGCAGCCAGCCCTTCACATTTATATAATTCAAATTTTCAGCTTTGATTAATTTCTAAATTTAATTAATATAGTCTCTCTAGGAATCTCTGGGTCAGTGGTTCTCAACCCGTGGGTCCCCAGCTGTTTTGGCCTACAACTCCCAGAAATCCCAGTCAGTTCACCAGCTGTTAGGATTTCTGAGAGTTGAAGGCCAAAACTTCTGGGGACCTACAGGTTGGGAACTACTGCTCTAGGTCTTCCACTGTGGTCAACCTGTGCCAGAAGTTGCCCATAGAATTGTCATTGAGGACCTAGAGATTGCTAGACAGATACTTTTCTAGAAAGTTGTTCTTTCAAATTATTTCTAGGTCCTCCAACACAACTCTGTGGTCAATGTTCAGTGGAGGTGGTCCATAGTCACACTCAAAGACCTAGAGATTTCTGTGGAGCTGTTCTCTTAGGTTTAAAAAGTTAGTAGGGTTTTTTTTAATGGTTTTTCTCACAGGGTCCTGTGTCCCAGTATACCTACTTTCTTTACTGGAAATTTCAGAAACAGTCACTGCTCATTCCTTCTTGCACAGTAGGATAATAAACAAGCATTATGGTACATGCATAATGAGCTGCACAATGTTGGCATTCAGGAGAAGAATAGTGTAATGAAACAACCAACACCACTACATGAATGCTGATTTACACTTCATAAGCATTGTGTTGGATCTTGGCTCTAGGCTGGCTTAGAATCAAAAAGTTTTCTGACACAGATTTATTCCTGTGGAGCTGTGTCTGTGGAAGGCAACCTCTTTCTGCCATGATATTGCAGTCCAGTAATCAGGACATTGGTTGTTAATCAGTCACAGTTTTCACATTTAGATCCCCAAATCTCTGCTCAGTTTAATTTTGAACTTTCTTTACAGCAACTCCTAAACAGCATTGCAACAGTCATTGCTATGGACGATGTCGCGAAAAATGTGAACCCCACTTGATTCCTACATCCAACTGTGCCTGTTCTCACACGTCGAATATATGTTGTATTCCTCCACCGCCGCTACCGTTGCCGCCGCCACCACATCCGAAATGGCATCATCCTCCACCACATCCTCCACCACATCATAAATGGCATCCTCCTCCACCTCCACCGCCTCCTCCACCACCACCGCCTCCACCGCCTCCTCCACCACCACCGCCTCCACCGCCTCCTCCTCCTCCACCACCACCACCTCCAAAATGGCATCCCCCTCCTCCACCACCTCCTCCACCACCTCCACCTCCACCACCTCCTAAATGGCACCCTCCTCCTCCACCACCACCACCACCTCCTCCACCTCCACCACCGCCACCTCCTCCTCCACCACCACCTCCTCCACCACCACCTCCTCCTCCAAAATGGCACCCTCCTCCACCTCCTCCTAAATGGCATCCCCCTCCTCCACCACCACCTCCACCACCTCCACCTCCTCCACCACCACCTCCACCACCTCCACCTCCTCCACCACCACCTCCTCCTCCCCCTAAATGGCATCCTCCTCCACCTCCTCCAAAATGGCACCATCCTCCACCTCCTCCTAAATGGCACCCGCCTCCTCCTCCACCACCACCACCTCCACCACCTCCACCACCACCTCCACCACCACCACCTCCTCCTCCACCACCACCACCTCCTCCTCCAAAATGGCACCCTCCTCCACCTCCTCCAAAATGGCACCCTCCTCCACCTCCTCCTAAGTGGCATCCCCCTCCTCCACCACCACCTCCACCTCCTCCACCACCTCCTCCACCACCACCACCTCCACCACCACCACCTCCACCACCTCCTCCTAAGAATCACTGGAGACCTCCACCTCCTCCTCCACCTCCTCCACCACCTCCACCTCCACCACCTCCTCCTCCACCACCACCACCACCTCCACCTCCTCCTCCTAAGAATCATTGGAGACCTCCACCTCCTCCTCCACCTCCTCCACCACCTCCACCACCACCACCTCCACCACCTCCACCACCACCACCTCCACCACCACCTCCTCCAAAATGGCACCCTCCACCACCTCCTCCAAAATGGCATCCCCCTCCTCCACCACCACCACCTCCACCCCCTCCCCCACCTCCCCCACCTCCTCCGCCACCTCCCCCACCTCCTCCACCCCCACCTCCACCTCCCCCACCACCACCTCCACCTCCTAAGTATCACTGGAGACAACAACACTACAAAGGCTGATCTCCTGGAGACCTGAAGAAGATTAACGTCTCGTTCAAGAGCCATCCTTCTGCACTTGGAGAAAGAAGCCAGATCAACAATTTTGTTTGTGTCTTGTTCTTACTTAATAATATTAATGCTAGTAATAAAAGTGTTTAAACTATGCCCAACTCGTTTTTATTCTTCTTTAGACCAGTCAGCTATGCTATAAGCAATCTTCATGTTTATTTCTATACAGGGCTAGAACCCCATTGGTGACTTAGGCATCTGTGGAAGTGATTAGAACTTATTTGTGTAATGTGGAATGCTTGCATTCATTTTGAGACTGCAGGAGTGGCATTACTTGATGTAGTCCCATTACTGTCGACTGTCCAGAGACATGTACTGAGCAAGGGAGCACATTTTTTTTTTGCTGCATTTGTTAACCGCCGCTCTCAGCCCTAGGGCGACTCGCGGCGGTGTACAACATATAAAAAACATATTTCACAATAAACTACAACTACAAAAAACAACATATCACTAATACACTATCATCTAATTACACTAAATTAATCCGCTTCGTCTTATCATAGAATCATAACCAATCTCGTAGTCTATATTCCGTTCCAGTTGTCATTTCCAGTTACTGTAGCATTTAGTTAAATGCCTTCTCGAATAGCCATGTCTTCAGGCTCTTCCGGAAGGACATAAGGGAGGGCGCCTGTCTGATGTCAACAGGGAGGGTGTTCCACAGCCGGGGGCCACCACTGAGAAGGCCCTCTCCCTCGTCCCCGCCAGGCGTGCCTGTGAGGCAGGCGGGATCGAGAGAAGGGCCTCCCCAGACGATCTCAAGGTCCTCGTGGGCTCATAGGCCGAGATGCGGTCTGAAAGGTATTTTGGGCCGGAACCGTTTAGGGCTTTGTAGGATAACACCAGCACCTTAAATTGGGCCCGGTAGCAAATCGGCAGCCAGTGGAGCTGGAACAACAAGGGCGTTGTGTGCTCCCTGCGTCCTGCTCCTGTTAGTAACATGGCTGCCGCGCGCTGGACTAGCTGAAGCTTTCGGGCCGTCTTCAAGGGCAGCCCCACGTAGAGAGCGTTGCAGTAGTTGAGGCGGGATGTGACCAGAGCGTGTACCACCGTGGCCAAGTCAGACTTCCCAAGGTACGGGCGCAGCTGGTGCACGAGCCTAAGCTGTGCAAATGCTCCCCTGGTCACCGCCGAGACCTGGGGATCCAGGCTCAACGATGAATCCAGGATCACACCCAAGCTGCGAACCTGCGCCTTCAAGGGGAGTGTGACCCCATCCAGCACAGGCTGTAACCCTCGAATAGCCATGTCTTCAGGCTCTTTAGTGTTTGGTTGTGCATTATTCACACATCTGCTCTTGCTTTTTAATTTTGTCATTTGACACAAGGGCCAGGAGAGCTAGAAAAGCACAGATATAGAATGGGTGACATCTAGCTTAACAATAGTCCATGCAAAAGAGGTTTGTCTTAGTAGATCACAAGCTGAACAAGAATCAGCAGAGTGATATGGCAGCAAAATACGCCAACATGATTTAAGGCTATATTCATAAGAGTACAGTGTCTAGATCAAGGGAGATCACACTCTATTGTGTTGATCAATTCATTCATTCATTGATTATTTCTGGTATTTCTACCCCGTCTCTTCTTTACCCCTGAATGGGGACTCAGAACGGCTTACATTTGGCAGCGATTCAACGCCATTACATATAAACAATTAAAAATGCAATAACAATTAAAATACATAAAATATTAATTAAAACAGTACATAAGGCATTAATTAAACAATAAAACCGTACCCTTATCTATATCGCCTTACCAGTCCATTTCCAACCAAAGTATTAATTTATGTTTGCTGTCCGAAAGCCTGGTCCCAGAACCATGATTTCAATGTTTTCCTGAAAGCCAGGAGGGATAGGGCCGATCCTATCTCATTTGGAAGTGTGTTCCACAGGTGGGAGGCCACAGCCGAGAAGGCCCTGTCTCTCGTTCCCACCAGCCGCGTTTGTGATGTTGCCGGGAGCAAGAGCAGGTCCTCCTTGGATGATCTTAAGTTACGAGATGGGACTTAGAGGCAGATACGTTTGGACAAGTAAGCTGGGCCAGAACCATATAGAGCAGAGTTTCTCAACCTGGGGGTCAGGACCACTGGGAGGGTCGTGAGAGGGTGTCAGAGGGGTCGCCAAAGATCATCAGAAAACATAGTTCTTTCTGTTGGTCCTGGGGGTTCTGTGTGGGAAGTTTGACCCAGTTCTATCATTGGTAGGGTTCAGAATGCTCTTTGGTTATAGGTGAACTACAATTCCCAAATGTCAAGGTCTATTTTCCCCCAATGTCCCCCAGTGTTCACATTGTGGCATATTGAGTATTCATGCCAAGTTTGGTCAAGATCCATTATTGTTTGAGTCCACAGTGCTCTCTGGCTGTAGGTGAACTACAACTCCAAGCTTAAGGTCAATGCCTACAAACCCTTCCAGTATTTTCTGTTGGTCATGAAAGTTCTGTGTGCCAAGTTTTGTTCAATTCCATCATTGCTGGAGTTCAGAATGCTCTTTGATTGTAGGTGAACTATAAATCCCAGCAACTACAACTCCCAAATGGCAAAATCAATCCCACCCCCCAACCCCACTAGTATTCAAATTAGGGCGTATCTCATATTTGTGTCAAATTTGGTCCAGTGAAGGAAAATACATCCTGCATATCTGATATTTACATCGTAACAGTAGCAAAGTTGCAGTTATGAAGTAGCAACAACAATAATTTTATAGCTGGGGGTCAGCACAACATGAGGGACTGTATAAAGGGGTTGTGACATTAAGAAGGTTGAGAACCACTGATATAGAGCTTTATAGGTCAAAACCAGCACTTTGAATTGAGCTCGGAAGTGGACCAGCAGCCAGTGGAGCTGACACAACAAGGGGGTGGTATGCTCCCTGTATGTAGCTCCTGTTAGTAATCTGGCTGCCGCCTGTTGGACTAGCTGCAGTTTCCGAACCATCTTCAAAGGCATCCCCACGTAGAGTGCGTTGCAGTAATCTATTCGGGATGTAACCAGAGCATGGACGATCATAGCTAAATCAGACTTCCCAAGGCACGGGCGCAGCTCACCAGAATAGTGTGTCCAGTTCTGGTCATGCTCAAGAAGGATGTTGATAAGTGGAATATGTCCAGAGAAGGCCAACTAAGATTGTGTAAGGTTTGGAAGCCAAGTCTCATAAGGAGTAACTTACAAAGCTGGATATGTTTAATCTAGAACAGAGAAGGTTTAGCCTTGTGGAAATATTTGAAAGGATGTCAAATTGAGGAGCCAAACTTGTTTTCTAACAGTGAGGGCTGTTTGACAATTGAATGCACTTTTGCAGTTGACAGATCGTGATTTTGTCGATGTTTATTGTTTCCAAATGCCGGCTGAGATCTTTTGGCTTATTATTATTATTATTATTATTATTATTATTATTATTATTATATCAATAGGAAGAACAGGGAAAAGGGGTTGGAGAGATATGGATAGGAAGAAAGAAGAAAAGGGGTTTGGAGTGATGTGGATAGAAGGAAAGAAAAAAGGGGGGGGTTTGGAGAGATCGATAGGAAGAAAGAGGGAAAGGAGTTTGGTGAGATATGGATAGGAAGAAAGAAGGAAGGGGGTTTGGAGAGATCAATAGGAAGAAAGAAGGAAAGGAGTTTGGAGAGATATGGATAGGAAGATTCCATCTGAACATGAGGAAGAACTTCCTGACTGTGAGAGCCGTTCAGTAGTGGAACTCTCTGCCCCGGAGTGTGATGGAGGCTCCTTCTTTGGAAGCTTTTAAATAGAGGCTGGATGGCCATCTGTCAGGGGTGATTTGAATGCAATATTCCTGCTTCTTGGCAGGGGGTTGGACTGGATGGACCATAAGGTCTCTTCCAACTCTTTGATTCTATGATTCTATAATTCTATGATTCTATGAGGGAAAGGGGTTTGGAGAGATCAATAGGAAGAACAATCCAGAGTCAGGCCTGCCTTCGCTTGCCTTGTCTCTTGCCTCCTGGATTCTTATCACAACTATGTGATTTGGTTTTATCTGCAATACAGAGGGGGAAATGGTTCACGCTCACCCATTTAATAGCCTGCTTCCATCTTTTGTGATATCCCCGGTTCTGATGCCATCATTGCCACAGCAGATTAGAAGAAGACCATATCAATGCCCCTGGCCTCCCCATGGGGCTGGACAGTTGCGGAGGAAGCCAAGCATGAGTCCTCTCTTGTTAGTTTGGCAACACAAACTGCAGTGCTCTGGGAGGCAGGTGGGCAAAGGCAGCCAAGAGGGCAAGACAGCGAAAGAAGCAACTCCTGGCCTGCTTTGGGTCATCACTTTGGGCAGCAGAGTGTGAGATTTGATTACCTTGTCTGCAGAATCTTCCTTCACAGAGTTGCAGCCATCGGAGGTCACGGAATCAGCTGCAGGGATAGCTTTCAAGGAGCTCTCCAGGGTGCTGGAGCTGCCTGGGATTTGGGGTCAGAACCTTGGAGAGTTCTTATGAAGTATGATGTGGGTTTTCAGCCGACATCCCTGAAATGGGACCCACAAGCTATGGTGCACCAGCAGGACAAAGTGGTTGGTTGGTTCATGGGGTTGTAATTTAAAAAGTTTGGCACATGAGTGACTCCAAAGACCCTGTGGCCCAGAATGATTCAGTGTTGTCCTCTGGACTGATACCTTTCAAGTGGCTATAGTGATGGCAATGGTTGAACTACCTTATCATAGAATCATAGAATCATAGAGTTGGAAGAGAACTCATAAGCCATCCAGTCCAACCCCTCCCCAAGAAGCAGGAAAATTGCATTCAAAGCACCCCTGACAGATGGCCATCCAGCCTCTGCTTAAAAGCCTCCAAAGAAGGAGCCTCCACCCCACTCCGGGGCAGAGAATTCCACTGCTGAACAGCTCTCACAGTCAGGAAGTTCTTCCTCATGTTCAGATGGAATCTCCTTTTTTGTAGTTTGAAGCCATTGTTCCACTTCCTAGCATCTCTCCTCCTGACATCCCCATTAAATCAGCACTATAAGAGGGTTCCTTGAGACCACTTGCCCTCACTGCAACAATGTAGTAACAGTGAGGCCATGAACTATATTTTAGTTCTTGGGGACCACTGGTGGTCCACGGACCACAGGTTGTGAACCACTGATATAAATGAACCCTTAGTTATGATTGAAGATCTATTGCCATATTTGTAAATATACCTCCATGTACTTTACTAGACATCGACTGCATGGGGAGAATGAGATTCTTTGTGTGAGTGATAGCAGCATGGGTGAATGACACTTATATCAAGTTTAGGGAGCGGTATAGGGCTAGGAAAAAATTCTGACAAAGAATACTGACCAATGTTTAAAAAAGAATTGCAAAATGTGAAATACTCCACATCGGTTTTTGAGATACTGTCCATGTGGGTTTCTGTCCACATGAGTTTCTGAGATAGTGACACCTTTGCTTTCTAATGGGTTAGCGTATACAAATTTGCACCACCTGACATCCTCTGGGAAATAGCAACCAATAGTGAAAGAACCATACGGTTCTGGCCCAGCTTACTTGTCCGAACGCATCTGCCCTCATGTCCCACCTCATAATCTAAGATCATTCGGGGAGGCCCTGCTCTCGATCCCATCAACAGGGGAAATGCGCCTGGCGGGGATGAGAGACAGGGCCTTCTCGGCTGTGGCCCCCCGCCTATGGAACACTCTCCCAAATGAGGTAAGATCCACTCCCTCCCTCCTGGCTTTTAGGAAAAAATTAAAAACATGGTTTTGGAACCAGGCCTTCAGGCAGTAGAAACAAATCTATGCTGAATTTTGGAAAGACAATAACTGGAACGGTGATTCTACGGATAAGACTGTTTTACTGTTTTAATGATTGTTCTACTGTTTATGGATGTATTTTAATTTGATTTATGTCTAACTGTAATTGTATAATTGTAATTGTTTGTGCTTGCATTGAATAGCAACGCCAGAGGCTCTCCAAGTGGCTAGCTACTGGTCAAAGAACATTTAATCAAATACCAAGTTTGCAAACTTTGTGTTTTGTTTGTTTGTTTGTTTTCTTAATGCAATTCAGCTGTTTGGTTCACTCCTGACACGATAAATAAATACATACAAATTTGGTTTTGTGCACAAAATTATTAAAAAATATACTGTATATAAAATCACCCTCAAGCTATGTGTATAAGGTGAATATGAAACACAAAAGAATTCCATACTTAGATTGAGTGTCATCATTATGTATGAGAATGAAAATGCAGGTATTGGAAAATCCAGAAGAATCTGACATTTCAAATAGTCCTGGTCTCAAGCATTTTTGGAGAAGGAATGTTCAACTTGTACTTCTTTTTCCTCCCAAGTCTCTTGATTTAGTGAGAGGCTGTCTCCATGCCTTTGCCCCACTTGCATGGGAAGTGTTAGACAGAAAAGCTTTGGCTTAAACCTCCGCTTAGCCCTTTTGGTCCCTGCGCTGCAGCGCTATAGCGTCCCTGTCACCGTTGTGGCTGTGCCAAAGCCAAAACGAGGCAGGAGACGTTTAGCCCTGAAAATGAGCGCTAAGCTCTGGGGCTCTCAAGTGCCGTCGACACATTTTTATCTATTGTGCCGGAGAGTTTTTCATGTCGAGGCCGTTTCGCTCAGGGAATCGTGACGGTGAGCGATGGAAGGGGGAAAACAACGGCACCTGGGAGACAACAGTGTTAGCCCAGGTCAGGAGAAGAGCTCTCCATAGCGTCAGACATAATCACAGCCTTTCCCACTGCTGATATCTGGCGGCAGGCTGACAAAACGGAGGTCATCAATATATTTCACTTGGAGAATATACGCCAAAGTGTGGCTTTACTCGTGCATACAGCTTTCAAATATGAAGCACAGTTTCTCATGCAGAAAGGTGCATTCCTTTTGGTGTTCACTCTTCACTGAAAATAGAAATCAATTCCTATTCAAGTGCCACTGACTCCAATACTTAAACTTTTCACTAACTCATGTAGGCTAATCTTCACGGGCACCTGACATTAAGTATCAGCTCTTCCTGCTATTGGCTCCATTATTTGTGGAGCAAATATTGTATTGTTGTAGGTGGATTGGGAATTGGGAACTGGTGAAATGGCCACATCCAAAGGGTGCTTCCCAATGGCTCAAATTTCTCCTGGAGAGAAGTGACCAGCAGGGAACCACAGGGTCTTATCTTATCTTGGGCCCAGTGCTATTCAATATATTCATCAATGACTTGGAAGACATGCTGATCAAATTTGCAGATGATATCAGAGGACAGGATCAGAATCTAAAATTAATTTAACAGATTAAAGAGCTGAACCCAAACTAACAAAATGGATTTCACTAGGGAGAACTGTATGGGAATAAAAATTAAATGCCCAGATATAGGATGGTGATGTCCAACTTGGAAACAAGGTATTGTTGAAGGCTTTCATGGCTGGAACCATTGGGTTGTTGTAAGTTTTTTGGGCTATATGGCCATGTTCTAGAAGCATTCTCTCCTGATGTTTCGCCTGCATCTATGGCAAGCATCCTCAGAGGTTGTGAGGATGCTTGCCATAGATGCAGGTGAAATGTCAGGAGAGAATGCTTCTAGAACATGGCCATATAGCCTGAAAAACCTATAACAACCCAACTTGGAAACAGTCCATGAGGGAGGGATTTAGGAGTCTTAGTAGATCACAATCTGAGTATGAGTTAATAGTGTGATGCAGCAGCTACAAAGGCTAAGGCAATCCTAGGAGCCATGGGGGTGCAAAGGGTTCAACCCTTGTGCTGCTGCTGACCTGAAGTTCAGCAGTTTGAATCTGAGAGACAGGTTGAGCTCCATTCTGTCAACTCCAGTTCCTGCCAACCTAGCAGTTTGAAAACATGCAAATGTGAGTAGATGAATAGGTACTGCTTTGGCAGGAAAAGGCAAAGAGACACTCTAAGCAATCTTTCCAGCCACACAACCAGGAGGTGACAACACAGGCTCCTTGGCTTGAAAATAGGGAAAGCACCTGCCCAGAGCCAAAGATGAGCATCACCTCCAAAAGCCAGAAAGGAAAGGAGAAGCCTCTGCCTTTGTTTATGTTTGTGTGTCTCATTGTATATGTTTGATTATGTATGTAAATGCTGTAATCTGCTCTGAATCCCCTAGGGGAAAAGGACAGAATATTAATAAAGTGCATTATTATTATTATTATTATTATTATTATTATTATTATTATCACAACAAGATGAGTCCACAGCAGACTGTTGTATTGGATCACACGTCGGACACTTCCCAAGTGTCTAGGACTATGTGATGTATCAGCGAATAATGCATGCAGATCCCAGTAAGGTGGCCTTCTGCAGCTGGCAGATGGTAATTTTGTCAGCGCTGATTGAATTTAAGTGCAGGCCAAGGTCTTTAGGCACTGCACCCAGTGTGCTGATCACAACTAGGACCACCTTTACTGGCTTGTGCCAGAGTCTTTGCAGTTTGATCTTTAAATCCTCATATTGTGCCAGCTTTTCTAGTTATTTCTCTTCAATCCTGCAGTCACCTGGGATTGTAAATTGTTGTTGTTGTTGTTGTTGTTGTTAGGCTGCATCAATAAAAGTATAGTATCTAGATTGGGGTAAATGATAGTTCCACTCAATTCTGCTTTGGCCAGACCTCACCTGGAATACTATCTCTAATTCTGGGCACCACATTTCAAGAAAGAGATGGATAAGCTGGATGGTGTCCAGAGAAGAACAACGAAAATATCAAAAGGTCTGGAAGCAATGAATCCATATGAAGAATGGTTTAGAAAGCTGAGTATGTTTAGCCTAGAGAAGGGACATGATAGCAATGTTTAAATATTTGAAAGGTGATCATATTGAAAATGGAGCTACCCTTTTTTGTCTAGGATATGGAGCAACAGAAGACATGTTCCACCTAAACATTAGGAAGAACCTCCTGACACTAAGAACCATTCAACAGTGGAACCGCTTTTTGCGAGCTCTGTTCGAGATGAACAGCAGTTGCTCCTCAAACGTGTTGTGTTTTGATTTGGAAGAAATATGTTTCCCTTCAACTTTGTGGGTAGCACGTGCTTGATCGGCATATGGCTTCTCCTAACAGGGTTTAAATTGAGCACCACCACCCACCAGCCCACCCACGCCTCATCTTGTGAGATGCCTTGTCATAAGTGGGAGACTGGGAACCGGTCCAAAGCCTTCGTCATGCTGCGAATCCTTCTGGGGTTGATGTAAGTGGGAAAGTCTCCCCAGAGAGCCAAGCAACCTCTACGAGAGTATGAGACAACCTTAGAGTGCATCTACAATGTAGCATGAATGCAGTTGGAGACCCCTTTAATTGACATGGCTCAGTGCTATGGAATCAGGAGAGCTGTAGTTTGACAAGGACTTTAGCCTTTCATGAAGGAGTGTTGGTGCCTCACCATAGAACTCCCCTGATTCTATAGAATTTAGCCATGGCAGTTAATGGGATATTAAACTGCATTCATGCTAAAGTGTAGATGCATCCTTAATCCCGTGTAGACTTAGGGATTTGACTCTTGTTTTGCCTTTCTCAGAGATGGCTGGCCAGTGAGAAACTCACTGACCTTCCACACAGTGATAAAACCCAGAATATCAAAGCAGAAAATCCAAGAGAGATATTGACAAGCTGGAATGTGTCCAGAGGAGGGCGACTAAAATGATCAAGGGTCTGGAGAACAAGCCCTATGAGGAGCGGCTTAAGGAGCTGGGCATGTTTAGCCTGAAGAAGAGAAGGCTGAGAGGAGATATGATAGCCATGTATAAATATGTGAGAGGAAGCCACAGGGAGGAGGAGGGAGCAAGCTTGTTTTCTGCTTCCTTGGAGACTAGGACGTGGAACAGTGGCTTCAAACTACAAGAAAGGAGATTCCATCTGAACATGAGGAAGAACTTCCTGACTGTGAGAGCCGTTCAGCAGTGGAACTCACTGCGCCAGAGTGTGGTGGAGGCTCCTTCTTTGGAAGCTTTTAAACAGAGGCTGGATGGCCATCTGTCAGGGGTGATTTGAATGCAATATTCCTGCTTCTTGGCTGTAGTTTGACAAGGACTTTAGCCTTTCATGAAGGAGTGTTGGTGCCTCACCATAGAACTCCCCTGATTCTATAGAATTGATATTCTGGGTTTTATCACTGTGTGGAAGGTCAGTGAGTTTCTCACTGGCCAGCCATCTCTGAGAAAGGCAAAACAAGAGTCAAATCCCTAAGTCTACACGGGATTAATGGGGTTGGACTGGATGGCCCATGAGGTCTCTTCCAACTCTTTGATTCTATGATTCTATGATTGTCAATATTTCTCTTGAATTGCGGTGCCCAGAATTGGACACAATATTCCAGGTGTGGTCTAACTGGGTTATCCGAGTCCACACTGCCATATATTCCAGTTCAAAGCAGCTAATGTGGGGTTTTATTCAGTGTGGAAGGGGCCTCATACTGGGCTCAGAGACCCCCTGTGCTGGCTGTTTCCATGTGAGTTCCTTCCTGTATTTGTACGTCTAAAGGCAAAACTGGTAATAGTTTCAGTAAAGTGGTCAATGTTTCAATCCAATTCATGCACGTGATCTTAGTAGTTCATGGGTTAGTTAACTAATGGGAGTAACCAGACACCAAGGGCAACTAAGGAGATTGTCACTCTATACCAGTGGTTCTCAACCTGTGGGTCCCCAGGTGTTTTGGTTTACAATTCCCAGATAATAATAATAATAATAATAATAATACTTTATTTATACCCCGCTACCATCTCCCCAAGGGACTCGGTGCGGCTTACATGAGGCGGAGTATTTCAACAATTTCAACAGAAAGGAGGAGACCATGAAAATGAACAAAATCTGGCTACCAGTATTTTAAAAACTCTAAAATTACAATAGTAAAGGGAAAACAATCAGGAACATCTAATCACCTCTCAACAAAAGATTCCCCCAGGCATAGCCAGGCCATCAAATGCCAATCAAGGTGGTCAGTTGAAACATTCACACCTACCTCCAGCAGACAAGAGTCCTTTGTCCCACCCTGGTCATTCCATAGATGTATAAACCCAGTTTCCTAGTTCCAACAGACCTCACTACCTATGAGGATGCTTACCAAAGATGCAGGCAAAACGTCAGGAGAAAATGCCTCTAGAACATGGCCATATAGCCTGAAAAAACCTACAACAACCTAGTAATTCCAGCCATGAACAATACAAGTTCATTTACAGTTTGGACTAAAACCCAAAGTGGATTTGCCACCCTCACTAACACTAGCCAGCCGTTGACGTTGATGCAACCCAAATCTCCAGAATCAGGGTCTTCGTGATACTCAGCTCGACGGCTTCTCTTTCTTTTGTCATTTCAGCTTTTTCCTTTTTCTGTTTCTGGCCTAAAACTGCCAAGCGCTGTTATCCTCTCCGAGCTTTGAACCTGAGCAGTGCGCTGTGGCCTGTAGCTGGAGGATAGAGCAGATACCTCCCACTCTCCCTTCCTTGGCTGAAGCCGCTCCGTTCTTCTCCTCGGCTCTTCTTTCATGCTCTTCAGATCTTGTCACAGAGACCACCCTTCCCTGGAGAGGCAGCTCCCCCCCCCCCCCCAGTTTCCCATGTCCCTCACACCCATGTGCCCGTTGGCCATGCTCATGGAGCAGCACATCATCTCCCCAGGACCTCCCCTCTCCTCCTCGACTGATGGGTTTTCCCTTTAGGTGGAAAATTACTTCTTTCAATAAATCAAATGTACAATGTGAATGGCTTATTTGCAATGAAGTGCAGTAGACTCTCAGTTAACCGGCACTCTCAAGCAACCAGCAAAAAAGTCAAAGAAATAATATTTTGAATAAAAATGATAATCAAACTACAAACCTGTTTTTATAATAAAACTGTTTTACATTTGGTTACGTTTGACTTTATTAGTATTGATTTGCTTCTAATTACTGTATTTCAGTAATGATATCAATACAGAGTTAATGGCATGGCATAATATGGGTTATAGGATTAGGCCTATAAAATAGTAACTCTCACCCATCCAGAAAATGCATATATGCAGCATCTGTCATCCCCATGGGTGAACTAAGAGCCCAATATATTTTGTCAAAGGCTTTTATGGAGGGAATCACTAGGTTGTTGTAGGTTTTTTCAGGCTTTGTGGCCATGTTCTAGAGGCATTTTCTCCTGACATTTCACCTGCATCTGTGGCAAGCATCCTCAGAGGTAGTGAGGTCTGTTGGAACTAGGAAAATGGGTTTATATATCTGTGGAATGACCAGGGTGGGACAAAGGACTTTTGTCTGCTGGAGCTAGGTGTGAATGTTTCAACTGACCCCCTTGATTAGCATTTGATTGCCTGGCAGTGCCTGGAGCAATCTTTTGTTGAGAGGTGATTAGATGTCCATGTTTGTTTCCTCTCTGTTGTTGTGCTGTTGTGCTGAAACAAACAAAGACCCGATATGCCCAAATTTGAATGCTGGTGGAGTTGAAGGGGGAATTGATTTTGTCATTTGGGAGTTGTAGTTGCTGGGATTTATAGTTCACCTACAATCAAAGAGCATTCTGAACTCCACCAATTATAGAATTGAACCAAACTTGGCACACAGAGCTCACATAACTAACAGAAAACACTAGAAGGATTTGGTGGGCATTGACCTTAAGTTTTGGAGTTGTAGCTCACCTACATCCAGAGAGCACTATGGATTCAAACAATTATGGATCTGGAGCAAACCTGGCGTGAATCTTCAATATGCACAAATGTGAACACTGGTGGAGTTTGGGGAAGATAGACCTGACACTTGGGAGTTATAGTTGCTGGGATTTATAGTTCACCTACAATCAAAGAGCATTCTGAACCCCACCAACAATAGAATTGGACCAAACGTTCCACACAGAATCCCTATGTCCAACAGAAAATGCTATGTTTTCTGATGGTCTTTGGTGACCCCTCTGACACCCCACTCATGACCCACCCAGGGGTCCCAACCCCCAGGTTGAGAAACACTGCAGTTTGACACAACTTTAACTGATGGAATTCTAGAATTTGTAGTTGTTGAGGAATTAGCATTCTTTGGCAGACAAGGCTCAAGACTACAACTTTCATCATTGCATAGCATTGACCCATGGCAAAGTGGTTTCCAACTGCATTCATTCTACAGGTCTACGTGGACACCAAGTAACATTGCTTTTGTATTGTCGAAGGCTTTCATGGCCGGAATCACTAGGTTGTTGTAGGTTTTTTTGGGCTATATGGCCATGTTCTAGAGGCATTCTCTCCTGACATTTCGCCTGCATCTATTGCAAGCATCCTCAGAGGTAGTGAGGATGCTCTGAGGATGCTTGCCATAGATGCAGGCAAAATGTCAGGAGAGAATGCCTCTAGAACATGGCCATATAGCCCAAAAAAATCTACAACAACCCAACATTGCTTTTACTTGCTTTTAAAATATAGCTTTATTACACATTGGAGATGAAGAAAGTCACTAGCTAGAAAATCATATTATAGTCAGCTGGAGAGTTAGGGGTGCCAGGACCCCTGCAAAATTGGAAAAGTTGCAAATAAAACCACACAATGTTTTAACCTTAGATAATACCTCTCTAGGGCTCCATCTACACTGCATTTTATGAGTCTACACTGACTGTGATTGTGGTCAATTGCTGCCATAAAGTTGTGTTGGGGGATCTAGGGTTTCAAACTACATTATATCACAGTGTAGATCCAGCTGAAATCTCTAGGTCAGGGGTTCCCAAGCTGTGGTCTGTCGACCACCAGTGGTCCACAAAAACTAAAATGTTTGTCTGCAGCCTCACCGTTACTACGCCATTGCAATGAGCACAACTGGTCTCATGAAACCTTTTTAGAGTGCCGAGCGTTAACAAAATCCACAGATAATAACACAGCCCAAACAAAAAAAATTTTTTTTCTTCGTGTCTTCATTTTTAGGCCTCTTCCTGGGGTTATTTGGGGCTGATTCAGAAAATTGCATTACTTACTTACTTACTTACTTAGGCGATCCCTCGTTGGACGAGTAAGATGGTCTTCCTTGATGAGTATTTTTGTGGGTCCGTATGTGGCTGTGGAGCCCTATTCTTGATCTGCATCTTCTCCCACAGTGAAGGCATTGGTTTCCAGGTGGAAGGCGGTCCCGGTCAGGGTTGGCTTGATGCGCCTTCCTCCTGGCACGTTTCTCTCTTTCACTCTCCACTCATGCCTCATTGAATTCTGCAGCACTGCTGGTCACAGCTGACCTCTAGCTGGAGCGGTCAAGGGCCAGGGTTTCCCAGTTCTCAGTGTCTATGCCAGAGTTTTTAAGGTTGGCTTTGAGCCCATCTTTAAATCTCTTTTCCTGTCCACCAACAATCTGTTTTCCGTTCTTAAGTTCAGAGTAGAGCAACTGCTTTGGGAGACGGTAGTCAGGCATCCAAACAACGTGGCCGGTCCAGCGGAGTTGATGGCAGAGGACCATCGCTTCAATACTGGTGGTCTTTGCTTCTTCCAGCATGCTGACGTTTGTCCGCTTGTCTTCCCAAGATATTTGCAGGATTTTCCGGAGGCAGCGCTGATGGTATCGTTCCAGGAGTTGCATGTGACGTCTGTAGACAGTCCACGTTTCGCAGGCATATAGCAGGGTTGGGAGGACAATAGCTTTATAGACAAGCACCTTGGTATCCCTACGGATGTCCCGGTCCTCAAACACTCTTTGCTTCATTCGGGAAAATGCTGCTCTCGCAGAGCTCAGGCGGTGTTGTATTTCGGTGTTGATGTTGACTTTGGTGGAGAGGTGGCTGCCAAGGTAGAGGAAATGGTCAACATTTTCTAATGTTACACCATTAAGTTGTATCTCTGGCATTGGGGAGGGGATGGCTGGTGACTGCCATCCCCTCCCCAATTTAGATTCAGTTTGGTTATTTGGGGTGTTGATTTAGAACATTGCATTGGATAGACTACATCAGCTCTAGATTATTAAATATGATTTTGTGTGGGCAAGCAGAAGAGATGCATATGTTCTGTATCAGAAATAGAGCTGATGTGGTCTATCCAATGCAATTTTCTAAGTCAACACCCCAAATAACCAAACTGAATCTAAAGTTGACCAAAAACATATTTATGACCCATTTGGTATTAATGTTGGAGATAGGTCCCTGTTCAAAGTTGTCCCTGCTCTAGGTCCTCCAATACAACCTTCTGCTGGGGATTGACTGCAGAATCATGCTGGAGTGCCTATGTATGCTTGAAGAAATCTCTAAGTCCTCCAATACAACACAAAGACAGCAGTTGGCCATAGTCATGCTAGAGCGGGTATGGACAAACTTCAGTCCTCCTGTTGTTTTGGACTTCAACTCTCAGAAATCCCAGCCAGCTTACCAGCTGTTAGGAATTGTGGGAGTCGAAGTCTGAAACACACGAGTGCTCATAAGTTAAGTCTATGTCACTAACAGAATTTCCCATTCCCCAAAAAAATCTCACTCTTACAACCTGTAGCTATTTATTTTTATTTCTCGTGTCAGGGAGGCCAGTCAATTATATTACATTTCTAACAGAGCAAAGCAAACAAACAGAGAAAATACAAAATGTGTGAGTTTGGTAGTTGATTAAATGTCCTTTGACCAGTATCTGGCCACTTGGAGTGCTTCTGGTGTTGCTGCAAGAAGGTCCTCCATGGTGCATGTGGCAGGGCTCAGGTTGCATTGCAGCAGGTGGTCAGTGGTTTGCTCCTCTCCGCAGTCGCATATCGAGGATTCGACTTTGTAGCCCCATTTCTGAAGGTTGGCTCTGCATCTTGTGGTGCCAGAGCGCAGTCTGTTCAGTGCTTTCCAAGTCACCCAGTCCTCTGTGTGCCCAGGGGGGAGTTTCTCATTTGGTATCAGCCATTGGTTGAAGTTCTGGGTTTGAGCCTGCCACTTTTGGACTCTCGCTTGCTGAGGTGTTCCAGCGAGTGTCTCTGTAGATCTTAGAAAACTATGTCTGGATTTAAGTTGTTGAAGCGCTGGCTGATACCCAAACAGGGGATGAGCTGGAGATGTCTCTGCCTTGGTCCTTTCACTATTGGCTGCCACTTCCCGGTGGATGTCAGGTGGTGCAATACCGGCGAAGCAGTGTAATTTCTCCGGTGGTGTAGGATGCAGACACCCCGTGATAATGCAGCACGTCTCATTAAGAGCCACATCCACTGTTTTAGTGTGGTGAGATGTGTTTCACACTGGGCATGCATACTCAGCAGCAAAGTAGCACAGCGCACGGGCAGATGTCTTCACTGTATCTGGTTGTGAACCCCAGGTGTGCCAGTCAGCTTTCGTATAATATTGTTTCTAGCACCTACTTTTTGCTTGATGTTCAGGCAATGCTTCTTGTAGGTGAGAGCACGGTCCAGAGTGACTCCCAGGTATTTGGGTGTGAAGCAATGCTCCAGTGGGATTCCTTGTAGCTATCAATAGTTTTACCATCGAGCTGTTTGCCTTCAACTGCAGCGAAAAGGTACATCCATCCATGTCAATCTATCCATCCATCCACTTGGACATCTGCTTTACTGATGGACTAAACAGGCGTGACGCAGCATGGCTCTTATGTTCTTATACCTAATCTCTCTTTTAGAAGGGATGGCCATTCCAATATCTTATGACGAAACTCACGCTTTAACTACGCGCTGCATAAAAGTAGCACTTCCCTTTGACTGCCCTGAGCCTACCACCGTCAGCTTAGTCAGATGACCCCATTTTCCTCCTATTAAGAAGAGAGAAAGGAGAGAGAATGCTCCCATACCCATTTTCTACACATCATGCAGGATTTTACACACCTCTAGTATTCTACCCTCATACAGTTTCGGTTAGTCCAACACTTGGCAGCCAGGTTGCTCATGGGAGTGGGGTACTGAGAGCACACAACGTCCTTGCTACACCAGCTTCACTGGCTGCCTATCAGCTTCTGAGCACAATTCAAAGTGCTGGCTTTGGCCTATAAAGCCCTTAATGATTCTGGTCCAGTTTACCTGTCCTATGAACCACCTAGGGTTCCGTCCTGGGCTCGGTCCTGTTCAACATCTTTATTAATGACTTAGATGAAAGGTCAGAAGGCCTTGATCATCAAGTTTGCAGACGACATCAAATAGGGAGGGATAGCCAATACTCCAGAGGACAGGAGCAGGATTCAAAACGATCTTGACAGATTAGAGAGATGAAGGGCCAAAACTAACAAAATGAAGTTCAACAGGGACAAATGCAAGAGACTCCACTTTGGCAGGAAAAACGAAATGCAAAGATACAAAATGGGGAACCCCTGTCTTGAGAGCAGTACGTGTGAAAAAGATCTTGGAGTCCTCGTGGACAGCAAGTTAAACATGAGCCAACAATGTCATGTGGCAGCAAAAAAAAAAGCCAATGGGATTTTGGCCTGCATCAATAGGAGCCTAGTGTCTAGATCTAGGGAAGTCATGTTCCCCACGCTCTATTCTGCTTTGGTTAGACCACACCTGGAATATTGTGTCCAATTCTGGGCTCCACAATTCAAGAGAGATATTGACAAGTTGGAATGTGTCCAGAGGAGGGTAACTAAAATGATCAAGGGTCTGGAGAACAAGCCCTATGAAGAGCGGCAGTGTTTCCTAAATGTTGGTCTTCCAGATGTTTTGGACTTCAGCTCCCAGTCCTAAAGTATTGAACGAATTTACACCAAATTTGGACACAACACACCTATCAGGCCAACGAGTGACCATCAAAACAATTGATTTTGTAATTTGGGAGTTTTAGTTGCTGAGATTTATACTTTACTTACAACCAAAGAGAATTTTGAACTCCACCAATGATGGAATTAAACCAAACATGGAACACAGGACTTCCATGGCCAACAGAAAACACTAGAAGGATTTGGTGGGCATTGACCTTGAGTTTTGGAGTTGTAGTTCACCTACATCCAGAGAGCACTGTGGACTCAAACAATGACGGATCTAGACCAAACTTGGCACGAATACTCCATATGCCCAAATATGAACACAGATGGAGTTTGGGGAAAACAGATCTTGACATTTGAGAGTTGTAGTTGCTGGGATTGAGAGGTCACCTACAATCAAAGAGCATTTTGAACCCCACCAATGATAGAATTTGGCCAAACTTCCCACACAAACCCCCATGGTGACCCTTCTGACGCCTCATGACTCCCCCCCCCCCCCCCCCGGAGTCCCGACCCTGAGGCTAAGAAATTCTGCCTTAAGGCCATCCAGTCCAACTCTCTTCACCAGGGCAAGAAAACATAATCAAAGCCCTCCTGACAAAGAGCCATCCAGTCATAGATATAGATAGATATGATTCACACACACGTGTATATGACAGATATAGTATCATAGATTTGAAAGGCACCCTTAAAGAAGGACAGACCTTGAATCGATGTTTAGCTGCTGTGTCGGATTGGATGAGAGCTAACAAATTGAAATTGAATCCAGACAAGACAGAGCTCCTATTGGTCAGTCGTAAGGCCGAACAGGGTATAGGGTTACAGCCTGTGTTAGACGGGGTTACACTCCCCCTGAAGACGCAGGTTCGCAGCTTTGGAGTGATCCTTGACTCATAGCTGAGCCTGGAACCCCAGGTCTCAGCGGTGGCCGGGAGAGCTTTTGCACAATTAAAACTTGTGCACCAGTTGCGCTCATACCTTGGGAAGTCTGATCTGGCCACAGTGGTCCACACTCTTGTTACATCCCAAATAGACTACTGCAACGCACTCTATGTGGGGTTGCCCTTGAAGACGGTTCGGAAACTTCAACTGGTCCAGCGAGCGGCAGCCACGCTGCTCACCGAGGCGACATACAGGGAGCACACCACCCCTCTGCTGTGTTAGCTCCACTGGCTGCTGGTTCAGTTCCGAGCACAACTCAAGATGCTGGTTTTGACCTACAAAACCCTGTACGGTTCCGGTCCAGTGTATCTGTCCGAATGTATCCCCCTCTACGTCCCACCCTGGAATTTGAGATCATCTGGGGGGGGGCTGCTCTCGACCCCACTGCTGTCCCAAGTGAGGCTGGTGGGGACGAGGAGCAGGGCCCCTCACCTGTGGATCTCACTCCCGGGGGAAATTAGGGCGACATCCCTCCTTTCCTTCAGGAGGAAGGTAAAGACGTGGTTGTGGGACCAGGCCTTCGGGCAATCTGCTAACTAGATAAGGACAACCAGACGAATAGGACTGACAGGACTGACAATTGTGGAATTGGAATTTGAACTATGAGATAGCGAACACTGACCGGCAATAAGGAGTAATTGGTTTGTATTGGTTTGTATGGATTTTTATTGGTCTTATTGGTTTTATCGGTTTATAGATGTAATGTAGAATTGTGGGTTGATTGCTAATTTATGCTATTTTGTTTTATTACTGTTGTGTGATACGGGCATCAAATTGTGCCTTGTTTTTGTAAGCTGCCCTGAGTCCCCTTCGGGGTGAGAAGGGCGGGGTAGAAGTAAACCAAATAAATAAATAAATAATAAATAAGGATAATTATATGTTGCATGTTCCAGAGTAGGCAAACCAGACAATCTCCACATCAACACTGACAAAGAAACAGCAAGAGATACTGTTTACTCACAAGCATAAAGACATTACATATATTAGAAACCAACACTTTCTCATTACTTTATTTACCAGTTCACCAGACTCTGTGTGTGTGTGTGTGTACGAAAGAAAAAGAGAGGAGAGGTGCAGAGAAATAAAATGACGATTCTTGTAACCAACTGGTTGCTACTCAGCATCTTTAGCTGGTGTCAGTCTGGCTTCTGACAAAAACATAGTTCCCCACTGGGGGAAAAAAAAAACATTTGGAGAATTATTGACTTTATTCCAAACCACACATATGCATGGTTTGTAAACTGTCAAACTGTTTTCACTGGGTTTAAACTGTTTGGCTTTAAGTTGTCAAATTGCTAAATGCTCTTTTAGCCCAATGATTTCTTTTGCTGGTTTTGGTTAGATGCATTGATTTGGTTGCATGCTGCCCTGAGATCTTTAGATCTAGGGCGCAATGGGAATATTTTGATCAATCAATAAATATCTGATATTTTGGTAAGAGAGACACCGTAGCAAAACCAAAGCATTAATTTTCCATTGCTTATTGTTAAAGGAAAAAAAGAAAGACAAGAAGGAGTCGTACTTCAGAACCGGTTGAGCCGAATTATGATCAATAAGCGCATTAAGACATTTTCAATGTTATCGTTTTTATTTCCCCCACCCCTCCAACCCATTGTCTTTGACATTTCGGGTTACCAAAGGATTATATCCATAGGCTGTGGTAATCCCTATCTATTTAGAAAATACATGGGCAACTCCCCAAGCGTCAAAACATCTGCCCCATTCTCCAGCACATCTGTCACTTGGGTGGATTTTGCAGACATCATTCCTAAGTGACCAAGGCTTTATTTTGATGGAAATTGACATCAGATGGATGGGGATCCTGTGGGTTACTCCCATTGGCTGAAATCCCACATAATCTCAGCACGGCATACATATTAGTGCAATGGTTGAGGAATGATGGGTGTGCATGACTTCCCCCCCTTTGCACAATGCACACAGGTAGTATGCAATGTACATTGACATGTTAATGCAGGATATATCTACCCTGTAGAATTACCATAACGTAGTTTGACACCACTTTAATTGTGATGGAATAGAGAGTTGTAGTTTTTGCCTTCTCTGCCAAAGAGAGCTGGAGCTTCATGAAAATACAATCACAACTTGCAAAAGTCCATTGGAGATGGAGGCTAGAGATAATTGTGTAGATCATGAAATGCTATGGATCACTCTGAGGTTGCATCTATATTATATAATTCTGTTTAGTACTTCTTTCATAGAATCATTGAGTTGGAAGAGACCTTGTGGGCCATCCAATCCAACCCCATTCTGCCAAGAAGCAGGAAAATCACATTCAAAGCATCCCTGACAGATGGCCATCCAGCCATTCAGTGCTAATCAAGGTGGCCAATTGCAACATTTATTTATTTATTTGGAACATTTGTACCCCGTCCTATCTCGACCTCCAAGGAGGGACTCAGGACGGCTACCAACAGGCAACAATTTGATGCTGAAACAATAAAAGACATCATAAAATACAATCAAATGCCTAAAAATGAATATTAATATACATTAAAACGGTTAAAATGTCATCCAAATCCATCCAAATTGCATTCCAATGAAATCTCATCATTGACAGTAAAATCAGTCTAATCTGCAAACGCTTGCTCCCACAACCAGGATTTAAGTTTCTTCCTGAATGTCAAGAGGGAGGGGACCTATCTAACCTCCTTAGGGAGGCAGTTTCACAGCCAAGGGCCTATCACGGAGAAGGCCCTGTCTCTCATCCCCACCAAATTCGACTGTGATGATGGTGGGACTGAGAGCAGGGCCTCCCCAGATGATCTTCAAGTCCTTGATGGATTGTAGGGGGAGACACATGCCTCTAGCAGACAAGAGTTCTTCTTCCCACCCATCATTCCACAGATATATAAACCCCATTTTCCTAGTTTCCAACAGACATCACAACCTCTGAGGATGCCTGCCATAGATGCAGGTGAAACGTCAGGAGAGAATGCTTCTGGAACATGGCCACAGAAAGCCAGTGATTCCAGCCATGAAAGCCTTCGACAACACTTTATGCCCAATGTTTGTAATAATTTTGTGTATAAAGTTTCTGTTCACTGGGCAGCTAAAAGATGCCACACCTCAAGTGGAGAGATTGCAAGCAAGGAAGCCCAGGCCTTAAGTTTGTGAGACTTGAACCTGTGCTGGTACGGCTGTACCAGGAGCTCCCACTTTATTTGCTTTGCATAGAGTGTTTGCTTGCAGTCCAGGGTTTCAGAGGTTCTGCAGAAAGGTGGTTTCCTTTGGTTGCAGTCGTAGGGCAAGTCACCTGTCCATCATCGTTAAGTTTTGGTTCCGCCCCTTGCTCAGGGCAATTGGGAAGGGAGCCATTTTTAGTTAGTCTCAGCAAGGAAAGCTAATATACAGGACGTGTTCAAGCTTCCCCTGTACAAAAGCTTCAACTGTTAAGACTTTCCAGGGGAGAACAGTCTTAAGAGCATCCAAAGATCTCCAAAGATTCCCAGAGAAACATCCCTAAAGCTTTGAGGAATTTCGGAGGGTGAACAATTTGGAAGATCAAAGAACTCCAGCTGGAGAATATCCAAGACCTTACTGGTAGGTCCACTCGGTGCTTCAAGACGCAGTTAGACCCGGTAGCAGAGCCCACATCAGTAAAGATTAGATTACAGTCAACCTGGGAGAAGTTAAAAAGGGGATTTTCCTTTAAAGTAAAGAATCAGTTATTGAAGACAATTGCCTGTCCTTCGTGGACAAGATTAGGAAGCCACCAGTTGCATAAAAGCCTGGAATCATTTGTTTAACTTTACTGAAGGCAAGAGAAGTTTCTGTTTGATTGTTCATTAATAAAGGACTTTGTTATACTTCACGAGCCATCTAAAGATCATTTGTGGTGGAAAATCTCTGAGAATTTTTCTTTGAGGCCCCCTGTCTTCCCATTGGGTTCAAGTTGCATGTCCTAATTAAAAGAAATTCTTTACAGGCCCAGCGCACGACAGAACAGAACCGATGACAGTTTGACTTGGAAATCCTTCACTCATAGGGTTCCTATAACTCAAAATTGACTTGACAACAAATTAGAATGGTTCCCTACGCAGAAATGTTCTCCTTCCACCATCAGCTGGATGAATCCCTTTTGCAAAATCCAGAAAATGTGGAGGCCGTGACAGACTTTGTATTTCTAGGCGCAAAGATTACTGCAGATGCAGACTGTGGCCAGGAAATCAGAAGACGCTTCCTTCTTGGGAGGAGAGCAATGTCCAGTCTCAATAAAATAGTGAAGAGTAGAGACATCATACTGGCAACAAAGATCCGCATAGTCAAAGCCATGGTATTCCCTGTAGTAACCTACAGATGTGAGAGCTGGACCTTAGGGAAGGCTGAGCGAAGGAAGAGAGATGCTTTTGAGCTGTGGTGCTGGAGGAAAGTGCTGAGAGTGCCTTGGACTGCGAGAAGATCCAACCAGTCCATCCTCCAGGAAATAAAGCCCGACTGCTCACTGGAGGGAAGGATACTAGAGACAAAGTGGAAGTCCTTTGGCCACATCATGAGGAGACAGCAAAGCCTAGAGAAGACAATTATGCTGGGGAAAGTGGAAGGCAAAAGGAAGAGGGGCCGACCAAGGGCAAGATGGATGGATGGCATCCTTGAAGTGACTGGACTAACCTTGAAGGAGCTGGGGGTGGTGACGGCCGACAGGGAGCTCTGGCGTGGGCTGGTCCATGAGGTCACGAAGAGTCGGAGACGACTGAACGACTGAACAACAACAACAACAAGTATTATATTCAGCAAGAGGATTCATTGAATCAGCCAACACACAGTGAAGTCTAACAGATTCATTCAGTATACTCTAATTGGGAACTACAATAAGATATACACTTTTTTTTGTTTTTTTCCTTTCCTGCCATGCTGCTGATTTAATGTTTTTGCAACTTAACGTTCTCTCTTTTTAGGGCGGGAGAGAAAGTGAGTGAGAAAGCGAGAAAAGCTTGTCAGCTGATCTGGGGGCTGCTGTTGTGTTTACAAAAAAGATGTAGTCATGGCTTCTCTTTTCTTGCCATGCTGCTAATGTGATGTTTTTGGAAGTTAACTTTCTCTCTTTTTCAACTGTGGGAGGCAGAGAGAGAAAAAGAGTGAGGAAGAGAGAAAAGCTTGTCAGCTGATCTGGGCGCTGGTGCCTTTTGTATGTTTGCAAAATCAATGAATGCATCTAAAGCACCCTTTTGACAGAGTGCCGCTGAACAAACAAACCAGATCTGTAAAAGAGCTGAAGACACCCAAATTAGCAGGGAACATACATTAAATTGGTTAACTGTTGTCCTCTGCAGGAAAACAGCCAGCCCCTATTTTTAATGACTGCCTAATTACCCACAGTTTTTAATTACGGGGTGCGAGGAGGCACGAGGGAGTTTGCAATCCTGCCACTCGCTCTCAATGCACACATATGTTTGGAAGGGCTGTGATGTCTTCTCCCTGGGAGGAAAGACCCATGGCCAAATACTATTTCTAAATGGGAAATCAGACAGAAGAAAACACTGAAAGTGTTTTAGTTCACATTGTGATTGTGTCTGATGTCAATGGGGATGATGGTTTTCCTGGGACTGGGTCTGGTGTCAATGGGGATGATGGTTTTCCACTGGAGCATTGCAGCGCACCCAAATACCTGGGAGTCACTCTGGACCGTGCTCTTACCTACAAGAAGCACTGCCTGAATATCGAGCAAAAGGTGGGTGCTAGAAACAATATCATACGAAAGTTGACTGGGACAACCTGGGAATCACAACCAGATACAGTGAAGACATCTGCTCTTGCTCTGTGCTACTCTGCTGCTGAGTATACATGTCCAGTGTGGAACACATCTCACCACACTAAAACAGTGGATGTGGCTCTTAATGAGACATGCCACATTATCACGGGGTGTCTGCGCCCTACACCACTGGAGAAATTACACTGCTTAGCCGGTATTGCACCACCTGACATCTGCCGGGAAGTAGCAGCCAATAGTGAAAGGACCAAGGCAGTGACATCTCCAGCTCATCCCCTGTTTGGGTATCAGCCAGCACATCAACGACTTAAATCTAGAAATAGTTTTCTAAGATCTACAGAGACACTTGCTGGAACACCTCAGTAAGCGAGAGTTTGTAAATGCAAATGCAATATTACTATCTACCCCTCAAAGAATTTTTTCCTTTAGTCCCCAGCTAAAATTCCTTTAGTCCCCAGCTAAAATTGCTTCAAGGCATTTCTGGCTTATGGGGACCAGAAACAAACCCATCACCAGGTTTTCTTGGCAAGACTTGTTGTCAAGGTGGTTGCCTTTGGTCTTCCATTGAGGCTGAGAGAATGTAGCTCCCCAAAGTCACTCAGAGGGTTCCGTGGTAGAGTGGATCTTCTGAGTCATGGTCCAATGCTTAAACTACTACAATTAAAACACCCAAGTCCAAATGTTAAAGAATCAGTCCCAGCTGCTGAGCTGATTTGGCTCATAGGATTTGGCAGTTTGGACTAAAACCCAGAATGGACTCACCACCTGGGAAGCATGGATTCGATATGTCAGTATAGCTGTACTCCTGGGCTTATTCAACTGGGAATAAGTTCAGCTGAACTGAGAGGGAATTGATTCTAAAGAGACATGCTCATGATTATAATATAAATAAATGTCAAGAAATATTTGCTCAGGATTCAAACAGCAGAGATCTTGCTTCGGGCTTACTAAGACTTAATGTCAAGCTTGCTAGACACGATACAGGTACTCGAGGGGTGGAGGACTTTTCATCTCTTATGTTCCTCAGCACTTAGCTCTCCATGGACAATTGAAAAGGACCAAGAAACCATAGAATCATAGCACTGTAGGGGTGGAAAGAACCTGGAGGGATATCTAGTCCAACTCCTCACCAGTACAGGGATCCAGAACTAAGACATCTCCGGAGTTGGAGAGGCCACAATCATTTTTGGTAATCCTTTTCACTAGATGCCTTCTCTTCTCCAGTCTAAACAAGTGTTCTTTATAGAGTTTGGTTTCCAGATTCTTGAGCATACAGTGTTCCCTCGCTACTTCGTGGTTTGCTTTTTGCAGACTCGCTGTTTTGCGGGTTTTTGCCTCCTGGCAACAATGGAGTGTAGATGGGGGTTTCACCCCCCCCCTCGGGAGAGAGGCAGCCAATCATAAAAAAAGATAGAGAGAAGATACTAGGAATGCCATACACACACACACACACACACACACACATATAAATGCTCTGTGCGTAATGAGTACCTTAAAAACAAAAGAACCAATGAGCGAAGTCACACCAAATTTGGCAACAAAATGTTTCACAACACATCACTCAAAAAAGTATGATTTTGTCATTTGGGAGTTGTAGTTTCTGGGATTTATAGTTCACCTACAATCAAACAGCATTCTAAACTCCATCAACGATGGAATTAAACCAAACTTGGCACACAGAACTCCCATGACCAACAGAAAATATTGGAAGGGTTTGGTGGGCATTGACCTTGAGTTTTGGAGTTGTAGTTCACCTACATCTAGAGAGCACTGTGGACTCAAACAATGATGGATCTGGACCAAACTTGGCAAAAGCACTCCATATGCCCAAATATGAACACAGATGGCGTTTGGGGGAAATTGACTTGACATTTGGGAGTTGTAGTTACTGGGATCCACAGTTCACCTACAATAAAAGAGCATTCTGAACCCCACGAATGACAGAATCAGGGCAAACTTCCCACACAGAACCCCCATGACCAATAGAAAATACTTAAGGCCACCCAATCAAACTCCCTTCATCAGAGCAAAAAAGCAAAATCAAAGTTTTCCTGACAAAGAGCCATCCAGCCATAGATATAGATAGATATGATTCACACACACACACACAAATAGTATGATAGATTTAAAGGGACCCTTAAAGAAGGACAATGATATGTTGCATGTTATAGGGTGGGCAAACCAGACACTCTGCACATCAACACTGACAAAGAAACATCAAGAAATACTGTTTACCCACAAGCATAAAGGAATTACATATATTAGAAACCAACACTTTCTCATTACTTTATTTTCCAGATCACCAGACTGGGCCACAGCAACGCGTGGCAGGGGACAGCTAGTGTGTGTGTGTGTGTGTGTGTGTGTGTGTGTGTATGTATGTGTATATATGTATGTATGTGTGTGTGTGTGTGTGTGTGTGTGTGTGTATATATATATATATATATATATATATATATATATATATATATAAGCTGTACCTAGCCACGTGTTGCTGTGGCCCATTGTGGAGCAATGGGAAAGGAAGAAAAGAGGAAGAGCTGGTTTCTAAGCTATCAATACACAACTGAAGTGGCAAAGTGTCAACCTAACATAGGCCCATTTCAGTCTCCTCAAGGCCAAAGGGTTATATGGATGTGTGGAAGGGCCCTGGGTTACCTGAGTCCATGCTGCCATATAACCCAGTTCAAAGATATTATATAGGTATTATTATTATTACTGTTATTATTATGGATGTATAGATATTATTATAGGCATAGAGATATTATTATAGACACAAATATTATTCTTAAAGGCATGTAAATATTATTATTATTATTATTATTATAATTATAATTATATGTTATTTGTTTATGCATTTCCTGTTTTTGTCCTTTCTTTGAATACTGGACTTCATTTCCCGGAATTCCTTCCCATAACTCAGTATGGGTGAGCTTTCTGGGAGTTGAAAGCTCACCCAGTGTGTGTGCATATAGGTGAGTGTGTGTGCCTACACATATCCACACACACACAGAATCCCTCCCGTGTGAGTTCCCAGCAGCCCAGTGGAGGCGCCTCCATGCTGCTGACCCAAATGCCAAGAGGGAAAGGAAGGGAAAGGAAAGGAAGGGGAGGGGTGGATCTGGAGGAGGGTGCCCCCCCCCTCTCTACCTCCCTCCCTCCCTCTCTCTCAATCCTTTGTGAAGAGAGAGGCAGGGGGTAGTGAGAGAGATATACGGGCCACCTTTCCCTCCCATTTTCAAGCCGCCTCTTTCTCAGTTGTTGGGTTTTTTTCCTCTTGTGCAAGAGCGAGGGGCGGGGAGAGGGTGTTGTTTTAACACATGCTCTGTATAGTCATTTAGCTTTGTGGGGGGTTTAAGTTCTTTCCAGTTAATTTCTTTTTGCTTTTTTGAGTGAAGGACATATATTTCTTTGGTTGGTGTCTTGCCCATTGGTTTTTGAGTTATGTTAATCCCACAAACGAGCATTACATTTTATTTATATAGACTAGCTGTCCCCTGCCAGGCGTTGCTGTGGCCCAGTCAAGTGATCTGGAAAATAAAGGAATGAGAAAGTGTTGGTTTCTAATATATGTAATTTCTTTATGCTTGTGGGTAAACAGTATTTATTGCTGTTTCTTTGTCAGTGTTGATGTCGAGATTATCTGGTTTGCCTACTCTGGAACATGCAACATAATTGTCCTTCTTTAGGGGCCCCTTTCAAATCTATAATACTGTGTGTGTGTGTGAATCATATCTATCTATCTGTCTGTCTGTCTGTCTGTCTATCTATCTATATCTATCTATATCTATGGCTGGATGGCTCTTTGACAGGAGGGCTTTGATTACATTTTTTTTTTTTGCCCTGGTGAAGGGATTTGGACGGGATGGCCTTAAGTATTTTCTATTGGTCATGGGGGTTCTGTGTGGGAAGTTTGTCCCAATTCTGTCATTGGTGAGGTTCAGACTGCTCTTTGATTGTAGGTGAATTATAAATCCTAGTAACTATAACTCCCAAATGTCAAGGTCTGTTTTCCCCCAAACTCCATCTGTGTTCATATTTGGGCATATGGAATATTTGTGCCAAGTTTGGTCCAGATCCATCATTGTTTGAGTCCACAATGCTCTCTATATGTAGGTGAACTACAACTCCCAAACTCAAGATCAATGCCCACTAAGCCCTTCTAATGTTTTCTTTTGGTCATGGGAGGCCTGTGTTCCATGTTTGGTTCAATTCCATCATTGGTGGAGTTCGGAATGCTTGCTCCACTTTATCAGGTCATTCCTCAAGCTTCTTTCACCAGGCTAAACATATCCAGCTTCTTCAACAAACAAAACACTCTATCTTCAGAAGGAAGATATGGTTAAATGGACGAACCCAGAGGGTGCTCACCAATGCTTCCTCTTCATCCTGGAAAGAAGTGACAAGTGGAGTGCCGCAGGGTTCCGTCCTGGGCCCGGTCCTGTTCAACATCTTTATTAATGACTTAGATGAAGGGCTAGAAGGCATGATCATCAAGTTTGCAGACAACACCAAATTGGGAGGGAGAGCCAATACTCCAGAGGACAGGAGCAGGATTCAAAACGATCTTGACAGATTAGAGAGATGGGCCAAAGCTAACAAAATGAAGTTCAACAGTGACAAATGCAAGATACTCCACTTTGGCAGGAAAAACAAAATGCAAAAATACAGAATGGGTTATGCCTGACTTGAGAGCAGTATGTGTGAAAAAGATCTTGGAGTCCTCGTGGACAACAAGTTAAACATGAGCCAACAATGTGATGTGGCGGCAAAAAAAGCCAATGGGATTTTGGCCTGCATCAATAGGAGCATAGTGTCTAGATCTAGGGAAGTCATGCTACCCCTCTATTCCGCTTTGGTTAGACCACACCTGGAATATTGTGTCCAGTTCTGGGGACCACAATTCAAGAGAGATATTGACAAGCTGGAATGTGTCCAGAGGAGAGCGATTAAAATGATCAAGGGTCTGGAGAACAAGCCCTATGAGGAGCGGCTTAAGGAGCTGGGCATGTTTAGCCTGAAGAAGAGAAGGCTGAGAGGGGATATGATAGCCATGTATAAATATGTGAGAGGAAGCCACAGGGAGGAGGGAGCAAGCTTGTTTTCTGCTTCCCTGGAGACTAGGACGCGGAACAATGGCTTCAAACTACAAGAAAGGAGATTCCATCTGAACATGAGGAAGAACTTCCTGACTGTGAGAGCCGTTCAGCAGTGGAACTCTCTGCCCCGGAGTGTGGTGGAGGCTCCTTCTTTGGAAGCTTTTAAACAGAGGCTGGATGGCCATCTGTCAGGGGTGATTTGAATGTGATATTCCTGCTTCTTGGCAGGGGGTTGGACTGGATGGCCCATGAGGTCTCTTCCAACTCTTTGATTCTATGATTCTATGAAATCGGAAAAGAGGATGGACAAGTGACTTGCCCAAGAAACCGAGTACAAACATGAGAACCTGTTCATCTGGAGAATATTAGCATAAGTAGTGCTCAGCTGTCTTGGTTCGGTGTCTTCTTGGGAACTGCCATTGTCCACTGGGGGAAACGGACTGACTCAGGCATGACCAAGGTGGGAGACCTCCGGTGCCTAGCAAAAGGTAGAAACTAAGTGAGTATTTCATAGCAGAATTAGCCTCCTCCTCTCTCCTTTCTCCTGCGAGCCCCAAGCGAGTACAGTCATGGACAGATGTTTCTCTTGCTCAGTCACCCTTGAAGAAACCATCCCCAAGGATCCTCCTTTTAACACACATATTGTTTGCAACAAGTCAAGCTCAGATCTTTCTGACCTCCCAAAGCATTGCTTGGGAAGAAGACCGTTCTGTGGGACTCCCTGCTCATCACATGGTTGTTTTCATGCCACCAAGAGTAATCCCTCTTGAATTGTGTAAAAGGGCTGCATAGCAAAGCTATTTTGCAAAGGGCCGGGTTGTAGTTAGGCTTCCACAGGAAACAGGAACAAAGGATATAGCTAGGCTTGGAATTTATTTATTTATTTATTTATTATTTACCTTGCTTATATACCGCTGTTCTCAGCCCGAAGGCGACTCACAGCGGTTCACAACACAAGAGACAACAGAATTCAATGTTACAGTATAAAAGCAGTTATCAACTTAATAAAGTTGCACAATTAATAACAATAAACAATTATCAATTAACAATTACTACAATAGCCATTCACTATCGTCTCATCATCAAAACATGATCCAGATTCGTCATCCAATGATCCATTCCAATGTTCATTAACCAATCATTGCACTCATTATTGGAACGCCTGCTCGAATAGCCAGGTCTTCACTTTTTTGCGGAATACCATCAGAGATGGTGCTAGTCTAATGTCGGTAGGGAGGGCGTTCCACAGTCGAGGAACCACCACCGAGAAGGCCCTATCTCTCGTCCCCGCCAGACGTGCTTGAGAAGCAGGCGGGATCGAGAGCAGGGCCTCCCTGGAAGATCTCAAAGTCCTGGAGGGTTCATAGGCAGAGATGTGGTTGGATAGGAACCGTTTAGGGCTTTAAAGGCTAACGCCAGCACTTTGAATTGAGCCCAGTAGCAAATCGGTAGCCAGTGGAGTTGGCGCAACAGGGGGTTGTATGCTCCCTGCGCTCCGCTCCTGTTAACATCATGGCTGCCGAGCGTTGGACTAATTGAAGCTTCCGAGCCGTCTTCAAAGGCAACCCCACATAGAGAGCGTTGCAGTAGTCTAAATGGGATGTAACCAGAGCGTGGACTACCATGGCCAAGTTAGACTTCCCAAGGTACGGGTGCAGCTGGCGCACAAGCTTTAACTGTGCAAATGCTCCCCTGGTCACTGCCGAAACCTGGGGTTCCAGGCTCAGCGATGAGTCCAGGGTCACACCCAAGCTGCGAACCTGCGCCTTCAAGGGGAGTGCGACCCCATCCAGCACAGGCTGTAACCCTATACCCCGTTCGGCCTTACGACTAAACAGGAGTACCTCTGTCTTGTCTGGATTCAATTTCAATTTGTTCGCCCTCATCTAGACCGTCACAGCGGCCAAGCACCGGTTCAGGACCTGGACAGCCTCCTAATAGAATTTCTATTTTGATTCATGAAATTTCCATTGCAGTAGTGCCCAGTTCTGTAAAAATTAGAAATCTCAGTCTTTACTTATTTCATTCTCAAATGGCAGGATGAATATATGCCAAAGTTGGCTCCCTGCCGTGTGAACATGTGAGAGTTATGAGTGGTTTACAATGTTTTCCTGAATTGTGTAAATAACCTGTAGGGGTTCTTCCCCCAGAAAACAATGTAAAATGAAGCTTTTTTTGTGCAAATATTTGTGTGTGAAGGGGTCAATATGAAAACATCGCAATTGCAGAATCACTGTGGTGTAGTAGTTTGAAAAGTGGGCTAAGAATCCAGGAGACTAGCATAGAAATTCCATTCAGCCATGAAGACCTGCTGTGTAGTCTTGGAAATGTCACAGTCTCTCAGGGCCCTTCCACACAGACCTTTACCCCAGAATATCAAGGCAGAAAATCCCACATTATCTGAGTGTGGATTCAAAATTCAAAGCAGATATTGTGGGGTTTTCTGCCTTGATATTCTGGGATATATGGCTGTGTGGAATGACCCTCAGTCTCAGAGAAAGTCAGTGGCCCACAATGGCACCGAAGATTGACTTTCACCAAAGTTCACTATTGCACAATGCTGTGTGCATCCCACTCCTGGTCTCCCTCCTTCCAGGGATTAACCCATCCTCACTATTGATGGGAAAGCCACATCAATAGCTTGCAATCCTGCAACATTCCCATCACCAACTTTGTGCGATAACTCAGTTGTGCTTCTGTTCCAGAGCAAAGTGACATCAAGAAGCAGGATTCTCTTCCTGTTCCCTTTGCTATTCCCAAACTGGCAGTTTTGTGTTTATTCAATACTTTAGTTATATTTGCCTTTTTTTTTTTTTTTGCTATTCAATTTTGAAACTGCAGAATTGCTCTAAAATAATTTAAAAATTATGGAGCAGCACAAATGCTGGAAAGATAGGTTATGAGGACTTGCAGAAGTACGATCAGATGACCATGTGTCAATACCCTAGGTTTAGATTATGATGGTTTTATACTGCTAGGCCCCATTGCTGTTATACCTTATTATTAGTATGAATTGCCAGAAATAGATAGTTCTTAATGCTTAATGCTTCAAGCCTTATGGGAAATAGAGTAGTGGTAGACACAGACTGGTTCAAGATTGGGAAAGGCGTACGGCAAGGCTGCATACTCTCACCAAACCTTTTTAACTTGTATGCAGAACACATCATGCGAGGATGTGCAGGGCTGGATGAATGCAAAGCTGGGGTGAAAATTGCTGGAAGAAACATTAACAACCTCAGATATGCAGATGACACCACTCTGATGGCCGAAAGCAAGGAGGAGCTGAGGAGCCTTCTAATCAAGGTGAAAGAAGAAAGCGCAAAAGCCGGGTTGCAGCTAAACATAAAAAAAAAACAAGATTATGGCAACAAGAATGATTGACAACTGGGAAATAGAGGGAGAAAACGTGGAGGCCGTGACAGACTTTGTATTTCTAGGTGCAAAGATGACTGCAGATGCAGACTGTGGCCAGGAAATCAGAAGACGCTTACTTCTTGGGAGGAGAGCAATGTCCAGTCTCGATAAAATAGTAAAGAGTAGAGACATCAGACTGGCAACAAAGATCCGCCTAGTCAAAGCCATGGTATTCCCTGTAGTAACCTACGGATGTGAGAGCTGGACCTTAGGGAAGGCTGAGCGAAGGAAGAGAGATGCTTTTGAGCTGTGGTGCTGGAGGAAAGTGCTGAGAGTGCCTTGGACTGCGAGAAGATCCAACCAGTCCATCCTCCAGGAAATAAAGCCCGGCTGCTCACTGGAGGGAAAGATACTAGAGACAAAGTTGAAGTCCTTTGGCCACATCATGAGGAGACAGGAAAGCCTAGAGAAGACAATGATGCTGGGGAAAGTGGAAGGCAAAAGGAAGAGGGGCCGACCAAGGGCAAGATGGATGGATGTTATCCTTGAAGTGACTGGACTGACCTTGAAGGAGCTGGGGGTGGTGACAGCCGACAGGGAGCTCTGGCGTGGGCTGGGCCATGAGGTCACGAAGAGTCGGAGACAACTGAACGAATTAACAACAAGTAAACAGAGCATTTGTATTTCTAGGCGCAAAGATTACTGCAGATGCAGACTGTAGCCAGGAAATCAGAAGACGCTTACTTCTTGGGAGGAGAGCAATGTCCAATCTCGATAAAATAGTAAAGAGTAGAGACATCAGACTGGCAACATGTGGGACATGAGAGAAACCTCCCATAGGATGGTAAAACTTCTGGGTGTCCCCTGGGCAACATCCTTGCAGATGGCTAATTCTCTCACACCAGAAGCAACTTGCAGTTTCTCAAGTTGCTTCTGACACATTTTTTTTACAAGGTTGTTGGCCTTCTCTGCTGAACAGTGCTGGTACCTCACCAAACTACAACTCCCACAATTACGTAGCATTGAGCCATGTGGTGTCAAACTCTGGAAGAACTCCTTTGAACAGTAGAATTTCTTTTACATCAAGAGAGATATTGACAAGCTGGAATGTGTCCAGAGGAGGGTGACTAAAATGATCAAGGGTCTGGAGAACAAGCCCTATGAGGAGCGGCTCAAGGAGCTGGGCATGTTTAGCCTGAAGAAGAGAAGGTTGAGAGGAGATATGACAGCCATGTATAAATATGTGAGGGGAAGCCACAGGGAGGAGGGAGCAAGCTTGTTTTCTGCTTCCTTGGAGACTAGGATGCAATGGAACAATGGCTTCAAACTACAAGAAAGGAGATTCCATCTGAACATGAGGAAGAGCTTCCTGACTGTGAGAGCCGTTCAGCAGTGGAACTCTCTGCCCCGGAGCGTGGTGGAGGCTCCTTCTTTGGGAGCTTTTAAACAGAGGCTGGATGGCCATCTGTCAGGGGTGATTTGAATGCAATATTCCTGCTTCTTGGCACGGGGTTGGACTGGATGGCCCATGAGGTCTCTTCCAACTCTTTGATTCTATGATTCTATCAAGGAATGAAGATATGTCGGTGATCCAGAAATTAGTGTGCATTTTCCAAACGATGACACCCTTAGAACTAAAGAAATAAAGTATCTTCTTTTTTTTCACATCAGAGCAGCCCATAATACCTCTACCCCCTAAAGCTTGCAAAATCGCTATTATTTGCAGCTCAAACTCTTTTGGTGAACTCTGGGTTACACTATGTAACACAATTTGAAAAAAACAACAACATTCTGTTCCTGGTTTGAAAATGTTATTTCCTATTTAATTGTGCAGTACTTACTTTGAAAGTAGTTGCTTACTCTAGAAACGTTTTTGTGGCTGCCACAAACTATATTGAATAGCAGAGCACCTGATGAACCAACCTGGACACAGCATTTTATTTGAGAACACAGAAATGCTGGACCACTCTCACAACCACCATGTCAGGCTACACAGAGAAGCCATTGAAATCTACAAGCATGTGGACAATTTCAACAGAAAGGAAGAGACCATGAAAATGAACAAAACCTGGCTACCAGTATTAAAAAAAACTCTAAAACTGCAACAGCACAACAACAGAGAGGAAGCAGGCAGGGACAGCAATTACCTCTCAACAAAAGTTTGCCCCAGGCACAGTCAGGCCATTGTATGCTAATCAAGGTGGTCAGTTGAAACATTCACACCTAGCTCCAGTCCTTTGTCTTACCCTGGTCATTCCACAGATCTATAAACCCTTTTTCCTAGTTCCAACAGACCTCACTACCTCTGAGGATGCTTGCCATAGATGCAGGTGAAACGTCAGGAGAGAATGCCTCTAGACCATGGTCATATAGCCCAAAAAACCCTACAACAACCCAGTGATTCCGGCCATGAAAGCCTTCGACAATATATTGAATTGGTTGAGACTCTATGAGATATCCATTGGAAACTATAACAAAATGTGCTGCAGTTTAATAAACCATTTCCATGTTTTTATGATCGAAGCAATTAGGAAATGACATTTATAACCCGGGAACAATAAACATGTTAGTGTTGTGGTTAATTCTGGCTTTGGCACCTAGGGCTCACTCACCAGAAACAGACTGCCCAACCAATACAAAAACCCTTTTATTTCGTGTCAGTTACTCACCCCCAGAACTACGACTAGAAAGAGTTTCAGAAAGTGGAGTATTTCAAGAGCTCGTGCCGCTCTCAGTACTTCACAGGACTTTTTCAACTCCCTGCAAGCCGTTCTATAAAGAGGCCAACTGCTCTTTTCAGTTCGGCGGCTCTCGTTCCGGAACGCCGTCCTGTGCTTTTGTATTCTTCCCTTACCGGCCTGCACTCTAATTTGTGTCTCCATCAAGCTAGGCTTTAATAGGCACCTCCCTATCTGAGGGCTGAATTAGAACAAGGGCCAGAAATGAGAGACAGAAATGGGAGTGGGGGGGAATCAGACTAGCAAAAGATGTGGAAATCCCAAACAGAAGTCTGTTGCATTCACCCATCTAATGTTGGAGAAGGTTGAAACAGTATGGCGGTCATAGTGAAA
This sequence comes from Anolis sagrei, assembly GCF_037176765.1. NCBI lineage: Eukaryota > Metazoa > Chordata > Lepidosauria > Squamata > Anolidae > Anolis > Anolis sagrei. The sequence goes on along the minus strand of NC_090021.1, from coordinate 9,507,524 downwards.
GGAACTGCATGGGTTCATAGAAACATAGAGTTGGGAGAAACCACATGGCCCTATAGTCCAGCCTTGTGCTATCACGCGCTGGGCCTGTGAAAGAGTCTGTAGACAGGACGTGTTTTCTGAATGCCCAATGGGCTGCCGTGGGTGCCTTGGCTGAGAGGCCTTTCGGATTTCCCCACACAAAGTTCTTTTAAAGACTTAGAAAGTCTACAAAGTTTTATTGTTGCTAAAATCTTCAATAAATCAAACAAATACTTCAAGGCTTTGAATCAACTGGTGGCTTGCTTAAATCTTGTCCACAAGGGACAGGCAACTTTCTTTATAAACTATTTCTTCTTTCTACAAGGGAAATCCTTGACATCTCCCTGGGCAATCTGACTTAAGCTCTGCTGGCGTGGGCCCCTACACCGGGTCCAAATTGCTTTATGGCTGCCATGAGTGGTCCTTACCAAACAGATTCCTTTAGTAGATTTCCAAGAGGAAAGAAGGCTTTCAATTCCCAGCGAAGGCTGGCTAAATGCCTTGGCCTGCACTTAAACACAAACAAGGCTGGCAAAATCATGAGCTGTCATCTGCAAAAAGCCACCCTACTGGGATCTGCATGCATTATCCGCCTAGACATCACACAGTCCTAGACACTTGGGGAGTGTCCAACGTGTGATCCAATACAACAACCAGCATAGTGAATTGTGGTGCCCAGAACTGGGTCCAAGATTATTCCAGTTGAGATCTAACCAAAGCAGAATAGAGTGGTAATATTATTTTCCATAGATTCATACACTATGCTCCTATTGTTGTACCCTAGAACCGCCTTGGTGAGATTTGTGGTCGTTTCAAGTAGAGCCATTTTTTTTATCAACATTCACAAACTGCATTCAACCAAGTGGGCTTGTAGTCCTTGAAATATTTGGCAAAGCTTCTGCCAAATAAGACTCGTTCCTCTATGAGGTACCTGGAGATGTGTGCTCTTTTCACAGCCAAGATTCCTAGAAGAGTCTCCATCCAATGATGGAGCATCAGACCGAGAAGAATGCCAAAAGTAGATGGATTGAGGTTACAGACATAGGCCAGAATATCAGACACAGATTTTCCTTCCTCTGAATCTGCCATCAGCACTGCATTTTGCTCTGCCACTTTGCTTTAGCACCTGCAGAAAAGACACACAAGTTTCACAGCCGCTTCTCAATATGTCTCTTTCCCCAGCATGCTCCAGCCAAATGCCAGACCTTTCACACCCTCAGTTTTCCCTTTGGCAGTTGTAAAACTGGACTTTAAGAATCAAGGGTGATCACCAGATTGCTCAGGGATGAAATGTCTCTTTTGGCTGAATCTGCTGGTTTGGTTGCTTGTGCCTGAGTTTTGGCTACACATATAGACCAGTCTGAATTGTTCAAGATGCTAAAATCTCCCTTGCCAGTTTAAGATCCTATTCTGAACTGTCTAGAAGAGCTCCTGCACCATGTTTGTTGTTATTGTTGGTGGTGGTGGTGGGTGGGTGGGTGGTGATGGTGATGGTGGTGGTGGTGGTGGTTGTTGTGTGCCTTCAAGTTGTGTCCAATGCATGGCAGCCCTAAAATGAACCCATCACAGTATTTATTCAGGGTCTTTGCCTTCCAGTCCCACTCCATGCATGAACACACAATCTAAGCCAATGGTCATACAACCTCTATTTAAAACTTCCAGAGAAGGAGACTCCACTACATGCAAAAGCAGTGTATTCCGCTGTCAAACAGCTCTTACTAGCAGGAAGTCCTTGTAATGCTCAGGCAGAATATCTTTTCCTGCTATTTGAATCCATTGCTCTGTGTCTTGGTCTCCGAAGCAGCAGAAAAGTGCTTTCCCCATCTTCCAGATGATATTTTTTTCAAATCTTCACTCTTCTTCACTAAACATTGTCCAGTTTTCTCATCCACTCCTCATTGGGATGTGTAGTTTCCAGAACTTTGCTCATTTTGATCACCCTTTTTTGGCCACAACCACCTCAGTCATGTAAGGTTGATATCTTGACTCACCTATTTATACCACTATTTCACAACACAATCCAGAGTGGTTGGTGGGGATGAGGGAGAGGGTCTTCTCGGTGGTGCCCCCTCCCGGTCTCTGGAATGCCCTCCCCAGGGAAATCAGGCAAGCCCCCACACTGACCTCCTTCTGTAGGGATTTAAACAAGCCTTTGAGAACATCTAGCCCAGTGGTCCACAATCAATGGCACAGCACTGCACTTTCATCCCATGCCCTGTTCCTTAGCTACGGTTTGCACTATCCCATTTCCTTGTCTTGTTTACAGTTTGTCCATGTCTTCTGTTAGTGTCACCATAGGTCATTGGGCATTGTTCTCAGTTTTAAATTGTTGTTTTTACATGCTATAGTTTTTATTGTATTGTACTGTGTGTTTATTTTATGTTTTGTCTTGGTACATGTGTAAGCCATCCCTTAGAATCATGGAATCATAGAATCAAAGAGTTGGAAGAGACCTCATGGGCCATCCAGTCCAACCCCCTGCCAAGAAGCAGGAATATTGCATTCAAATCACCCCTGACAAATGGCCATCCAGCCTCTGCTTAAAAGCTTCCAAAGAAGGAGCCTCCACCACACTCCGGGGCAGAGAGTTCCACTGCTGAACGGCTCTCACAGTCAGGAAGTTCTTCCTAATGTTCAGATGGAATCTCCTCTCTTGTAGTTTGAAGCCATTGTTCCGCGTCCTAGTCTCCAAGGAAGCAGAAAACAAGCTTGCTCCCTCCTCCCTGTGGCTTCCTCTCACATATTTATACATGGCTATCATATCTCCTCTCAGCCTTCTCTCAGCCTTGTTGTTGTTGTTGTTGTTGTCATAGTCATCATCGTCGTAGTAGTAGGTGGTCTGTGGTTTACTCTTCTCCACACTCGCATGTCATGGACTCCACTTCGTAGCCCCAATTTCTTAAGATTGGCGCTGCATCTCATGGTGCCAAAGCGCAGTCTGTTCAGTGCCTTCCAAGTCAGCCAGTGTTCTGTGTTCCTAGAAGGGAATTTCTCATTTGGTATCAGCCACTGATTGAGGTTCCGGGTTTTAGCCTGCCACTTTTGGACTTTTGCTTGCTGAGGTGTTCCTGTGAGTATCTCTGTGAATCTTAGGAAACTATTTCTTGATTTAAGGCATTGGCTTGCTGGTGGATATCTGAACAGAGGATGAGTCGGAGATGTCAATGTCTTGGTCCTTTCATTACATGCTGCTACTTCCCGATGGATATCAGGTAGTGCAATACTGGTCTTGAGATCAACCCATATATCCATGAGATTAACTTATACATAATTATATGCAGCAGGCTGTTGGAGACAAGACAAATGAAAGGCTAGCAAATGTGGAAGACTGGAGAGCCACATTATTTTTACAGGAGACCTTAGAGCAGTGGTTCTCAATCTGGGGTCCCTTGATGTTTTTGGCCTTCAACTCCCAGAAATCCTCACAGCTGGTAAATTGGCTGGGATTTCTGGGAGTTGTAGGCCAAAAACATCTGGGGATCCCAGGTTGAGAACTACTGCCTTAGAGGGCTGTGTTCCTCCCACACACCTACTTCTGCAAAACAAAAACACTATGTGACCATCTATCTATCTATCTATCTATCTATCTATCTACCTATCTATCTATCTATCTATCTATCTATCTATCTATCTATCTATCCATCTATCTTATACTTTGTATAATTGCACTTAACTGTTTTTGCTTTTGTATTGTATTGATGGCATCGAATTGTGCCGATATGTAGACCGCCCTGAGTTGCCTGCGGGCTGATATGGGCGGGATATAAGTGATGTAAATAAATAAATAATAAATAAATACTCAAATGCTCCCAAATGCCTGCTATGGCCTGGGAGCAGGCTTTGAGGCTTTCCTAAAATCACAGAGGGCATTTAAAAGGAATTCTCCCTCTTATAATTACAAAACAAATAGACCCTGGAAGGCAATTGGGAGACGTGAAAACTGTCCCGAAGCTCCATTTGGCTGCAGCCTTCACTTTGCTAACCCATGATTTGGGGTAAGAAACGAGGCATCTTTAGCCAAAGTCCACATTGTGCTGATACCTTTATTAGTCCAAACTAAGACTGTCACAATAGTTTGTATGTTGGATGTGATTCTATGGTCAACTGAGTCCTTTATCCCTCCATTTTCCTCCATTGCTCTCAACTCTCCTTTCTACCTATCAGCGTTCTATATCTGCAAATTCTGCATCTTCAGATTCAAGCATCCATAGCTAACAAAATATTTCTCCTCCACCAACAAAATTAATTCCAAAAAGCCAACCTTGATTTTGTCCATTTATATAATGCTCCCCCTCTATTCTGCTTTGGTTAGACCATACCTGGAATATTGTGTCCAATTCTGAGCACCACAATTCAATCCAACTCTTTGATTCTATGATTCTATGAATTTTACTATGCATCCCAAGACTAAAGCTTGGGATGGTGTATCCTAAAGGGGGTGTATAGATTGACTTGGGTGGATGGAGGAATACAAGTGAACCTTGACTATAAGTTTTTTCTGAATGCTGTTGGGAGAGACATAGTCAGAACTTGAGAAAAATCCCGTCATTTGAACTACAACTCCCAGATAGCTTTAACAGAGCTATCCAAGGTACTGAACCTATTTGGAGGATGAGGTTCAGATTATTGGGATACATTTGTTGTGGTTCAACCTAAAACCTGAAGCGAATTCGGCATCCCCATGGACACAGTAAGCACCAGGCATCATTGGTAAATGCAATAAGGCATTTTGTCCTCCCCAAAAAACCAAGAAGAGAGAAAATGTAGGAGAATGAGTACGCTGGGAACAGATGACGAAGGAAGGTGAGTGTTTACAACTTTGAGGCAATAATATGGGTTTTGAGAGTGTTGGACTAGGGCTCTAGAGACCTGCCTAGCCCACTGGGTGACCTTGAGTAAGTCACACTCTCTCAGCCTCAGAGGACAGGAGCGGGTAGGTATCCAGAGGAGGGCGACTAAAATGATCAAGGGTCTGGAGAACAAGCCCTATGAGGAGCAGCTTAAGGAGCTGGGCATGTTTAGCCTGAAGAAGAGAAGGCTGAGAGGAGACATGATGATAGCCATGTATAAATATGTGAGAGGAAGCCACAGGGAGGAGGGAGCAAGCTTGTTTTCTGCTTCCCTGGAGACTAGGACACGAAGCAATGGCTTCAAACTACGAGAGAGGAGATTCCATCTGAACATGAGGAAGAACTTCCTGACTGTGAGAGCTGTTCAGCAGTGGAACTCTCTGCCCTGGAGTGTGGTGGAAGCTCCTTCCTTGGAAGCTTTTAAACAGAGGCTGGATGGCCATCTGTCAGGGGTCCTTTGAATGCAATATTTTTGCTTCTTGGCAGGGGGTTGGACTGGATGGCCCATGAGGTCTCTTCCAACTCTTTGATTCTATGATTCTAAGGCAAGAACAAATTTCTTCTGATCCAATCTTGCCAAGAAAACCTTATGACCATAGTGTCGCCACAGACTGGAAACGACTTGAAGGTACACAACAACCACAAGTGGCAACCAATATTAGGAGTTAGATTTGAAAAAGGAGGGAATTATGGAGACAGGACAGATTATCCATATGTGTGAAAGGAGGCAGCAGTAGAGAGATCCACACTAATACATAAACTCCCCAGCCTTAGCCTGAAAAGCACATGCATGCCTTTAAAAGAACTATCCATGGTGCTGAACCTATTTGGAAGCTGAAGTCCTGCACTCTGTGTAAAGCCTTCAAAATACAACATTTTAGAAGTGGGAAATATATGTATATACTGGGTGGCTGTGAGTTTTCCAGGCTGTATGGCCATGTTCCAGAAGCATTCTCTCCTGATGTTTCACCCACATCTATGGCAGGCATCCTCAGAGTTGTGAGTTCTGTTGGAAACTAGTGGGCTTTATATATCTGTGGAATGTCCAGGATGTTTGAGGCAAGTGTGAAGGTTGCAATTGGCCATCTTGATGAGCATTGAATAGTCTGGCAGCTGCAAAGGCTGGATGTTGCTGCCTTGCAGGATCCTTTGTTTAGGAGGTGTTATATGCATATACTATTTATGAAATAGATAGGGCTGTATATAACCATCCATTGTGGAGGATCTCCTGCAACTTTGGTTGAAAGGAAAATAGATTCCTCCCTGTCTTTTCTTGTTGCTGTTTTGCTTTCAAGTCATTTCAACTCAAAGTGAATTTATTGCAGGGGCGTTTCCTGCCAAACATAGACACACGGTCTATCCAAAACAGTCCACCATCCGGTTTTCTAGTTTCCCAAGCTATCCTGAAAGTGACAGATCCCATCTTGGAAGATATAGGATAGGTGAAACGGATCTAGGAATCTTAGTAGACCCCAAGCTGAACATGAGCCAACAGTGTTATGAGACAGCTTTAAAAGCCAAAGTGATTCTAGGTGGCATCTATAGGAGCATAGTGTCTAGGTCAAGGGAGGTAGCAATATCACTCTATTCTTCTTTGGTCGGAACACACCAGAAATATTATGTCAAGTCCTGGGCACCACAATTTCAGAAGGATATTGGCAAGCTGGAACATGACCAGAGAAGGGAAATCAAAATGGCCAAACCATGAAGTTGAATGGGGATGTGATAGCCATATTTAAATATCTAAAATGATGTCAAATTGGGGAGGGGCAAGTTTCCTTTCTGTTTCTCTACAAACCAGGATACGATTAAGCAATGGATACATTTGAGCTCTTACCACCAGGGAGTTGTGTCTGACTCTGGGGGTTGGTGCTCATCTCCATTTCTAAGCCAAAGAGCCAAAGTTGCCCGTATACACCTCCAAGGGCATGTAGCCGGCATGACTGCATGGAGTGCTGTTACCTTCTCATCGGAGCAGTACCTATTGATCTACTTATATTTTTATGTTTTCAAACTGCTAGGTTAGCAGAAGCTGGGGTTAACAGCGGGAGCTCACACCACTCCTTGGATTCAAACCTGCAACCTTTTGGCCAACAAGTTTAGTAGCTCAGCCATTTAACCCACTGTGCCACTGGGCCTCCAATGTCATGAAGCAACTTTAAAAGTCAATGGGATTTTGGCACGCAGCAATAGGAGTCTAGTGTCTAGATCAGGGATCCTCAAACTTTTTAAACAGAGGGTCAGGTCACAGTCCTTCAAACTGTTGCAGGGCCAGATAATAATTTGGAGAAAAAAAACAAAGTCACAAACCTCAATTACAAGTTACTCTGATCATTTCTTGCCCCTACTATTACAATCTTTCATCCTGTGAAGGGTGGATGCATTTTTGGAGAGGGAATGAAAATTATAATATTATTGTAGTGTCAATGGCATTTACATCATTATTATTGTTATTATTATTATCACAATATTATTATTATAATTCAGAATTGTAAGGTGCTAAGGGCAGATATCTTTTGGGGAACACCATGGTGCCAACACACATATATAAACATACATCCTAATCTGGACTGAATGCAATTATATTACTATTGTATTGTTGAAGACTTTCACAATATTATTATTGTGGACAACTGCAAGATACCCCACTTAGGCAGAAAAAACGAAATGCAAAGATACAGAATGGGGGACGAAGCCTGGCTTGAGAGCAGTATGTGTGAAAAAGATCTTGGAGTCCTCGTAGACAACAAGTTAAACATGAGCCAACAAGGTGATGTGGCGGCAAAAAAAGCCAATGAGATTTTGGCCTGCATCAATAGGAGCATAGTGTCTAGGTCCAGGGAAGTAATGCTACCCCTCTATTCCGCTTTGGTTAGACCACACCTGGAATATTGTGTCCAATTCTGGGCACCACAATTCAAGAGAGATATTGACAAGCTGGAATGTGTCCAGAGGAGGGCGACTAAAATGATCAAGGGTCTGGAGAACAAGCCCTATGAGGAGCGGCTTAAGGAGCTGAGCATGTTTAGCCTGAAGAAGAGAAGGCTGAGAGGAGATATGATAGCCATGTATAAATATGTGAGAGGAAGCCACAGGGAGGAGGGAGCAAGCTTGTTTTCTGCTTCCTTGGAGACTAGGACGCGGAGCAATGGCTTCAAACTACAAGAAAGGAGATTCCACCTGAACATTAGAAAGAACTTCCTGACTGTGAGAGCTGTTCAGCAGTGGAACTCTCTGCCCCAGAGTATGGTGGAGGCTTCTTCTTTGGAAGCTTTTAAACAGGGGCTGGGTGGCCATCTGTCAGGGGTGATTTGAATGCAATATTCCTGCTTCTTGGCAGAATGGGGTTGGACTGAATGGCGCATGAGGTCTCTTCCAACCTCTTTGGTTCTATGATTCTATGATTCTATGATTATTATTATTATTATTATTATTAACACATCATCATCATTCAGAATTATAAGGTACTAAGGGCCCAACCCTTTAGGCAGCAAATTAAAACCTTTTTTTATTCAGGGAAGCTTTTAAAGAGTGGGTCTGCTGTGATTTTATATGCTATTTATGATGTTGAATACTGTTTTAATACTTATATATTATTTATTATTTCCAATATTTCTATCCCACCCTTCTCAGGACAGCTTATAAACCGGCCACAATTCAAAGCCTCAACATAATACAAATATAAACACAAATAGCAACAGTTTAAAACAGTAAATAAAACATTAAGTTAAAAACATGTTAAAAACATTGTCCTCAACCATATAGCCAGTTTCAGTCTGGTTCAACATCCAAGGTGCTGTCATGCTTGCTGTCCAAAGGCCTGGTCCCAGAGCCATGATTTAACCTTCTTCCTAAAAGAAAGAAGGGAAGGAGCCAACCTGATCTCGCTGGGGAGCACATTCCATAGGTGTGGGGCCACCGCCGAGAAGGCCCTGTCCCTCTTCCCTGCCAAGCGCACTTGCGAGGCTGGGGGGAACGAGAGCAGGGCCTCCCCAGATGATCTTGAGCTACAAGGTGGGACGTAGAGGGAGATATGTTCAGAAAGGTAAGCTGGGCCAAAACCATATAGGGCTTTATAGGCCAAGACCAGCATTATGAATTGTGCTCGGAAGTGGACTGGCAGCCGGTGGAGCTGGCACAACAGGGGGGTGGTTTGCTCCCTGTATGTCAATCCAGTTGCCTGTTGGACTAGTTGAAGTTTCCGGAACTGTATAGGGGTTTATAGGCCAACTAGAGTGTATGTCACTCTAGTTAGTAACCTGACTGCTGCCTGCTGGACTAAAGTTTCCAGAACCGTATAGGAGTTTATAGGCCAAGACCAGCACAACAGGAGGGTGGTGTGTTCCCTGTATGTCACTTCAGTTAGTAACCAGGCTGCTGCCTGTTGGACTAGTTGAAATTTCTGGTCTCCTAAGCCAATCCTACATTGCAGTAGTCTATTCGGAATGTAACCAGAGCATGGACCACCATGGCCAAGTCAGACTTCCTAAGGTACAGGCACAGCTGGTGCACAAGTTTTAATTGTGCTGGTTTTGACCTACAAAACCCTATACGGCTCCGGCCCAGCATACCTGTCCGAACGTATCTCCTTCTATGTCCCACCTCGGAGTTTAAGATCTTCTGGGGAGGCCCTGCTCTCAGCCCCGCCTTTATCACAAGTGAGGCTGGTGGGGGCGAGGGACAGGGCCTTCTCAGTGGTGGCCCCTTGCCTGTGGAACTCACTCCCCGGGGAAATTAGGTCATCAACATCCCTCCTTTCCTTCAGAAGAAAGCTGAAAACATGGATATGGGACCAGGCCTTTGGGTAATCTGGCAGACTGACAAGGTAATGACGACCAGAATTTGGAAAGACTATGGTAATGCTGAATGGACTTACGGATTTTAGAACTCGATGTTGGCCACTAGATTGGCTTTCAGTTGTTGTTATATTGATTGAATGTTTCAACTTGTGGTTATTGTTATTATGTATTTTATCTGTTGAAGTGTTGGCATCGAATTGTGCCAGTTGTAAGCCGCCCTGAGTCCCCCTTAGGGGGTTGAGAAGGGCGGGGTAGAAGTGCCTTAAATAAATAAATAAATAAATTGTGGAAAAGCTCTCCTAGCCACTGCTGAGACCTGAGGTTCTAAGCTCAGTGATGAGTTCAGAATCACTCCCAAGCTGTGAACCTGCATCTTCAGGAGTGTAGCTCTGTCCAATACAGGCTGTAACCCTATGCCCTGTTTGGCCTTTCAACTGACCAGAAGGACCTCTGTCTTGTGTGGATTCACTTTCAATTTGTTAGCTCTCATCCAGTCTGACACAGCTGCCAAGCACCGGTTGTATATTTGTATATTTCAAGTTGTATTGCAATGCTTTTTGTTGTGAGTCACTATGAGTCTCTTGATGGAGAGAAAAAGTGGGATATAAATAAACACAGGAATAATAACAATAATATCTTTTGGAGAACATCTTGGTATCAAGACACATATATAAACATACATCATAATCTGGATGTTGTTGTTGTTCATTCATTCAGTCATCTCCGACTCTTCGTGACCTCATGGACCAGCCCACGCCAGAGCTCCCTATTGGCCGTCACCACCCCCAGCTCCTTCAAGGTCCAGTCACTTCAAGGATGCCATCCATCCATCTTGGCCTTGGTCGGCCCCTCTTCCTTTTACCTTCCACTTTCCCCAGCATAATTGTCTTCTCTTGGCTTTGCTGTCTCCTCATGATGTGGCCAAAGTACTTCAACTTTGTCTCTAGTCTCCTTCCCTCCAGTGAGCAGTCGGGCTTTATTTCCTGGAGGATGGACTGGTTGGATCTTCTCACAGTCCAAGGCACTCTCAGAACCTTTCTCCAACACCACAGTTCAACATAATCAGGATGCAAATCTCCAAAGTGAGGGATTTAGACCAGGTTCATCTCTACCACGTATGGGCCCTCCTTCCAGGCCTTTTGGACTTCAACTCCCACAATTCCTAGCAGCCTTTACCCCCTCAGACACTTAAGTGGAAAAGGAAAGGAAAAGGAAAGGGCCTGAGGCTGTTAGGAATTGTGAGAGTTGAAGTCCAAAACACCCAGAAGGAGGTCCCAAATTCGCATATGCCTGGGCTCTACTCTACTGCAGAGAGAGCCATAAAGCCCTTTTCTGTGCACCTGTCTAATGGAGAGATGGGAAGAAGGGCCTCCAGGTGCTTCCAAGCCTTGCGTCCTTTCCTGGTGCCTTTCAGGCCCACGGGAGACCTTGGGACTGTGTTTTTGGCCCAGGCAGCAAAGCTAGGTGAAAGAAAACCCTTCCATCACATTTGCAGCAAATATTGGAGATGGGGGGAGAAATAGTGATGCTTTGAGGTTTGCACCTGAGCCTTCTTTCATTGCCATCTTGGGCCTGCTAGTGGGATTTTGGCCTGCATCAATAGGAGCATAGTGTCTAGATCTAGGGAAGTAATGCTCCCCATGCTCTATTCTGCTTTGGTTAGACCACACCTGGAATATTGTGTCCAATTCTGGGCACCACAATTCAAGAGAGATATTGACAAGCTGGAATGTGTCCAGAGGAGGGTGACTAAAATGATCAAGGATCTGGAGAACAAGCCCTATGAGGAGCGGCTTAAGGAGCTGGGCATGTTTAGCCTGAAGAAGAGAAGGCTGAGAGGAGATAGGATAGCCATGTATAAATAAGTGAGAGGAAGCCACAGGGAGGAGGGAGCAAGCTTGTTTTCTGCTTCCCTGGAGACTAGGACGCGGAACAATGGCTTCAAACTACAAGAGAGGAGATTCCATCTGAACATGAGGAAGAACTTCCTGACTGTGAGAGCCGTTCAGCAGTGGAACTCTCTGCCCCGGAAAGATGCTTTGGGGGTGTATTATATGTGTGGCTTGCACCTGAGCCTTCTTCCACTGCCAGCTTGGGCCTGTCCTTGCTAGAGGTACCTAGGACAGAAAGCAGAGAGGAGAGGAAGTCCCTTCACCTTTGCAGGTTTTGGAGATGGAAGGGAAGAGAGTGAGGCTTGCTTAGGAGTGTATGATGTGTGGCTGCTGAGTCTTCTTCCATGGCCAGCTTGGGCCTGTCTTGCACAGAGGATGGAGAGGAAGGAATGACGCTTTGGGGGAGTATTATATGTGTAGGTTGTTGTAGGTTTTTCTGGGCTATATGGCCATGTTCTGGAGGCAATTTTTCTCCTGACGTTTCGCCTGCATCTATGGCAAGCATCCTCAGACATCCATTGACAGCTTGGGCCTGTTTTTGAACCCAAGAAGGAAAGACAGAGGAGAGGAAGCCCCTTCACCTTTGCAGGTCTTGGAGATGGAGGGGAAGAGAGTGATGCTTAGGAGTGTTTTATGTGTTGCTGCTGAGTTTCCTTCCACTGCCAGCTTGGGCCTGTCCTTGCACAGAGGATGGAGAGGGAGGAAGGATGCTTTGGGGGTGTATTATATGTGTGGCTTGCACCTGAGCCTTCTTCCACTGCCAGCTTGGGCCTGTCCTTGCTAGAGGTACCTAGGACAGAAAGCAGAGAGGAGAGGAAGTTCTCGTCACCTTTGCAGGTCTTGGAGATGGGTGGGGAAGAGAGTGATGCTTAGGAGTGTATTATGGATGGTTGAACCTTCTTCCATGGCCGGCTTTGGCTTGTCCTTGCACAGAGGATGAAGAGGAAGGAAGGAAGGACGCTTTGGGGGTGTATTATATGTGTGGCTTGCACCTGAACCTTGCATTGCCAGCTTGGGCCTGTTTTTGCACCCAAGAAGGAAACCCTTCTCCTTTGCAGGTCTTGGAGATGGAGGGGAAGAGAGTGATGCTTAGATGTGTATTATGTGTTGCTGCTGAGTCTCCTTCCATTGCCAGCTTGGGCCTGTCCCTGCACAGAGGATGGAGAGGGAGGAAGGATGCTTTGGGGGAGTATTATATGTGTGGCTTGCACCTGAACCTTGCATTGCCAGCTTGGGCCTGTTTTTGCACCCAAGAAGGAAAGACAGAGGAGAGGAAGCCCCTTCACCTTTGCAGGTCTTGGAGATGGAAGGGAAGAGAGTGATGCTTAGTAGTGAGCCTTCTTCCATCGCCAGCTTGGGACTGTCCCTGCACAGAGGATGGAGAGGAAGGAATGAAGGAAGGATGCTTTGGGGGTGCATTATATGTGTGGCTTGCACCTGAGCCTTCTTCCACTGCCAGCTTGGGCCTTCCCTTGCTAGAGGTACCTAGGACAGAAAGAAGAGAGGAGAGGAAGCCCCTTCACCTTTGCAGATTTTGAAGATGGAAGGGAAGAGAGTGAGGCTTGCTTAGGAGTGTATATGATGTGTGGCTGCTGAGTCTCCTTCCATGGCCAGCTTGGGCCTGTCCCTGCACAGAGGATGGAGAGGAAGGGAGCAAGGATGCTGTGGGGCATATTCTGTGTGTGGCTTGCAGTTGAGCCTTCCTCCATGGCCAGCTTGGGCCTGCTCTCGCACAGAGGATGGAGAGGGAGGGAGGATGCTTTGGGGTGTATTATATGTGTGGCTTGCACCTGAGCCTTCTTCCACTGCCAGCTTGGGCCTGTCCTTGCTAGAGGTCCCTAGGACAGAAAGCAGAGAGGAGAGGAAGTCCCTTCACCTTTGCAGGTTTTGGAGATGGAAGGGAAGAGAGTGAGGCTTGCTTAGGAGTGTATAATGCGTGGCTGCTGAGTCGCCTTCTATTGCCAGCTTGGGCCTGTCCTTGCCCAGAGGATGGAGAGGAAGGGAGGAAGGATGCTCTGGGGCATATTCTGTGTGTGGCTTGTAGTTGAGCCTTCTTCCATGGCCAGCTTGGGCCTGTCTTGCACAGAGGATGGAGAGGGAGGAAGGATGCTTTGGAGGTGTATTATATGTGTGGCTTGCCCCTGAGCCTTATTCCACTGCCAGCTTGGGCCTGTCCTTGCTAGAGGTCCCTAGGACAGGAAAGCAGAGAGGAGAGGAAGTCCCTTCACCTTTGCAGGTTTTGGAGATGGAAGGGAAGAGAGTGAGGCTTGCTTAGGAGTGTATATGATGTGTAGCTGCTGAGTCTCCTTCCATTGCCAGCTTGGGCCTGTCCTTGCACAGAGGATGGAGAGGAAGGGAGCAAGGATGCTGTGGGGCATATTCTGTGTGTGGCTTGCAGTTGAGCCTTCTTCCATGGCCAGCTTGGGCCTGCTCTTGCACAGAGGATGGAGAGGATGGATGCTGAAGTGAAGAGCCAGAAGATGCTGGACTGTGGAAGGGGGGGGGGGGGGATAAAGAGGAGGAAGGGGAGGAGGAGGAGGAGTCCAGGTCGATCCGGTTCAAGCCAGCCAGGAGGCAGAGGGTGTCTCCCTCCTTTCCTTCCTCCCTCCCATCCCTCCCTCCCTTCTCTCTCTCTCTCTCGGTGGCGTCGGCGTGGGCGGACGTGTCGGGCTGTGCGCGGAGGGGGCGGGGGTCCCCCTCCTCCTCCTCCTCCCTCCTCCTCCCCCCCCTCCTCCTCCCGCAAGGAAAGGAGGGAAGGGAAAGGCAGGGAAGGGAGAAAGGAAGAGCAGGGAGGGAGGGATGTCGGCGGCGGGGGCGGGGGGTCCGTCCGGTGCGTAGCGCCACCCCCTCCCTCCTCCCTCCCCCCTCCTCCCCTCCGTCTCCCCCGGAAGCAGAGGGGGAAAAGGAGGAGAAGGAGAGCGAGGAGGAGGAGGAAGGAGAGGAAGGAGGGAAGGAAGGAAGGGGAAGGAAGGGAAAGGAAGGGAAGGAGGAGGCGGTGGGGAGGAGGGAAGGAAGGGAAGGAAGGAAGGAAAGGAAGGAAGGGAGGAAGGGGGAGACGGCGGTGGCGGCGGCGGAGGAGGAGGAAGAAGGAGGAGGAGGAGGAGGAGGGGAGGCCCGGGCGGCGTCGGCGGGGAGCGGGGCCCGGGGCCCGGGATGGCGGCCAAGTCGGACGGCGGCGGCGGCTGCGGCGGCGGGGTGGGCTTCTCGCAGCTGCACAACCTGGACGACCCCCCTCGGCGCCACCACCACCTGCCCCCGCAAGCCCAGCACCACCTGCACGCGGCCGCCCACCACCACCACCACCACTCGGGCCTCCCGCTGCGGGGCTCGGGCCGGGGCTGCTGCGGGGGTGGCGCGGGCCCCGAGGAGGACGACGAGGACGAGCCCGGCGGGAGCAGCTCGGTGCACATCTGCCACTGCTGCAACACCTCCTCCTGCTACTGGGGCTGCCGGAGCGCCTGCCTGCGCCACCTCCTGGGCCGGGCCTCGGGGGCGCCCCCCCGCCGAGGAGGAGCCGACCCCCCGGGGGGCCCCTCCGGAGAGCCCTCCTCGCCCTCGCCGCAGGGACAGCCCCCGCCCCGGGCCTGGCTCGACTGCCTCTGGATCGTGCTGGCCCTCCTCGTCCTCCTCGGAGACGTGGGCACCGACCTCTGGCTGGCGCTCCACCACTACGGCCGGCAGGACTACCTCTTCTGCGGCCTCACGCTCGCCTTCGTGCTCCTGCCCTCCGTCCTGGTCCAGATCCTCAGCTTCCGATGGTTCGTGCAGGACTACACCGGCGGCGGGCTGGGCGCCGTGCAGGGCCTCACCAGCCGCGGCCCCCCCATGATGGGCTCCGTCGGCAGGAGGGCCGCCCGCGCCGGGGGAGGCGTCGGCACCCCCGCCGCCGCCCACGCCGCCTCCCAGCGCCTCTGCCGCCTCTCCGTCTGGATCTGGCAGTCCGTCATCCACCTGCTGCAGATGGGACAGGTCTGGAGGTAGGAAGCCCCCCACCCCAGTCATGTCCCCTCTCTCTGTCCCCAGGGAGACCCCAAGTGGGTGGGCCAAGGGATTACAGGGCAGAGAAACAAGGGCACCTCCAAATCTATGGGGTCTCGGTCAGGCATGAGCCCACTTAGGCTCTCCTGGTGTTTTGGACTTCAACTCCCACCATATTCCCCAAGTGAGTGGGCCAAGGGATTACAGGACAGAGACAGAGAAACAAGGGCACCTCCAAATAGATGGGGTCTAGGTCAGGCATGAGCCTACTTGGGCCCTCCTGGTGTTTTGGACTTCAACTCCCACCATTCCCCAAGTGGGTGGGCCAAGGGATTACAGGACAGAGACAGAGAAACAAGGGCACCTCCAAATAGATGGGGTCTAGGTCAGGCATGAGCCCACTTAGGCTCTCCTGGTGTTTTGGACTTCAACTCCCACCATTCCCCAAGTGGGAGGGCCAAGGGATTACAGGACAGAGAAACAAGGGCACCCCCAAATAGGTGGGGGACAGCGCAGGGTCTAGTCAGGTATGAGCCCATGGTGTTTTGGACTTCAACTCCCACCATTCCCCAAGTGGGTGGGCCAAGGGATTACAGGGCAGAGAAACAAGGGCACCTCCAAATATATGGGGGACAGCGCAGGGTCTAGTCAGGCATGAGCCCACTTGGGCTCTCCTGGTGTTTTGGACTTCAACTCCCACCATTCCTAACAGCCTCAGGCCCCTTCCTTCCTTAAGCGGCTGAGGGGGGAAAGGAAAGGGCTCGAGGTTGTTAGGAATAGTGGGAGTTGAAGTCCAACCCCTGGAGAGCCCAAGCTGGCCCATTCCTGACCTAGGTCCAATCACCATTAAATATATGAGGAGCGTCAGAAGGTCCACTTCGCCACCAGTCAAAAAGTCAAGTTCACCAGCAATCAGAAGGTCCAATTCGCCTCCCATCAGAAGGTCCACCACTAAATATATGAGGAACATCAGAAGGTCCAATTTGCCACCAACCAGAAGGCCCAATTGATCACTAAATATATATGGAGCATCAGAAGGTCCAGTGCACCACTAAATACATGAGGAACATCAGAAGGTCCAATTTGCCACCAATCAGAAGGTCCAATTGATCACTAAATATATAAGGAGCATCAGAAGGTCCAATTCACCTCTAAATATATGAGGAACATCAGAAGGTCCAATTTGCCACCAGTCAGAAAGTCCAGTTCACCACTAAATATATGAGGAGCATCAGAAGGTCCAATTCACCACTAAATATATGAGGAACATCAGAAGGTCCATTTTGCCACCAGTCAGAAAGTCCAGTTCACCACCAATCAGAAGGTCCAATTTGCCTCCCATCAGAAGGTCCATTTCACCACTAAATATATGAGGAGCCTCAGAAGGTCCAGTTTGCTACCTATACTTCAGAGAAAGAGTGGGGTATCCTCCAACTATATGGGGGTACCACAAGATCCAATCACCACTTATATCTCAGAGAAAAAATGGGGTATCCTCCAAATATGTGAGGGACATCATAAAGTTCAGGTCCAATCATCACTTGTATTTCAGAATCGGAAGGGATCCCCACTAAATCCATAAAGAGCACCAGAAGATCCAATCCACCACTAATATTTCAGAGAAAGAGTGGGGTATCCTCCAAATATGTGGAGGACACCATAAGGTCCAGGTCCATTCACCACTTATATTTCAGAATAGGAAGGGATTCCCACTAAATCTATAAAGAGCATCAGAAGGTCCAAACCACCATTTAGATTTCAGAGAAAGAGTATCTTCCAAATAAATGAGGGGCATCATAAGGTCCAGTGCACCACTTGTATTTCAGAGAATGGGTATTCTCCATATATATATATAGTGGTGGGGAAGGGCACCACAAGGCCCAATCACCACTTATATCTCAGAGAAATAATGGAGTATCCTTCAAATATATGAGGGACATCATAAGGTCCAGGTCTAATCACCACTTATATTTTGAAATAGGAAGGGATCCCACCAAATGTATAAGGAGCATCAGAATGTCCAATCAGAGAAAGAGGGGGTATCCTCCAAATATATGGGGTTGGGACATCCAAAGGTCCAGCACACTGCTCACCTGTCAGAGAAATATGGAACACATGGAGGGAGAGAGGGGAGATCTGGAGGACACCATATATATGGAGGACACTATAGGATCCAGGTTTTGGAATAGGAAGGGATCCCCACCAAGTATATGAGCTACACCAGAAGGTCCAATTTCAGAGAAAGAGGGAGATGTCCCCCAAATATGTGGGGTCCACCACAGGGCCCAATGTGCTGCTTATATTTCAGTAGAAGGGAGGTATCCTCCACTAGGTTCAGTGCACCACATATATTTCACAATAGAGTCCCCACTAAATATCTAAGGAGCATCAGAAGGTCCAATCCACCACTTACGTTTCAGAGAAAGAGGGGGTATCTTCCAGATATATGGGGGACACCAGAGGTTCCATTGCACTGCTTATATTTCAGAACAGAACCCCACTAAATATATGCCAGGCATCACAAGATCTAATCCAGAATAGGAAGGGGTCCCCAATCAATATATAAGGAACATCAGAAGGTCCAATCACAAGACATGTTTCAAAGAGAGAGGGGGTACCCTTCAAATATATGGGGGACACCCAAAGGTCTAGTGTGTTTCTCACTTGTCAGAGAAATATGGGACACAAGGAGGGAGAGAAGGGAGATCTTCTCCCCCCTTTTTCATATTGCAGGGTTGTAAAGAGTGTAGCCTGACATCACTCCTATAAATTCCAACCTGTATTAATAAGGGGAACGAGGGGAGAGAGGAAACCTGGCCCCTTGTATTGAGGCCCAGGTGTGACATCACCTCCTTTCATTACAGCCTGGACTTGTAGGTGAAGGTTGGGGAGAGGAAGAGGAACTGAGGGGCCCCAAAGGGCCAAGGTGTGACATCACCCTCTTAAATCTCAGTCTGAATTAAAGGGTAAGGATTGGGAAGGGGGGGGGGGAGAAAGAGAACCTAGCCCCCAATGCTGAAGAGGCACCAGAAGGCCCCTGTATGGCATCAATTCCAGGGGCATGCAGATTGGGGAAAGAAGGTCTCCCCATTGAAGACTGAGGGGGTTGCAGAAGGCCTATGTCTGACATCACTTCCATAATGTGTTTGACTCCCCCCTCCCAACATTGAGTGGGCCCAGAAGGTCTGACATCACTCCTTTAAATTTAATCTGGGGGAGAGATTGAGAGAGAGAGAGAGAGAGAGAGAGAGAGAGAGAGAAGGGACCCCTCAAATTAAGGGGAAGGAAGAGGAGGTAGGCCCAATGCTGTCTTCATCTCAAGCTTGGAGAGAGCTGCAGAGATTGGGGAGAAAGGGAAAGAGAGAGAGAGGAATCCCCCCCCCCCCCAAATGCCCTGATGGAATGAAGGCCCAATACCTCACTTAAAGCCCCCTTTAGCAGAATTGAGGAAGATGAAAATACAATTCCCTCCACCAAATAGTCATTGCCAAGGGAAGATTGATGTTTGACAGAGAAGATCACCCCCCCTCCAAAAATTGAGACCCAACACCCCTTTAACATTTAGCCCTTGAGGGACTGAGAGACAGAGAGAGGGATTGGAAAGAGGGAAAGAAAATAAGGACCCCCCCAACTCAACAAAAAAACCTGGGGGGCAGAGAAAGAAGGTCCCCCCTTTAAATCTCAGCCAACAGGAGATGAGGAGATTCTAGAAAAAGAGAGAGAGAGGAAGAAAATCCCCCCCTCTCCCAAATGTGAGAGGATGGTAGAGGGCGAAGGCCTGATGTCTCTGCCCACGTCATAGGCAGCAGAAGGATGACTCTGAAGACGTTGTGTCACACACACATTTGGAGGGGGGGCTGCTGCAAAGGGGATCAAGCCCCCCTCTTCAATTGGCAGATATCAGAGCCAAGGGATGCTTTTCTAGCTCTCCTTACAAGGACATGTCAGGAGGAGGAAGGAATAGGGAAGCATGAATAGGGAAGGTGACCCCCTCCATTTATTTTCTGGGAGAATCAAAGAAGACCCAGGCTTCAGATTGTAGGTCAGGAAATCTTCCTTGCTTTCCCAGAATCCTTCACTCTTGGGTTTGCTGGTAAAGGCTTCTGGGGAAGGAACCCAAGAGAGCAACAAGGTTGAAGGGAGTGAGAGAAGAACAAGTGGGGTAGTTTTAGTCTAGAAGTAGGACATCACCTTCTTCCTTTCATCCCAGTATCTCCCTGATTGAGGGGGTGGAGGGAAGGCATCACACCATCCCCAAAAGTAGGTTAACATTGGGTCCAAGCTTTGATTCATAACCATCTCCCCCCTGGAATGATGTGGGGTGTTTTGGGGCCACCTCACATGCAAAGAGAGAGGAGGTTTTAGGTTTTGAGCCAGAAAGTAAGAAGGGCTCTTCTGAAAATCTACAGTGGCCAATAAGAGTTGTAGGGTTGTCCATACACCCCACAAATCCTCCTTGGAAGTTTATGGACATCTTAGAAGGGAGGCCAGGTTAGGGTGACCTCCAAAAACGGAGGTGGCTGCATCTCCATGTAGGACAAATGCATTTCCGAATGCTTCACTCAGCCCAGTACAACTGGTTTTAGTAGGGGAAAGGTCATGTTTTGGATGAGAAGAACTTGACCTCACCCTGGTCCTAAACCCCATCACCTCATCCTCTCTAATGCAAAATGGTAGCAAGGTTCACTTCCTAGAATTCACCAGTAACGTTGCAATGTTTCAGATGAGAAGCCAACATTGTCCCTCTAGGTAGGCCTAAGGCCTTCTCTGTCATGCTCCTAAAATCCTGGAGTCATCCCATAAGAGATATGCGAGCAAGTCAGGCCTTAAGCCTGTATAGCAAGGAGAAGGTCTAGCCTGGCCCAGTTTGGGTGCTCAAGAGCCATGCTGTGTTAATGGGATCCATTCTGGATTTTAAAGGATTCGTGCAGGGTGCTGAACTCAGCCTCCAAGTGGTTCAGCACCTTGGATAGCTCCTTTCAATTTTAATCTAGTCACCAGCCATTTCCATCAATAAAGAAACCCTGAGGGCAGTTAATGCTATTCTTTAGGTCCCTCTAAAGATTCAACAGTTCCCAATCTGTGGGTTCCCAGATATTTGTTGAGCTCAAATTCCCAGAATCCCTCACCCTTGGCCTTGTTAGCTGGGGCCTTTGAGAGCGGAAGTCCTGTATCATCTCAGAACCCAATGCAGATACTACTGATGATGAGAATGATGGGAAATGCCTTCTACCATTGCTGAAGGCCTCAGGGTGGGCACAGGAGCTGCCCCACTTCAAATAGTTGGGGATCTGGGGATCCTTCCAAATCATCTGCAGTAGAGAAGTGAAGGCTATGGATCTGGTGAAGAATATATGGTCATCTGGATGTTACTGGGCTACTGCTGCCTTCAGATGGGATTTTCACAGCCATGGGTTGGGATGAAGACAGCTGCAGTGCTCTAATATCTGGAATGGGCACATCTTTGCCCTAGACTCCTCCTGGGGTGATAAAACTCCAGCACATCACTTAGAATAGAGGCCTTCAACCTTCCCAACCCTGGACCACACTTTAGAACATCCCTTAGAATGGCCTTCAAGCTTTACAGACCCTAAGCCCCATCCTTAACCAAAATCTTAATGAGTGAGTCCATATTGATGTCCTGATAACGCAAGTCACCTGAGTTTAGGCTGCAGACCAGTAGTTGGGCTCTGACCCAGCCATTCAAGATCATTGTCCTAGAAGAATGGGGAGAGAAGGTCAAAATGTTGACTGTACTTCCTTGGATGTATGCCCCATGGAACCCATGGGTACCTGTGGATGAATAAATCAGTACATTTGTGAAGTGGGTAGGTAAAAAGGATGCTTAGCTCTGGGACTGGGAGTTGAGACAGATGGGAGGCTTACAATGCAGTATTTGTACCAAAACCAAGGGAGAGGTTCCCATTCCTCAGAAGGGACTACAACATTGTGAGAGCCCCAAATTGATGGTGAAGATTATGATTGTGCAAAGAGCACCTTCACTATAACTTATGAGGATAGAGCATTAATTCTTTCCCCAGTACATGCTAATGGGGGCATCTCAGACTTGGGGTGGGTGGGTGATATGATGCATTGGAAGGCCTATCCTATTGATAAACCCAACTAGAATGGAGCCATTGAATCAACAGCTGTGTTGACTCACCACCAAGCAATTGACTTAGTAAATCTACTCTAGCTGAGAGTAATCCAATAGATTTCCAACCAGTATTCATTTGGTTGCTCAGAGTAGATGAAGAGCTTTAGGATGAACCTTCTGACAAACCACCAATGAGGCAGACCCCATCCTTGGAAGGGAAATGCCATGTCCCTCTGGTTCCACAGGGTCATGGGTGATTCTGTTGGAAGATCTGTGAACGTGGAGCTACTTTCCCCCTCTGTCCTCTTCCCCCCCCCCCCTTCCCTTCTCCCCAGTCCACCCACATGGTTTAGCTACGTGAAGGTAGAGTAATGAAGAATCAAGCGATGCCCAAGTTGGGCGGAGGGGGAGCCCTCGAGCAGCTGGAGCCTTCCCTTTTAGAGAGGAACTGTGGGAAAAGATGCAGAGGGTGTCCTGGAGAGACCTTTGCTATAAGAGAGGAAAACCATTGCAGGGAGAAGATGGAGGGAGACAGCGGCGGGGAGGGATCCAGGCCTGCTGAGCGGCTGCCCTTTTGAGAAATGTGCATGCACACAGACACACACACAAGCACGATGCCCCCATGCATGCACGTATACAAGCACATGGGATTTTGCAGACATAGGAAAAAGGATATTGCAGGATAGTAAAAATGATTTGCAGCGTAATGGCTTAATGGGTTATGGGGATATCAGGGTTGCACCAAGAATGTGGGAGTATTTATTGGAGATGGGATGTGGACTTAAATGTCTGGGTCAGAAAGCCCTGTGTTTCTCCCTCTCTCTCTGAAATAAGGAGTATGGAAATGTTGGAAATGTTTTCATGAACTGATATGTGGACTGTGGGGAGAAAAAAACATAGAACATCTAGAGGGGAGAACTGCAAAGACAAGGAGCAAAGATTCAACAAACATATTCATCTTTTGGAAACGAATAGCAATTGTAAAACTAAGGAGAATGGAGCTGGGTTTCAGAAGGGGAAAGAAGATCAAGGGAAATTGATGTTTCGAGGAGGAACGGCGGAAGAGTTAAGGTTGCTCCTGGGGAATTCTCTGGATTTTTGCTTTGAACCGATTTAAAATGGAGGCAACCTCTCGGAGAGGGTGGGGAGGAAGCCCGTTCAGCGGTAATGCTGGGGAGGGGGGAGCGTTCAAGGAAAAATGGAGACTGCATAGCCAAGATCTAGAGCTCTGTGTGTGTGTGTTAGAGAGAGAGAGAGTGGGAGGGAGGAAAGCACCAGCTTGCGTTTGAGTGTGTGTGCCGTGTGTGTGTGCCGCCTGTATGAAACAGCAACCTAGGAAATGTCAGTGGTGAAATCAGCCACTACAAGCAAACATATTTCGTGCTTTTCCCCATCTGCATCTATTTATGCAAAGTGAAGTCCCTACTACCACCACACACACATGTTAGTGGAGCATGATGTATGCCTTGCAAGCAAGGAAAGGGATTTTCCAGAGAGATTTCTGTGTTGCTTGTACTACTTGAAAGAGGGATCCATGCTAACATGGTTTCCTTTCCCTTGTCTTCCGTGTACCAACCACATTTGGCAAGGCAGCTGTTGGTGCAAACATGAGTATGTGGGGCAATGGATGGGTTTCCCTTGCCAGCAAGGGAAGGTTGTGGCTGTGGTGTGTATTTTTCTGGGAGCTCGTTTTGGTTATATCTCTGCCTTTCCCCTTCCCACCCAACCAAAAAAAAAATGTCTTTAGCACATGAGCACAAACAGGGTGAGATTTTGGATGGAAGCTTGGATAGCTCACATGATTCAATTGGGAAAGCAGGACTGCAGATTGCAAGGGGATGGAAGAGAGAACGGGTCTAGTCCTCTCTGAGGCTCCGAACTGCAAACAAGTGGAATACATTCAGGAAGGCTTTCTATAGATTTCGAAATCTGGAATAAGGGATTTCAGTTCCGGACGGAAGCAGGTTGAATCTTCCACGATGGGCTGGGATAGGGTCTAGTTTTTGGCGTTACAAAGAGTCGCAAAATCTCTCAAATTGAGGTAACTACTGCCGTCAACTTTTTGAGGGTGCCCTTTTTGTGTGTGTTTGGGGCAGGGGATTATTGTTAATATTTCTTATCATGCTATCTGTTGTTTGACTTTTTCTGGAGTGATAGACCTAATGCACCGGGGCAATCTTTTAAGCTGCGGTTGGTAGCGGTTAACTTTTTTTGCATGTTCTGCTGGCGGGATGTTTATATTCAACAGGATTGGATGGGGATAGAAAGGGAATCAGATAGCTTCCGAATTGCCTTCTGGCAGAATTTACCGCTGTCCCACACCAGGTATCAGCTGCTTGTGTTAGTTGATTTTTATGATTTTCAGAAGGAAAATGAAAGTTTTCTGTGTGTATCCAATTCTACCAAATTTTATCCATTTCAGATACAGCACAACTCCTGGTATCCTGGGACTAGTATTGATAGATTCATTTACCGTATTTACTTGAATCTAACGCACCATCAAATCTAATGCGCACCTCAGTTTTCAAAGCTCTGAAACCTCAAAAAGTATTTGCAATATAATGCACACCCAAATTTTGGGAAGGTAATTTAGTCCAAAAAGGTGAACATTATACTCAACTAAATATGGTATTTGCACCTTATGAAATATGCCCCATCCAGGAATTTTCTAGGTCCTCCAGATCATCTACATTATTCTACAACCAGGAGTCCCAGTAGAGTTTGCTGTTATATGTGGTTATAATATGGAGTTTCATGTGTCTGAGTGAAGTCCGAGAACATATCCCTATGGATATGGGATTCTCACTGTTTACATTTGACAGGGTTTAGAAAACAATGTCTCTAAGTCCTCCAGCATGACTATATGGTCACCTCCTGGATAAATCTGCACCCTGGAGAAAGTAGAGAGAGGGCCTTTTTGGTGGTGGCCCCTCGACTCTGGAACTCACTCCCTAAAGACATCAGACAGGCTCCAACTCTGGCAATCTTCAGGAGAAGCTTGAAGACATGGCTGTTCCAGTGTGCCTTCCCGGAATAATGATCCCATAGCACTTTGTCCTCCAATCATAGAATCATAGAATCAAAGAGTTGGGAGAGACCTCATGGGCCATCCAGTCCAACCCCCTGCCAAGAAGCAGGAATATTGCATTCAAATCACCCCTGACAGATGGCCATCCAGCCATCCAAAACACTTTACATTTCTTTAGGTCTGCTCGTATGCCCTTCCACAAACACCACTATCATTTTTTCGTCCATGTCCCAGCATTATTTCCAATTTTAACTCTACATTTGGCCTTCCCACTGTTTTTAATTGTGTGTTGTCTTATTGATAATGTTGTGTATTTTATTGTTTATGTTTTTTAATTGCTTGTATTGTTGTTATTATTGCTTGTATTGTTGTGTTTGGACTCGGCCTCATGTAAGCCGCACCGAGTCCCTTGGGGAGATGGGTGTTATTAAATAAAGTGTTATTATTATTATTAGAGATCCTCAGAGAGAATGTATTAATCAAATCCACAAAAGTTAAACCAGACAACGTGTGTGGCCAACTGTATTTTTGAATCCTTGCTTTGAAAAGAGCAATGGAGGGCAAGGGTTGAGTCCAATGTCCTTGGAAAGTTTTGAACAGGTAGTCTCAGGTACAACTGAGTTAAGAAGGCCTTCTGTGACCAGATGCATTTAATACCAACTAGAATGGATCCAGTATGCTTTGACCCATTGTTATACAGTTAATTCAATGGATCTGCTCAAGTTGGGACTAAGAGTGATACCACTTTATTTGCCATGGTTCAGTGCTATGAAATCCAGGGAGTCGTAGTTTGGTGAGGCACCAGCACTCTTTGGGGAAGAAGGATAAAGTATCCTATGACTCCCATAATTCCAAAGCATTGAGCCATAGCAGTAAAAGTGGCATGAAGTTTGAGTGCAAGTGCACCTCTAGAACATTCAAAGAATTTCCCAAACTGTTGGGGCAAGTTGTTAGACTTGACAGACTTCCGCCATTTATCTGATGGGACCAGAGCAGTGTCAGAAAGCGAAATTAGTTAAAAGGTGGAACCCACAAAGGGAATTATGGAAGCATTCTTTGAACCAACAGTGCTTGTCCACATGCTGCTTGGAGAGTCTTTCAGTTGGGTTGACATCTTTGCAAGCAGTTTGCACATGATTGGTGCAAGTGAGTGAACCTCTCCGAGCAAAAAGAACTGATTATTTATTTATTATTTATTTAAAACACTTATATTCCGCCCTTCTCACCCCAAAGGGGACTCATATACATGGCAAACATTCAATGCCTGGATACAATACATAAACATTAAAAAACATGTATCTAAATATTAAAATACACCATTTAAAATAACACAATTTAAAACCGTGCTAGCCATCCGCATCAAATCCAATTGGGCCTGTCATCTTTCCCATTGTCGCTTCATTGCCCTGACCCGAAAGCTTGGTCCCACAGCCAAGTTTTTACCATCCTTCTAATAGTCAGGAGGGAGGGGGCTGACCTGATCTCACAAGGAAGGGAGTTCCATAGCTGGGGAGCAATCACCGAGAAGGCCCTGTCTCTCGTCCCCACCAATTGCGCCTGTGACAATGGTTGGACGGAAAGCAGGGCCTCTCCGGAGGATCCTAATCTCTGTGATGGTACATAGAGGGAGATGCGTTTGGACAGGTAATTTGGGACGGGGCCGTTTAGGGCTTTATAGGCCAAAGCCAGCACTTTGAATTGTGCCCGGTAGCAAACTGGCAGCCAGTGGAGCTGGCGTAACATGGGAGTTGTATTCTCCCTGTATGCTGCCCCAGTTATTAACCTGGCTGCCTCTCATTGGACTATTTGAATCTTCCGAGCAGTCTTCAAAGGCAACCCCACATAGAGTGCATTGCAGTAGTCTATTCTAGATGTAATGAGAGTGTGAATCACCGTGGCCAAGAATACTTCCCAAGGTACGGACGCAGCTGGCGCACAAGTTTGATGAAAGAGTGGACCCTTCATCTCGGAACTTGTCTGGAATGTTGCAAGTGTAGAAAGAGCAGAATGTCGAAAAACAAGTCAGCAAAGAATTGGGGAACTGTATCTGGTTATAGACTAATGACCGAGACTTGCTTGTAGTCTATTGGAATGTATACCTGTTGGTATCCCATCCATCACTGACTATTCAAAGATGTGTGATGTCTAGAACAAGGGAAGTCATAGTCCCACTCTGTTCTGCTTTGGTCAGGCCTCACCTGGAATAATAAGCCTGCCTCCAGTTCTGGGTTACAATTCAAGAAGAACAAGCTAGAAAGTGTCAAAAGAAGGAAAACCAAAATGATCCAAAGTCTGGAAACTAAACTATGAGGAATGGCTAAGGGAGCTGGGAATATTTAGCTTGGAGAAAAGAAGGCTGAGAGGGGCCATGATGGCCATGTTCAAATATCTGAAATGATGTCACATTGTGGAAGGGACAGGCTTATTTTTGGCTTCTCTGGAGACTAGGATATGGAGAAATTAATTCAAATTGCAGGAAAAGAGATTGCACCTAAACACTAGGAATAACTTCCTGAGGATAAGAGCTGCTCAGCAGAGGAATATGCTACCTTGGAGTGTGATGCAGTCTTCTCCTCTGGAGGCTTTTTAAGCACAGGTTGGATGGTCATCTGTCGAGAGTGCTTTGATTGAACTTCCTGACTGTGAGAGCCATTCAGCAGTGGAACTCTCTTCCGTGGAGTGTGGTGGAGGCTCCTTCTTTGGAAGCTTTTAAACAGAGGCTGGATGGCCATCTGTCAGGGGTGATTTGAATGCAATATTCCTGCTTCTTGGCAGAATGGGGTTGGACTGGATGGCCCATGAGGTCTCTTCCAACTCTTTGATTCTATGATTCTATGATTGTGTGTTCCTGCATGCCTGCAGGTTGGACCGGATGCCCCTTTTTGCCTCTTCTAAATCTAAGATTATATGATCTTGTGGACTATTGGGCATGTAACCAGTATTATAGCTAGATATCAGCTTTGCTGATTGCTCCATGCTCATCCCAACTCTCTGCCTTCTTCCCATGAGAAACTCATCCTTACCTATTGTTGGGCAAAATCCATCCATAATTCTCAATCCCACAATATTCTACCTTGGTGCAATGGGTCTATTCTGCTTCTGTGTCAGCATGCCACTTTGAGACTCCTTTAGGAAAGAAAAGTGGGATAACAACAACAATTACAGGTTGGGATTCTTCTCCTCATGTCTTCTAAATCTAAGATTGTACGATTTTGGGGACTATCAGGCATATAACCAATATTATAGCTAGATGTCAGCTTTGGTGATAAGCTCCATTCTCTTCCCAACTGTCTGCTTTCTTCCCATGAGAAACTCATCCTTACCTTTTGTTGGGCAAAATCCATCCATAATTCTCAATCCTACAATGTTCTCATCACCTACCTTGGTCCAATGGGTCTATTCTGCTCCTGTGTCAGCATGCCACTTTGAGTCTCCTTTAGGAAAGAAAAGTGGGATATAACAACAACAACAACAACAACAGGTTGGGATTCTCCTCCTTTTCCTCAGTATTCCAAAGCTGTCCATTTTTCTTTTCTTTTATATTTAATAGTTATATTTGCCTTTTCCCCTCCCAAAGCTGGAATTGCGAAGTCACTGTAAAATAAAAATTCATACAATTATAGGAGTGCCGAAAGGTGGGATTATGAGGTTATGTGGAGGTGCAATCATGGGACCACAAATGGTTGAATTGGCACCGTTCTGCCATTGAAGATGATGCAATATCAACCCGCTATTAATGATACTGCAATTGCAGTGGGATAGCATGTTGGTGCCATTAAGTCCTATATTGGTATGGAAATGTTTCCATGAAAAAACCAAACCATCAAATTCCAGGAATTTTTTTTTTTTACTGAAAACAGATTCTTTTTTGGGTTGTTGTAGGTTTTTTGGGTTGTATAGCCATGTTCAAGAAGCATTCTCTCCTGATGTTTCGCGTGCATCTGTGGCAAGCATCCTCAGAGGTTGTGAAGATGCTTATTTATGTATTTATTTATTTATTTACAGCTTTTATATTCCACCCTTCTCACCCCGCAGGAGACTCAGGGCGGATTACAGCGTACACATATATGGCAAACATTCAGTGCCAATTTTTGACATACAAACATATACAGACATAGACAGAGGCTATTTAACTATGGGGAGCTGTCGCTTTCATCGTTCATCTGCGACACTGATGAAGTACTTCCGCATTCCCCGCATGCTTTTTGCTGGAGTGCTTGCCGGAATCCTTTTTTATGACCTCATAAATTAGTTAATTTAGCCTCCCCACACTTTAAGGTGGTACCGAATTTTCCTACTTGACAGATGCAACTGTCTTTGGGGTTGCAAAGGTCGACAACAGGCTACACAATTGGTTGGAAACCCACTCCAACCTGGGCTGGCTTCGAACTCATGACCTTTTGGTCAGAGTGATCTTAATGCAGCTGACACTCAGCCAGCTGCGCCACAATCCCGGTGCCACAGGTGCAGGCGAAACGTCAGGAGAGAATGCTTCTCGAACATGGCCATACAACCCAAAAAACCTACAACAACCTAGTGATTCCAGCCATGAAAGCCTTCGACAATACAGATTCTTTTTTTCTGGAAAAGTTTTCAGTGCTGTATTTTTCTGTACAAAATTTTCCACATTGTAAGTATCAACGTTTTCCGATAAATATCTGAGTTACTGTCTTTCAATTAATAATAAAATGCTCAATGTATAAATTCTTTTTACCAACATGAAATGGAAATAAATGGCACAGAGAGTAAATGAGGAAAGTTGAAGCTATCACAGTAATACATTAAGAAAAAGTTTTAACTGTTGATGCAGGAGATATTGGAGATATCTCTTTTATTATATGTGACTTCCTTTGGCTTTTTTGCTGGTTGCTTGAGTTCTAATTAATCAGGAGACTACAAGAGAGGAGATTCCATCTGAACATGAGGAAGAACTTCCAGACTGTGAGAGCCGTTCAGCAGTGGAACTCTCTGCCCCGGAGTGTGGTGGAGGCTCCTTCTTTGGAAGCTTTTAAACCGAGGCTGGATGGGCATCTGTCAGGGGTGATTTGAATGCAATATTCCTGCTTCTTGGCAGAATGGGGTTGGACTGGATGGCCCATGAGGTCTCTTCCAACTCTTTGATTCTATGATTCTACTGTATTTGAATATAACATTTAGACCAAACATAATCTGATAACACCATTATTGTCGTTATTCTAAATTCCTCATTTTTCCAAGTTCAGGAGTCAAAATAGCTTGCCAGAAATCAAATATTTTGTGATTAGAAAGTCACAGGCTTAAAGTAAAAATAAAATTAAGCAATCAAAAATTTAAAACCAATATTTCATTGAATATACACACATACATACACAAGCACATACACACCACCAACAGCACTACAGTTAGCAAGATACAGCTCAATGTTTTGGGGAGACAGGCCTTACAGAGTTGTGTACCAAAGTGCCATTTAAACAACAACACTAGCACATCACTGTAAACAAGGGAGCTTCTGAAAATTATAGTTCAGGGCAATAGTGGCGAATGCTTCCCATGTCAGTAGAGCAGTAGATGTTTTGAATAGATCTAAAGCAGCTGTCCAAGGTGCTGAACAAACCAGGCCCATGGATAACTCCTTGAAAACCTGCATTAAAACCCCGGAGTGGATTCACCAACCTACTAACATGGAACCACCAATCACCACGGGTATGAGGGATGAAATAGAGCTTTCTAGGGGAGAATTCTAAGATCTCCACCAAACTACAAATCCCAGAATCCCTTAGGATGCTACAATGCCGATTAATATAAAATATGACTGGAGGCGCATATGTACTAAAATTAATGCACTTTGATGCCAGATTGACTTCCGTGGCTCAGGGTTACAGGACCCTGGGAGCTGTAGTTTGGCAAGGTCTATATCCTTCTCTGCTGGCCCCCCACCAAACTGGAACTCCCATGATTCCAAAGCATTGAGTCATGATGATGCAGAAAGGAAATTTCCTAGCCTTAGATGAGGCTATGAGGTGTTTAGTTTTAGTTCTCCTTTCCCACTCTAGAGTTTGGAAATTTTAGACATTGACCCAATCTCCAATGCCACATAATTCAGTTTGAAAGCTTGTTGTTTGCTTCCCTGAATACTAGGATGCGGAACAATGGCTTCAAACTACAAGAGAGGAGATTCCATCTAAACATGAGGAAGAACTTCCTGACTGTGAGAGCCATTCAGCAGTGGAACTCTCTGCCCCAGAGCGTGGTGGAGGCTCCTTCTTTGAGGCTTTTAAACAGAGGCTGGATGGCCATCTGTCAGGGGTGATTTGAATGCAATATTCCTGCTTCTTGGCAGGGGGTTGGACTGGATGGCCCATGAGGTCTCTTCCAACTCTTTGATTCTATGATTCTATATGGTCAGTGTAGACCAGGCATCCTCAAACTGCGACCCTCCAGCAGTTTGGGTCTTCAACTCCCAGAATTCCTGACAATTGAACAAGCTGGTTAGGGCTTCTGGGAGTTGGAGGCCCAAACAGCTGGAGGGCTGCAGTTTGAGGATGCCTCGTGTAGACTCATATAATGCAGTTCAATGCAGTTCATTATATGGTAGTGTAGATGGGTCTTAAGCTATTTCCAGCATCTGGCGAACCTATGATAGGGTTTTCTTGGCAAAATTTGTTTTTCTTTCCCTGGCTTTGAGGCTGAGAGAATGTGACTAACATCCAGTCCAAACTCTGTCTGCCAGGCAGGAAGACACTATCAAAACTCTCCCAACAGATGGCCATCTAGCCTCTGTTTGAAAACTGTCAGAGGAGGAGACTCCACTAGACAATGTGACTAACCTGGAGCCCCAGGTCACGGCGGTGGTCAGGGGAGCTTCTGCACAATTAAAACTTGTGCGCCAGCTGCGCCCGTACCTTGGGAAGTCTGACTTGGCCACGGTGGTCCACGCTTTGGTTACATCCCGCTTAGATTACTGCAACGCTCTCTACGTGGGGTTGCCTCTGAAGACTGCCCGGAAGCTACAGCTAGTCCAACGCTCGGCAGCCAGACTACTAACAGGTGCTGGGTACAGGGAGCACACCACTCCGCTGTTACACCAGCTCCACTGGCTGCCAATTAGCTTCCGAGCACAATTCAAAGTGCTGGTGTTAACCTATCAAGCCCTAAACGACTCCGGCCCTGTTTACCTCTCCGAACGTATTCTCCCCTATGAACCATCAAGATTATTATGATCGTCTGGAAAGGCCCTGCTCTCGGTCCCACTGGCCTCGCAAGCACGTCTGGTGGGAACAAGGGACAGGGCCTTCTCGGTGGTGGCCCCGCAACTCTGGAACTCTCCCACTGGAGATCAGAACCGCCCCTTCTATCCTGACATTCAGGAAACAGGTGAAGACTTGGTTATGGAGACAGGCATTCGACGAGTGAGCCAACACCCTGAGATATGGAAGGAGGATGATGTACAATCGATTTTAGTATGATGACTGACCATTGTAGTTTTGAATATATTTGCTGTTTTAATGTGTTATTGTAATATGAATTATGTTGTTTTACTGACTGTATGTGGTTTTATGGTTGGAAACCGGTCTGAGTCCCTCAAAAGAGGTGAGAAGGTCGGTATACAAAACTTTTAAATAAATAAATAAATAAATAAATAAATAATCATCCAGTCCAACCTCTGTCTGCCAGGCAGAAAGACACTATCAAAGCTCTAGCCTCTGTTTGAAAGACTCCCCTAGACTGAGGTAGCAGTGTATTCTACTGTCAAACAGCTCTTACCATTTTCCTGGCAGAATGTATTCAAAAGTGCTTTGCCCTTGCCTTCCTTTGAGGCTGAGAGAGTGTGACTTGTCCAAGGTCATGCCCTGGGTTTGAATAGCTGAGCAGGGATTCGAACACTATTCTCCCAGTGTCTTCCTCCAAAACCCAAACCATTGCACTCTTAGTAGTATCAGGAAATAAATCTGCATCTAAAGCAGGATAATTTTGGCTGCCCCCCTCCATGTTTTGGACAAAAAAAGAAACAACAGAATACATTGCCATGTACTTACAATCCTATAAGATGGCAAATGGATTTCCCTCTTGTTTCTCTGTTGGGTATACCTTTTTATTGAAGCCGTGGCCACAAGTAGGTTAGTGGGTCATAATTTGCCGTTTTGCCCAATGTAAGAAGTTTAGCTCGCAACCGAGGTCGCATCATTTAATCCCTCTTCGGTCAGGGATGGATTGTGGCACGGCATATGCGGATTCCCATCCCAGCTGCTCTCTCCGGCCAAATGGGACTGAGCAAAATCACATTTGATTCCCGTTAATAGCAATTGGGTCTGAGGGGTTAGTTTTATGTACCTAAAACCTTTTGTGGGGTTAGGAAAAACAAAAAGAAAACCAGAAGCAACCCGCTGGTGCCAGTTTGTTGTCTGAATTCAAGATGCAGTGATGGATTTCAAAGTACTAAATAGTGAGTGACTGACTACGACGCTTCAAGCTGTGCCTCTTCCTTTACCAAATCAAATTTGGCATTGACAGTTTCACTTAATCCTCTGCCATCTCATTTTCTAACTGGTTTCAAAAAGTCCCAGTTTTTCTTTCCTTCCACCTGTTTTCCCCATTTAACCTTCTCTTGCTTCAGTTGCTGCAAACTGAGTTCAAAGTGCAAAAGTAGAGTTTCAAGTATTCCAACTATTTGGGCAAAACACAACTGCTGCAGCATCTCCTGAAAGCAATATAGGTTGAGCATCCCTTATCTGGAAATCCCAAATACTCCAAAATACAAAATTGTACAGTGATACCTTACCATCTGATGTCTGGAGCCCCAGGTGGCGCTGTGGGTTAAACCCCTGTGCCGATAGGACTGAAGACCGACAGGTTGCAGGTACGAATCCGGGGAGAGGCGGATGAGCTCCCTCTATCAGCTCCAGCTCCTCATGCGGGGACATGAGAGAAGCTTCCCACAGGGATGATAGAGACATCAAATCATCCAGGCGTCCCTTGGGCAATGTCCTTGCAGACGGCTAATTCTCTCACACCAGAAGCGACTTGCAGCTTTCTCAAGTTGCTCCTGACACGACCAAAAAAAATAAATAATCTGATGTCTGCCATCAAAATATATTGCTGCCCAAGAGTGTGGTGGATTCTCCTTCTCTTGGTATTTTTTTCAAGGCTGGATGACCATCTATCAGGAGGGCTTGGATTGTGTCTTCCTACATGGCAGAATGGGATTCAACTGGATACCCACACAAATGTGGTTCCATATATTTTTAATAATAACTTTGTCATCATGTTGTTGTTGTTTTTATTTCTAACACAACCAAGTTATGCATAACCCATTTTAAGTTACTTAAATAACAGAGTGACTTTCAGTCTAAACAGTGCCTTAATACAGGTCAAGTATCCCATATCTGTAATTCCGAAATACTCCAGAATCTGAATTTTTCCACAATTTACTTAAATAATGATGCCTTTTATTTTCTGATAGTTTAATATACACAAATGTTTGTTTTGTGCACACAATTATTTGTTAAAATTCCTTTCAGGTTGTGTGTAGATGGTGTACATGAAACCTCAATGAATGTCATCTTTAGACTTGGGTCCCATCTCCAACATATCTCATTATATACATGGATATAAATACTGGGATTACAATATGTGGAAAACTTCCAAATCTGGTCCCAAGTATTTTGAGTAAGGGATACTTAACCTGTAGATAAATATCTTCCAATTTTCCCAATTTGGCAAGGAAAATCTCAATTAATCCTCTGCCATCCCATTTTCAACTGCTTTTAAAATGTCCCAGATTCTCTTTCCTCCTTTGTCTTCAGCTTACATTGATTGCTGCAATTAGACCATCAAAGTTTTTAACCTTCAAGAGGAGGGTATTCCATAACTGGGGTGCCACAGCTGAAAAGGCCTTTATTGATTTTCTCTACTGATGGGACACAGACGAGAACCCTTTCATCTGAGCTCAATCCTTGGGCAGGTTCTCTATATAGAGAACATTCTCTTCAGCATCTCGCAAATGAAAACAAATAATCTGTGTATCCAATCAATATCAATTTATGGTCAAGAGATATGAATGTGGTAGAGCACAAAATGTAGGAGAGGCTGCAGCAGTTTGCTTTTGCTTGAGCCAACTGGAAAGGGCATCAGTCTACTTTCTCCTTTCCTTTCCCTCCTTCTGAGTTATTAGACAGCAAACCACTTTTGCACTTTGGACTCATTCCGCAGCAATGAAAACACATTGAGATCAAAGGTGGAAAGTGGGAGGAGAAAAGAGAAACGGGGACTATCACTTTCCTGTCTTACTTGGAAGCCTCTCAGAAGTATCCAGCCAGGCAGTGAATGGACTGGGTAGGACTTTGTATTTCTCCAGCTTGATGGCTATGTTCTGCTGTTCACCTGGGGCTCAAGGTGATTGTGCAAAGAATCCCTTTAATCCCGGGATTACAAGAGTGCCTGCCAGATGCTCTGAAACACCAATTCCCTAAACTCTTCACCATAAAGCTGCTGGGAGTTGCAGTCCAATAATATGCAGACTTCTATACTGTCCCTGCTTTAACAAGAGATGTTACAGGGTTGTTGTAGGTTTTTCCGGGCTAAATGGCCATGTTCTGGAGGCAATTTCTCTCCTGACGTTTCGCCTGCATCTATGGCAAGCATCCTCAGATGTAGTGACCTCACTACCCCTGAGGATGCTTGCCATAGATGCAGGCGAAATGTCAGGAGAAAAATTGCCTCCAGAACATGGCTATATAGCCCAGAAAAACCTACAACAACCCAGTGATTCTGGCCATGAAAGCCTTCGACAATACAGAGATGTTACAGTTTTCTTCTACATTACAAGGAACTATTGGGATATAGGCACAATTGTATATATGCATAAAATCACAGACACCTAGAGTTGGAAGAGACTACTACATTCCAACCCCTTTCTGTTGTGTAGGAAGCTACAGTCCCAACAGATGGCCATCCAGTCTCTTTTAAACACCCTCCAGAGAAAGATTATCCACCGCACTTCCGAGCAATACCATATTCCAATGGCAAACAGCTCTTACCATCAGGAAATGTTTCTCAATATTTAGGTGGAAACTTTTCCCCCTGTAGTTTGACTCCATTGCTCTGTGTCCTAGTCTCCAGAACAGCCGGAAACAACTACTCCATCTTCAACATAATAATAATAATAATAATAATAATAATAATAATAATAATAATACTTTATTTGTACCCCGCTACCATCTCCCCAAGGGACTCGGTGCGGCTTACATGAAGACGAGCCCAAATACAACAATACAAGCAATAACAACAACAATACAAGCAATTAAAATAAAAACATAGACAATAAAATATGCAACAATTAACAATAAGACAACACACAATCAAAACTGTGGGAAGGCCAAATGTAAAGTTAAAATTGGAAGTAATGCTGGAGCGTGGGCGAAAAGGTGAAAGTGGTGTTTATGGAAAACATACAAGCAGACCTAATATGTAAAATGCTTTGGAGGACAAAGTGCTATGGGAACATTATTCTGGGAAGGCACACTGGAACAACCACGTCTTCAAACTCCTCCTAAAGACTGCCAGAGTTGGGGCCTGCCTGATGTCCTTAGGGAGTGAGTTCCAGAGTCGAGGGGCCACCACCGAAAAAGCCCTCTCTCTCATCCCCACCAATCGCGCCTGCGATGCAGGTGGGATCGAGAGCAGGGCCTTTCCAGATGATCAAAGAGATCGTGTGGGTTCGTATACAGAGATGCGGTCATGCAGGTAGGCAGGTCCCAAACTGTTCAGGGCTTTGTAGGTAAGAACCTGCACCTTGAATTGGGTCCAGAAAATGAATGGCAACCAGTGGAGCTCCTTGAACCGGAGAGTTGACCACTTTCAGATTACAACAGAGCTGTTATGTCCCCTTCTCTCAACCTTCGCTTCTCCAAGCGAAACATGCCCATCTCTCTCCGCTGATCCTCAGAGGGATTCATGGCTTCCAGACCTTTGACCATTTTGTTTGCCCTCCTCTGGACATGTTCCATCTGTGATGCCCAGAACCTGTACACAGTATCCCAGGTGTAGGTGTCCTTGTTGCTGTTAATTGCTGTCAAATCATCTCTGATGTATGATGATCTCATGGAGGAGTGGTCTTCCAGAGATCCTATAAATAACCCAGCTCTTGCAAACGCAGAGCTTTGGTTTTTGTGGTGGAATCTATTCATCTGTCATGTGGTTCCTCTCTTTTTTCCTGCAGTCTTCCACTTTACCAAGAATTATAATTTTTTCTATGAGTCATGTTGTCTTGAGATACATCCAGATTATGATTTGCTCCAGGACCCATTCTTTTGTCTTGCTGATGGCCTCTAGAACGTATCTCTGAAACCATACTTCAGATGAGTTGATTCAGTCCCTGTCTCATCCTGTTCACTACCATGTATAGAAATCAGAAATACAGGGTTAGTCAAAATGCATAGGCCAATAAGCCATTCAATTGAATGGCTTATTGTACTATGACAAGGATGATCCTAACTTTGATCCAGGTTGAACATCCTTATCCAAAATACTCCAAAATCTGAAATTCTCCACATATGGAGTTCAGGTTGGCCAAAGAATCATGTGGAGGATTTAGAAATTCCTAAAGAAATCATCTATAGAGTTGCACTGAGAGGAGATATGATAGCCATGTATAAGAGGAAGCCACAGGGAGGAGGGAGCAAGCTTGTTTTCTGCTTCCCTGGAGACTAGGACGCAATGGAACAATGGCTTCAAACTACAAGAAAGGAGATTCCATCTGAACATGAGGAAGAACTTCCTAACTGTGAGAGCCGTTCAGCAGTGGAACTCTCTGCCCCGGAGTGTGGTGGAGGCTCCTTCTTTGGAAGCTTTTAAACAGAGGCTGGATGGCCATCTGTCAGGGATGATTTGAATGCAATATTGCTGCTTCTTGGCAGGGGGTTGGACTGGATGGCCCATGAGGTCTCTTCCAACTCTTTGATTCTGTGATCTCTCTGGGAATCTCTTGTTCCTCCATTGTGACTCTGTGACAGAAATCTAAAGCATCCCATACAGTAGTGGTAACAATCCAGTTGGTGTCATTCTCATGCACAAGTACTCCATTGAAGCATGTTCTGTTGATGGACGTCTGCATTCAGAACTAAGTTGTAGAAATAGGATTGTACATGTTCTGCCAAAGGCTATGTATGCACATGGATTTGTATTCTGGATTGTAAAAGGGTGCACATGCATTTCTTTGCACATTTGGCACCTTAGGTCAGTTTGTGCCGTGTTGCCGTTCAACAGAAGGCAGGGCTATAAGGCAGAGATTTATGCCTTCCAGCCCTGGCATAGGATCTTGGTCTATTCTTGATTTGACAAACTCATTCACTTTAATGTTGGTCCAACTGATCAAGAAATACATGCAATTAAATGATGTGGGTGCCAACAATATAAATAGTTCTGGCAAATAGATTTGGTGTCTTGGCCAGCTCAGTTGCATAACAATGGCTACTAACAATGGCGGGCAAAATCACAACCTTTGTGTTGAGAGTTTTTGAAGGTCTGAATGCCAGATGTTATGGATGGTTGCCACTCTCCTGGGTTGCTCATTGTACTTGTGTCCTGCATCTGGAATAGCCATATTTGACTAAACGAACTCATGGAATCCTAGAGTTGAAAGAGACCCCAAAAGTCATCCAGTCCAACCACCTTCTGCCTTGCATGAAGGCGCAATCAAAGCACTCCCAACAGAGAGCCATCCAGCCTCCCAAATTCCAAACTATAAAGGACCATAAGTCTGAAGACATTTTGAAAAGACTCTTATATCAAGTTGGTATGTGACAAGTAGGCTGGAAAAAATTATGCCAATCTAGCCATGATAACCTGGCGAAGAATGCTGGGAGCCGTTATTATGACATTTATATGGCTACATTTTGTGGACTGGAATTCAAATATAGTTAAACCCACAGTTTCATGACAATTAGGGGTGCAAAACTCCCATGAAAGTGGGTATGAATCCATTTTTTAAAATTGTTATTTTTTAAAACCTTGGAGAAGATATCTCCAGGAATTTCTACGTCCTTCAGTGCAACTCTATAGAAGTTTAGCATGGAGTTGGATTGATGAACCTAGAGATTCCTTGAGTGAATTAGAATCATAGAATCAAAGAGTTGGAAGAGACCTCATGGGCCATCCAGTCCAATCCCCTGCCAAGAATGAGGAATATTGCATTCAAACCACCCCTGGCAGATGACCATCCAGCCTCTGTTTAAAAGCTTCCAAAGAAGGAGCCTCCACCACACTCCGGGGCAGAGAGTTCCACTGCTGAACGGCTCTCACAGTCAGGAAGTTCTTCCTCATGTTCAGATGGAATCTCCTTTCTTGTAGTTTGAAGCCATTGTTCCATTGTGTCCCAGTCTCCAGGGAAGCAGAAAACAAGCTTGCTCCCTCCTCCCTGTGGCTTCCTCTCACATATTTATACATGGCTATCATATCTCCACTCAGCCTTCTCTTCTTCAGGCTAAACATGCCCAGCTCCTTAAGCCGCTCCTCATAAGGCTTGTTCTCCAGAACCTTGATCATTTTAGTCACCCCCCTCTGGACACTTCCCAGCTTGTCAATATCTCTCTTGAATTGTGGTGCCCAGAATTGGACACAATATTCCAGGTGTGGTCTAACCAAAGCGGAATAGAGGGGTAGCATTACTTCCCTAGATCTAGACACTATGCTCCTATTGATGCAGGCCAAAATCCCATTGGCTTTTTTTGCTGCCACATCACATTGTTGGCTCATGTTTAACTTGTTGTCCATGAGGACACCAAGATCTTTTTCACACGTACTGCTCTCGAGCCAGGCATTGTCCCCCATTTTGTATCTTTGCATTTTGTTTTTCTGGCCAAAGTGGAGTATCTTGCATTTGTCACTGTTGAACTTCATTTTGTTAGTTTTGGCCCATCTCTCTAATCTGTCAAGATCATTTTGAATCCTCAAAGGATGCTTGCCATAGATGCAGGCAAAACGTCAGGAGAGAATGCCTCTAGAACATGGCCATATAGCCCAAAAAAACCTATAACAACCCAACATATATGATTGCCACCTTTGATATAAAACTGTTTTTGGAGGGAAGTTGA
Source organism: Anolis sagrei (assembly GCF_037176765.1). Classification (NCBI taxonomy): domain Eukaryota; kingdom Metazoa; phylum Chordata; class Lepidosauria; order Squamata; family Anolidae; genus Anolis; species Anolis sagrei. The sequence goes on along the minus strand of NC_090021.1, from coordinate 9,467,794 downwards.
ATTAGAATGTATTTCTAATTGTAGCTCAGACAAAAAAAAAAGAAGAGAAGTAGTTCTTGGCTATGAAACACATGGGAAACACATGGGCCTGGCTATTTTGGTTTCGCGCGTCTGTTGGCACGCCTGGCACCCAACTGCCAAGAATGGGAAGCCTGTCAGCGCTGCCCTCTTTTGCACCTCCGTCGAGCGAGCTGGCAGCGCCGGAAGCACAGGCAGCCCACAATGTACGGCAGCCATGCCGCGCCGCGGACGCCGTCAGGGATGGGTTGGACGCCATCCCAGCTCTGTCTAAGTCGAGGAAACACTCAACAGATTGTTTATAAACAGACGGCAATCGGCAAAAATATACACAACGTCTGACGCAAAGGGAGAGGTGGGAGCCATTCCAGGAATCAAACATAAGGGCTGAGATCCTGCATCCGGGAGACGGAGCATCAAAGCGGGTGCGCCAAGCTGCCTGGTTAGGGAATGGCAGTGTTGCATTACCAAAATTGCAAGCAAAGAGGTAAATTGTATCCGCACAACTGTTGGTGTGTAGCACAATTGCGTGCACAGCGCACATCTTCAATACAACCAATTGCACCATTCTGCTTCTGAACCTGTAAATTATGGAGTTTATATCTCATCAATATGGCACCCAAAGTGGCTTATAATCAGGGGTGGCTCAACACATTACGCAAAGTAAGCATTTGCAGTATAGTTGATTTTGCCCAGGGATGCTCTTGAGGCGCTCTTGGGGGAAAATAGACCTTGACATATGCAAGTTGTAGTTACTGGGATGTATAGTTCACCTACAATCAAAGAGCATTCTGAACTCCACCAATGATGGAATTGAACCAAATATGGCACACAGAACTCCCAAGACGAACAGAAAATATATATCAGTGATTGTTGCCAAAATACTGTTTGCTTACAGTTGAAAATTACCTAGGGCTGCCTCTGCTTATAATTTAAGTCAGAATTTAAGAACTAGAGCAATAGTATACTGGGTTAGAGTTGGAGTGAAGTGGTGATTCAGCGTAATAGGTAAATCCACTTTATTTGATGGATGTGAATGAATTAATTGGATTTACCTATTATGTTGACTCAGCACTTCATCATGGGCCCACTTTGCCTGATTTATATCCCACCTTTCTTCCAATATGGCACCCAAAGCAGCTTATAATATAAGCTCAAAGAACACTTAGTATCCTGGGCACCACAACTGAAGGGAGATGTTGACAAGCTGGAATGTGTCCAGAGGAGGGAGAGTAAAATGAGCAAGGATCTGGAGAACAAGCCCTATGAGGAGCAGCTTAAAGAACTGGGCATGTTTAGCTGCAGAAAAGAAGGCTGAGAGGAAACATGAGGAGGGCCATGGGTCAAGATGTGAGGGGAAGTCAGAGGGAGGAGGGAGCAGACTTGTTTTCTGCTGCCCTGGAGACTAGGATGTGCAGCAGTGGCTTCAAACTACAGGAAAGGAGATTCCACTTGAACATGAGGAAGAACTTCCTAACTGTTAGAGCTGTTCAGTAGTGGAACTCTCTGTCCCAGAGTGTGGTGGAGACTGCTTCTTTGGGAACTTTTAAACAGAGACTGGATGGCCCACGAGGTCTCTTCCAGCTCTATGATTCCATGATTCTGTGAGTTAGTCCTACGTAATGTAGGCTTATAAGTCCGAACGCAAAAACTAGAACAGTACTTAGTCTTCTGCAGGTTAGTCCCAGATAAAGGAGACCCATTCAATCAATGGTGGAGTGGCTAATCAACATAACAGGTAAATCCCATTAATTTAGTGCAAGCATGGGTAAACTTCAGCCTTCCCGGTGTTTTGGACTTCAATTCCCACAATTCCCAACAGCCAATAGTTGTCTTCTTTTTCTGCTGCCATCTACTGCACCAGTGGTTCCCAACCTGTGATCTTTAGACCACCAGTGGTCCATTGTTGTTTATTCGTTCAATCGCTTCCGATTCTTCGTGACCTCCTGGACCATCCCAAGCCAGAGCTCTCTGTCAGCCATCACCACTATTTTAATGAGATTGGTCATTGCTCTCCTCCCAAGAAGTAAACGTCTTATGATTTCCTGGCTGCAGTCTGTATCTTCAGTAATCTTTGTCCACAAGAAGGAAAATATGGTCCATGGCCTCACCATTAGTACATTGTTGCCTCAAAATCATCCAGCAATGAGAACGACTGGTCTCACAAAACCCTCTTATAGTGCCGAGGCAACTGGGATGTTGGGAGGAGAGAGGCTGAGTACTCATGAAAGATTACAACTACCACATCAGCTCTAGATTATTAAATATGGTTTTCTGTGGGTGAGCAGATGGGGACTACTGGATTGCATATGCTCTGTATTAGAAACTAAAGCTGATGTGGTCTATCCACATCAGCATCCCAAATAACCAAACTGAATCTAAAGTGGACCAAATACTGATTCGTAACCCTTTTGGTACTAATATTAGTGAAAGTTGTCCCTGGTCAAGTGATCCCTTTTTAAGTAGTTCCTTGTCAAGTAGACCCTGGTCAAAGTGATCCCTGGTCAGGTGGCCCCTGGTCAAAGTGATCGCTGGTCAAGTGCTCCCTGTTCAAGTAGTCCCTTGTCAAGTAGACCCTGGTCAAAGTGGTCCCTGGTTAAGTGCTCCCTGTTTAAGTAGTCCCTTGTCAAGTAGACCCTGGTCAAAGTGGTCCCTGATCAAGTGTTCCCTGTTCAAGTAATCCTTGTCAAGTACTCCCTTGTCAAGTAGACCCTAGTCAAAGTGATCCCTGGTAAAAAAAAAAAAAAGGTTGGGAACCACTGCACTATAATTTCTTTTCTGGTGAAATTAAGCCAATATGTGGTTGTTGTCCCATGCAAACTTCTTATGGGGACCCTAAGGACAACCTATCACAGGACACAAGGTTTATTCAGAATGAATTTTCTATAGCCTTCCTCTGAGGGTGAGACAATGTGATTGTTCCAAGGTCACCAAACAGATTTTCATGTTTGAACCCTCATCACAAAAGCCCCAAAATCACCACAACACACTGGCTCTGACATCAAAGGATTAAACAGTCAATCCAACTAAAGCATTAATTTAAAAACAATTCAAAACCCAATAAGCATGTATTGTATATTGCAATCAAACTCAGCCGAGAGTGATAACTCATGATGATGACAATCCAGAAGTTCTTCCTAATGTTTGGTGGAATCTCTTTTCATGCAGTTTGAATCTGTTGCTCCGTTATGTCATCTAGCAGATCATAGGACCAGATGCCATCTTGGTTGTTTGTTTTTGTGTCAGGAGCAACTTGAGAAACTGAAAGTCGCTTTTGGTGTGGGAAGAAGAAGATCTTGTTTGTTCATGGCACCAATAAAAGGCAAGCTAAGGAGCAGACCTGTTAGTTGAAGCTCCTTGTGAGTGTTGGCTGTCATTTTATTTCACACCTCAGACATCAAGAATCTGGGCAAAACGTTTTGCCCTTGTTTGTAATGGGTTTTGTTATGATTTTGCGCATCTCATGAGATTTTATGACACACGCCAAGTCAAAGAGAAGGCAAAATGTGTTCTGCATCTGCACTGGTTATTTTTGAGTCAAAAAGGGATGCAGTTTTTGGCAGAACAAGATGTCACCGGTGCTCCTTCCATTTCCAAATTCCAATCAGCCACAATTCAAACTGTCCATTCACACCTCACCTTTGAGTACCTTATGCTGGAATAACATTGCTGTGAAGCAGGAAATTGGGCAAATGTATTGAATTCAAGGGCTGTTTGTTGGCTTTCAGATAACATCTGGCTGTCCTTTCTTAGGCTGCTTCCAGACAGAACCAAATCACGGGTTTAATAGGTAGGACAAAAAAAAAAACCTGGAACCTGAAAGCAGGTCCGCACACAGACCTGTTGGTGCTGGGATTTGTGCCTGCAATGTCCTGACTTGTTGCTTTGTTCCAGGATTTAGAAGCCTGCAAAATGGCCACTGCAGGACATCCGTCAGAAATGTGGGCAGCTTTTTTTGTCTATTTGCTTTTTATTTAACTCAAAGTATTATACATATATTTTAAATGTTATGTAAAGTAGTATTTATTCATTATTTTTGCTTGAGTTCTGGGTAGCTGAGAGTCTGCTGCAAATAATAATGATAATAATAATTATTATAATTAAAATACTCTGACACAAGCCAGTCAAGGTGGTCCCAGTGGTGATTAGCACATTGGGTACAGTGCCTAAATACCTTGGTCTGCACTTAAACACAATCGGCGCTGACAAAATTATTATCTACCAGCTGCAGAAGGCCACCTTACGGGGATCTGCATGTATTATTTGCCGATACATCACACAGTCCTAGATACTTGGGAAGTGTCCGGCGTGTGATCCAATTCAACAGCTAGCAGAGTGTCTGCTGTGGACTCATGTTGTTGTGTTTCAAATAATAATAATAATAATAATAATAATAATAATAATAATAAGCAGCCAGTAAAGGTGGTCTCAGTGGTGATCGGCACACTGGGTGCAGTGCCTAAAGATCTTGGCCTGCACTTAAACACGGTCAGTGCTGACAAGATTACCATCTGCCAGTTGCAGAAGGCCATCTTACTGGGATCTGCACGCATTATTTGCAGATACATCACACAATCCTAGATACTTGGGAAGTGTCCGACGTGTGATCCAATACAACAGCCAGCAGAGTGATCTTGTCTGCTGTGGACTCATCTTCTTCATCATCATCATCATCATATTGTGATATGAAATCCAACATATATATCTCATTTGCTGTGACATACTGTGTTTTTGTGTCAGTAAAAAATAATAATAATACCCAGTGACTTCCAGAGTTGGGATGCCAATCCCATCATCCCCATCACAAACATTGCCCAGCTTTCCAAAACACTAAACAACTGCTAAGAGTAAGGAGAACTTGGGAAAAGTAACCTAAGGTGTTGGCTGCTACAGTGTCCCACAATCCCCCAATGGATGGTTCTAAAAAGTTCCAGTTAGCTAAAAGTAACTTTTCATGAGTTCTAGAGGCTAGATGAATCTAGCCTCTGGCCCAACATATAGTATTGCCATGTCTTCCTATAGATGTGTTGGCACAATATAATATGGCTGTTAGTCAGCCAAGTCGACCCTCTTGGCTCAGGCATAGCCCCCCAAGGTTAAAGGCTGTTAATGGTGGCGTGGGAAGGGGAAATAGCACAGAGACTGAGAGAGAAAGAGAGAGCCCTCGCCTCATGCAATATTAGCTGACCATCTGGCGCAGAGAGGGAAAGCTGCGCACCAGATTAAACACTTTTGGTCACTGTATGTGTCCAAGTGTTGCCTTTGGCCAAGTACCTTTTTAATTAATTTATTGCCTGCACCAGGATGGATTTTGACAGGTGCAAGTGTGTCCATATTCCCCCAAGCCGTGGGTTGGTCACAGCTAGATGGGCGCTTTCGATTTCGTAGAGAAGGAGAGGAAATTGGGACCATGCATGTGCATGAAGTTGTGGTAGCCTCAGCTGAGTCATTCAGATTTCTAAGGAGAGCGAAGGCTACTTTTGCTCCGAGGCCCATTCATTTATCTTTCTGATGGTCTGTTGTGTCCACAGGTCTCTCTTCCAGCAACCCACATGTCCACAACTCAAGAATAAGATAATTGGAGGTGACCATCTACTTTCTTCTTGCTTCATTATTTACATTTTCCTGGTAGGCTTCTGAATTGCAAGTGCACACTTTTACTTCCCAAGGCAGCGGTTTCCAATTGTTGGGCAGCCATTTGTATTTGGACTTCAGCTTCCAGAATTCCTGACTGATTTTATTTATCGTGTCATCAGCAACCATACCATTGTGTTACAATTCTAACAGAACAAAACAAACACAGAGATTAAAAACAAAAAGAAAAAAGAAAAACACACAGATTTTGCAAACTTGGTAGTTGGTTAAATGTCCTTTGACCAGTATCTGGCCACTTGGAGTGCCTCTGGTGTTGCCGCAAGAAGGTCCTCCATGGTGCATGTGGCAGGGCTCAGGTTGCATTGCAGCAGGTGGTTTGTGGTTTGTTCTTCTCCGCACTCGCATGCCGAGGATTCCACCCTGTAGCCCCATTTCTTAAGATTGGCTCTGCATCTCGTGGTGCCAGAGCACAGTCTGTTCAGCGCCTTCCAAGTTGCCCAGTCTTCTGTGTGCCCAGGGGGGAGTCTCTCATCTGGTACCACCCATGGATTGAGATGCTGGGTTTGGGCCTGCCACTTTTGGACTCTCGCTTGCTGGGGTGTTCCAGTGAGTGTCTCTGTAGATCTAAGAAAACTATGTCTTGATTTAAGTCGTTGACGTGCTGGCTGATACCCAAACAGGGGATGAGCTGGAGATGTCTCTGCCTTGGTCCTTTCACTGTTGGCTGCTACTTCCCTGACTGATGACCAAAGTGTTTGGGGTTTCTGGGAGTTGAAGTCCAAAACACCTAGTAGACCAGAGTTTGAGAAATTCTGCTCTAGGTGGCAAATGAAACACAAAAAGGATTTATATAAATAAAAATGTAATGTTCGTTTGTGGAATTAACACAACTCAAAAACCACTGGACAAATTGACACCAAATTTGGACACAAGACACCTAACAACCCAATGTATGTCCTTCACTCAAAAAATGATTTTGTCATTTGGGAGTTGTGGTTGCTGGGATTTATAGTTCACCTACAATCAAAGAGCATTCTGAACCCCACCAATGATGGAATTGAACCAAACTTGGCAAACAGTTCTCCCATGACCAACAGAAAATACTGCAAGGTTTGGTGGGCAGTGTCCTTTGGTATTGGAGTTGTAGTTCACCTACATCCAGAGAGCACTGTGGACTCAAACAATGATGGATCTGGACCAAACTCTACACGAATACTCAATATGCCCAAATGTGAACACTGGTGGAGTTTGAGGAAAATAGAATCTTGACAATTGGGAGTTGTAATTGCTGCGATTTATAGTTCATCTACAATCACAGAACATTCTGAACCCCATCAATGATAGAATTGGGCCAAACCTCTTACACAGAACCCCCATGTGGGCCACAGCAATGCGTGCCAGGGGACTGCTAGTTTATAAATAAAAATGTAAGGTTCGTTTGTGGGATTAATAAAACTCAAATATCACTGGGTGAATTGATACCAAATGTGGACAAAATACACCAATCAGGCCAACGAGTGACCATCACTAATAAAAACACAATAGAAGGGACTTAAAAAGCCAAAATATAAAAAAAATACATTACAATGCATGCACAAAACCACATATATACACATATACACAAATATATACACATATATACACACACAAAACACATATATACAGACTGGGCCACAGCAATGCCTGGCAGGAGATGGCTAGTCACAAATAAAAATGCTGTTTTCCTTACTTGATGAGGACATCTTGTTAGGAAACTCTAGCTGTAGGGTCACCATCTTCCAGTTTATGTGTCACTATTCATAAACATAGTAGATCTCTACTTATAGACTTACACTTTCATTGTACTACACAACACTTCTATTGAATGGCAGTGAACCAGGAATGGACACTTGGTTGTGCATTTGGCTAGACAACCAAATATATATTCACTTCCCTATGCAATGTGCATTTATAGTGTCAACGTACATTCATTTTGCATTCAGTTGCATAACCAAATGTACATGCCCATCTATGCGCAATGTGTATGACACAGCCACAGTCAATGAACTATTTAAACCAGTGTTTCTGAACTTGGGGGTCGGGACCCCTGGAGGGGTCGCAAGGGGGTGTCGGAGGGGGTCGTCAAAGACCATCAGAAAACACAGTATTTTCTGTTGGTCATGGAGGTTCTGTGTGGGAAGTTTTGCACCATTCAATCATTGGTAGGGTTCAGAATGTTCTTTGATTGTAGGTGAACTATAAATCCCAACAACTACAACTCCCAAATGCCAAGATGTATTTTCCCCAAACTCCATCAGGGTTCACATTTGGGCATATTGAGAATTCGTGCCAAGTTTGGTCCAGATCCATCATTGTTTGAGTCCACAGTGCTCTTTCGACGTAAGTGAACTACAACTCCAAAACTCGAGGTCAATGCCCACCAAACACTTTCAGTATTTTCTGTTGGTCATGGGAGTTCAGAATGCTTTTTGATTGTAGGTGAACTATAAATCCCAGCAACTACAACTCCCACAGGACAAAATCAGTACCTCCCCCAATCCCACCAATATTCGAATTTGGGCGTATCAGGTATTTGTGCCAAATTTGGTCCAGTGAATGAAAATACATCCTGCATTTCAGATATTTACATTACTATTCGTAACAGCAGCAAAATGACAGTTATGAAGTAGCAACAAAACTAATTTTATGATTGGGGGTCACAACAACATGAGGAAGTATTACTTACTTACTTAGGCGATCCCTTGTTTTCTGAGGAGGATTGTCTTCCAGTGTTCTTGTGGGTCCGTATGTGGCTGTGGAGCCCTATTCTTGCTCTGCATCTTCTTCCGCAGTGAGGGCATTGGTTTCCAGGTGGAAGGCGGTCTCAGACGGGGTTGGCTTGATGCGCCTTCCTCTTGGCACGCTTCTCCCTTTCACCTCCATTCGTGCCTCTTCAAATTCTGCAGCACTGCTGGTCACAGCTGACCTCCAGCTGGAGCGCTCTAGGACCAGGGCTTCCCAGTTCTCAGTGTCTATGCCAGAGTTTTTAAGGTTGGCTTAAAAGCCAAGCCAAACCATGAGGAAGTGTATTAAGGCAGTGTTTCTCAACCTTCCTAATGCCCCGATCCCTTAATACAGTTTCTCATGTTGTGGTGACCCCCAACCATAAAATTATTTTCGTTGCTACTTTGTAACTAATTTTGCTACTGTTATGAATCATCATGTAAACATCTGATATGTAGGATGTATTTTCATTCACTGGACCAAATTTGGCACAAATACCCGATATGTCCAAATTTGAATACTGGTGGGGTTGGGGGGCAGTGATTTTGTCTTAAGGAGTTGTAGTTGCTGGAATGTATAGTTCACCTATAATCAAAGAGTATTCTGAACTCCACCAATGATGGAATTGAACCAGTCTTGGCACATAGAATTCCCATGACCAACAGAAAATACTAAATGTTTGGTGGGCATTGACCTTGAATTTTGGAGTTGTAGTTCACCTACATCCAGAGACTCAAGCTAGGATGGATCTGGACCAAACTTGGCACGAATACTCAATATGCCCAAATGTGGACAGTGGTGGAGTGGGGAAAATGTGGGCACTGGGGAAAATAACATTTGGGGGGGGGGGTGTTATTTCTGGGATTTATAGTTCACCTACAATCAAAGAACACTCTGAACCCCACCAACGATAGAATTGGGCCAAACTTCCCACACAGAACCCCCATGACCAACAAAAAATACCGTGTTTTCTGATGGGTCTTTGGCGACCCCTCTGACACCTTCTTGTGACCCCCCCCCCCAGGGGTCCCGACCCCCAGGTTGAGAAACACTGTTTTAAGGGGTCGTGGCATTAGGTAGGTTGAGAAATACTGATTTAAACCCTTTCCAGTGAGTGGTAAAAGGTTTAAAGAATTATATGCAAATCCCTGAACCCTCCAGAACAGGCATGGGCAAACTTTGGTCCTCCAGGTATTTTGGACTTCAATTCCCACAATTCCTAACTTCCAGTAGGTTTGTTTAGATCTTTCTCAATTGCTTGATGTTTGCATTGACATTGAGTTCGTATCCTACCAAGCCTTGTGTTGAGGGCATTTGCTCACTTGCTGCTGCAAGGAGAAGCATGGATGAAAACTTTCCAGACGTTTTGTTATAACTTCCCATAAATATGCCTCCACGCACCCCCTACACACACACTTATGTATGTTTGTCTGGGCTTTTGTTGTATTGCAATCATTCCTGTTAGGTGGAATAAATATAGGATAAGAACTAGAAGGCATTTCTCTAAGAGCTCAAGCATTGACAAACTCTAACCACTCAGAGGAATAGACTGACAAATGAACACGCCACTAAGCTCCTTTCTGTTTCACAAAACCTTTTGCTTTGCAGTCAGTCGTAAGTATGAGTCGTCAAGACAAAATGGGATCAGTTGCTTCTGCCCACGGATTTGCCTCTATCCTTTAGAGAAGGAGTATGTTCCAAGTAGTTGTGCTTGAGATTGTTGTACATCAAGTGCTGAGAGGGAGTGAATACACCCAGCGTACTATGACTGCATCTCAGCAAAAGAATGTTAAACTGTTAACATGAAATACAGCATAGAATTATAGAATCCTAGAGTTGAAAGAGATCTCATTGGCCATCCAGTCCAACCCCCTGCCAAGAAGCAGGAAAATCATATTCAAAGCATCCCTGACAGATGGCCATCCAGCCTCTGTTTAATAGCCTCCAGAGAAGGCACCTCCACCACACTCTGGGGTGGAGAGTTCCACTGCTGAACAGCTCTCTCACACAGTTAGGAAGTTCAGGTGGAATCCCCTTTCTTGTCATGTGAAGCCATTGTGCTGCATCCTAGTATCCAGTGCACTAGAAAACAAGCTTGCTCTCTCCTCCCTATTACTTCCCCTCACATCTTTATACATGGCCCTCATCATGTCTCCTCTCAGCCTTCTCTTCTTCAGGCTAAACATGCCCAGCTCCTTAAGCCACTTCGCATAGGGCTTGTTCTCCAGACTGTAGATAATTTTAATCTCCCTTCTCTAGACGCCTCCCAACTTGTCAACATCTTCCTTCAATTGTGGTGCCCAGAATTGGATGCAGTGTGATTCCAGGTAAAGTGGTCCGACCAAGGCAGAATAGAGTAGGAGCATGACTTCCCTGGATCTAGACACTAGATTCCTATTGATGCAGACCAAAATCCCATTGGCGTTTTTTGATGCTGTCAAGTAGGAAATTTAGGTACCACTTATGCGGGGAGGCTAATTTAACTAATTTACAATGCCATAAAAAACTCTCCAGCAGCGTGCAAAGAATGAGGAAGTACTCCATTGGTGTCACAAGTGGATGGTGAAGCGACAGCTCCCCCGGTGGACAGAATTCAAAAATCATACCCTCATGAAACTAGAAAGTTAAATAGCCTCTGTGTCTCTGTCTATATATTTTGTGTGTCTATGGCATTGAATGTTTGCCATGTATGTGTGCATTGTGATGTGCTCTGAGTCCCCTGAGGGGTGAGAAGGGCGGAATATAAATACTGTAAATAAATACTGTAAATAAATAAATATCTACCACATAAACAAACTTTTTCCCTTCTACTAAAGTGTCCCCTACTTTTTAGGAACTGATCAATTAGCAACAAACATCTAAAACTCAGAACAAACCCAGATAAAAATTCCTGTGATGTCTGATTACGGGGACATACTGTCAAGATGGCAGAGCTCTGCCTTATTCAGGTAGAGATGAACCAAACAATCACCCAGTTTGTATCAAACAGTTTAATTAAAACATCACTTACTTTCTGGCTGTTTTAATAGTCCAAAACATAAAACATAAAGATAGCACTCAGCCACAGAATATAAAACAAAACTGACAGCAAACACTGTTGCAGGTTCAAGATAACACTGTAGTCAAAAGGTCCAGTCTAGTGGTCAAATGCCGAGAGTTCAATGAGCAAAGTCCAGGGATCAAGGGTCTATACTGTAGTCAAAAGCCAGTCCAGAGATTCAAGGTTCCAGGGTTCCAAGAGTACAGGAGACAGGTCAGGATACCAAAAATCCACAAACCTGGGGAAAAACCAGCAGCATCTACCACCAAAATAAGACAAATACTTTTCTCCCGAACATCAGACCCAAGGCTAGCTCATTATATCCAGAAACACTCAGCTGTAGCCTATTTCTTGCATACCTCCACCCTTAATTGCTTTCACCCATGAACTCTTACTTACAGATTACTCAACCCTTTAGAACTAAGACTTAACCCTTCCATCACTAACTGCTAGGCCTACCACCACCATCAACTGCAGAACATGATACATGACACATACAGACATGCAAAAATCTGCATATTCGGCTCAAAATTGCGATATTCCCGCACCTGGAAATCTTTTATTTTTTGCCTTTTGTAGTGGTTGCTTCTGTGTTTACAGGGAATGGCGTCCGGCCACCCTCCTGTTTGCTGCAGAAGCTCCTTGGATAAAGATACTGTCTGGATGGGTCTTCTGGGCAGCTCACAACAAAACTCACAATGGCAAATATTCAATGCCGACAGTAATATATAAACAAATCAATAAACAAATCAAGAACAACTCAGTAAATTATAAACCAACATAAATGAACAAGACATAATGTAATCCACATAATTACTAACATATTAAATCCTTAAAATATCATCTAAAATCTCTAAAATTAGGCTCAAATTGTTGGGGGGAGAGATGGAGAGCAGCAGGTGATCAAGGTGGCTGCTATCAGCTAGGTAAGGTGCAAATAGATCTACTTAATCCTCCTCCTCTTAGTAAGATAAATTGCATAGAGGGCCATGCAGGGAAAACCACGGGACAAATTGACATGAAATTTGGACACAATGCACCTATCAGGCCAACAAGTGACCATCACTCATAAAAACACTGAGAAATAGAGCAGAAGAGACTTAAAAAGCCAAAAAAACAAAAAACACATTACAACGCATGTGCAAAATCACATATGTACACAAACACACATTATATACACATATACACCAATATATACAAAAATATATACACACACATGTGCACACACAAAACACATACACAGAGAGAGGGAGGGAGGGAAGGAAGGAAGGAAGGAGAGGAGGAGGGAGAGGAAGAGGGCAAGAAGGAGGGAAGGAGAGAAGGAAAGAAAGAAAGGTAGAGAAGGAAGGAAGAAAGGAAGGTAGGAAGGAAGGAGAGAAGGAAAAAAAGGGGGAAAGAGAGAAGGAAGTACAGAAAGAATGGAAGAGAGAAAGAGGGAGAGAAGAAAAGAAGGAAGGAGACAAGGAAGAATGGAACCAAAGAGCAAAGGAAGTGAGAAAAGAAACAGGTAGAGAAGGAAGAAAGAAGGAAAGAAAGAGGGAGGGAAGAAAGGAGAGAAAGAAAGAAGGAGAGAAAGAGGGAGGGAAGTTTGGCCACAGCAACGCATGGCAGGTACAGCTAGTGCTGGAATAAAAATGCTTCTTCTACTACTTTTTTGTTGTTGCAATATGGAATAGGAACACCCAGTTTATGGCTTCTAATGAAATCCTGTTTCAAATCTCTGCTGAGAACATTTGAGATAGCCGAAAGAACTATAAGAAGAACATTCATGCTTGATTTTTGGATCTTTTCGCCTGATAGTGACCCTTGTGATCCAGCAAAGCTTTCCTTCCTTGGTAATAGACTCTCCTTGGAGGATGGTATTAATTGGATGTGTGAATTAATTGCAGACTAAATTTCATTAGGCAGCCATTATCATTGCGTTTATATTCTTTCTGTCCTAAATCCTTAGTGGAAACATCTGTTCGTCCGCAGGAATGGAGTGACGCATTTGGAGGAGCCTGGTTTTTCCTTTTGAATTTAAAATTTGTGAATTTGAACATTCTCAGCTTTTCTGGGAAATGTGCTTCTTCTCAAATACTTCTCAAAAGCCGCACCATCTCAAAATGAGAAGAAAGACTCAACTAGAAAATTTTGCAATATTGAAATTCTTTATTGTTTCTTATTGCCAGTTTTGTCCAGATTTGGAATATAGCTGCATAAAGGGAATTAATTGCCTGCTGGAGAAGCATTCAAACTATAGTGTTCTCATCCATAATTCGATGTGATATAGTCAGGAAAAGTTTTGTCGAAGGTTTTCATGCCAGGGATCACTGGGTTGCTGTGAGTCTTGCAGGCAGTATGACCATGTCCCAGAAGCATTCTTTCCTGACATTTCACCTGCATCCATGACAGTCATCCTCAGAGGTTGTGAGGTTTGTTGGAAACTAGGCAAGTGAGGTTTATATATCTAACTAACAAAATGAACTAACAAAATGAAGTTCAATTAGGACAAATGCAAGATACTCCACTTAGGCAGAAAAAATGAAATGCAAGGATACAGAATGGGGACTCTTGGCTCGACAGCAATACATGTGAAAAAGATCTTGGAGTCCTTGTGGACAACAAGTTAAACATGAGTGCACAATGTCCAGTCGTGTATGACTCTGGGGGTTGGTGCTCATCTCCATTTGTAAGCCGAAGAGCCGGCGTTATCCATCGACACCTCCAAGGTCATGTGGCCTGCATGACTGCATGGAGCACCGTTACCTTCCTGCCGGAGTGGTACCTATTGATCTACTCACATTTGCATGTTTTCAAACTGCTAGGTTGGCAGAAGCTGGGGCTGACCTCAGAAGCTCACGTCGCTCCCCGGATTCAAACCTGTGACCTTTCGGTCAACAAGTTTAGCAGCTCAGTGGTTTAACCCACTATGCCCTCCTTCCAAATATGCCTCCTATTTGGCATGTTTTAGGTGCATCTACATGGCAGAATTAATGCAGTTTGGTACCACTTTAACTGCTATGGCCCAATGCTATGGCATCCTGGAATTTGTAGTTTGGTAAGGCACCTGCAGTCTTTGGCAGAGAAGGTGAAAGACCTTATGAAACTGCAACTGCTATGATTGAATAGCAATGAACCATGGTAGTTAAAGCTGTGCCAAACCGAGCTATTTTTATAGTGTAGATGCATTTCTTGACTGCTAGTTGGGACACACTGCGTTGTGGGAAAGTCTACCAGCTTTCTGCTGCTGTGTGTGTGTGAGAGAGAGAGTGTATTATTGTGACAAACCGAGAAGCTGGTTGAGATCCGTGTTTGGGTGTAAGTTGGCAAGGGAGATAATGATTACCTATCGTGCCGGAATTAAGGATAGGGTGACAAGACGGTCCCTGACATTACTAATAGCTTCTGATTAAATATATACACATGCACACATGCTTGTTTTTGTTCTTGCTCCAATGTTTTTAATCACTGTGATTACAATGTTGAGCCGCCCCTGGAAGGAGGCACTCTTCGGAGGGGAAGCACAGCTGAACAGATGGAACAAGGAATGTGTAAGCATCTTAGCCACATGGGGGATGGGGCTTGGGACACTCGCAGGGAAGTGAGGCTCTGGTTAACTCTTTGGTTGCTTCAGCATTGAGAAGACCCAAAGAAGGCTGCGGGATGGGGGAGTGAGTTGGCAGAGTCCATGGACTTTATTGCACGGAAGTGACAAACCAGTATAGTAGTATCTTAGAGTTGGAAGGGACCACAAAGGCAATCCAGTCCAATCCCTGACCATGCAGGAAAAGTACAGTCAAAGCACCCCCAACAGATGTTGCTATATCTCACTTTCCTAAAGGAGACTCAAAGCGGCATGTTGACACAGGAGTCCCCCATGACCTTCTGGCAAGGAAACTAGTCCAATGTGGGCTAGGCAATACTACAGTTAGGTGGATCTGTAATTGGTTAAGCAGACGAACCCAGAGGGTGATTCTCCCCAGTGCTTCCTCTTCATCCTGGAAAGAAGTGACGAGTGGAGTGCCACAAGTAGGGTTCCATTCTGGACCCTGTCCTGTTCAGAATCTTCATTAATTAAAGGTTAGAAGGCATGATCATCAAGTTTGCAGATAACACCAAATTGGGAGGGATAGTTAATATTCCAGAAGACAGGAGCAGAATTCAAAACGATCTTAACTGATTAGAGAAATGGGCCAAACTAACAAAATGATTTTGTCATTTGGGAGTTGTAGTTGCTGGATTAATAGTTCAACTACAATCAAAGAATATTCTGAATTCCACCAACGATGGAATTGAACCAAACTTGGCACACAGAACTCCCATGATCAACAGAAAATACTGGAAGAGTTTGGTGGCCTTGAGTTTTAGAGTTGTAGTTCACCTACATCCAGAGACACTGTGGACTCAAATAATGAAGGATCTGGACCAAACTTGGCATGAATACTCAATATGCCCAAATGTGAACACTGGTGGAGTTTGGGGGAAATAGACCTTGAGATTTGGGAGTTGTAGTTGCTGGGATTTGTAGTTCACCTACAATCAAAGAGCATTCTGAACCCCACCAATGACAGAATTGGGCCAAACTTCCCACACAGAACCACCCTTTCTCAAAGGGACTTACTGGTGTGAGCCCCCCACCAGCCTTACATGCTCTCCCTCGCCTGCATGTGTACTCCGTGCTGCCATGGGGCACGCACGCCTGCTCTCCCTTCCCCACTTGGAGTCTCAGAAACAGCTCTGTCCTTGACTGAGAGACCAGCCAATCATAGCAGTGGAGGGCTTTTGGTGGGAGGATTCGCTGTCTTTTTCCAAAAAGGAAAAGAAGGAAAAGCAGAGTGATCTTCGGCCTTCTCTCCCAAAGGGGTTCCTAAGACCATTAGAAATATATGGCTTCTGGTTGTTTTCAGTGACCCCTCTGGAACCCCCTTGCAACCCCCCTCCAGGGGTCCTGACCCCCAGGTTGAGAAACGCTGATCTAGACACTATTTATTTATTTATTATTTATTTATTATTTGCATTTATTGACCGCCACTCTCAGCCCGAAGGCGACTCGTGGCGGTGTACAGAACACAGAACATAAAGACAACAGTTACAATAAATCAGAGTCATAACACACAACTTACTAACAACAAATAATTAAGCTAAAAATCCGCTTCGTCTTGTTTGGGTCATAATCCATCTCGTCGTCCTTAGTCCATTCCGGTGGTCATTCCAAAACATAGCACTTAACTGAAGGCCTTTCCAAAGAGCCAGGTTTTCAGGCCCTTACGGAAGGCCATGAGGGAGGGCGCCTGTCTAATTTCCGCAGGGAGGGAGTTCCACAGCCGGGGGGCCACCACCGAGAAGGCCCGTTCTCTAGTCCCCGCCAAGCGTGCCTGTGAGGCAGGCGGGACCGAAAGAAAGGCCTCCCCGGATGATCTCAAGGTCCTCGTGGGCTGATAGGCCGAGATGCGGTACTCAAGGTATTTTGGGCCGGAACCGTTTAGGGCTTTGTAGGTTAGCACCAGCACCTTGAATTGGGCCCGGTAGCTAATCGGCAGCCAGTGGAGCTGGGACAGCAAGGGCGTTGTGCGCTCCCTGCGTCCCGCTCCGGTTAACAACATGGCTGCCGCGCGCTGGACTAGCTGAAGCTTCCGGACCGTCTTCAAGGGCAGCCCCACGTAGAGAGCGTTGCAGTAGTCGAGGCGGGATGTGACCAAAGCGTGTACCACCGTGGCCAAGTCAGACTTCCCAAGATACGGGCGCAGCTGGCGCACGAGCCGAAGCTGTGCAAATGCTCCCCTGGTCACCGCCGAAACCTGGGGATCCAGGCTCAGCGATGAGTCCAGGGTCACACCCAAGCTGCGAACCTGCGCCTTCAAGGGGAGTGCGACCCCGTCCAGCACAGGCTGTAACCCTATACCCTGTTCGGCCTTGCGACTGACCAGGAGTACCTCTGTCTTGTCTGGATTTAATTTCAGTTTGTTCGCCCTCATCCAGACCGTCACAGCGGCCAGGCACCGGTTCAGGACTTCGACAGCCTCCTTAGTAGCAGGTGGAAAGGAGTGACAGAGTTGGACGTCATCTGCGTACAGGTGACACCGCACCCCGAAACTCCGGATGATCTCACCCAGCGGCTTCATGTAGATGTTAAACAGCATGGGGGACAGTATGGAGCCCTGAGGAACACCACAGGTCAAAGGCTGTGGTGTTGAACAGGAGTCCCCCAATGACACCTTCTGGGTACGACCCTCCAGAAATGACTGGAGCCACCGCAAAGCGGTGCCCCCAAGACCCATCTCTGCAAGGCGTCCCAGAAGAATACCGTGGTCGACGGTATCGAAGGCCGCTGAGAGGTCCAGAAGCACCAACAGGGACACACTCCCCCTGTCTAGCTCCCGGCGCAGATCATCCACTAAGGCGACCAAGACCGTCTCGGTACCATGTCCCGGTCTGAAGCCAGACTGTGCCGGATCCAGATAATCCGTGTCTCTCAAGAATACCTGGAGTTGTGAGGCCACCACGCTTTCCATGACTTTGCCCAAAAAGGGAAGATTGGAAACAGGCCGAAAGTTGTCAAATTTAGTGGGGTCCAGTGATGGTTTCTTCAACAGCGGCTTTATAATAGCCTGTTTTAGGCTCGCTGGAATCGTGCCTTCCCGAAGGGAGGCATTAACCACCACCGTTACCCACTCAGCCAATCCCCCTCTGGCCTCTTTCAGAAGCCAGGATGGGCAGGGGTCTAGGATGGACGTGGTGGGCCTCATTCCTCCAAGTATCTTGTCCACATCCTCGGGTTTCACAAGCTGAAAAGAATCCATCAAAATAGGACAAGCAGGTGCTTGTGTCACATCCACAGAGACTGCATTTAATGTGGCGTCCAGCCCAGAACGGATCAAAGCGACTTTGTCTGCGAAGAACCGAGCAAATGCTTCACAGCGCGTGTCCGAGTTGTCAGGGCTCCCACCTGAGGTAGGGGGAGTTAAAAGGCCTCTGACAATCCGAAACAACTCCGCCGGACGGTTTTTTGCAGACGCAATAGTAGCCGCAAAGAAAGTTTTCTTTGCGGCTTTTATTGCCGCGGCATATGCCCTTAAGAAGGACACAAACCGTGCTCGATTTGGCTCGCTTGGATCCGAGCGCCACACGCTCTCTAGTTCCCTCTTCCTTCGCTTCATCGCTGCCAGCTCCTCAGTGAACCAAGGAGCTGGTTTAGCTCGGTTACTTGAGAGGGGACGTTCCGGAGCGATCCTGTCAATTGCCCTGGTCATCTCCCCATTCCAGAGAGCGACCAAGGCCTCGACATGGTCACCTACCGAGGTGGCGGGAAAATCCCCAAGAGCCGTCAGGAATCCGTTCGGATCCATAAGCCTCCTGGGGCGGACCGTCTTAATGGGTCCTCCACCTTTGCGGAGGTTAGGGGGCGCAGTGAGCCTAAATCTGATCAGGAAGTGGTCGGTCCATGGCAACGGAGAGATGGACAACTCCTCCACACCGCCACCTTGCTCCCATCCCTGGCAGAAAACCAAGTCCAATGTGTGTCCAGCACAGTGGGTGGGGCCAGTTATTTGTTGGGACAGCCCCATGGTTGCCATGGCAGACATGAAGTCCTGAGCCGCTCCTGAGAGGGCCGTCTCGGCATGGATGTTGAAGTCCCCCAGCACAAGAAGCCGTTGGGACTCCACCACCAGGCTCGAGACCACCCCCGCTAGCTCAGGCAGGGAGACTGTAGCGCAGCGAGGTGGACGGTACACTACAAGAATCCCTATTCTGTCCCGGTCACCCACCCTCAGGTGGACGCATTCGAAATTTGTGGTCTGCGGGATGGGGCTCCTGGTCAGATGGATGGAATCTCTGTAGACCACTGCGACCCCGCCTCCCCGTCCTCCGGCTCTTGGTTGGTGTTGCACGGAGAAACCTGGAGGACAGAGCTGGGAGAGGTTTACGCCCCCCGCTTCATCCAACCAGGTCTCCGTGATGCACGCCAGATCTGCCCGCTCCTCCAGGATTAAATCCTGGATCCAAGATGTTTTTCCGTTGACAGACCTGGCGTTCAACAACACCACCTTCAAGCCAGAGGGCCCGCTCACCTGGTTACACCAATTTACCTTAGGAGACCGGTTGGGGGTTGTTAATATGGATGAGCGGTCCGAATTAGGCCGAATTCGAGGTCTCCTTTTCCCGCATCTCCTCCTTCCCACCACGACCTCTATGGGGGCCCCTCGGCTCGTGGAACTCCTCCCCTCCTCCATGCCGCAATCTAATGCCAAGGTCTTACTTCCAGCTGTATTCGTTGTTTGACTTTCCGGTCTTAGCCAGTCTCCCTTCCTCCCCACTACCCCCCTCCCCACCTCATTTTTATTTATAGGGTCCCACCCACCTCCCCCCCTATCCGTCACACCATATAATAGTAATAGGGAAAACACACAGAGGGGGATGGGGGACCACATAGATAACAGCAGCACAAGGCGGTGTTGGGTGTTCTGGCCACACCACTAGAGTAGTTCGTAAAGTGCACAGTACAAGCTAGATCTAAAGTGCAATCGCTATTGTACCTAAAGTGCCATAGTTAAAGTGCAATAGCTAAGGTGCGGCACGGAGGGCTGGGAGGGGGCGAAAGTGCTAATGCGGTTGGCGGTCCGGCAGGCGCCTTAAAGTGCTCTTATCATAAAGTGCTGTAGCTCAACCAAATATGTCCGGAATGTACAAGCTGGTATATGAGGACTGAGGTGATGATCAGTTCACTTAAAGCTAATTATGACCCAGATGGAGTCTCAAGACGGTCAACGTGAAGCGGATGGGGCTTCCGGGGATGGTAACTCGGCATGGGCCGGCTCGCCTAAAGGTCTACACAAGGCTAGCAAAAGGTCTACACAATGATCTGCACAGGAATTACACAGAGAGCTGCACAACGGAGGCCACCACAGTGTTAGGTCTGCACAGAAAGGCCCAAAAAGGTCAGCACAAGATGTCTTCAATGATAGCGCGTCAGCAGAGGAGGCCGTGGATCCGTCGCTCCACAACGACCCTGCGGGCAGTTGCCGTGGCCTGATGAAAATGGCGGCGGCAGTGGAGGCGGGTCCCAGCGGTGGCGACTCACCAGCCGGATGTAGTGGCCGCGGCCTAGTAGAGGCTGATGGCGGCAGCTCCGGCAGTGGCTGAGGCGGCCCGGCGATGGAAGCGGGCTTCTGCGGCGATGGTTGGTTAAACAGCAGATGGGCTCCTTCAGCAGCGTTCGGCAATGGGACGAAGCGGGGCCCCGTGGCTTGAAAAAGGCGGCGGCAGTGGAGGTGGGCTTCCACAATGATGACTCACCCACAGGCTGCAACGTCCGCGGCCTAGTGGAGGCCGGCGGCGGCAATCCCCGGCGGCGGTGGCCGCGGCCCGACGATGGAGGCGGGGCTCCGCGGCGATGGCCCGGCGAAGCGGCTATGGCTCCTGCAGCAGCAGCCGGGGCCGCCCAGCAGCGTTCGGCACGGGCAGAGCAGGTGGAGCAGCGCGGCAACGCGGCGGCCGCCCGATGGCGGCGGCGGCTCCCCAGCGGCGGCGACTCTCCAGCCGAACGAGGTGGCCGCGGCCTAGCAGAAGCCGACGGCGGCAGCTCCGGAGGTGGCGGTCCGGCGGTGGAGGCGGGTCTCTGCGGCCTCAACAGCAGGCTGCGGCCCAGCGGTGGCGGTCCGGCCTCTTGATTTTTTTGCACGAAGTACATTTGCAATCTTTGCATTTGCAGGAACCAGCACAGTTGCAAGAGCCGCCGGTGGCGCAGGAGCATCCTTGGGGGTCCATGGTCCTGGGCTGAGTCTGGAGCCAAAGAAGCGTCTCGGGAATGGATCAGGAGGAGCCGGAGAGCTGTTTCCTGTTTCCGGAGAGCTGTAGCCTCCTACTGATACAGCCTAGAATTGCATTGGCTTTGCAGCTTCCTCACCACTCTGGATTCTTGTTCAGCATGTGGTTTGGTAACTCGTAGATCTCTTCCACATGGACTGTTTTTTCAAGCCAAGTTTCACCCATCCAATATCTGTGCCATTCGTTTATTACAGATATCCTTGGTGTGTGGTGTTCGTTTTCTCGAGTCCATGTCAATCTGGAACTACCTCACAAAACTAAGCCACAATATCACCATCAACAACAACAACAAAAAGAGCTGGAGAGAAGGGTGTGTGAAGCTATTTTTAAAATCAGCCTTGGCTGGCGTTCCACGCGATCATGTCAATTATATCAGAAGTCTGGCAGTAGTGAGGTAATGAAAAGGAAATTTGATTGCTGAGGCAAATGTAATTTACGTAGCATTAAAATCAAGGAGAAGCGGCTCTCCAAAGCAGCAGAATGCATTCTTATGAGACAATTGTGGCTTAGCCCCTCTCCCCTTCCCCAGCTCTGCCCCACATTTGCTGAGAAATAGATATTGCTTTTCTCCCACTTGTCACCTCATCCAAGCCGGTTTTAGACAGGTATTGCCTTCTTTCTTGCCTTGAACTGCTCCTTGTAGATGAGAAGTTCATGGTGATTTCCTTCCCTTTTTAGTTGTATTAGACCAGTGGTCCTCAACCTGTGGGTCCCCAGATGTTTTGGCCTTCAACTCCCTGAAATCCTAACACCTGGTAAACTAGCTGGGATTTCTGGGAATTGTAGGTCAAAACACCTGGAGACCCACAGGTTGAGAACCACCGTATTAGAGGAAAGCAGGGGAGGAAGGCCATCTTGAGTTCCCAATACCATTCCAGCAGTTGGCACCAAAAGATCATGAGCATGATGTTCGAGCTGAGGAGGTTGATAATACCGCTCCATTCTGCTTTGGACAAACCTCAAGTGGAATATCCTATACAGTTCTGGACACCAATAAACTGGAATTATGTCCAGAGAACCAAGGACTTTATTGCACGAAGAGGCAAGCCAACGTAACATCAGGACCATTGTTCTGTCGCGCGCTGGGCCTGTAAATAATTGTCTTTAGAACAGGACGTGCAGCCTTTGCCCAGCGGGAAGGCAGGGGGCCCAAGGAGAAGTTCTCAGAGGCTTTCCACCACAAATGACCTTTAGATGGCTTGTGAAGTATAACAAAGTCTTTTATTAATGAACAATCAAACAGAGACTTCTCTTGTCTTCAATAAAGCTAAACAAATACTTCCAAGCTTTATGCAACTGGTGACTTCCTAATCTTGCCCACGAAGGACAGGCAACTGTCTTCAATAACTTCTTCTTTACTTTAAATGGAAATCCCCTTTTTAACTTCTCCCAGGCTGACTGTAATCTAACCCTTACTGATGTGGGCTCCGCTCCGGGTCGAACTGCGTCTCGAAGCACCAAGTGGATCTACCAGTAAAGGCTTAGATATTCTCCAGCTGGAGTTCTTTGGTCTTTAGGGCTGTTTTTCTGGAAATCTTTGGAGACTCTTAAGACTGTTTCCCCCCCGGAAAGTCTTAAGGGTTGAAGCTTTTGTACAGGGGAAGCTTGCACACGTCCTGTACATTAGCTTTCCTTGCTGAGACTAACTAAAAAATGGCTCCCTTCCCAATTGCCCTGAGTAAGGGGCAGAACCAAAACTTAACAATGATGGACAGGTGATTTGCCCTATGACTGCAACCAAAGGAAGCCACCTATCTGCAGTGTCCCTGAAACCCAGGGCTGCAAGCAAACATTTAATACAAAGCAAATAAATTTGGAACTCCTGGTATAGCCAGGAGCTCCGTACCAGCACAACCATCATCTGTGGTGATAGCTCTTATTGCACGACACCGTGTGAAATCCATTGACTACCATCTCTCTGCAACAATCGCATTCCATGGTATTGACGGGGAAAACTTATCATTAGGTCCTGGCTGCACCATAGTGCCATAATTTATCTGTGTGAGGAGTTCCCACTTTGGCTTTATGAGGCACAGAGTGAGTTCAAGGATGGGATTGTCCTTCTCTTCCACTCCCTTTACTGTAATTGATCAAATTATATTTTTTTAAAAAAACTTCACTTTGTTACAACTACAAAGTTGAGCTTACCACGCCCTTGTGTCAGCTCCACTGGCTGCCGGTCCACTTCCGAGTACAATTCAAAGTGCTTGTCTTGACCTATAAAGCCCTATATGGTTCTGGCCCAGCTTAGTTGTCCAAACACATCTCCCTTTATATCCTGCCTCATAGTTTAAGATCATCCATACAGCCCGAAAAACCTATAACAACCAAACCATTGCAAGCTCTATGAAAGCCTGGATCAGAACCCATAGTGGATCCACTGCCTACCCACCTTGAAGCCATCAGCTCTGAGGAACAATTGTCAGGAAATGGAGACTGTCGTGAAATAACTGAAGAGGCCTCATGTAGAAGATGGGACAAACAGTATTTTTGGCGGCTATACAGGCTTGGACCTATACATATTGATCCAATAGCAGGAAGAGCTTTCTTGGTATTTGACCATGGGATAGATAGTGGATTCTCCTTCACTGGACAGTTCTAAGCAGAGTTTAGGTGACCATCTGTCAGAGATGCTTTTTCCTGAACTGGTGG
This sequence comes from Anolis sagrei, assembly GCF_037176765.1. Classification (NCBI taxonomy): domain Eukaryota; kingdom Metazoa; phylum Chordata; class Lepidosauria; order Squamata; family Anolidae; genus Anolis; species Anolis sagrei. Next base: position 9,443,919 of record NC_090021.1, on the reverse strand, counting down.
GGTATAGACCAGATGATCCACCTCAACTACGGTGTGGTGGATCAGTAATTGGTTAAATGGACGAACCCAGAGGGTGATTCTACCCAATGCTTCCTCTTCATCCTGGAAAGAAGTGACGAGCGGAGTGACGCAGGGTTCCGTCCTGGGCCCGGTCCTGTTCAACATCTTTATTAATGACTTAGATGAAGGGCTAGAAGGCATGATCATCAAGTTTGCAGACGACACCAAATTGGGAAGGAGAGCCAATACTCCAGAGGACAGGAGCAGGATTCAAAACCATCTTGACAGATTAGAGAGATGGGCCAAAACTAACAAAATGAAGTTCAACAGTGACAAATGCAAGATACTCCACTTTGGCAGGAAAAATGAAATGCAAAGATACAGAATGGGGGCAATGCCTGGCTCGAGAGCAGTACGTGTGAAAAAGATCTTGGACAACAAGTTAAACATGAGCCAACAATGTGATGTGATGGCAAAAAAAAGCCAATGGGATTTTGGCCTGCATCAATAGGAGCATAGTGTCTAGATCTAGGGAAGTCATGCTACCACTCTATTCCGCTTTGGTTAGACCACACCTGGAATATTGTGTCCAATTCTGGGCACCACAATACAAGAGAGATATTGACAAGCTGGAATGTGTCCAGAGGAGGGAGACTAAAATGATAAAAGGTCTGGAGAACAAGCCCTATGAGGAGCGGCTTAAGGAGCTGGGCATGTTTAGCCTGAAGAAGAGAAGGCTGAGAGGAGATATGATAGCCATATATAAATATGTGAGAGGAAGCCACAGGGAGGAGGGAGCAACTTGTTTTCTGCTTCCCTGGAGATTAGAACAAGGAACAATGGCTTCAAACTATAAGAAAAGAGATTCCATCTGAACATGGCGAAGAACTTCTTGACTGTGAGAGCCATTCGGCAGTGGAACTCTCTGCCCCGGAGTGTGGTGGAGGCTCCTTCTTTGGAAGCTTTTAAACAGAGGCTGGATGGCCATCTGTCAGGGGTGATTTGAATGCAATATTCCTGCTTCTTGGCAGGGGGTTGGACTGGATGGCCCATGAGGTCTCTTCCAACTCTTTGGTTCTAGGACTCTATGATCACTTTAGTTCTTCCAAGCCTATGATTCTATGAGTCCTCATCTTCTCCAAGAGTGAGTGCATGTGTGAATCTATAGAACCTAGCATGTTCTGGCTGGGGATGATGAGACTGACAGAGACATCTAAAGAGCACAATGCTGGAAAAGGCTGACCTGTTTTCCATGTCAGTGCAGAAAAAGAGATGATTGAAATAAATCCGAATAAGGAATCACTCATGTTGAGAACAACAATACCAGCAAATGGAGATGAGGTCCTACGTCACACTTTCAGAGTGTAAACTTACACCCATGTAATTATGTGGTGGTTGCGGTCCATCGCCCATCTCTTAAATAGCAACATGGGGCAACCAATTACATCTCTGCCAGTGTGCCTCCTTATTGTCCCCTTGTGCAGTGGGAAATAATGCACAGCGGCTGCTTCCAAAATCCCAGTGAATCAAATGATACTCGGAGGAATAGTTACATACCATCCAACTGTGTCCTAGCCTTCACAGCAACAGAAAACAAGCCATCTCCATCGTTAATATGACATCTTTTCAAATATTTAAACACGACCATCGTGTCCTCTGTCAACCTTCTCTTCTCCAGGCTAAACATATCCAACACCGTAACCCACTCCTCATAAGAATTCAGAGTTTCCTGATCTTTGATCTTTTGGGTCTCCTTTCTCTGAACACCTTCCAGCTTGTCAATATCCTTCCTGAATTGTGGTGTCCAGAATTGGATGCAGGACTACTCCAAGTGAAGTCTGACCAAAGTAGAGAGAGTTGGACTATATCTCTCAATATGAACACAATACCTCTATTGATGCAGCCTATAATCACATTGGCTTTTTTAGCTGCTATTTCACACCGTTGACCCATGTTCTTGCTGTTGTTTAAGCATGAGTCAACAGTGTGATGTGGCCACTAAAAGAGCCAATGTGGTTGCAATCAAGGTGGGATCTAAGCCACATGGGCTCAGGTGCCCCTCAAGTCCTGTGTCAGGATGGGCTTGGATGTCGCAGTAAACTACAACTCCCAGAAATCTAAAGTTTTGAGCCCCTAAAGTCCTGTGTCAGGATGGGCTCGGATGCCTCAGTAAACTACAACTCCCATGATTCTAAAGTTTTGAGCCATGGCAATTAAAGTGTTATCAAACTGCATTGATTCTACAGTGTAGATGCACCCTGTATCTCCCACAGTTGCAGCTCGTTGCTCCTATATCAGTAGGTGAGCCAATTCAAGCCAGTTTTTGACTAGCTTTAAGGGAGTTCTCCAGGGTGCTGAATGTATTTAGACACAAGGCTCAGTACCTTGGAGAGCTCCTTGAATGCCCCAATGCAACTCTAAGATGGATTTAGCACCCCATTCACATGGGAAGCACCCACCCTGCTGTTCTCCCCCACCCACTAATTCTGCAGTAACTCAACTGTGCTTCTTTTGTTTTGTTTCATTTCTCTGAATGGTGGGAGCGACTCCTTTTATGCCAATGGGAAGGAACGCCAATTAGTGCAGAATAACTGTGGAGGACAAACCACAGTAATTGGCGGAACAGAAGGTGGATCCGGCACGGCGTTTCAGCGGAGCTCCCAGCTGCCGGTTCCCCCCATTCCTCCCCTCAAGTTTTCCCAAGCATCTAATAAATCGCTCATCTGCAGAGTCTTGTAAAAACGCGCCGCGATTGCCTTTTATCAGCCTGTAATGTGCTTTCATCACCCAAGAGAAATATGTGATATTGATATGGAGTTGGTCCCCAGGGAGTTCCAGGAAGGCATTGTTAGCGGTTTCTGCGTTTAAGAACACCTTGTGTTTCCCCCTCCTTCTCAAAGGTGTCTGAAGCCCCTCTGCGAAAAGCAGAAAGGGAAAATGGGTCCCATCCGCAGAATCACATCTATTTCAGTGGACAAAATCCATTTTTACATATTTTACTGTAAGTCAGGGGACGTACCTGCTTCCTTGAAGGAGATGGTTGAGTGCGACATCTGAATAAGCCCTCCTTGGACCCAGAGGTATAAAGGAACAATTGTTGTTGTTGTTCATTCGTTCAGTCGTCTCCGACTCTTCGTGACCTCATGGACCAGCCCATGCCAGAGCTCCCTGTCAGCTGTCACCACCCCCAGCTCCTTCAAGGTCAATCCAGTCACTTCAAGGATGCCATCCATCCATCTTGCCCTTGGTCGGCCCCTCTTCCTTTTGCCTTCCACTTTCCCCAGCATAATTGTCTTCTCTGGGCTTTGCTGTCTCCTCATGATGTGGCCAAAGGACTTCCACTTTGCCTCTAGTCTCCTTCCCTCCAATGAGCAGCCGGGCTTTATTTCCTGGAGGATGGACTGGTTGGATCTTCTCGCAGTCCAAGGCACTCTCAGAACTTTCCTCCAACACCACAGCTCAAAAGCATCGATCTTCCTTCGCTCAGCCTTCCCTAAGGTCCAGCTAAAGGAACAATTACCCTATTGTAAATATAGTGTTGTTGGGTAAGGTTGAAATATTAACACTACTATATTTCCCAAGTGGAATGAACCCTGAAACTGAGCAGCAAGGCAGCCACAAAAATGTAACTTTTGGCCAAAGGATCTGCCAAGACCCAGTACTGCTTTCAGTCAACCTGCTCACTGGTTGGGACAGATAAACTTGGTTGTGCGTAGTGTGTTTCATTCAGGTCCAATGCAGAAAACACAATAACATTGCAACCAGGCAAGAGGAAAGAGAACAGAAAAATTTTACTCTTATCAGCAGAGTTCAAACATAAACTTGCAATGTTGCAAACAAAAACAGTGTAACAAACTTAATAGTTCTTGCAAACAATATAGAATAAGGCTTCTTCACTTTCATCCAAACGAGAGAGCAGTAGAAATGGTTGAGCAAAATGCCTGAGCAAAGGCTCCTCAGAGCAAAAGCTGAACTGTATTCTCAAAACCATACAGTTATACCCCACTGGGTGTGGTCCAAACTTACTAGCTGACCTATATTAGCAGCTGCACATAATAATCAACAGTATAAGGTTTTCTTTAACACACACACATACTTGATCCTGTTGTGACTTATTGCAACAAACTTTATTCCAAGCATCCATATTTTATCGAACTTCAGAGTTACACAGACAGTAACAAAGCCTGCATGAGCAACACGTAGGATCATAGAATCCTAGAATTGGAAGAGACCGCGTGGGCCAAATGGTCCAACCCCTGCCAAGAAGCAGGACAATCACATTCAAAGCACCCCCAAAAGATGGCCATCTAGTCTCTGCTTAAAAGCCTCCAATCATGCTGCAAATCTCTTGCAGACCCCGTTATCCCCCTTTTATTGTAAAAATCAGAATGATTTCTTTGATTTGCATCCCACCTCACTGTCAAAAATGAGACTCAAGGGACCCACTGCAAGATCGAAAGACAAGTGCAGATAAAACACGAAACATTATGATTTCAAAACACTATTAAACAAATCTTAACACAGCAAAATTAAAAGCCACTGTAAAACACATTAGTCTAAATGTGGAGCACTTACCCATAAAGAGCCCTTTCTGTTATTTCCCAAAGCTCACCTGAATGGGAAAATTCACTTCTGTCCTGGAACTGGCTGCAGTTTCAAGCCTGCACTAAACTTTAAACTCTTCCTTCAATTTGAGTCCATTGCTTTGTGTCCTATTGTTTATAGCTCTCACTCTCCTCGATATGACAACTGTTCAAATACTTCAACATGGCTCTGATGCCTCTCTTCCCTTTTACTAAACCTACCCAAACCCACAATTTGCTCTTCTTAGGTATTTATGGTTTCCAGACCTTTCATGGTGGTCCACGCTCTTGTCACATCCCGAATAGATTACTGCAACGCACTCTACGTGGGGTTGCCTTTGAAGACTGTTCAGAAATTGCAATTAGTCCAACGGGCGGCAGCTAGATTACTCACCGGAGCATCATACAGGGAGCATATCACCCCCCCTGCTGTGCCAGCTCCACTGGCTGCCGATCCAATTCTGAGCACAATTCAAAGTGCTGGTCTTGACCTACAAAACCCTATATGGCTCCGGTCCAGCATATCTGTTCAAACGTATCTCCTTCTATGTCCCACCTCGGAGCTTAAGATCTTCTGGGGAGGCCCTGCTCTCGGCCTCGCCTTTGTCTCAAACACGCTTGGTGGGGACGAGGGACAGGGCCTTCTCTGTGGTGGCCCCCCGCCTGTGGAATTTGCTCCCCGTGGAAATTAGGTCATCATCATCCCTCCTGACCTTTAGAAAAAAGGTTAAAACGTAGCTGTGGGACCAGGCCTTCGGGCAATCAGGTTAAAGGACAATCAATAATGTTTGACTATGGCATGGAAGCGGATTTGGATAAGTTAAGCGGAGTAATCATTAGTAGATGGCTAGCTAAACAGCCACCAGACGGGCAATAGCTAATCAGAGTGTAAGTATGCTGTTTTAATCTTTATTTATTAATGTTCATGTTTAATTGTTGTATTTGTTATTCTGTATTTTATGATGCGGCATTGAATTATTGCCAATTGTAAGCCGCCCTGAGCCCCCCCCCCCCAGGGGTTGAGAAGGGCGGGGTAAAAATGTTCGAAATAAATAAATAAATACATAAATTTTGGTCACCCTTTTCTGGACACCTTCCTGCTTGTCCATATCTTCCTTGAATTGTGATGTCCAGGAGTGGACACAGGATTATTTCATCTGAGGTCTGACCAAAGCAGAGTAGAGTGGGACTATGGCTTGCCTCAGTTTAGACACTATACTCCTATTAAGGTAACCTAGAATCGCATTGGCTTTTTGAGCTGCTGCGTAACACTGTTGGCTCATATTCAGCTTGTGGTCTAAAAACATGGCTTTCTTCTTTCTCTTCTCCAAGCTAAACAGACCAAGCTTCCTAAGCTGCTCCTCATACAGTTTGATGTGTAGAGGGCAAGTTCTACACACCAGTTGGCTTAGATCCTCCTTTAACTGGATTAATCCTCCAAATTATGTTGGACGTAACCAAGAAAACTGAGTTATTCATCCAATTCTGATAACTATGAGATACTTACAAGCAAGTTGCTAACAGGAAGGTTCAAACCACTATACCATACTGACTGTTGAAGGCCTTCAAGTCAGCTATGATTTCTAGCAACCCAATCCTAGGGCTTCTTGGCCAAATTTATTCAGTGGAGCTGTGTCGTTTGCTTCCTTTGAGGCTGAGAGAATGTGACATGCTCACAATCAGCCAGTGGGTTTCTGTGGCTGCATGGCATTCGAACCCTGATGTCCTATTATTTATAATATATTACTTATAATACAACACCATGCTTCTTTACTCTTCAAGTAAACTCTGACACTACCCCAGGGTTTTCTTCAGAGGAAATTTGACTTTTGCTATGGCAGAGAGAATGGAACTTGCAAAAGGCAACCCAGTTAGAGAGGGATTTGATCCTTGGTCCCTATTGGACCAAGATTTTTTTGGATCAAGATTTATTCGGAGCTAATTTTCCATGGCCTTCCTCAGGTAAAAAAAAGCTAAAGCTAACAGAACCTGTTCAATCTTGGAAGCTCAGCAGGGTTGACTCTGGAAAGTACTTGGATGGGAGACACCAATGAATACAAGTGCTGTAGGCTCTATTTCAACGCAATGTTTCTCAACTTTCCTAATGCCGCGACCCCTTAATATAGTTCCTCCTGTTGAGGTGACCCCCAACCATAAAATTATTTTCACTGCTACTTCATAACTAATTTTGCTACTGTTATAGATCACAATAATTTGGGAATTTGGGAGTTGTAGTTGCCGGGATTTATAGTCAAAGGGCATTCTGAACTCCACCAATGATGGAATTGAACCAAGCTTGGCACACACAGAACTTCTGACTAACAGAAAATACTGGAAGAGTTTGGTGGGCCTTGACCTTGACTTTTAGAGTTGTAGTTCACCTACTTCCAGAGAGCACTGTGGACTTAAACAATGATGGATCATGGCCAAACTTGGCACAAATACTCAATATGCCCAAATGCGAACACTGGTGGAGTTTGGGGAAAATAGACATTGACATTAGAGAGTTGTAATTGCTGGGATTTAAAGTTCACATACAACTAAAGAGCATTCTGAACCCCACCAATGAGAGAATTAGGCCAAACTTCCCACACAGAACTTCCAAATACCAACAGAAAATACTGAAAGGGTTTGGTGGGCATTGACCTTGAGTTTTGGAGTTGTAGTTCACCTACATCCAGGGAGCACTGTGGACTCAAACAATGATGGATCATGAACACTGGTGGAGTTTGGGGCAAATAGATCTTGACGTTTGGGAGTTGTAGTTCCTGGTATTTATAGTTCATCTGAACCACACCAATGATAGAATTGTGCCAAACCTCCCACACAGAACCCCTTGCCCTGAAGGGACTCTCTGACACAAGCCTCCCTCCAGCCTCGCATGCTCCTCCTTGCCTGCACATGCACACTATGCTGCCATGTGCTGAGTATGCCTGCTCTTCCCTCCCAACTTGGAGTTTGAGAAGTAGCCCTCCCCTTGGCTGAGAGGCCAGCTGAGAGGCCGGCCAATCACAGCAAAGGAGGGCTTTTGGTGGGAGGAGTAGCCATCTGTTTTCAGAAATGAAGAGAGAGCACTGTGAGCACAATACTGGAAGGGTTTGGTGGGCATTGACCTTGAGTTTTGGAGCTGTAGTTCACCTACATCCACAGAGCACTGTGACCTCAAACAACGATGGATCTGGACCACATTTGGCATAAATACTCAATGTGCCCAAATGTGAACACTGGTGGAAGGAAATCTTCAGACTTTTCTGTGAAAAGGGTTCCTAAGACCATCAGAAATATATGTTTCCTGATGGTTTTTATCAATCCCTCTGAAACCCCCCTTGTGACACCCCCCAGGAATCCCAACCCCCAGGTTGAGAAACACTGTTTCAGAGGAAGGAAATGGCAAACCATCCCAGCTAAGAAAATCCCATGAAATCTGTGGGGGCACCATCAATCGACAGTGAACTTGAAGACACATAGACACATGAGGCTAAGAGAGTGCCACTTGCTCAGTGGGTTTCCATAGCTGAGTGTGGATTTGAGTCCTCGATTTGGAAGAAACCCCCAAGGGCCATCTAGACCAGCCCCATTCTGCCAGAGAGGAGGACACAATCTAAGCCCTCCTGACAGGTGGCCACCCAGCCTCTACTTCCAGAGAAGAAGACCTTAGAATCATAGAATCAAAGAGTTGGAAGAGACCTCATGGGCCATCCAGTCCAACCCCCTGCCAAGAAGCAGGAATATTGCATTCAAATCACCCCTGACAGATGGCCATCCAGCCTCTGTTTAAAAAACCTTGCTGGCCTCTTAGATAGTATTTTCAATCCTAGTCTCCCAAAGCCCTATTGTAGCATCCTAACCAATAGGCCAGAATGTTTTCTGTTGTGTTCCCCCCCCCCCCCATCCAAAGTGACATTTGTGACTCATAGTGACAGCACTCTCTCTGATGAATGCAGACTGGCAAGATGACATTTGAGGTGGGGACAGAGGAGAGCCATTTGGTGCCTCTCGGGTTCACGCTGGAGATTTCTGTGTTTATTTCCAATCTGTTTATTATTCAAGTGTCAGAGAAGACATCGCTGGCTAAATATGGTGCTGAAGGAAGGACGTGTACCTAAAAGTAGGACAAGAACATTCATTGTCCCGAATGCAGGGGGAAGACTCCTCTTGGCCCTAAGGATTGCAAGGATGGCCCCTGGCCCTGAGGTTTCTGGGGCAAAACGAGAAGCCTAGGAATGCCTTCTGGTGATGCCTTTAAGCATTAAGTGCCAGGTTGACCTTCAAACACACAATGAGATCCTTCTAGAATTGGGTTGTTGTAGGTTTTTCGGGCTATATGGCCATGGTCTAGAGGCATTCTCTCTTGACCTTTCACCTGCATCTATGGCAAGCATCCTCAGAGGAAGTGAGGTATGTTGGGACTAGGAAAAAGGGTTTATATATCTGTGGAATGACCAGGGTGAGAAAAAGGACTGTTGTCTGCTGGAGCTAGGTGTGAATGTTTCAACTGACCACCTTGATTAGCATATAATGGCCTGACAGTGCCTAGAGCAAACTTTTGTTGAGAGGTGATTTCGGGCCATATAGCCCTAAAAACCTACAACAACCCAGTGATTCCTGCCATGAAAGCCTTCGACAATACCTTCTAGAATTGCTTTGCTGATCACATGGTTATTCCAGGTGAGGTCTGACCAAAGCAGAACAGAGTGGGATTATGCCTTCCCTCAATCTGGACACTTGATTCCTATTGATGTAGCCTAGAATCACACTGGCTTTTAAAGCTGCTGCATCACAGTGTTAACTTATGTTCAGCTTGTGTTGCTCTACTAAGACGCCTAGATTCCTTCCCCATGTAGCTGTAAAACACCAGCAGGATTCAGTAGGGAAAAGGTATGCCTTTTAGGATCATAGAATCATAGAGTTGGAAGAGACCTCATGAGTCATCCAGTCCAACCCCCTGCCAAGAAGCAGGAATATTGCATTCAAATCACCCCTGACAGATGGCCATCCAGCCTCTGTTTAAAAGCTTCCAAAGAAGGAGCCTCCACCACACTCCAGGGCAGAGAGGTCCACTGCTGAACGGCTCTCACAGTCAGGAAGTTCTTCCTCATGTTCAGATGGAATCTCCTCTCTTGTAGTTTGAAGCCATTGTTCCGCGTCCTAGTCTCCAGGGAAGCAGAAAACAAGCTTGCTCCCTCCTCCCTGTGGCTTCCTCTCACATATTTATCCATGGCTATCATATCTCCTCTCAGCCTTCTCTTCTTCAGGCTAAACATGCCCAGCTCCTTAAGCCGCTCCTCTTAGGGCTTGTTCTCCAGAGCCTTGATCATTTTAGTCACCCTCCTCTGGACACATTCCAGCTTGTCAATATCTCTCTTGAATTGTGGTGCCCAGAATTGGACACAATATTCCAGGTGTGGTCTAACCAAAGCGGAATAGAAGGGTAGCATTGCTTCCCTAGATCTAGACACTATGCTCCTATTGATGCAGGCCAAAATCCCATTGGCTTTTTTTGCCGCCACATCACATTGTTGGCTCATGTTTAACTTGTTGTCCACAAGGACTCCAAGATCTTTTTCACACGTACTGCTCTCGAGCCAGGCATTGTCCCCCATTCTGTATCTTTGCATTTCGTTTTTCCTGCCAAAGTGGAGTATCTTGCATTTGTCACTGTTGAACTTCATTTTGTTAATTTTGGCCCATCTCTCTAATCTGTCAAGATCGTTTTGAATCCTGCTCCTGTCCTCTGGAGTGCTGGCTATCCCTCCCAATTTGGTGTCGTCTGCAAACTTGATGATCCTGCCTTCTAACCCTTCATCTAAGTCATTAATAAAGATCCTGAACAGGACCGGGCACAGAACGGAACCCTGCTTGTGGCACTCCGCTCCTCACTTCTTTCCAGGATAAAGAGGAAGCATTGGGGAGAATCACCCTCTGGGTTCATCCATTTAACCAATTCCAGATCCACCTCACCGTAGTTTTGCCTAGCCCACATTGGACTAGTTTCCTTGCCAGAAGGTCATGGGGGACCTTGTCGAAGGCCTTACTGAAATCCAGGTACGCTACATCCATGGCATTCAGTAAAGAAAAGGTATGCCTTTTAGGATTCAAGAATGGAGGCATTAAGGAATCCAAACAGCAGTTTATTTAATGACAGAAAACTGTTCCAAATGTCTGTATTCCAAGAGAGCAATGTGGCATCGGGGCACACCTTTCGGTCCTGCACTTTAAGCAGCCTTGTGCCTTGGTCGAGAGATTAGAGGTGTGTCTCCTCCAGCCCACCATCTACTTAAATTAGTGGTTCTCAACCATCCTAATGATACAACCCGTTAATATAGTTCCTCTTGTTGTGGTGACCCCCAAATATAACATTATTTTCATTGCTACGTAATAACTGTAATTTCACTATTGTTATGAATCGTAATATAAATATCTGATATGCAGGATATATTTTCATTCACTGGACCAAATTTGGCACAAATACCCAATACGTCCAAATTTGAATACTGCTATTGTTGTGTGGAGGTGGGGGGGTTGATTTTGTCATTTGAGAGTTGTAGTTGCTGGGATTTATAGCTAACCTACAATCAAAGAGCATTCTGAACACCACCAACAATGGGATTGAATCAAACTTGGCACACAGAACTCCTGTGATACTGGAAGGGTTGTTGTAGGTTTTTTCAGGCTATATGGCCATGGTCTAGAGGCATTCTCTCCTGATGTTTCACCTGCATCTATGGCAAGCATCCTCAGAGTTAGTGAGGTCTGTTGGAACTAGGAGAAAGGGTTTATCTGTGGATGAGAGACACTCCCTGGAACACCTAAGCAAGCGAGAGTCCAAAAGTGGCAGGCTCAAACCCAGAACCTCAACCAATGGCTGATACCAAATGAGAGATTCCCCCCTGGGCACACAGAGGACTGGGCGACTTGGAAGGCGCTCAACAGACTGCGCTCTGGCACCACAAAATGCAGAGCCAACCTTCAGAAATGGGGCTACAAAGTGGAATCCTCAACATGCAAGTGTGGAGAGGAGCAAACCACTGACCACCTGCTGCAATGCAACCTAAGCCCTGCCACATGCACAATGGAGGACCTTCTTGCAGCAACACCAGAAGCACTCCAAGTGGCCAGATACTGGTCAAAGGACATTTAATCAACTACCAAACTCACAAATTTTGTATTTTGTCTGTTTGTTTGCTTTGTTATGTTAGAAATGTAATATAATCGACTGGTTGCCCTGACACGATAAATAAATAAATAAATACCAGGCTGGGACAAAGGACTCTTGTCTGCTGGAGCTAGGTGTGAATGTTTCAACTGACCACCTTGATTAGCATTTGATTGCCTGGCAGTGCCTGGAGCAAACCTTTGTTGAGAGGTGATTAGATGTCCTTGTTTGTTTCCTCTCTGTTGTTGTGCTGTTGTAATTTTAGAGGGGAAGGGTTTGGTGGGCATTGACCTTGAGGTTTGAGTACTGGAAGGGTTTGGTGGGCATTGACCTTGAATTTTGGAGTTGTAGTTCACCTACATCCAGAGAGCACTGTGGACTCAAACAATGATGGATATGGACCACACTTGGCATGAAAACTCAATATGCCCAAATGCGAACACTGGTGGAGTTTGGGGGAAATAGACCTTGACATTTGGGAGCTGTAGTTACTGGGATTTACAGTTCAACTTATAGTCAAAGAGTCCCTTGAACCCCCACCAACAATAGAATTGGGCTAAACTTCCCACACAGAACCCCCATGACCAATAGAAAATACTGGAAGGATTTGGGATTCGCCATCTGTTTCCAAAAACAGGACAGGCAGAGAGATCTTCAGCCTTTTCTACCAAAATGTTTCCTAAGATCATCAGAAATATGTGTTTTCTGATGGCCTTTGGCGACCCCTCTGAAACCCCCTAGTGAAACCCCAGGGGTCTGGACCCCCAGGTTCAAAAACACTGGTCTAGGGGAAATAAATAAATACACAACTCATATCATTGATAGCATTTTGCATAATCTACTAAACATCAGCATACAAAAACATATAACAAATCATAGAAGGATACTGGATTCACATTAAGCTAATCATTAAATGGTAGTCATTGAGCCATAATGGGAAATTGCTAAGCAAACAGCAAGCAAAAACTATTCAAGTTGAACCTTTATTTTATATTTCAGGCAAGTTTATGTGCATGGTGTCTCCTGGGTTAGGAATTTTGCAATGGTATTTATTGGAAATAGTCACTCTTTGGTTTATAATTTGATGATTTGTCCCATTAGAAAGTGCATATCCATATAATGCAGTGGTTCTCAACGTTCCTAATGCCGCGACCCCTTAATACAGTTCCTCATGTTGTGATGACCGCCAACCATAACATTATTTTCATTGCTACTTCATAATTGTAATTTTGCTACTGTTATGAATCATTATGTAAATATCTGATATGTAGGATGTATTCTCATTCACTGGACCAAATTCGGCACAAATACCCAATATGCCCAAATTTGAATACTGGGATGGGAGGATTGATTTTGTCATTTGGGAGTTGTAGTTGCTGGGATTTATTGTTCACCTACATTCAAAGCCCCCGGTGGTGCAGTGGGTTAAAGCATTGAGCTGCTGAGCTTGTTGATCGAAAGGTCACAGGTTCGATTCCGGGGAGCGGTGTGAGCTTCCGCTGTCAGCCCTAGCTTCTGCCAACCTAGCAGTTCGAAAACATGCAAATGTGAGTAGATCAATAGGCGGGAAGGTAACGGCGCTCCATGCAGTCATGCCGGCCACATGACCGTGGAGGTGTCTGTGGACAACGCCGGCTCTTCGGCTTAGAAATGGAGATGAGCACCACACCCGAGAGTCAGACATGACTGGACTTAATGTCAGGGGACCTACATTCAAAGAGCATTCTGAACTCTACCAATGATGGAATTGGACCAAACTTGGCACACCGATCTCCCATGACCAACAGAAAATACTGGAAGGGTTTGGTGGGCACTGACCTTGAGTTTTGGAGTTGTAGTTCACCTACACCCAGAGAGCATTCTGAACTCCACCAATGATGGAATTGAACCAAACCTGGCACTTCAATGACAAACAGAGAATATTGGAAGGTTTTGATGGGCATTGACCTTGAGTTTGGGAGTTGTAGTTCACCTGCACCCAGAGAGCATTCTGAACTCCACCAATGATGGAATTGAACCAAACCTGGCACTCCAATGACAAACAGAGAATATTGGAAGGTTTTGATGGGCATTGACCTTGAGTTTGGGAGTTGTAGTTCACCTGCACCCAGAGAGCATTCTGAACTCCACCAATGATAGAATTGAACCAAACCTGGCACTCCAATGACAAACAGAGAATATTGGAAGGTTTTGATGGGCATTGACCTTGAGTTTGGGAGTTGTAGTTCACCTACATCCAGAGAGCATTCTGAACTCCACCAATGATAGAATTGAACCAAACCTGGCACTCCAATGACAAGCAGAGAATATTGGAAGGTTTTGATGGGCATTGACCTTGAGGTTGGGAGTTGTAGTTCACCTACATCCAGAGAGCACTGTGGACTCAAACAATGATGGATCTGAACCAAAATTGGCACAAATACTCCATATGCCCAAATATGAACACAGATGGAGTTTGGAGGAAATAGACCTTCACATTTGGAAGTTGCAGTTACTGGGATTTATAGTTCACCTACAACCAAAGAGCATTCTGAAGCCCACCAATGATAGAATTAGGCCAAACTTCCCACATAGAACTCCCATGACCAACAGAAAATACTGTCTGTGATGGTCTTTGGCGACCCCTCTGACACCCCCTCGCGACCACTCTAGGGGTCCCAACCCCCAGGTGGAGAACCACTGATATAATGGGTTCTTTTCTAAAATCATACAGCTGATGGGGTCCCATTTCAGGAGGAAGAACCTGCCTTTGGGTATTTATTTATCGTATCAGAAGCGAATTGAGGGTACAGTTGTAATGTATTTAAAAACACAAAGTTTAAAAACTTGGCATTATATGACACTAGGGTGTCATTTGGCAGCTCACACCAAACCCGGGGTTCGAACTTGCAAGCTTTTGGTTGATAGATCTAACAATTGTTGACGATTTACCAGCTGTCCTTAAAAACATAAATTATATGTAGACTCATATGATATGGGTGTAGATGTGATGGTGCGAGTGGCGCCACCTATGTGTAGAACTGTTAGTTGCAAGATTTAAACTGTTGTATCATGCTTAATCCTGCCTTTTTACCCTGCTTATGTATAGTTGGATTGATTGGTTATTTATAGCTGTCAATCAGTATTGTTTGCACCACTTGAATTGCTTTCTCAAGCTCAATTGTTTGGCTCCACCTCTTCCTGGAGGAGGGGAGTGCTTCCCTTTTTCATTCTGCCATCAGAGTTTCTATCAGATGGACGTGAGTAAGAGACTTGGCTCTAAAAGACCGTGATTAAATTACCTCTCAGCACCAATTCTATGGTTTTTTATCCTTGGGACTCATGTTTTATGTCCAGATCGTACTGGACAACATTGAGGAGACCCAAGCGCCTTCAAACCGGTTCTTTTGGCTCCAGAGGAAGGTCTTGTCCCTTCAACATAGGCCATTGGACTGGGGTTGTGTTTATTCCGATATTCACAGCTATTGAGGAAACAGGAAACAGGAAAAGCTTCTCAGCTGCAAACTCCTTGGACTTCAGAGATTGCAAAGTATATTTCCTTTATCCCTGCTGAAACATCAAGCTTATGCCTGAGAAAGATAACTCATTGTGAACAATAGATAACATTTCGAGTTATCTGTTGTGTTTTGGTCTTTGGGAGTTCCAGTTTCCTATAGGAGGGCAAGAAGCAATCCCCTGGGGAAAGATGCCACATCCATGTCTCTTTCATTAAGAGTTATAGGCCCCAGGCGCGACGGCACAGTAGACTCATATAATTCATTTCAAAGCAGATAATTTGGATGCAGAAACTGGTTTATATAACCAGCTTTATGGTATATCCAGCTTTATGGGGGCCCAGTGCCCCTAACCCCACACTCTCTCAGCCTCGAAGGAAGGCAGTGGCATGAAAACCCTATGATAGGTCCACCTTAGGGTCTCCCTTGGTCCGAAATGACTTGAAGACATACCGCCACGACAACAATTTGGATTATTAGGGGAGAAGAGGGTTCAATTGACCTGCCCTTGCATTTGTATGCTTTTCATCTACTTAGTCTCCAGATAACTAATTAACTTGTGTGATTATTCCTCCTGCGGAGGCCAATGTATTTGAAGGATAACGGCTCACTCACGCCACGGGGAGCCTCCTTTGAGAAGCCATGGCTAGCTTACTCTTCAAGGATGGCTAATGCCATGATGGAAGGGATAAAAAAGAAATACATATATAAAATAAGCGCATTCAGCAACTCCTGGGCTAATCCTCGTTCGAAAGCCCGGGTAATTACAGCCGGCAGGAATGAAAGCAACCTATAAATATAGGTTAACACGGAGGCGATCCCGTTTGCAAGGGGTTTATCCATCAAGTCGCTTGCAAGCGGATTTCTGCATTTCATTATGGGAAGATTACGAAAAAAGAAAAAAAAAGTAATACCCTAAAGGATCACGAAAATAATTTTACTGTAAGGGCAAGTGCAAATGAGTGAATGTGGGGAGAAAATATATATATATAATATACCCAGTGAAGATGCACCCTATGTTGTGCCTCAAACCTTGGGGAGAGGTGGTTAAGAAATAACATCTGTTGTTGTTGTTGTTGTTTGAAACACAACAAGATTAGTACACAGCAAACAAAATCACTATGCTAACTTTTGTATTCAATCAGATGTTGTGAACTTCCCAAGTGTCTAGGACTGTGTGATGTATCTGCAATTAATGCGTGCAGATCTGAGTAGGGTGGCCTTTTGCAGCTGACAGGCCAAGGCCTTAAGGCACTTAAGTGCAGGCCAAGGTCTTAAGGCACTGCACCCAGTGTGCCAATCACCACTAGGACCACCTTGACTGGCTTGTACCAGAGTCTTTGCAGTTCTGTCTGTTCTGTTGCGCGCTGGGCCTGTAAAGAATTTCCTTTAGAACAGGACGTGCAACCTTTGCCCAGTGGGAAGCCAGGGGGCCCAAAGAGAAGTTCTCAGAGGTTTTCCACCACAAATGATCTTTAGATGGCTTGTAAAGTATAACAAAGTCTTTTATTAATGAACAATCAAACAGAAACCTCTCTTGTCTTCAATAAAGCTAAACAAATGCTTCCAAGCTTTATGCAACTGGTGGCTTCTTAATCTTGCCCACGAAGGACAGGCAACTGTCTTCAATAACTTCTTCTTTACTTTAAATGGAAAATCCCCTTTTTAACTTCTCCCAGGCTGACTGTAATCTAGCACAGGGTCGAACTACCGCTACCGGGTCAAACTGCGTCTCGAAGCACCGAGTGGACCTACCAGTAAAGGCTTAGATATTCTCCAGCTGGAGTTCTTTGGTCTTTAGGGCTGTTTTCCTGGAAATCTTTGGAGACTGTTTTCCCCCGGAAAGTCTTGGATGTTCTTAAGACTGTTTTCACCTGGAAAGTCTTAAAGGTTGAAGCTTTGGTACAGGGGAAGCTTGCACACGTCCTGTACATTCGTTTTCCTTGCTGAAACTAACTAAAAATGGCTCTCTTCCCTTCCCACTTGCCCTGAGCAAGGGGCGGAACCAAAACTTAACGATGATGGACAGGTGACTTGCCCTATGACTGCAACCGAAGGAAGCCACCTATCTGCAGAGTCCCTGAAACCTAGGACTGCAAACAAGCATTTAATACAAAGCAAATAAAATTGGAGCTCCTGGTACAGCCGTACCAGAACACTGTCTTTAAATCCTCACGACGTCTTTAGGTTTTCCAGTTGCTTCTCGTCAATCCTGCTGTTGCCTGGGATTGCAACATTGACTATCCATACTTACTTTTTTCCCACGATTGTGAGGGCAGGAGTCTTGTGCTCCAAAACTCTGTCAGTCTGAATTTGCAGGTCCCAGAATAGTTTGATGTCTAACTTTTCCTGGCTTGTGATCCCACCAGTTCTTTGTCACAGGCAGATAATAGGCTTGGGCGGTTTTGTTCGTTAATTTCATAATTCGTTATTAATTCGTATTTAAATTAGCTTACGATCCAATATTGAGCCATGCAGAAATAGTGTGAGGAGTAATTAAGAATCGAAACAATTTTTCCAATTTATTTCGTAATTATTTCGTAATTATTTCGTAATTATTTCGTAATTATTTCGTAATTATTTTTGCATGTCTGGTGCAAGTTTTATAGTTGTTGTTTGTTTTATCACACCAACAGTCAACAACAGAGGGAGAGGGAAGCTTCAGAAGTTCCCCTTGTCCCATTTGGAGGTTTTTTTAGCATATTGCGCAATCGCGTCCGCCATTAACGAATCGATTCGTAATTTTACGAAATTTCATATATTTCGAAATTTTTAAAAGGAAAATTTCAGAATTCTTAAAAAAAAAACGCAAGGGCCCCCTAAAAACAAAACGAGTTTAGAACCAAATTTTTCCGTGGTTACCCAAGCCTAGGAGATAATATTTGTGGCACAAGTTCCAGTGGATCATCTGAGCAACGGTGTTATGCCTCTGCTTATAGTCTGTCTGTGCGATCTTGCAGCAGCTGAGTATGTGATCCATCATTTTGCCTGCTTTCTTGCAGCGTATACACTTGGAATCTGTTGTCAACTTTTCAATTACGGCTTTGATGGCATTGGTTCTAAAGGCTTGTTCTTGGGCTGCAAGAATCAGGTCCTCCATCTCCTTTTCCAAAGTTCCAGTTGGAGCCCCCGGTGGCACAGTGAGCTAAACCCCTGTGCCGGCAGGACTGAAGACCAGCAGGTCGCAGGTTCAAATCCGGGGAGAGGCGGATGAGCTCCCTCTATCAGCTCCAGCTCCTCATGCGGGAACATGAGAGAAGCCTCCTACAAGGATCCATGTGTCTTCCTTGTCAATTTTGCTCTCATTTTTTCCAGAAACATTATCATTATCAACATCAACATTATTTTAGCTTCCCTATGCTTACTCTGGTTAATTGAGCAATACTTCTTCTGATTTGCTAATCTATACAATCCCATATTCATGGAAGCAATATATGCTGTTTCACTTATCCACAGTTTCATTTATGCACTTAGGGTCCCCTATGCAAGGCATGCTCTCTTCTCAGTCATTCCCCCCATTGAAAATAATCTTAAAGTTTGCTGTCATCTATAGTTTCACATATCCACTCAAAGAACAAGAAAATTATCCCCAGAGGATACGGGGGTCCTACTGTATTGTGCAACCGATAGGAAATGCACAGTGGGTTTTGTTGCAAAGCCAGTGGAATACAGTGAATGATACATAAGTAAAATACAGCCCCAAACATTGTGTTGGCTTAAGGCGGAGCTAGAGCTTTAATTTATAAAATAATATTGTTAAATAATAATAATGAAGCGAGTACAATCTCCACATTTATGGGACCATTACCCACAGTTCCATGCATCCACTTCTTACAAAAGTTTTTAGGCATTTTCTAGCTTCTCCAGTGTGGTTCTACTATGGCATCCTTCATTTCAACAGGGTTTGCTATTATCTGCAGTTTCATGTATCCACACAAAGTCTGGGAACATATGACCTGCTGATATTGTGTTTTTAGAAAAATGAAGCCATGCAGGAGAATCGTATGATCTGTTTTGAAGGCAAATTGCTATCTCTTTGGTTCTTCCAGGGATGCATCTGTACAGTACAATTACTTACTTATTTAGGCGATCCCTTGTTGGCCGAGTAGGATAGTCTTCCAGGATCAGTATTCTTGTGATGACTGTGGATCCCTATTCTTGATCTGCATCTTCTCCCACAGTGAGGGCATTGGTTTCCAGGTGGAAGGTGGTCCCGGTCAGGGTTGGCTTGATGCGCCTTCCTCTTGGCATGTTTCTCTCTTTCACCCTCCATTCCTGCCTCTTCAAATTCTGCAGCACTGCTGGTCACAGCTGACCTCCAGCTGGAGTTCTCAAGGTCCAGGGCTTCCCAGTTCTCAGAGTCTATGCCAGAGTTTTTAAGGTTGGCTTTGAGCCCATCTTTACATCTCTTTTCCTGCCCACCAACATTCCGTTTTCCGTTCTTGAGTTTGGAGTAGAGCAACTGCTTTGGGAGATGGATTGTCGGGCATCTGGACAACGTGGCCGGTCCCGCGGAGTTGATAGCGGAGGACCATCGCTTCAATGCTGGTGGACTTTGCTTCTTCCAACATGCTGACATTTGTCCGCCTGTCTTCCCAAGAGATTTGAAGGATTTTCCGGAGGCAGTGCTGATGGAATCGTTCCAGGAGTTGCATGTGACGTCTGTAGACAGTCCACGTTTCGCAGGCATATAGCAGGGTTGGGAGGACAATAGCTTTATAAACAAGTACCTTGGTGTCCCTATGGATATCCCGGTCCTCGAACACTCTCTGCTTCATTCGGAAAAATACTGCACTCGCAGAGCTCAGGTGGTGTTGTATTTTGGTGTCATTGTTGACTTTGGTGGAGAGGTGGCTACCAAGGTAGTGGAAATGGTCAACATTTTCTAATGTTACACCATTAAGCTGTATCTCTGGCATTGGAAAGGGATTGGTACAGTACAATGGATGCAGTTTGATTCTTTTTAAATGGCCATATCTCAGTGCTATGGAATACTGGGAATTGTAGTTTTGAGAGGCCCTTGCTTGGGGTTTCTGGGAACTGCACTCCAAACTCCTCTAAATGGACTGTGTCAACAGCTCTCGAAGAAAGTGGTAAAATTAGAACCAGGGCCATCGACTCACGGCAAAGGGAAACGACTCTTAAAGTTTATGGGATGCTACAGTTCTGACAACACTGTCTCTACCAGCTTGTCACGCCTCAGTCCCATCACCTCGGTAAGGAGCTCTGCTGCCAAAATAATTAATTCCTCCTGTCCCTCAGGCATCAGGACGTCTCTCCTCGGAAACCTCCTCTTGGCTTCCTATGCCTTCCTAGCTTACCATCAAACCTTTCCACAACCCCGCACACTGCACCTATACACGGTTTTTTGCCTTTCCCTGCTCTGCCCCATAGGATCCCGGCCCTACAGACCCAACTTTGGGGTTAATTGCAAGAGAGGAGCCACTGAACAAGAGAGAGGTCCTGACTCAAATGCTGGACAGGGCCTGAATTGAAGACCTGGAGATGTGACACAACAACAACAAAAACCCAAGGTTATAGGAAGTGGAACCCTGGAAGACTAATAGAAAAATTAACATGATTATTATACTAAAGAAATAGAAAATTAGCATACAATTATAATAGCAGAGAGTGGGAACATTTTTGTGTGTATATGTGTGCTGGCGATGTCACGGACGGTAATGGGATATCTTGCTGCTTCAGCTTCTGATCTTATTCTGAAACCCCTGGAGCTAGGAGGCAACCATATTGTCCAGAATATCGGGGTGTAAGTTCAAAGTTGGAACTGTAACATCTAAAGACTTATAGTCTGATTCCTCCAGAGATGAAGACTAAACTGTACATTCAACTGCCTGTTTGGGTGAGCATTCAATTGTTGGCTTAGGCGATTCCTCGTAGCCCGAGGATGATGGCCTTCCAAGTGTAATGTGTTGTTGTTGGGTCCATCGGTAGCTGTGGAGCCCTATTCTTGATCCACATGTTCTCCCACAGTGAGGACATAAGTTTCCAGGTGGAAGGTGGTCCCGGTCATGGTTGGCTTGACACGCTTCCTCTTGCCCTCCATTTGTGCCTCTTCACATTTTCAGCACTACTGGTCACAACTGACCTCCAGTTAGAGTGCTAAAAAGCCAGGGCTTCCCAGTTCTGTGTGCCTATGCCACAGTTTTTAAGGTTGGCTTTAAGCCCATCTTTAAATCTCTTTTCCTGCCCACCAACATTACATTTTCTGTTCTTCATTTGGGAGTATAGTAACTGCTTTGGGAGATGGTGATTGGGAATTCGGACAATGTGGCCAGTCCAGCGAAGTTGATGGCGGAGGAGCATCACTTCAATGCTGGTAGTCTTTGTTTCTTCCAGCATGCTAACATTTGTCCACCTTTCCCCCCAAGAGATTTGCATGACTTTTCAGATTGTGAAATTGTGCAATGTGATAAAGCATTGCACAGTTATACTAATGCATAACTACACAACTGGTGTGCAATTGCAGCCCTTGCTGGTATGAATCAGTAACAAATTAACAGTCAGGGCACAGAAAATGAAAAATGAATCAAATCTATTAAGGATTTAGAAAAAAATACCCACTTGGACAGAACCAAAAGGAGTTACAGACTACAGAGCATTGTTAGAAGGTAGAAAAGTTACTTTTTGGAATATAAACAAAAGGTGGATTTATTTGGATTCTTGAGGGCCCTTCCACACTGCTAGATAATCCAGGTTACCAAAACAGAAAATCCACATTATCTGATTTGAACTGTGTTAGCTTAGTCTACACTGCCATATGATCCACTTCAAATCAGATAATGTGGATTTTATACAGCTGTGTAGAAGGGACCATAGACCCAGGCTGGTTAAAGGATTCTGAGGGTCGTCACCCAAAATGTAACTTTTCCAAGCTCTGGTGATGGCTGAGGGTCACATTGGGAATTTTTCTGGACCTGCCAAAAGATTTTGTTCAACCAGTGCTTGCGTGTGATGTATCTAGGCTAAATCGAAGGCAGACATATATTGAGGAATGCTTGTGGATTCACCCGTTGTCAATGGAAAGGAATTACCTAGGATGAAAGTGATGACGGTGTAGAATCCAATTGATTTCCAAGGAGATTCCTCCATCTCTCCCTCCCTCTCTCTCTCGCTCTCTCTTTCTCCTCCTCCCATTTCAGAGCCTGTTGGAGCTTTTGCTATATTTGAGCTACAAGCGGAGCAATTCCATCTCTCCTGCCTTTATTATTTAATGCCATTTTTTTTCTAAATATAGATGGTGAGCACACTATCCACTGGGATCTTCTCCAAGGCAACTTCGCTGCCTTTCCCTTTCGTTTGGAGTGAGCAATTAAAGCTCTGACGTTCAGCCTGGCCAAGTCACAAACGCTCCTGGAGAAGTCACGCCAGGCCACTTCCCCCAAATGTCAATCCCGGATCAGGTGATGGGTGGATTTGGGGAGATCTCCTCTGAGACGTTCCAGGCAGAATGCTCTAAGTTACGTCACTTTATGGATATTTAGCTAAAAACCAGAAACATTATGGATTCCTTCTAGTGAACTGTGGTGAGGTGTATCAGGGGACCACTAAGAGTGTCCCACCTAACTTTTGGCAACATAGTTGGTGTTATCTGGCATCAAGTTGGCTTCAACTTTGCTAATCGTGTAAAGGTCTCCAAGACATCCTGTATGATAATTCTAATTATGGTGGTGAATTGGTTGTTGCAGGGTTTTCAGGCTGTATGGCCATGTTCTAGAACAGCGTTTCTCAACCTGAGGGTCGGGACCCCTGGGGGGGTCACGAGGGGATGTCAGGGATCACCAAAGACCATCAGAAAACACAGTACTTTCTGTTCATCATGGGGTTTCAGTGTGGGAAGTTTGGCCCAATTCTATCATTATTTGTGGTTTAGAATGCTCTTTGATTGTAGCTCAACTATAAATCCCAGCAACTACAACTCCCAAATCTCAAGGTCTATTTCCCCCAATTTCTACCTGTGTTCAGATTTGGGCATATTGAGTATTTGTGCCAAGATCAGTTTGTGTTCAGATCCATTATTACTTGAGTCCACAGTGCTCTCTGGATGTAGGTGAACTACAAATCCAAAACTCAAGGACAATGCCCACCAGAACCTTCCAGTATTTTCTGTTGGTCATGGGAGTTCTGGGTGCCAAATTTGGTTCAATTCCATCATTGTTGGACTTCAGAATGCTCTTTGATTCTACGTGAACTATAAATCCCAGCAACTACAACTCCCAAAAGACAAAATATGTAAGTATTATGGAGCTGTGTTGTCTCTTCATCTCTTCCTCTGAGGACAGGGCAGTGGCAGTTTGTATGGAAGGAGGGCCTTTCATCTGCTCCTGGACCTAAGCATGATGCAACTGTACCTTGTTCTTCTTCTCTGAGGCCTTTCATCTACTTCATTGGCTTCTGATGCTAAGCATGATAGGGCTGTGCGGTCTCTCCATCTCTTCCTCTGAGGACAGGGCAGTAGATATGGAAGGAGGGCCTTTCATCTGCTCCTGGACCTAAGCATGATGCAACTGTACCTTGTTCTTCTTCTCTGAGGCCTTTCATCTACTTCATTGGCTTCTGATGCTAAGTATGATGGAGCTGTGTTGTCTCTTCGTCTCTTCCTCTGAGGACAGGACAGTGGCAGTTGGTATGGAAGGAGGGCCTTTCATCTTCCCTGGTCCTAAGCACGATGCAACTGTATCTTGTTCTTCTTCTCTGAGGCCTTTCATCTACTTCATTGGTTTCTGATGCTACGTATGATGGAGCTGTGTTGTCTCTTCATCTCTTCCTCTGAAGACAGGGCTGTGGCAGTTGGTATGGAAGGAGGGCCTTTCATCTTCTCCTGGGCCTAAGCATGATGCAACTGTATCTTGTTCTTCTTCTCTGAGGCCTTTCATCTACTTCATTGGTTTCTGATGCTACGTATGATGGAGCTGTGTTGTCTCTTCATCTCTTCCTCTGAGGACAGGACAGTGGCAGTTTGTATGGAAGGAGGGCCTTTCATCTGCTCCCAGACCTAAGCATGATGCAACTGCAGGCCCGTAGCCAGGATTTCGTTTCGGGGGGGGCTAAAAAATTTTCAGGGGGGGTTTCGGGGGGGGGGGCTGAGTTTCGGGGGGGGGGGGGCTGAGTCTGAGTGAAAGAGGGTCTAGCCTAGCAAACCTTTTGTATCATTACCCCAATACCCCCATGCATATGGGATATATTGAGAATGGTGATCAAATCATGATATTAATAACATAACAGTTTAAATAATGCACCAGTAAGGCCTTTTTCGCGAACCACCATGAGAATTTCGGGGGGGGGCTGAAGCCCCCCGAGCCCCCCCCCCCCCCCCTGGCTACATGCCTGTGCAACTGTACCTTGTTCTTCTTCTCTGAGGCATTTCATCTACTTCATTGGTTTCTGATGCTAAGCATGATGGGGCTGTGCTGTCTCTCCATCTCTTCCTCTGAGGACAGGGCAGTGGCAGTTTGTATGGACGGAGGGCCTTTTATCTGCTCCTGGACCTAAGCATGATGCAACTGTACCTTGTTCTTCTTCTCTGAGGCCTTTCATCTACTTCATTGGCTTCTGCTGCTAAGTATGATGGGGCTGTGTTGTCTCTTCTTCTCTTCCTCTGAGGACAGGGCAGTGGAAGTTGGTATGGAAGGAGGGCCTTTCATCTGCTCCTGGACCTAAGCATGATGCAACTGTACCTTGTTATTCTTCTCTGAGGCATTTCATCTACATTGGTTTCTGATGCTAAGCATGATGGGGCTGTGCAGTCTCTCCATCTCTTCCTCTGAGGACAGGGCAGTGGCAGTTGGTATGGAAGGAGGGCCTTTCATCTGCTCCTGGACCTAAGCATGATGCAACTGTGCCTTGTTCTTCTTCTCTGAGGCCTTTCATCTACTTCTGGGCTTAGACATTCATGAATCAGTGTCTCTGTCTGTCCCTTCCTCTTTCCCTCCAAGGTCAGGGCAGTGGCTGTTGATAGTTGAAAGGGCACATTTGTAGTAGTAGTGACCTTGCTGATTACTTTTTGTATATTATTTTGCAGTTTGAGGCTGGGAAAAGATATGAAGGTATGGAATGGACTGGTATAGTCGAAATCTCTTTCACTGTTCTGGCTGGTTTTGAAGGGAGATCAGAGCAACATTGAATCATAGAGTTGGATGAGACCTCAAGAGCAGAGGCGGCCCTAGGTAATTTTCAATTGTAAGCAAATAGTATTTTGGCACCCCCCCCCCCCCCCCCCAAAACCAATCATTGATATATATTTTCTGTTTGTCATGGGAGTTCTGTGTGCCATATTTGGTTCAATTCCATAATTGGTGGAGTTCAGAATGCTCTTTGATTTTAGGTGAACTATACATCCCAGTAACTACAACTCGCATATGTCAAGGTCTATTTTCCCCCAACAGCGCCTCAAGAGCGCCACTGGGCAAAATCAACTGTACTGTGAATGCTTACTTTGCGTAATGGGTTGAGCCGCCCCTGCTCGTGAGCCATCCAGTCCAACCCCTTGCCAAGGAGCAGGAAAGTCACAATCAAAGCACCCCTGGCAGATGGATCACACTTGGATGTTTTTCTTTGTTCCTACACTATATAGTCTACTATATAGTTCACTTTTGCAGCAGTTAAAGGACCCTCAAGCTCTGAATCACCTTCAAGGTCTGTCCCAGGGACAGCTCATTGCAGTAGTCAAGGGACAAATGCAAAGTTGGCTATCTACACAACGAAAAGAAGAAACCAGTTCTTCATTTTTAAAAGCCATTTCAGTGGATTTTAATCGTAGGATACTAAAACAAGAGACTCTGGGGAATACGGTGAGTTTTGTTCAAGAGGTTGGTCTCCCACCGATCTCCGAATAAAGACGACAGCAAGACAAATAAAGTTGGAGGAGAAGCAGAGCTAAAGAGGGAATCCTGGATCCTCTCCAAGCTTTGCAACCCAGCAGGGAAGCAGGCCTTGAAGAATTTCTAGCGAGACTCCATGGAAGAAAGAATAGACGGATATATTAATATCTTTTCACAGGGAAATGTAGGAATTCGTTATGGATTAGACAGTTTTTCTCCCTCTCATCTCTGAAATAGGATAATATATTGTAATGGTGAAAGGTGAAGAAGAAAGTCCTCTCCGCCAATCAAGACATCCTGGCCCCATAATAGTGAGGCAGATCTACAGTGGTTGGTGTCAAAAAGGGTCCAAAGCAACCGTCTGTTAGAACAGTTCATCCCATCTCTGAGTACTTCCAAGTCACTTGTTGACTTATGACACTCCCATGAGTTTCACAGTAAACCACATACTGGTAGATGCCTGATTAAACTACTGTAATGAGCTCAGTGTGGGGCTTCCCTTGAAGATAATTTGGAAGCTACAGCTGAGGGACCATCCAGACAGTATCTTTATCCAAGGAGCTTCCATAGCAAACAGGAGGGAGGCCAGATGCCATTCCCTCAAAACATAGGATGAGCTACAAACGGTAAAAAATGCAAGATTTTCAGGTGCAGGAATGTCCCAGTTCTGAGCCGAAAACCCGCATCTTCGAATGTCTGTATTTCCCTGCAATCTGAAAACACGGGATTTTTTAAAATCCGGGTTTGTTCCCAGGTTTTAGATGTTTGTTCCTGACTGGTCAGTTCTTAAAAAGAAGGTAACAATTGAGTAGAAGGTGAAAACTTCATTTGCCTGCCAGAAACTTCTTGAAATGTGTGGAGGGCACATTTTTCTGGCCAGGACAAAGTTGTGACTCCTTAATTAATGTTGTGTGTTTTTTTACAATAAGAGCAATCAGGAACATAACCCAGGAACAACACCCTGTCTGCACAGATGACCCTACAGCTTATATAACCCAATAATGGAACTTATACAATTGTTTGCAAGTTCACATTATAAGTTTAAAAACAAATGCTGGAATTTCTGGTGGAAGTCCCACGTTGGCCATCTTGGGGGCTGCAAAATCCCATGACAATGCAGCAAGTGTGGACGATGGAGGCAGAAACCCCAGGACCTCAAGGTATGTATCTGGACATCTCCTCAGGTCCTGGGTTTTTTTGCCCCTGAATAAAGCATGAAATTTGGTGCTGTCTGGAACCGCCCTGAGACAGAGATGGAATGAGGTGTTCCAATTAATCTCTTCCAACTCTGTGATTCTAAGAAGTTGTGGCAGCAGAGCATTTACTATATATAATATTATAATAATTTACTACCTGGGCAATAGTGCTATAAGTATGACTAAGTAGTATTTGTGAAAATGATAAGTTATGGATGAGTATCTTGATGTTATGTAACCATAATTACAGTATTGAAGTCAAGCCCATGTCTCCATCATAGCCATGTGGTTGTCAAGATGAGGATCTCCTTGGAGTTTGAATATAAGACCCAGTTGACCTATCCAAACGTATCTCCCTCTATGAACCATCTAGGACATTAAGATCATCCAGGGAGGCCCTGCTCTCGGTCCCACCACCATTGCAGTCACGTTTGGTGGGGACAAGAGATAGGGCCTTCTCTGGGGTGGCCCCTTGGTTTTGGAACTCCCTCCCTAATGAGGTTGCACCTGCCCCCTCCCTCCTGACCACCCGGAGAAACTTAAATCCTGGTTATGGGATCAAGCTTTCACAGAATAGTTTGTTTTACTGGGGAAGACAAGATTTTATTGGACCTTACTTTGACTGATTTGGACGACGATTTTAATTATGGTGATTTTACAAGAGCTGAACAAAAAGTAATGCTTCCACCTCCGTAACTCCTCAACAGATGGCAGTACTGGTATGCAGCAGGTACTGGCTTGTTTAGTAGACTCTCCTCTACAGTTCCATTTTGGCAGGAAGCCTTAGCATTGAATGGTTGTGTTGTTAAGGTGCGAAGTATGGAACCCTGCACAGACGGTCGGTTAATGCGACTTAAGCAACGTGCAGTCATTGAATTCCTGACAGCAGAAGGTGTTAACTCAACATCTTTAAACTTACTCGCCCAACAATGCACAGATGAGTCCTGTGCATCACCATTCTCTGATGAATCCCCTTTGGGGTGACACCTTCTGCTGTCAAGAATTCAATGACTGCACGTTGCTTAAGTCTCATTGACTGATCGTCTGTGCAGGGTTCCATACTTTGCACTTTAACAACTCAACCGTTCAATGCTAAGGCTTCCTGCCCAAATTGAACTGTAGAGGAGAGTCTACTGAACAAGCCAGTACCTGCCGCATACCAGTACTGCCAACTGTTGAGGTTACGAAGGTGGAGGCATTACTTTTCATTCAACCCTCGTAATTTTTTTTTTTTTGGTCGTGTCAGGAGCATCCTGTTGTGAGAGAATTGGCCGTCTGCAAGGACGTTGCCAAGGGGACACCCGGATGATTTTGATGTTTTATCATCCTTGTGGGAGGCTTCTCTCATGTCCCCGCATGAGGAGCTGGAGCTGATAGAGGGAGCTCATCCGCCTCTCCCCGGATTCGAACCTGGGACTTGTCGGTCTTCAGTCCTGCCAGCACAGGGCTTTAACCCACTGCGCCACCGGGGGCTCCTCGTAATTTGGTGATTTTAAAGTATCTGGATGCATTATAATGTGTTTTATATTATGTTTGGCATTGAATTGTTGCCTGTTTGGAAGCCGTTCTGAGTACCTCCTTGCAGGTCGAGAAGAATGGGGTATAAATCTTGAAAATAAATAAATAAGGTCTCCCACCTTTGCCAGTGCCAAAGAGTTTGAGGATATGCATTTCCTTGGGTTCCTGAAGCCAGGTGATCTAGGAGTGGTGCATGTCTCTAGTCTCCTTGCCATTAACAACAGCAACAGGGGGATCCAGCCTGAAGGTCTCCTTGGAGTTTGGGTCTAAGTCAGTGGTTCTCAACCTGTGGGTCCCCAGATGTTTTCGCCTACAACTCCCAGAAACCCCAGCCAGTTTTCCAGCTGTTGGGATTTCTGGGAGTTGAAGGCCAAAACATCTGGGGACCCACAGGTTGAGAACCACTGGTCTAAGGATTCCCACCTTCGATGATGTCATGGAGCCAGGGGATCTCATTTCCTTGGATTCCTGAATCCAGATGCCCTGGGAATGATGCATGTCCCTAGTCTCCTTGCCCGGAATGAATCAGCTCCGGCATTCCACTATGATTCTTTGGAGGGTACAAACACTACATGTGAGATTACGAATGGCTGCCACCATTGCACTGACAGTGCAATCCCTGCTCTGATGCGGCGAGGAGGCCATGCACGCTCACGTGCCTGCATGTTCCGACTCTCGATCCGGAGGCAGCCTTGCCTACGTGATGCAACCGCGTCCCGGCACACGGCGCTTCCATGAAGAAGAAGCGTGCCGTGCGAAATCCCTCGTGCCCTAAAAAAGAAAAAACAGCTGAGCGGCAAAAAGGTGCGGGGAGGGGATTCCCCCCCCCTCCCAACCTCCTCCTGCCTTTAATTGTAGTGACTTGAGAGCGCATTGCAGCTGACACAGATTTGTAGCCGTCTCCATGGTAACCGAGCCCCGGCCGAGTTGCACATGAAGCATGTTCATTGTTAAGTTTCTAATTTCAGAAGAGCTCACCGGATTCTTCATCAGTCTCCGGAGACAGGGCAAAAGGGATCCACCAGCCTCCATCCCGCAATGCCACATTTCAGAGACCTTGGAGGGGTCATTCGCCTATTGACCTCAAGGCAGGACCTTTTAACCTCTAGAATCATAGAATCAAAGAGTTGGAAGAGACCTCATGGGCCATCCAGTCCAACCCCATTCTGACAAGAAGCAGGAATGTTGCATTCAAATCACCCCTGACAGATGACCATCCAGCCTCTGTTTAAAAGCTTCCAAAGAAGGAGCCTCCGCCACACTCCGGGGCAGAGAGTTCCACTGCTGAACGGCTCTCACAGTCAGGAAGTTCTTCCTCGTGTTCAGATGGAATCTCCTCTCTTGTAGTTTGGAGCCATTGTTCCGCGTCCTAGTCTCCAGGGAAGCAGAAAACAAGCTTGCTTCCTCTCACATATTTATACATGGCTATCATATCCCCTCTTAGCCTTCTCTTCTTCAGGCTAAACATGCCCAGCTCCTTAAGCCGCTCCTCATAAGGCTTGTTCTCCAGACCCTTGATCATTTTAGTCGCCCTCCTCTGGACACATTCCAGCTTGTCAATATCTCTCTTGAATTGTGGTGCCCAGAATTGGACACAATATTCCAGGTGTGGTCTAACCAAAGCAGAATAGAGTATGGGTAGCATGACTTCCCTAGATCTAGACACTATGCTCCTATTGATGCAGGCCAAAATCCCATTGGCTTTTTTTGCTGCCACATCACATTGTTGGCTCATGGCTGATCCCGTTTGCTTTTTCTCCTATTGCTCCCTCCGTCCATTGCTAAAATTGTTGATGGAGATTCTACACAGTGAGAATCCACACTCACATAGGGTGCATCTGCACTGTAGAATGAATGCAACTTGACACCACTTTAACTGGGAGTCCCCGGTGGCGCAATGGGTTAAACGCTTGTGCCGGCAGGACTGAAGACTGACAAGTTGGAGGTTTGAATCCAGGGAGAGCTCGGATAAGCTCCCTCTGTAAGCCCCAGCTCTCCATGCGGGGACATGAGAGAAGCCTCCTATCAAGACATCCGGGGGTCCCCTGGGCAACGTCCTTACAGATGGCCAATTCTCTCACACCAGAAGCGACTTGCAGTTTCTCAACACACACACACACACAAACACTTCAACTGTCATGGCTTAATGCTATGGGATTCTAGGACTTGTGGTTTGACAAGGTATTTCAGCATATTTATTTATTTATTTATTTATTAGGAGCCCCCAGTGGCACAGTTTGTTAAACCCCTGTGCCAGCAGGACTGAAGACCGACAGGTCGCAGGTTCAAATCCGGGGAGAGGCGGATGAGCTCCCTCTATCAGCTCCAGCTCCTCATGTGGGGACATGAGAGAAGCCTCCCACAAGGATGATAAAAACATCAAATCATCTGGGTGTTCCCTGGGCAACGTCCTTGTAGATGTCCAATTCTCTCACACCAGAAGCGACTTGCAGTTTCTCAAGTCGCTCCTGACACAGCAATTTTTTTCTCCATATATGCTTGCCATAGATGCAGGTGAAATGTCAGGAGAGAATGCCTCTAGAACATGGCCATATAGCCCGAAAAAACCTACAACAACCCAAAGCTGAAGTATTTTCTCATTAGAGAAAATTTGTGGGACATTGTGGAAAACCCTCCAATAATGGGGCCAATGCAGATGACCTTAGAGCTGATGAAAAGGCAAAAGCCGATATAATACTCTCTGTTGACAATGGCCAGCTTGTATATCTGAGAAATGCAACAACTGCAAAAGATTGCTGGGAGTGTCTGTGCAGTGTATACCAGATGGAAACAGCTGGAATTAAAATTATTTTGACCAGACGCCTCTATAATTTAAAGTTGCAAAGGGGACAAAGTGTGTCTGAGCATTTGCAAAAATTAAGAAATTTGTTTGTTGACCTGGAGGACAGAGAAATGGCATAAATTTGGCATTTATTTTGTTGTCATCATTGGACAAAACCTGTACTATGATTCTACTTTAACTGCCAATGCCTACATCTCATGGAATATGGACATTGTAGTTTGGGAGCTGCTTGAACTCTTTGACCGAAATGCTGCCTAAGTGCGCTTCCAGACTTGACAGAAATGCGCCCCAAATATGGTTTTAAAAACCCACTTTGGCACTCATTTCTGTCTGTACCCTCCCCCCCTCCCCCCAAAGAAAACCAGGCTTTCCCAGTGGAGTGTTTAGATGTCCTCCCAGTAGCTACTGGGAGGGCACCCAGAAGCTCCCCCCACCCCAAACCAGCCTTGAAATTAAAGAAAACTTACCAAACGCCATTCCTTCAGCAGTGCAGATACACTCCTGATATAATATGGGTTAGACTTATATAATATGGGTTCGGCCCTCCAGGTGTTTTGGACTGCAACTTCCATAATTCCTTACAGCTGGTAGGCTGTTAGAAATTGTGGGAGTTGAAGTCCAAAACTCCTGGAGGACTGGCATTTGCTCATTCCTGGCTCAGACTGTAAGACAACACATAGGTAAGTCCCATGGATTCAATGGCTCTCCTGTATTAACCAATTAGTATTTAGGCCAATATGTTCAGGAAATGAAACCCTTTTCATATATCAGGTGCTTTGAAAGTTACCTGCATTCAAACCGAAGGCCGTTTGAAAAGTCTTGCTCTTCTGCAGCCACTTTAGGTGAGTCACAGGGGCACATAATTTGGGTTAGCGTTTTGTCAAACCTTTTCAGTCCCCAGTGCAGGACTTCTGAAGAGTCTTTTTCCTCTCCCAATGTGGATTTTTCCCCCTCCTTGCTCTCCCCTGCAGCTTCAAATTGCACGCGCTTTCATTCTTTGAGAGGAACTGAGTATTCGGCATGAACTTCAAATTCAATTAATGGCACAAAGCTTTCTCAGGCACGCACCTTTCGGTGTTCAAACTGGGCTCTGAGCCGAAAGGGAAAGCGTTGAAAGGCATTGCTAGGACTTAATTGCTTCCTAGACTCTGCTTCTTCCTTTGACTGGGTCAAACTCAAGGTTTAGGAAAGTCCACCCTTTGGACTATATCTTCCATGATAAAAGACTAGAAGTCCCTTTTTTAGACTGCAACTCCCAGGCTCCTCATTGGCTCAGCCCCTGTGATAAATGTGGGTCACCTTTGGACTACAATTCCCAGGATGGTCACTGACTCAGTCTAGTTGATGAATATGGGTCACTCCAGAGTCATCTTTTAGACTAAAAATCCCAGAATCCCCAATGCCTGGGTCTCCTTGATAAAAGTGGGCTGCTTCAGAGTCACCTTGAAGATGACAAATCCCAGAAATGCTCTCATTTAATTTTGACAATAAAAGGATCTCAGCTTCAGAACTCTGGGGGGAAAATAGATATTTTGGGTACAACTCCCAGAATTCCCATTGGTTTGGTTTCCATGATAAAAGTATGAAAAGTAACCACTTTTAGGACCCAGCCACACAGCCATATAACCCAGAATATCAAGGCAGATAATCTACAATATCTGCTTTGAATTGAACTGAGTCCACACTGCCATATAATCCAGTTCAATGTGGATTTTATACAGCTGTGTGGAAGGGGCCTTAGAATTCCCACAGCTTACATCTCTATGGTTTGCTCTGGTTACATCCTGAATAGGCTACTGTAACGCTCTCTACGTGGGGCTGCCTCTGAAGACTACCCGAAAGATTGAATTAGTTCAACAGTCGGCAGCCATATTGTTAACTGGAGCAGCATTCAGGGAGTGTACTAATCCTCTGTTGAGCCAGCTCTATTATTATTATTATTATTATTATTATTATTAAACTTTATTTGTACCCCGCTAGCATCTCCCAAGGGATTCGATGCGGCTTACAAAGGCCGAGGCCTCAACACAACAACAACAAAACAATAACAATACAATTCAAAGCAAATTAAAAATTAAAACATAAGCAATAACAAACATTACACCATTACACAATAAAACCAGGGCTGGGCCAGTGATGGGTACAGGTTAAAAAGTGCTGGGTGTGGCTGGTGGTACATTGGATTTCTGAGCAAGTGCAATGTGCAGAGAGTCTTAAACTCTAATAAAGTGCTTTTGGGACTTAGAGCTGGGGGTTATCCTACTCATTCCGATGTATATCCTACATCGGAATAGCCAGGTCTTCAAGTTCTTCCTAAAGACTGCCAACGTGGGTGCTAGTCTAATGTCTTTGGGGAGGGTGTTCCAGAGTCGGGGGGCAACCACAGAGAAGGCCCTGTCCCTCGTCCCCACCAGCCGCGCTGGGATCGCGAGCAAGGCCTCTCCGGATGAACAGAGGGAACGCGTGGGTTCGTAAACGGAGATGCAATCACGCATCAGCTTCCAATCAGCTTCTGAGCACAATTCAAAGTGCTGGTTTTAACGTTTAAAGCCCTGAACGGTTCTGGCCCAGATTACCTGTCCGAAGGTATCCCCTGCTATGAACCGTCACACAGCTTAAGATCGTCAGGAGAGGCCCTGCTCTCAATCCCACCACCTTTGCAAATGGGGTTGGTGGGGATGAGAGACAGGGCCTTTTCGGCAGTGGCCCCCCGTCTGGGGAACTCCCTCCCTAAGGACATTAGGTTGGCTACCTCCCTCCTGTCCTTTAGAAGACAACTGAAGACCTGGCTCTGGGGCCAGGCATTTGACTAGAGGGGAACAGCAATATGAAAGGAAAACTTTGGATATCCCGATATTGATTCTTCTGGACTGGTCTTGGTGTATTGGCACGCTAATTTATTGTTGATGAATTTATTGTTGAAACTGAATAATGTTTTAAAATGTATTTTTAGTCTTTTAATTATATTTATTGTATATGTAGATTGCATCATTAGATGCTTATGTAAGGCCGCCCTGAGTCCCCTTGTGGGGAGAAGGGCGGGATAGAAATATATGTAATAATAATAATAATAATAATAATAATAATATGTGAAAAGAAAGGTCAGACCCAGAGCAGAGAAAAGTCACTTTGGGGATCTATGGGTGCTTCCAGACAGCACCAAATTGCGCACTTTAGTCAGGGGCAAACAAAAACCTGGGACCTGAGAAGATGTCTAGATACAGACCTGCTGATGCCAGGATTTCTGTTTCTGTTGTCCATACTTGCTGCTTCGTCCTGGAATTTTGCAGCCCCAAGATGGCCACCAGACTTCCACCAGAAATTTTAGTGTTTTTAAGATGCGAACGTTCAAGATGCGAATAATTGTATACATTCCCTTCCTGGGTTATATAAGCTGCAGGGCCATCTGTGCAGACAGGGTGTTGTTCCTGGGTTATACATGTCTGTTCCTGATTGCTCTTATTGTGAAAAGATGTGCAGCATTAACTAAAAGATCACAATTTTGTCCTGGCCAGAGAAAATGTGTCCTCCACACATTTTATGAAGTTTCTGGCACACAAACAAAGTTTTTCCCTTCTGCTCAACTGTCACCTTCTTTTTAGGAACCAACCAATCAGGAACAAACATCTAAAGCTCAGGAACAAGCCCAGATAAAAAAATCTGTGTTTCCTAATTGCAGGGACATAACAGACATTCAAAGATGCAGGTTTTCAGCTCAGAACCTGGATATTCCCACATCTGTTTTTGCTATTTGTAGCGCTTCCTTCCATGTTTTGAGGGAATGGCATCTGGCCATCCTCCTGTTTGCTGCAGAATGGGATGAAGGTACTGTCGGGACAGGCCCAAAATCTCCCAGAATGTCCCTCATTTAATCTTTGTGGTAGATTTAGGTGGATTTCAGACCTCAGAAAAAAATTGGACTACAGCTGCCATAATCTCCACTGTCCCAACCTCTATGATAATAGTAACCCAAAATCACAGCTTAGGCAAGTCACTTTTTGTATTTTGAATCCCAGAATACTTGTTATCTCAGTATCCACGATGGAAGGAGTTAAACCCCTGTGCCGGTAGGACTGAAGACCGACAGGTCGCAGGTTCGAATCCAGATGAGCACGGATGAGCTCCCTCTATCAGCTCCAGCTCCTCATGCGGGGACATGAGAGAAGCCTCCCACAAGGGTGATAAAACATCAAAACATCTGGGCATCCCTTGGGCAATATCCTTGCAGACGGCCAATTCTCTCACACCAGAAGCTATGTGGCTCTGTATATAGATTTATAAGAGGATGCTTTGGACAAGAAGGTTAAAACCCCTTGCAAAACTACAACTTCCAGGATCCCATAGCATTGAGCCATGGCTGCAAAAATGGTGCTAAGCTGCATTCATTCTACAATGTAAATGCACTCTCTGTTACTGCAAGTTGCAACCATTCAAAGGAGTGAATAGCAAGAGTAATAGGAGTATTTGAACTAGTCTGCTAAGGAGTCCTTCCACCTCCCTCCTGGCAATTCATTTCTAAGGGCAAAAGTAGTTTGCAGAAATTAATTAAACCTCTTTGAGTCTCCTTGTGGAGAGCAAAAGCAGGGTATAACTCAACATAATAATAAATAGTAAACATAATTGTACATGAACTCAACAGAAGCAGAGGAGGGATTGTGCCCTTCCCAGGAAGCTTAAGAAAAAGCAAAGAGCTGCAGCCTCTCCAAACATATTGTGTTTTCTTCCACATTAAAATGAGTTTCCATTGCAATAATATGTTGATGTTGCCTCAGTTTTATCTACGAAAAGTTGGAGGGTATGCTGTGAAGTTGCTTCAGGTCTACAGTGACTTTAAGATGATGTGCCCAAGGTCACCAAGTGGGTTGGATGGCTGAGCAAGGATTCAAACCCTGATCTCCAGAGCCATAGTTCAGCGCTCAAACCATTTTGCCATCCAGCCTTTGTTGAGTCAACTCAAACTACTTGCTGGTGACTTTTTCATGCTATTCTAATATCAGTTGTAACAACTCCTGGTTGAAACCCCTTCTGCTTCTCTTTTGAAATCCAGGCTCCAAGACAGTTGCCCGGCTGATCGGCTGTCCCGCAGACACTCTGTAAAAATGCTAATTTTACGTTGGCGACTAATCCGCCTCGCACTTTAAATAGCTGCCTTTCCTATGCCTTATCCCCTGAGCGTTTTACAATCCAATGAAGGGAGGTTAAAAATAAAAATGGGAAAGCCGTACCAAATAAACATGTCCTCGGCTTTGATTTAAGACCACCAGATGTCTTAAGGTACCCTATAAAGGCGTCTTCTTAAAAGAGGCCTAATGGAGCAAGTACGGCTATTGAAAGAAATGGCAGTCTCAATGAGAGCTCTGTGTTGGCTTTTGAAGGTGGATCTCTGCTGTAGAATTCATGCCATTTGACACCACCTGAACTGCCGTGATGCAATGCTATGGAATTGTGAGATGTGTAGTTTTACAGGGTCTTTCACCTTCTCTGCAAAAGGAAGTTTGTGTCTTGCGCCTCTCCAAACCTAACTCTGAGATAAACGATCTAACCTCAAAAGCACCTTCTCTCTTTTGGTTGAGTCATACTCTTTTCTTGTCCTTGTTCAGTGATAGAAACCTCAATACTCTTGCCTGTTGGTCTTGAAAACTTTTCAATTGAACTCGAGGTGACAATTGCCAGTTGCCTCCGGTCTCCTCTTGAAGCGATCAAGGCTGCGGAGATGAAGGACCAAGCGGAGGGAGGGCAAGATGAAAAATGACTCTTGGCTGTTTTCCCCTTAGATCCTGCTTTTGTCTGGACCTCTTTTATCCCTGCCCTGCCAACCTTTCCAGTGGGTTTTTCCTGGGCTCAGGCATTCCCCTTTTGTTTGAGGAAATGCCCATATTTTTTTCCTTGCCTGAAATTCAGGGATACCCCTTTTCGCAAAGTGATGAATGGCTGACTCTGGCCATGGCTTTAATAATGCAGGTATGGCTTGGTGGGATTATCTTCTCTGAGGTGAACATGATCAGCTCTTTAAGATGGTCCTCAGAGGGATTCATGGATTCCACACCTTTGATCCTTGAGGTCACCCTTCTCTGGACAGGTTCCTTCTTGTCATTATCCTTCTTGAATTGGGGTGCCCAGAAATAGACACAGGGCTATTCCAGATGAGGTCTGACCAAAGCCGAATCAAATGAGACTATGACTTCCTGTGATCTAAGGAAATGGTTCCCAACCTTTGGTCCTCCAAGTATTTTGGACATCAGCTTCCACAATTCTTAACAGCTAGTAATTTCGGAAAATGTGAATTTCCATAACCATTTGGGAAATGTGATTCATAACATTTTAGAAAACCACTGGTCACAAACAAATATATATATTCAGCAGTTTCAGAAGTGTTCCTTTTAGTTGCCCAACTCCCCTAAAATATATTTGACTTTAAATCATGCTCTCAAAAAAACAAAAATAAGCAGACTTCTTTAAAAGTAACATAGCTGGTTTACTCACAAAGTTCATGTATTCACCATACAGGTTCTTTGCTTATCAATCCAGTTACAATAGGATTTTAAGTAGTTTCTCTGTGTAGGTAACACATGGCACCTTTCTTAGACTCCATAGTCCAAAGCATCTCTCTGTTTTGAGAGTCTAATAGAGTCTGTCTAGATTAAAAGTCCAATTAAGTCTCTAAGCATACTGTTCCTACTGAAGTCTCTAAACATATAGTTTCTACATTGAAGTCTGAAGCATACACTATTTCTACATTCTTCTAAAGGCATACTATTCTAAAACAAAGCCTGAGTCCTGAACAAGCCCAGTTCTGATCACATAGTCTGCAGCTCCTCGCACAACAAAGGGATAAGGTTAAAGTGCATACCAATACACATATATGCAATATAGTAAGCGATTATATACATAACAAATATCTAGTGAAGGCTTGAGGAGGTTGCTATTTCCAACAAGTGAATTGGCTGGGATTTCTGGGAGTTGAAATCACCTGAAGGACCAACAGTTGGGAACTACTGATCTAAAGGGAGTCACGTCTGCTCACTGAATGTCTAGAACAGATCCATCAAGGGCTGGTGATAGATCTGGGTTTTAGTGTATGACATCATGTATCATGTATAGCACCTTGATCAAAGGCATCAAGGTTGGAGTTGCTGGAAGGACTCCAGCAACTTCATTGTAGAGGCATCAGTGGTTTGGAGATGGTGAAAAGAACATGTCATGCTCTAGAACAGGGGTCCTCAAACTAAGGCTCGGGGGCCGGATACAGCCCTCCAAGGTAATTTACCCGGCCCTCACTCAGGGTCAACCTAAGTCGGAAGTGACTTGAAAGCACACAACAACAACAACAACAACAACAACAACCACCTTATCAGCCAAAAGCAGGCCCACACTTCCCATTGAAATACTAATAAGTTTATATTTGTTAAAATTGGTCTTCATTTTAATTATTGTATTGTTTTTAAATGTTTTTTGCACTACAAATAAGATATGTGCAGTGTGCATAGGAATTCATTCATGTTTTATTTTTCAAATTATAATCTGGCCCTCCAACTGTTTGAGGGACTGTGACCTGTCCCTCTGTTTAAAAAGTTTGAGGACCCCTGATATGGACATCAGTGTTGTAGAGATGCTGGAGCGAGGATGTCATCATATTTTCATTGATAGATATCACTGTTGTAGAGATACTGGAAGGAGGATGTCGTCATATTTGCAGTTTAGGACTTCTGCACAGAATTCGCACAGGTCGTTTTGTACAGAAAACTGCATTTTTATGTGCAAAAAAGATTTCTTTTCTGCACACAAAATAGTACTTCTGAATAGCAAATATTTTCCATGCAGAAAAAAAACTGTACAGAAAGGTGCTCTTTGGGGAATTTAACCTGTACAAAGTCAAGATGCATTTTCTGTGCAGTTCATGCCATTGGATCAAAATGCAGGAAACAGTATTTTCTGTGCAGAAAATAAAGTTTTCAGGTTCCAAATTACAGATAGGATTAGAAAAGCTGTTCTTCTAGTAGGAAGACAACAGCTTCAATTGATTGCTACATTTGGGTTGAAAATTTAGTGAAGAATCCTATTGAAACCAACTTGCAAACCAGTTTATGGATTCAAGAGATAATGGATATCACTGGTAGCTTCCACATGATGGTGCAAGGAGGATTTGAGTCTGAACATTGAGAAAGGTTTCCCAAAGGGCTGAACCGTATCTGCAAAAACAGGTTGGGAAACTTGAAGGCATTACTCCACTTAGGCAGAAAAAAACGAAATGCAAAGATACAGAATGGGGGACAATGCCTGGCTCGAGAGCAGTACGTGTGAAAAAGATCTTGGAGTCCTCGTGGACAACAAGTTAAACATGAGCCAACAATGTGATGTGGTGGCAAAAAAAGCCAATGGGATTTTGGCCTGCATCAATAGGAGCCTAGTGTCTAGGTCCAGGGAAGTCATGCTACCCCTCTATTCTGCTCTGGTTAGACCACACCTGGAATATTGTGTCCAATTCTGGGCACCACAATTGAAGAGACATATTGACAAGCTGGAATGTGTCCAGAGGAGGGCGACTAAAATGATCAACGATCTGGAGAACAAGCCCTATGAGGAGCAGCTTAAGGAGCTGGGCATGTTTAGCCTGAAGAAGAGAAGGCTGAGAGGAGATATGATAGCCATGTATAAATATGTGAGAGGAAGCCACAGGGAGGAGGGAGCAAGTTTGTTTTCTGCTTCCTTGGAGACTAGGACACGGAATAATGGCTTCAAACTACAAGAAAGGAGATTCCATCTGAACATGAGGAAGAACTTCTTGACTGTGAGAGCCGTTCAGCAGTGGAACTCTCTGCCCTGGAGTGTGGTGGAGGCTCCTTCTTTGGAAGCTTTTAAACAGAGGCTGGATGGTCATCTGTCAGGGGTGATTTGAATGCAATATTCCTGCTTCTTGGCAGGGGGTTGGACTGAATGGCGCATGAGGTCTCTTCCAACTCTTCGATTCTATGATTCTATGATTTGTTCAATTTCAGACTACAGTCCAGAGGACCTCATTGTACCCTTTGCCCCCGACTGAGAGCCACCAGCTTCCAACGATGGAGTTTTGTTCC
Organism: Anolis sagrei; assembly: GCF_037176765.1. Lineage (NCBI taxonomy): Eukaryota > Metazoa > Chordata > Lepidosauria > Squamata > Anolidae > Anolis > Anolis sagrei. The sequence goes on along the minus strand of NC_090021.1, from coordinate 9,403,257 downwards.
AAGACGCCATCTTCTTAACCTACTCAATAGAAATATCCTCCTGTGTTTCGACTATCGCAGACCGTTCAGTTTTGTAAACAGATACTTAAGTAGGTGTTATTCAGCCTCCTGGCAGATGGCGAATACAGCTGTCTTTTGCACACCTCCTGTACAATTACAACTCCTTGTGCCATTATTTTCCTTCCCTCCATAGCTTGCCTCTCTTGCTTATTTCAAATTATTGTGCCAATATTAATTGAAAAGGAAATTGGGCACGGAGAAATTTTAGTAGGGACCAGGATGGGCACAGGAAGCTTTCAGCAAACGCCGTCAGATCAAAATGCCATCCTTGCTTCATCCGTGGACTCCTTGCCACGTTCTGCCTGGTGGCTTACTTCAATATTATTCTTTGTTTCACATCTGCCAGCTGTTGCCAGCTGGAGGTTTTGGTCCATTGACGTGGATTCTATCCAAAAAGCTAGCAATCGGGTGAAGTATTTTCAGACAATGTGGTCCTTTCCAAGCAGTGGCGCATTCTGTAATTGTGATTCTCTTATGGCGATTTCGTTTAAGTGTTTTATCTGTCCTTTTTAATTGTACTCAAAAATTGCTCAGTTCTAGAAAAATGGTTGGTTATCATTGTTGTTGATTGACTGGTACGTTTTCACAGGGACCCCATCAACACTGCCATAAAAAGTAGTTTGACATACTTTGATGTATTGTCAAAGGTTTTCGTGGCTGGGGTCATGTGGTTGTTGCAGGTTTTTTGGGCTATATGGCCACGTTCTAGAAGCATTCTCTCCTGACGTTTCACCTGCATCTATGGCAAGCATCCTCAGAGGCAGTGAGACCTCACAACCTCTGAGGATGCTTGCCATACATGCAGGCAAAACATCAGGAGAGAATGCTTCTAGAACATGGCCATATAGCCCGAAAAAACCTACGACAACCCAGTTTGAAATTGCATTATTTGGTCAGTGTAGACTCATCATTATTTGAAGGACTGTGTCTTAGATGTCATTTTCACTTACTACCAGCTGTTGCTAACTGGGATTTTGGACTATCAATGGTTCAGATTCAGTCCAAGAATCTGGGAATCAGTGTGAGATTATCAGATAATGTGGCTCTGAAAACCAAACTGTTATGGAGATAAAGGCAGGAGTTTATGTATGTTTGGAGGTAGAAACCTCATGACTCTTGGTTCTGCCCATGTCCACAGCTGGAGATGGCACAGCATCCATTTCTCCATGAATAATTGATCCATCTCTATGTCTGGAAGAGGAGACAGGGCCGTGTTTCTCTCCCTTGTACCACAGTGGCTTTCTCATTATTACAGGAGGAAACCAGAAGGGAGTATTGATCATTTCCTTGATGGCAGCAGGTTAGATTTGTTCCATTTCCCCCTGACTCCTTCTGCAACAGCCAAATATTTCCATCATCCACCGTCTATAGATCTCTGCCCATTTGGGAAAATTGGTCTGCTGCCCTTCCTTCCCAGTGACTTTGCTAAAAGGATGGAAAGCATGCCAACACAAGCCCCATCAACACTGTCAAATATTGCAGTGTAGTCCAGTGTAGTTAAACTGCATTATATGAGTCTACACATTCAATGAAGTTTTCAAACTGCAATATATGGAATTGTAGATGGGGCCATACATTCCATTCTTTTGTTGTTGTTGTTGTTCATTCGTTCAGTCGTCTCCGACTCTTTGTGACCTCATGGACCAGCCCACGCCAGAGCTCCCTGTCGGCCGTCACCACCCCCAGCTCCTTCAAGGTCAGTCCAGTCACTTCAAGGATGCCATCCATCCATCTTGCCCTTGGTCAGCCCCTCTTCCTTTTGCCTTCCACTTTCCCCAGCATAACTGTCTTCTCTAAGCTTTGCTGTTTCCTCATGATGTGGCCAAAGTACTTCAACTTTGTCTCTAGTATCCTTCCCTCCAGTGAGCAGCCGGGCTTTATTTCCTGGAGGATGGACTGGTTGGATCTTCTCGCAGTCCAAGGCACTCTCAGCACTTTCCTCCAACACCACAGCTCAAAAGCATCTCTCTTCCTTCGCTCAGCCTTCCCTAAGGTCCAGCTCTCACATCCGTAGGTGACTACAGGGAATACCATGGCTTTGACTAGGCGGATCTTTGTTGTCAGTGTGATGTCTCTGCTCTTTACTATTTTATTGAGATTGGACATTGCTCTCCTCCCAAGAAGTAAGCGTCTTCTCCATTCTTTTAGCCTGAATAAAAACACAGTGGGCGCTGGACATGCGACTAGCCCCCTTTCCTCCATCTCTCATCCACTATATACAGTCAGGACATCCACAGATTTCATTTCTACAGCTTTGATTTATTATATTTTTATTATTCATGAATTGTATTAATATGTTATCTCTAGGAAACTCTAACTCATCAGGATTCAATGTAGGATTCTGTGATCAGCGTCTAGCAGACGTTGACTATAGTATTGTGTTGGTGGGCATAGAAGTTCCTAGAGCAATGTTTCTCAACCTTCCTAATGCTGTGACCCCTTAATACAGTTCCTCATGTTGTGGTGACCCCCAACCATAACATATTTTCATTGCTTCTTCACAACTGTCACTTTGCTACTGTTATGAATCATCATGTAAATATCTGATATGCAGGACGTATTTCCATTCACTGGACCAAATTTGGCACAAATACCCGATACACAAATTTTGCAAATTCTTCATTATTTCCTCCTCTGCTGCTATTTGTCAGTTTGGCCATTTGGATATAATCTACTAATTGTCTCTCCAATCTTTAATAATTAACTCTTTTGGGAGTTGTAGTGGCTGGGATTTAGAGTTCATCTACAATCAAGGAATGTTCTGAACCCCACCAACAATCAAATTGGGCCAAACTTCCCACACAGAATCCCCATGGCCAACAGAAAATACTGTGTTTTCTGATGGTCTTTGGTGACCCCTCTGACATCCCCTCATGACTCCTCCAGGGGTCCCAACCCCCAAGTTGAGAAACTCTGATATAGGGGATAATACTGTATTGCCATTTCTAATATCAGATTTGTGTCCTGTATAGAGACTGGATGGGACATAGGAACTTCCTTTTATGGATAACAGCTCCTTGAGCTTTTGATTGGCTATGTTGATGGTGGAGAGGTGGAATCTGGGAGCCCAAAAGAAGGGACTTCTCTAAGCTTTATGATAGGTCTTCTTTGGGCACAGTCTTGATCTCTATAACAGCACAAACTTTTCCCAGAACAAGAGACAACAAAAATGAGATGTGATTGGAAAAATTTGCCTTCAAAGCAAGCGTGCTTCTACTGAGCCTCTCCTCTTCCAAGTTTCTTTCTGGAGACCGAGTGCTTTTCCTGGTCAGCATGGGTTCTGTTCCCTGGCCTGCTGCCCAGTTGATTCCTTTCTCCCTCCTCCTCCTCTCTCCAGCATAGCTTTCTATGAACAAACCCAAGGGATTTGGCCGAATGCCTAAAGGTTTTTTTTTTAAAAAAAAAAATCAATGGAATCAACAGTTTGCTAGATCAGCAAGAGGGATGAGTCATAGGCGAGATCATGCGACTTCCCTGTCCTGCCTTGGATGACAGCGTTGACCTAGTTCAGAGGTTGTTGATTTCTTTGCCCGGATTTAGAGTTCCCCATGGATATGAGTTTCCTGTTGTCAATGAGTTCCCCATGGATAGAGTTTCCCCATGGATAGAGTTTCTTGTTGTCAATGGACAACAGGAAAGCTGGAGACTGTGGCCAAAATCCCACCATGGCTTTTTGTCATTTGCCATCATGTTGAGGATGACTTATGGTGACCCTCCAAGAGCCCTGGTCACCACCTGCCCTACTCCAATCTTATAAACTCAGGGATGGTGCTTCAACTCTGATCTTGTGGAGAGCACAGTTTGTATATCTCATAATGCCTTCTAATAAGGTGGAGAACCAAAGACAGGCATGCTGAGTGACTTCAGCACTTAACGCAGAGGCTGCCTTGAGTTATTCAGTACCTGACGGTCTCCGTACAGCAGTGGTTCCCAACCTGTGGTCTATGGACCACCAGTGGTCCCCAAGAACTAAAATACCGTCTGCAGCTTCACCATTACTTCACCTGCAATGGGAGTGATTGGTCTCACGAAACCTTCTTATAGTGTTGAGGCAATGGGGATGTTGGGGGGGGGGGGGAGAGGCTGACTACCCACAAAAGGTGTGACAACAAGCCTTCTGATGCTGCTTCTCCTCCTCCTTCCTCCTCCTGAGTGGAGCCGTTCCAAGTGGCACGTCATAACGGGGGCACCTTGGTTCTTCGTTTTTGGACCTGTTCCTGGGGTTATTTGGGGTGCTGATTCAAGAGAGATATTGACAAGCTGGAATGTGTCCAGAGGAGGGCGACTAAAATGATCAAGGGTCTGGAGAACAAGCCCTATGAGGAGCGGCTTAAGGAGCTGGGCATGTTTAGCCTGAAGAAGAGAAGGCTGAGAGGACACATGATAGCCATGTATAAATATGTGAGAGGAAGCCACAGGGAGGAGGGAGCAAGCTTTTTTCTGCTTCCCTGGAGACTGGCTTCAAACTACAAGAGAGGAGATTCCTTCTGAACATGAGGAAGAACTTCCTGACTGTGAGAGCCATTCAGCAGTGGAACTCTCTGCCCCAGAGTGTGGTGGAGGCTCCTTCTTTGGAAGCTTTTAAACAGAGGCTGGATGGCCATCTGTCAGGGGTGATTTGAATGCAATATTCCTGCTTCTTGGCAGAATGGGGTTGGACTGGATGGCCCATGAGGTTTCTTCCAACTCTTTGATTCTATGATTCTATGATTGTAGAAATCTCTCGGTCCTCCAGCATGATCATAGAGTGACACTGGAGGACTTCAAGATTCCTGGAGAAAACATCAAATATGTCAATAATTAAATCCACCAGAAATAAGATTGCATTGCCTTTTTTAGAGTCACGTCTTCTCATGATACCATGCAACTTCTGTCTGCATATGTCATGGATTGGATGGTAGACTCCAAATTATTTGATGATGGCACATGTGCCTCTTGCAATACTGAGCTACCAAATGTGTAAAGAAGTAGGAAATACATGCTTGCAATGTGCAGTGCTCAAGAAGAGTAACTTTTTTGGCAACCTTTTTTGGCAATCCAAAGATAACAAGGTCAACAATGTTGGACAATAACTTCCACTTGCTTCTGTAGAAGAGCTTCTGCATGCCTTCACCACAAATAGGATGCCACGGTTCATCTAGAAAACGGACTATATTTGCAGCTGTCTCCTTCCATAATCTTTCTCCCCTTCTTCCCTTTGCACTTCTCCCCCACAAAGAGACAGCTGCCTAGCCATCTCCAGAAGCCTTTGGCTCTTGCATCCTCCCCTCTGTTCTTCCGTCCTCCTCGCAGGGCATCTTTCCATTCCTTCCCTGCGAAAGAAATAAAGGAAACCCACACCACATACAAGAAATCCACTCAGCTGAATCCCTTTCCCCCCCATTTCTGTCCTGAGCTGCTCTCTCTTCCTCTCTCCTTCGGGGCATGTTCTCTCTCAATGTGCTCCAACAGCAGTGTTTAGATTTGCAATTGTTTCTTTCTTTACCTTCCTTTTTGAAGACATAGGATGGTGCTGTCTGTGTCTGATACTCCTTGAGAAAACACATTTACAGTGCTGGAAAGCAGTTCATTTTATATGGTGGAAGACGAGTCCACAAACACAAGCAGCTGTATTAATCTATATAAATAAAATGTAATGTTCGTTTGTGGGATTAACACAACTCAAAAACCACTGGATGAATTGACATCAAATTTGGACACAAGGCACCTAACAACCCAATGTATGTCCTTCACTCAAAAAAATTATTTTGTCATTTGGGAGTTGTAGTTGCTGGGATTTATAGTTCACCTATCATCAAAGAGCATTCTGAACTCCACCAACGATGGAATTAAATCAAACTTGGCACACAAGACTCCCCTGACCAAACACTAGAAGGGTTTGGTGGGCATTGGCCTTGAATTTGGGAGTTGTAGTTCACCTACATCCAGAGAACACTGTGGACTCAAACAAGGATGGATCTGGACCAAACTTGGCACAAATATTCCATATGCCCAAATATGAACACAGATGGAGTTTGGGGAGAATAGACCTTGACACTTGAGAGTTGAAGTTGCTGGGAATTATAGTTCACCTACTATCAAGGAGCATTCTGAACCCCACGAATGACAGAATTGGGGCAAACTTCCCACACAGAACCCCCATGACCAATAGAAAATACTTAAGGCCATCCAGTCCAACTCCCTTCACCAGGGCAAGAGCACGTAATCAAAGCCCTCCTGACAAAGAGACATCCAGCCATAGATATAGATAGAGATATATTATTCACACACAGAGAGATATAGTATCATAGATCTGAAAGGGACCCCTAAAGAAGGATAATTATACATTGCATGTTCCAGAGTAGGCAAACCAGACAATCTTCACATCAACACTGACAAAGAAATAGCAAGAAATACTGTTTACCCACAAGCACAAGGAAATTATATATATTAGAAACCAACACTTATTACTTTATTTTCCAGATTACCAGACTGGGCCACAGCAATGCGTGGCAGGGGATGGCTAGTCTATATAAATAAAAATGTAATGTTTGTTTGTGGGATTAACATAACTCAAAAACCATTGGGAAAATTAATACCAAATTTGGACACAATACACCTGTCAGGCCAACGAGTGACCATCACTCATAAAAACACTGAAAAACACAAGAGAAGAGACTTAAAAAGCCAAAAAACAAAAAATACATTACAATGCATGCACAGAACCACATATATATGCGAACACACACATATATATACACACACATATACACATATATACACAAAACTCACATACACAGACTGGGCTACAGCAGTGGTTCTCAACCTGGGGTCCCCAGATGTTTTTGGCCTACAGCTCCCAGAAATCCCAGCCGGTTTACCAGCTGTTGGGATTTCTGGGAGTTGAAGGCCAAAAACATCTGGGGACCCCAGGTTGAGAACCACTGGGCCACAGCAACGCGTGGCAGGGGAAGGCTAGTCTGTATAAATAAAAATGTAATGTTCGTTGGTGGGATTAACATAACTCAAAAGCCACTGGACGAATTGACACCAAATTTGGACACAAGACACCTATCAGGCCAAGGAGTGACCATCATTCATAAAAGCACTGAAATACACTCCAAAAGCAACGTAAAAAGCAAAAAAAAAACCAAAAATTATATTACAACGCACACACAAAACCACATATATACACAAACTAACATGTACACACATACACAAATATATACACACATATGTATATATATATATACACACACAAAACACATATACACAGAAAGGGGAAAGGAAGGATAGAAGGAGGGAGAGAAAAATGGAAGGAATGAGGGAATGAAGGAAGGAGGGAAGGAAGGGAAGGGAAGGGGAGGAAGGGAGGGAGGAAGGAAGGAAGGAAGGAAGGAAGGGAGGGAGGGAGGGAGGGAGGGAGGGAGGGAGGGAGGGAGGGAGGAAGGAGAGAAGGAAATAAAAATGAAAGAAGGAAGGAAAGAGAGGGGGAGGGATGGAACCAAAGAACAAAGGAAGGGAGGAAAGAAACAGGTAGAGAAGGAAGAAAGAAGAAGAGAAAAGAAGGAAAAGAAAAAGAGGGAAGGAAGGAGAGAAAGGAAGAAAGAGAGAAAGAGGTAGGGAAGGTTGGCCACAGCAACGTGTGGCGGGTACAGCTAGTCTATCAACACATGTAAATATATTCAGGCACTATTTTAGTGTCTGTGTTTTTTATTTTGTTTTTATTTTCAACTTGTTGGATTTACACTGTTTTTAAAAAGTTTAATTAAAATTGAATTTAAAAAAGAAGACATTGGTTTCTGAGCAGGAAAATGGTTTTTTCTGCAGAAAATGTTTTCTGCCCAGGAAACTTGTTTCATGCCATGTAAAGGGTGTTTTCTGCATGAAAACATACTTTCCATGGAAAGAAAACCAAACAAAAACCCCAGCATGTGCATTTAAATTCCAAATAACAAGCAATATTGGAAAACTGAACAGTTTCCAACAACTTTCTTGTGCTCAGTTCTTGTGGGTTTTTTCAGGCTATATGGCCATGTTCTAGAGGCATTTCTCCTGACGTTTCGCCTGCATCTATGGCAAGCTTCCTCAGAGGTGAGGTCTTTCTTGTGCCGAGGAGGAAAATGATAAGATGATTCATTCTGATTCGCTAGGATGAAGTTGATCAATATTTACATTTATGGAACCATGACGTGACACAAGTCCCATGTTTACCATGACATATGTAGGTGTTTTTTTTTTAAAAAAAGAATCCTAAGGCTCAGAAATGAAGCAAGCCCCAAAGCCGTGCCAGTGTTTTAGCACGCGTCTATACGCGATACATAATTGATAACAGTTATTCCTGTTAGACCCATCTCCATAATGCAATTTTAATGAGAACAAAAAGAGAGAGAGAAAAGAGAGAGAGAGGAGAGGTCTTCATTTTACCTTTCACTCCCTCTATAAATATGCTGCATTATTAAATGCAGACGTTTCCTGCTTTCCTTGCACTTTGCTCTAACCAAGGACACAAATGGGCTTTTGCAACAAGCTCATCCGGCTTGTGGTTTTCGATGCTTTTTAGGGCAGGGCAGTCATCTCCAAGTATCTGACCCAATGGGGACTTGGGAAATTCTGGCCTTTCCCATCATTCCCACCAGCAAGCCAAGTACAGGTTCGTAAGGCAATGTTGATATATGTGGAGAGACTGAACGAGCATCTACACTGTAGAATTAATGCACTTTGGCACTAATTTCACCAACGTGGCTCAAAGTAGTGAAATCCTGGGAGTATACAACTTAATGTCATTAGATTACCTGACTTCTGGTCTTAACATATTATAGAGTTTTGTTGGAGAGGTTCCTTCAAAGGTATTCTTTCTAGGAATTCTATGTCCCTCATAATGTGCCTGGAGGACTTAACAAATTCTTATTCATTAGCAGATATGGATTGATTGATGATAGATAGATAGATAGATAGATAGATAGATAGATAGATAGATAGATAGATCATAAAGTTGGGAGAGACTACAATGGATCAATGAGGCACGAAGGCATTTGGGATCTATGCACTCTAAAGGCACCAAATCCCATCCAATATTGCAGGCTAAGCAGGGTCAGGCTTGGATGTATATGAATATTGACAAGCTGGAATGTGTCCAGAGGAGGGCGACTAAAATGATCAAGGGTCTGGAGAACAAGCCCTATGAGGAGCGGCTTAGGGAACTGGGCATGTTTAGCCTGAAGAAGAGAAGACTGAGAGGAGATGTGATAGCCATGTATAAATATGTGAGAGGAAGCCACAGGGAGGAGGGAGCAAGCTTGTTTTCTGCTTCCTTGTAGACTAGGACGCAATGGAACAATGGCTTCAAACTACAAGAGAGGAGATTCCATCTGAACATGAGGAAGAACTTCCTGACTGTGAGAGCCGTTCAGCAGTGGAACTCTCTGCCCCGGAGTGTGGTGGAGGCTCCTTCTTTGGAAGCTTTTAAACAGGGGCTGGATGGCCATCTGTCAGGGGTGATTTGAATGCAATATTCCTGCTTCTTGGCAGAATGGGGTTGGACTGGATGGCCCATGAGGTCTCTTCCAACTCTTTGATTCTATGATTCTATGAATGGGAGACTGGCAATAAATACTAGTGCTGTAGGCTCTATTCCAGAGGGAAAAACTGACAAAACCATCTATGAGGATTCGCTGCTTGAGAAAACCACATGAAATTAATGGTATTGCCCTAAGTCAATAGGCAACTTCAAGGCTCATACAAATCCATGCAAAGGAAATTGTCCAAAAAGACTTCTTACAACTTAGAGGTGCCATGTAGCACCATTTCCTATGTGCAAAGTCCATGTTGCATTCCATGGTTGGATCTGCATTGTACACTTTAGGTATAGATTGGCATGACACACGCAGATTTGCACGCACATTGAGTGAGCAGGATTGCCATTCAGTAAGTAGATGGGAACTGTGTGAGCAAAGGACAATGTCCATCTCCTTAAGATAGGTTTTGGGATAGATAGATGGATAAATGGATGATGTGGAGATACCAATAGATGAATGGCTGATTGGTTGATGATAGATAGATAGATAGATAGATCAAAAGCTCATAAAGTTGGGAGAGACTACAAGGACCACCTCATCCAACCCTCTGCCATGTCAAAGTACACAAATAAAGATAGATAAACAGAGTTGAATAAGTTGACAAGCAACATCCAATCCAACCATCTGCCATTTAGGAACTCACTATCAAAGACAGATAGACAGATATTTCATAGAATTGGAACAGACCATAGGGGTCATCCAGTTCAACCTTCTGCCATTGAAAAAATACAGAATCAAAAATCAATTGAAAAATTGATAGATCAATAGATAGAGCATAGAGTTTGGAGAGGCCATAAGGCTCATCCAATCCAACCATGCAGGAATACACAAGCAAAGATAGATAGATATATCAAAGATAGATACTAGGCTTGGGTAACCACGGAAAAATTTGGTTCTAAACTCGTTTCGTTTTTAGGGGGCCCTTGCGTTTCGTTTTTTAAAAGAATTCCGACATTTTCCTTTAAAAAAGTTCGAAATATATGAAATTTTGTAAAATTACAAATCGATTCGTTAATGGCGGACGTGATTGCGCAATATGCTAAAAAAAAACCTCCAAATGGGACAGGGGGAACTTCTGAATCTTCCCTCTCCCTCTGTTGTTGACTGTTGGTGTGATAATTTATTTTTTATCATTGATAAAACAAACAACAACTATAAAACTTGCACCAGACATACGGAAATAATTACGAAACAATTTCGAAACAATTTTGAAACAATTACGAAACAATACGAAATAAATTGGAAAAATTGTTTCGATTTTTAATTACTCCTCACAGTAGTCCTGCATGGCTCAATATTGGATCGTAAGCTAATTTAAATACGAATTAATAACGAATTACGAAATTAACGAACGAAACCGCCCAAGCCTAATAGATACATTGATGGATTATAGAGTTGGAAGAGACCACAAAAGTCATCAAGTCCAAGCATACAGGAATATAAAACTAAAGATAGATAGATCAAATATAGATAGATGGATGGATTATAGAATTGGAAGAGGCCACAAGGGTCATCCAGTCCAACCATGCAGGAATGCACAATCAGAGAGAGAGAGAGAGAGAGAGAAATGATAGATAGATGAATGGATGGATTATAGAGTTGGAAGAGACTACAAGGGTCATCATGTCCAACCATGCAGTAATATAATACTAAAGATAGGGAGAGAGATAGAGATATAGATCAAAGATAGATGGATGAATGGATGGATGGGTGGATTATAGAATTGGAAAAGGCCACAAGGGTCATCCAGTCCATGCAGGAATGCACAATCAGAGATAGATAGAGAGATAGATAGATAGATAGATCAATGATAGATAGATGAACAGATGGATTATAGAGTTGGAAGAGACTACAAGGGTCATCAAGTCCAACCATGCAGGAATGCACAATCAGGGATAGAGAGATAGAGAGATAAATGGATGGATGAATGAATGGATTTTAGAGTTGGAAGAGACTACAAGGGTCATAAAGTCCAACCATGCAGTAATATAATACGAGAGAGAGAGAGAGAGAGAGAGAGAGAGAGAGAGAGAGAGAGAGATCAAAGATAGATGGATGGATGGATTATAGAATTGGAAGAGGCCACAAGTCCAACCATGCAGGAATGCACAATCAGAGATAGATAGGTGATAGATAGATAGATAGATAGATAGATAGATAGATAGACAGAGAGACAGAGAGACAGAGAGACAGAGAGACAGAGAGATAGATAGAGATCAATGATAGATAGATACATGGATGGATGGATTATAAAGTTGGAAGAGGCCACAAAGATCTTTCAATCCAATCATGTAGGAATGTACTACTGAAGATAGATAGATAGATAGATAGACAGATAGAGAGAGAGAGAGAGAGAGAGACAGAGAGACAGAGAGACAGAGAGATAGATAGAGATCAATGATAGATAGATACATGGATGGATGGATTATAAAGTTGGAAGAGGCCACAAAGATCTTTCAATCCAATCATGTAGGAATGTACTACTGAAGATAGATAGATAGATAGATAGATAGATAGATAGATAGAGAGACAGAGAGACAGAGAGACAGAGAGACAGAGAGATAGATAGAGATCAATGATAGATAGATACATGGATGGATGGATTATAAAGTTGGAAGAGGCCACAAAGATCTTTCAGTCCAATCATGTAGGAATGTACTACTGAAGATAGATAGATAGATAGATAGATAGATAGAGAGACAGAGAGACAGAGAGACAGAGAGACAGAGAGACAGAGAGACAGAGAGATAGATAGAGATCAATGATAGATAGATACATGGATGGATGGATTATAAAGTTGGAAGAGGCCACAAAGATCTTTCAATCCAATCATGTAGGAATGTACTACTGAAGATAGATAGATAGATAGATAGATAGATAGATAGATATCTATCTATCTATCTATCTATCTATCTATCTATCTATCTATGAGAGAGAGATTATAGAGTTGGAAGAGTCCACAAGGGCCATCCAATCCAACCCTCTGCCATACAGGAATACACCATCAAAGATAAATATCACTTCCATCAGGAACGTTTCATGTCCAATGCAGCCTTTTTGGTGGGCATTGATCTCCCAAAAGACTTCATTCTCACCTGGAATCTCCTTCGCGCTTCACAATCTTTTCTGGGCCGGGTGCAGAGGGAGCATTTTTTGCATGGCACGGGCCCACGTAATGTGCATTAGTTGCCACAGTAACGGTGGAGCCATTGAAGGAGGCTGTGGGGTGGGTGGGAAGCCGCTCTGTTCTTTTCCACGTTCTTAATTGTGGTGGTAATGCATCCTTCCCGGTGGGGTGGAGAGGAACCATTCAAAAGTTCCATGGAGTCCTTGTTGGCCTCCTTGGGGAGGATTTGGAGGCACATTTTTCTGCCAGTTTCTTAAAGCAACCTGATTTTACTCCCATTTGCCCCAAATGCTGAGGACTTCCTCTCACCAAATAACCATCTGTTTACAAAAACACCCTTCACTGCATTCTTTGAAACGTGAATTAGAAAACCTGGGGTTGTCCTAAGGACACCAAGGCAGGCTTGAGCTCTGATGAAAACAAAAATTCAAGGTCTTAGAAGTTCATTTATTCCTCAAATGTTCCTTGAGTCTTGTGAAGAGAATGCACAGGGTGCACGCCTACACTGTAGACTCAATGGGGTTTGACACCACTTTAACTGCCATGGCTCAGTGCTTTGGAATCCCAGGAACTGTAATTTGGTAAGGCACCAACACTTTTTGGCAGGGAAGACTAAAGAGCTTCTAAAATGACTATGCCAATGCTAACATCTCTACCATTTTAGGTCCTCCAGTGTGATTCTGTTATCAACGTCCAACAGAAGCATAGCATAGAATTACACCGGAGGACCTAGAAAAGAACTAGAGGAAACACCTCTATCTACACTGTAGAATTAATGCAGATTGGCACTTTAACTGCCATGACTCCGTGGTGTGGAATCTTGGGTGTTGTTGTTTTGCAAGACCTTTAGACCTTAAGCAGATGAACCCAGAGGGTGCTTCTCCCCAATGCTTCCTCTTCATCCTGGAAAGAAGTAACAAGCGGAGTGCCTGGGCCTGGTCCTGTTCAGGATCTTTATAAACAACTTAGATGAAGGCTTAGAAGGCACCATGATCAAGTTTGCAGATGACACTAAATTGGGAGGGATAGCCACTACTCCAGAGGACAGGAGCAGGATTCAAAACGATCTTGACAGATTAGAGAGATGGGCCAAAACTAACAAAATGAAGTTCAACAGCGACAAATGTGAGATACTCCACTTAGGCAGAAAAAATAAAATGCAAAGATACAGAATGGGGGACAATGCGTGGCTTCAGAGCAGGACGCGTGCAAAAGATATTGGAGTCCTCGTGGACAGCAAGTTAAACATGAGCCAACAATGTGATGTGGCGGCAAAAAAAGCCAATGGGATTTTGGCCTGCATCAATAGGAGTCTAGTGTCTAGATCCAGGGAAGTCATGCTACTCATGCTCTATTCTGCCTTGGTTAGACCACACCTGGAATATTGTGTCCAATTCTGGGCACCACAATTGAAGGGAGATGTTGACAAGCTGGAATATGTCTAGAGGAAGGCAACTAAAATGATCAAGGGTCTGTAGAACAAGCCTTTTGAGGAGCGGCTTAAAGAGCTGTGCATGTTTAGCCTGCAGAAGAGAAGGCTGAGAGGACACATGATAGCCATGTATAAATATGTGAGAGGAAGTCATAGGGAGGAGGGAGCAAGCTTGTTTTCTACTTTCTACTGGAGACTAGGACGTGGAACAATGGCTTCAAACTATAAGAAAGGAGATTTTATCTGAACATTAGGAAGAATTTTCTGACTGTGAGAGCCATTCAGCAGTGGGACTCTCTGCCCTGGAGTGTGTTGGAGGCTCCTTCTTTGGAAGCTGTTAAACAGAGGCTGGATGGCCATCTGTCGGGGGTGCTTTGAATGCAATATTCCTGCTTCTTGGCAGGGGGTTGGACTGGATGGCCCATGAGGTCTCTTCCAACTCTTTGATTCTATGATTCTATGCTGAACAGCTCTCCTTACAGTTAGGAAGTTCTTCCACATGATCAGGTGGAATCTCTTTTCCTTTAGTCTGTAGCCATTGTTCCATATCCTTAGTATCAGCTAGGGTTTGGTTTCCCTCCATGGATAGCAGAATCCATGGATCCTCTAGTACCATTATATGCAATGGTGTCACAAAATATAAAATGGCAAAATAGTGACTGAATTTTTGAAACTTGAGTGGACAATATTTTCAAGCCGTGGACAGCTGCATCCAGGAATACTGACTCCAGCAGTCTCCAGCTACCTTGTTTCAGGTGCTATGTACCCTTTGCCCTTCTTTGCCCATTCTCCTATGTGTGCCAACCCTTCTCTTCCTCCCGCTGGAAAAGGGGAGGCTCTAATTAAGATGGATAGATTGGTAAGAAGCATCCAGTGTGACCAGAATAGAAAACACAGCAGCGGCTCCCGCCTGGCTTGGGGGCAGGCAGCCAGAAAATAGCTTTGCTCGGAAGACACTTCCCAGCCCCGTGCCGTTCATCCTTAAAATAGCAACCTTTCCTTTCTTCTCTCCATGTTGCCCCGCCTCTTACCTCCCTCTTTTGTTATTTACTGGTCAAGCCAATCTATATTTATCTCAGAATGGAGTCCCAATGGCTTTGATGGGGTTTACACTCTGGTAAAGCGATGATTTCATGCCACAGCAGTTAGGGCTAGGGTGTCAAACTCACTTTCACCATACACATTAGTTGTATGGTTCCCTTCAAAAGCTGTTGGATCCGTGGATGGAGAATCCGTGGTTAGAAAGGTCCAACTATAATTCTTTACATAGTGGTCAGTACTGTTTAGTTTTCACCCAATTGAGGATCCTAGATGTTACTGAATGACAATTCTCATCACTTTTGATTATCCATGGGGATAATGGGAATTGCAACCCAGCAACACATTTGACTCTGAGGTTGGGAAAAGATTAAAGATAAAGTCAATCTCATATCCACAAGTCTTGTATCTAAATTCAAACTCCACTAACCTGAACAAACTGCAGCCTTGTTATTGTATCAAGCTCCCATCATGATGTCTAATGATGAGGAATATAGGAGTTGTGGTCAAGCATCTGGACAACTTGAGTTTGACCTTGAGTTTGACCCATGTGACTTAGGGGGATCCAGAATAGAGTGGTGTTTTCTCTTCACCCTCTCCTTCTCTGTTTTCTTTGTTAAACCAGACTTTTGGGACCATCGTTAGATCTGCAACTAATGGCTCTCAGTTGTGGGGATGGGCAAGTGAATCTATGGGTTTTGGTTAGAACTTCCCACGTGCTCCTCAAAGTTCTGAACCTGGTGTCCAGGGTGGCTGAGAGGGCCTTCATACAATTAAAACTTGTGTGTCAGCTGTGATCATACCTCTAAAAGCCTGACTTGACCACGGTGGTCCACGCCTTAGTGACATCTAAAATGGACTACTGCAATGCACTCTACATGGGGCTGCCTTTGAAGAAGGTTCGGAAACTGGAGTTAGTGCAAAGTTCAGTATCCAGATTACTAACTGGGAAAGGTTATAGATAGCATACCATACTCCTATTAAAGCAGTAACACAGGCTGCTGACAGGTTTCCAGGCCGAATTCAAAGTGCAGGTTATTACCTACAAAGGCCTATACGATTCAGGTCCAGCCAATCTTTGAGACCGCATCTCCTTCTATGAACCGGTGTGGGCCCTAAGATCTGCCGGAGAGGCCTTCCTCTTGTTCCCACCTCCGTCTCAAGCGCGGTTGATGGGGACGAGAGGGCGGGCCTTCTTGGTGGTGGCTCCCCAGCTTTAGAATGCCCTGCAAAGAGAGATTAGGGTAGCCCCAACTCTCCAAGTTTTCTGAAAACACCTGAAAACATGGCTTTTGAAACAAGCTTTTGACCATGTTTAGGGATTATGGTCTTAATCACTATATGCAAGGACTTACTGAGTGTTCACTTCTGCATTTTTTGGGGACTAATATTGTACACAGCTGCTTTTTTTTTTAATCTTTTAAATTGATTGGGGTTTTATTGCTATTTTAAGTATAATTGGTTCAATTTTATTGTTATTAATTTTACCTTTCTGTATTTTGTTGTATTTGTATTTTATTGCACTATTGAGTGCTTTCTGTGAGCCACCCCGAGTCCCTCCAGGAAGATAGTGGCGGGATACAAATAGAGGATTATTATTATTATTATTATTATTATTATTATTATTATTATTCAGGAACCTCCAGTGATGCAGTAGGTTAAACCGCTAAGCTGCTGAATTTGTTTATTTATTTATTTACTTATTTACAGTATTTATATACTGCCTTTCTCACCCCTGTTGACCGAAAGATCTCAAGTTTGAATCCAGGGAGTGGCATGAGCTCCCACTGTTTGTTCCAGTTAATGCCAACCTAGCAGTTAGAAAACATTCAAATGTGAGTAGATCAATAGGTACTACTCTGGTGAGAAGGTAACAGCGCTCCATGCAGTCATGCTAGCCACATGACCTTGGAAGTGTCTGTGGACAATACCGGCTCTTTGGCTTAGAAATCGAGATGGGCACCAACCCCCAGAATCGGACACGACTGGACTTAATGTCAGGGGAAAATCTTTACCTTTACTATTACTATTATTATTATTATTATTATTATTATTATTTTACTGACACAAAAACACAGCATTTCACAGCAAATGAGATATATATGCTGGATTTCGTATCCCAAAATCACAATTTGAACACTTCCCAAGCGTCTAGGACTGCTATTATTATTATTATTATTATTATTATTATTATTATTATTATGTTGAGACACAATCAGCATTCCATATTTGCTGGATTTAGAGGCACAGGTCCACCAAAAAAGATTCCAATAAAGAAATTACTAAAAAAAAATTATCCAAGGGAACACCCCTCTAGGAATTTCTAGGCCTTCTATCACAAATCTGCAGTCAGCTTCTGATGGAAACTGACCACCAAATTGCACTGAAACACGTAGAGATTCCTAAAGACGTTTCTCGCTAGAAATGTCTAGATCCTCCTAAATGACAGGCGGAAACTGGCCATAAAAATCACACTGGAGGAACTAGAGATTTCTAGAGACATTTCAAATCAAGTCTGTGAATCCACACGTGTCAAAACTACAAATGTGAATGGACAACTGCGGTTCAGCACTTGAAGGGCTCTGTTCATGCTCGGTCTAATAGCCAAAGCAAATTCACTCTGACCTGAGTCTCTTTTAAGAGAGAAAACCAGATTATTCTTAGTTTTATTATTATTCACCCCCTCGTTGATCTGAAAACCATCTTCATTAGATTGAGGATTTCTTTGTGGTTCTTCTTTAAGATAGGGACAGTGCCCATTTTTCCTACTTTTCTGGGAGTCCTGTGCTCCTAAGACCAGGGAATGCAGAAGTCTGGCTGTTTTTTCTGGGACCGATTCTTAGTTTGGCTTGAAATATGTGCTCTCCAAGGTGCTGAACCTGATCCCTAACTACATTCAGCACCTTGGAGAGGCTCGTTGAAAGCCAGACAAGACACTTTCCTGGGAGTCCTGTGACCCTAACCCCAGCAAATATGGAGGACCGATTCTGTTCCCACTTCCCTTTAAACCATATACTCTGGATCCTGCCCCTCCCAGTCAATGAAAATCGCACCGCGGCTTCCCTTTCGGTGTATCGACTGCACACCAGGGGAAGTAAAGGGGAAAGAAATATGTTTGTTGCCTTTCCCTTGGGAGCAGATGTTGAAAGTTTGCAGGATCAAAGGAAACAGACATGATGTCAGAAGCAATTATTGTACTGCTGTGCCTATGAGCTACTCATTCAATCCAGGGACTTTCCTTTAACGGAAAGCAAAGAGACGGGAAGAATGGCAGGGAAGGGGGAAAAAGAGAAAAGGAAAAGCATGCAAAGTGAGAAGTTAGGTTTATAGAGCTCACCGGTGTAGCTTTTTATTAGGCATGTTTTCCTGTAAAGCTTTTGCTTGATTTTGAAATGCAGTGATGTGGTTTTCCTTAAATTTAGATTGTGTGACAGATGTACATAACTTATTGTATTTGGGGCCTGCCTTATAGAATCTCAGGGTGCAACTACACTGTGGATTTAATGCAGTTTGGCAGTACTTTTACTGCCCTGTCTCAAAGCTATGGAAACCTGGGAGCTATGGTTTTGCAAGGTCTTAAGCCTTCTCCTCACCAAACTACAACTCCCAGGGTTCCGTATTATTACATCATGGCAATTAAAATGGGGCTGAACTGCATCAATTCTATAGTGTAGATGTATCCAAGAGTTTTAAGAGATCCCCATGATCACCCAGTCCAACCCCGTTTTGACATGCAGTAAGACATCCGGGATGGTGCATACCATTGCATTTTACATTTCCTTGTAAGTTGGACAGTAAAGAAAGCTGATAGGAAGAAAACTCATTTGAAAAGTGGGGCTGGAGGAGAGTTCTGCCGATCACATAGACACCCAAAAGAATCATAGAGCAAATCAACCCTGAATGCTCTGTAGAGTCAAGATGACTGAGATGAGAATGTCCTACTCTGGCCAGAAGACAGGTCTCACTAAAAAACGTGATAATGCTTAGTAAAGGCAATGGGAAAAGAGAAAAATCACATTCCAGATTGCTTCCAACTAAGGAAGCAGTGGCACAGAGTCTGCAAGACCTCAGAAAGGCTATTGGGGATCAGTTGACTTGGAGGTCTCATTCATGGGGACACCATATGTCAAAGACAATATGACAGCAGTTCTAAACAAGAAACCCAATGTGGTCCTTTCCTATCCAAATGAAAGGAGAAGCCTTTGCCTTTGTTTGTGTTTGTGTGTCTCATTGTATTGTAACAAGGCATTGAATGTTTACTGGTATCTGTTTATAATAATAATAATAATAATAACAACAACTTTATTTTTATATCCCACCTCCATCTCCGCGAAGGGACTCAGGGCGGATTACAAAGGGACAAGCCCAAGGATTACAAGTTAAAACAAACACAGTAAAATACGAATAATAACAACAAATAATAATAGCTTTTAATATTGTTATTATGCACTGTCTTATGTCTAATTGCACTATAATGGTTCTTTTGCTTATCAATGTATGTATTTTTATGGCATCGAATTGTGCCGATTATGTACGCCGCTCTGAGTAGCCTCCGGGTTAATATGAGCGGGGTAGAAATAATGCAAATAAATAAATAATAAATAAATAATAAAAACATTAAAATCAATTAACATCATAAGAACAACAATCTGGCTGGCCAACAATTTGAAGCTGGATTCGGGTCAAGAGTAAGCGCAATGATATTGAATATTTTCTCGCAAGTTTTGTTAATATTCTTCCAATATTTCTGGGCCACGGGGCAGGTCCACCATTGGTGGAAGAAGGTGCCTATTTGGTCTTCGCATTTCCAGCATTTGTTGTTGGCTGTTTTATACATCTGGCCTATCTTTTGGGGGGTTGTATACCAACGATGGAACATTTTGTACCAATTTTCTTTGATCGTTGTGGCATACGTGTATCTGATCTTTTTCGTCCAGATTTGCTCCCATTCGTTTAGTTTTATCGTCCTGCCAAGATTTTTGGCCCATTTAGTCATGCAGTCCTTGATTTTTTCCTGTTCTGTGGCCCATTCTAGTAGAAGGTTATAGATGGCAGTAATGGTTTTTTTATCTTTTTTAAGAATCTTTTCTTCAAACGGGTCTTTTACTAGAAACCCCCTTTTCCGGTCCCTATTGAAGTGTTCCCTTAGCTGGTAGTATTGGAGCCATGAGAGTGAGTTGTAATCCTTGACTAGATCCTCTTTCGATTTGAGTTGGAGTGTTCCATCTTTTTTTGTCGTTGACGATCCGTAGGTAGGCCATTTCCTCCAGCCTAGCAGTCTTCTTTGTTCGGCCTCGATGGGTGAGAGCCACATTGGAATTTTACCTAAATATAGAATGTTTTTGTACTTTTCCCAAATCTTCAAAAGGGGTCTTCTGATTGCATGGTTATTGAAGTTTTTTTCTTTTTTGGCCTGGTCCAGCCATAGGTAGGCGTGCCAGCCAATTCTCAGGTTATATCCTTCCAAAGCCAGCATTTTCTCTTTTTCCAATACTATCCAATCCTTTATCCAGGACATTCCACAGGCATCATGATAGAGATTCAGGTCGGGTAGACCGAGCCCACCCCTTCTGGTTAGGTCAATCATGTTTGTGTGTTTTATCCTGGGTTTCTTCCCGTTCCAGATGAATAATCGTATCGTCTTGTTCCATTCTTTGAATATTGACTTACTTTGGATTATGGGTAGATTTTGGAAGAGGAAGAGAAGTCTCGGTAGGATGTTCATTTTGATTACACTGATTCTTCCCAATAGGGATATTTTGAGATTAGTCCAGTTCTTAAGATCTTTTTTGATTTTGTCCCATGCTGGTGTGTAGTTATTTTTGAAGAGATTATTATTATTTGCCGAGATGTAAATCCCTAGATATTTTAGTTTTGGAACTATTTGCATACCCGTTTCTTCTTTGAGCTTTTCCTGATTAATTTTGCTTATATTTTTTGTTAGAATTTTTGTCTTTTCTTTGTTGATTTTAAAACCTGCCAATTTTCCGTAGGTCTCTATTTTTTCTACCCAGGCTTGAGCGAAGTCCCTCGGGTTTTCTATAACGCAGATCAGGTCATCTGCGAATGCTCTAACTCTAAGGGCCTGTTTCCCGACGCTTAGGTATGGGAGGGATTTGTCTGACCTGAGATTCCTGAGTAAGATTTCTAGAGCCAGGATGAATATGAGGGGGGAAAGTGGACATCCCTGTCTAGTCCCTTTCTTTATAGCAATCTGTTTAGATGGGCAGTTGTTAATCCATAGAGTAGCGTCTTGTGTACTGTATATTGCTCCTATCGCGTTTGTGAATCTGAAGCCAAAGTCCATTTCCTCTAGGATTGAGTGGAAGAACTCCCAGCAGCAAATATTCAATATCAGGATCAATGAGGGAGCGGAGTGTTACTTATTAGGTATTTTCAATGAGGAATGGAATCTTGATTCAAACGAAGACATCTTACTAACTTACCTTGCATCAGCAGCAAGAATTACATTTGCCAGGAAGTGGAAATCAAAGGAAGCACCGACAGAACAGGAATGGATGGAGAAAGTTTTTGAGATAAAGGATATGGACAGACTAACATACGCCTTGAAAGACTCATACGGTCGTCCCCTAAAAAGGACAGACTGGAAGCCACTCGATAAAATTTTGGAAGAAGAAAAGAAGAAATTAGAGTGATGAGAGAAAGTATCAACCAAGAGCATTTTAACAACAAAAGGGGAAGCTCTAAGACAACACTACACAAGCAGAGAAACCAAATCTAAAAACGCGATGCAAACGGAGTCGGAAGCCAATTTTATACACCCCCCCCCCCCGGTTCTTTGACCCATCCTTAGCCCCTTCCTCTCTCCCACCCCTTTCCCCACCCTCCACCTTTTCCCACCCCCTCAACCCCATCCTCTTCGACACATTTTGTAAAACTTTTTGAAAACTTTAATAAAAATTTATATATATAAAAAAAAAAAAGAGTAAGCGCAATGATTCCTTGGTAGAGGCGAGGGAAGGTGCAATACTGTTTACACTGTAATTTGCTCTGAGTCCCCACACGGAGAAGGGAGGAATATAAATAAAGTGTTGTCATTATTATATATTACAGTGTTCACTCACTACTTTGCGGTTCACTTTTCACGGACTCGCTGTTTCGTGGGGTTTTTAAATATATTAATTTAAGTAGTGAAAGAACACTGAGCAGAAATAAGAGAGAGAGAGAGTGGCACCTCGTCACTGCCTGGGCCTCTGCCGCCTCCTCAATCGGCTCTTCCCGACCCCTACCGCCATCAAGGAGGGCACCCGCCAACAGGAGGGCACTCCACCGCCTCCTCAATCGGCTATTCAGCTCTTCCAGACCCCTTCTGCCATCAAGGAGGGCACCCGCCAACAGGCACATTTCCTGCCAACAGGCCCAGTCTGGGCGCTGCAGCTGCTGCTGCTCCAAGTGGCGGAAAGAGGCCCAGGTGGTGACAAGAAGAGGGAAAAGGAAGGTAAAGAGGGTGAGGAGGGAAGAAGAGCCAGGGGCAGCTCTTCTTCCCTCCTTGCCCTCTTTACCTTCTTCTTTCTCCTTCTAGTCACCACCTGGGCCTCTTTCCACCACTTAGAATCATAGAATCAAAGAGTTGGACGAGACCTCATGGGCCATCCAGTCCAACCCCCTGCCAAGAAGCAGGAAAATTGCATTCAGATCACCCCTGACAGGTGACCATCCAGCCTCTGTTTAAAAGCTTCCAAAGAAGAAGCCTCCACCACACTCCGGGGCAGAGAGTTCCACTGCTGAACAGCTCTCACAGTCAGGAAGTTCTTCCTCATGTTCAGATGGAATCTCCTTTCTTGTAGTTTGAAGCCATTGTTCCTTGTCCTAATCTCCAGAGAAGCAGAAAATAAGCTTGCTCCCTCCTCCCTGTGGCTTCCTCTCACATACTTATAAATGGCTATCATATCTCCTCTCAGCCTTCTCTTCTTCAGGCTAAACATGCCCAGCTCCTTAAGCCGCTCCTCATAGGGCTTGTTCTCCAGACCCTTGATCATTTTAGTCGCCCTCCTCTGGACACATTCCCACTTGTCAATATCTCTCTTGAATTGTGGTGCCCAGAATTGGACACAATATTCCAGGTGTGGTCTAACCAAAGCAGAATAGAGGGGTAGCATGACTTCCCTAGATCTAGACACTATGCTCCTATTGATGTAGGCCAAAATCCCATTGGCTTTTTTTGCCGCCACATCACATTGTTGGCCCATGTTTAACTTATTGTCCATAAGGACTCCAAGATCTTTTTCACACGTACTGCTCTCGAGCCATCTTGGAGCAGCAGCAGCCATGGCGACCGGCCAGGGCCTGTTGGTGGGAAAGGAAGTGACAAGGAAGAGTAAGAGGAAGGTAAAGAGGCTGAGGAGGGAAGAAGAGCCACCCCTGGCTCTTCCTTACCCACTTTACCTTCCTACTCCTCCTTGGTGCCTTCTTTTCCGCCAACAGGCCAGGTCCAAGCACCATGGCTGCTGCTGTTCCAAGTGGCAGCAAGAGGCACCTCATCACCACCTGGGCCTCTTGCCGCCACTTTAGCCCTGCAATGCCTCTGCTGTCTCCTCAATCACTCCAGAAGCAGTGGCAAGAGGCCCAGGCAGCGATGAGAAGGAAGAGGAAGGTTAAGAGGGCAAGGGAGGGAGTGTCCCTACTTTGCAGAATTTCACTTATCGTGGTTGGTCCTGGAACATAACACTCATGATAAGCAAGGGAACACTGTATTATTATTCCCACCATGTCCCACCATGAAGGCGGATCTGGCCAAGGTAGTCCATGCCTTAGTCACCTCTAGACTGGATTACTGTAATGCACTATACTTGGGGCTACCCTTGAAAATGGCTTGGAAATTTCAGATGGTCCAACGGGCGGCGACCAGGTTGTTAACTGGGGCTCCTTACAGGGAGCGGTCAACCCTCCTGTTCAAGGAGCTCCACTGGTTGCCATTCATTTTCCGGACCCAATTCAAGGTGCAGGTTCTTGCCTACAAAGCCCTGAATGGTTTGGGACCTGCCTACCTACGTGACCGCATCTCTGTATACCAGTGTTTCTCAACCTGGGGGTCGGGACTCCTGTGGGGGTCGCGAGGGGGTGTTAGAGGGGTCGCCAAAGACCATCAGAAAACATAGTATTTTCTGTTGATCATGAGGGTTCTGTGTGGAAAGTTTGGTCCAATTCTATTGGTGGGGTTCAGAATACTATTTCATTGTGGGTGAACTATAAATCCCAACAATTACAACTCCCAAATGGCAAGGTGTATATTCTACAAACTCTACCAGTGTTCACATTTGGGCATATTGAGTATTTGTGCCAAGTTTGATCTAGATCCATCATTGCTTGAGTCCACAGTGTTCTCCTGATGTAGGTGAACTACAACTCCAAAAAAAAAAACTCAAGGTTAATGTCCACCAGACCTTCCCAGTATTTTCTCTTGGTCATGGGAATTCTGTGTGCTCAGTTTGATTCAATTCCATCATTGGTGGAGTTCAGAAGGCTCTCTGATTTTAGGTGAACTATAAATCCCAGCAACTCCAGCATTACCAAATGACAAAATCAATCTCCCCCAACTTCACCAGTATTCAAATTTGGGCGTATTGGGTATTTGTGCCAAATTTGGTCCAGTGATTGAAAATACATCCTGCATATCAGATATTTACATTACGATTCATAACAGTAGCAAAATTACAGTTGTGAAGTAGCAACGAAAATAACATTGTGGTTGGGGGTCACCACAACATGAGGACCTGTACTAAGGGGTCGCGGCATTAGGAAGGTTGAGAACCACTGCTGTATACGAACCCACATGATCTCTCCGTTCATCTGGAGAGGCCCTGCTCGCGATCCCACCTGCATCGCAGGCGCGATTGGTGGGGACGAGAGAGAGGGCCTTTTTAGTGGTGACCCCCCTGACTCTGGAATTCACTTCCTAAGGAAATCAGGCAGGCCCCAACTCTGGCAGTCTTTAGGAGGACCTTGAAGACGTGGCTGTTCCAGTGTGCCTTCCCAGAATAATGATCCCATGGCACTTTGTCTTCCAAAGCACTTTACTTTTTAGGTATGCTTGCATGTTTTCCACAAACGTCCCACCACTTTTTCGCCCATGTTCCAGCATTACTTCCCATTTTAATTTTACATTTGGCCTTCCCATAGTTTTTTATCGTGTGGTCTTATTGTTAATGTTGCATTATTGTATTGTCCATGTTTATTTTAATTTGCTTGTATTGTCGTGATTATTGCTTGTATTGTATTTGGGCTCGGCCTCATGTAAGCTGCACCGAGTCCCTTGGGGAGATGGTAGCGGGGTACAAATAAAGTGTTGTTGTTATTATTGTGGTTGTTGTTGTTGTTGTATGTGAACCTCCACTCCAACTCCTGTTTTCCCCACCATTAGACATCACAACTAGAGCTGATGGGAGTTGTGATACAGTAACATCTGGAAGGTTGCAGTTTGTTCAGTTTCATCAGGAGAGTGAGGTTTGAATTTAGGTGCAAGGCTTGTGAATATGATGTCTGATTTCAAAATGTCCTTCAGCCTTTCCCCAACCTCAGAGCCACAAGGGCTGTTGGGTTGCAATTCCTATTATCCCCACTCCACATGACAGATCAGAAAAAGGGATGGGAGTTGTTGTTCAATAACATCAGTGGACCTGAATTGGGCAAAAACTCAGTGTAAAATGGGTTTGACACTAGAGATTCCTAGAAAGAACATTTTAAAATCAAATCAGTGAATAATCAAACCCACAAGAGTCAAAACCACTGAACGACTGTAAAGATTTACATTCCTATTGGGTCTCCTGGTCCAGCTGCCATTTTATTATTATTTGGTGCAAAGAAAAGTCCCTTGCTAACAGGGAGTTCATGTAAGGCAAATTCTGGCTGATTTGGGGCCGGCTTTGCAGAACGAGCTGATTTTGCGAGCGTCTTTCTCCGATTTGCAGCATATTGAGTGGCTGGCTTTGCCTCTTGGCAGGAGACCGTCTCCCGAAGGAGGCCGTGGCAGGAGGACGAGAATTACCCAGCCATGTTCAGTGAGGTTAGCTTCTCCTTAAGCAGATGGTCATCTCCAGATTTGATGCTGAGCTTGAAGACAAAGAGCGTTTCAATATGCTCGTTCGAGTTTCAATTGGTCTTTAAACCAACAAAGACAACAATTTTCAGTCACGATGTTAGCTGAGTGCAGTTGTCCCTCAAAATTCACTAGGGTTAATTAGAGGCAATAGACCTCCATGAAAGTGGAAAAGCCACAAATAAAAATTACTATTTTTTCCTATCCTAGAATATGTCCATAAAATTAAGTCCAATCGTGTCCGTCTCTGGAGGTTGGTGCTCATATCCATTTCTAAGGTGAACAGCTGGCATTGTCCATGGACACCTCCAAGGTCATGTGGTCAGCATAACTGCATGGAGCGCCATTACCTTCCCTCCGGAGCGGTACCTATTGATCTACTCACATTTGCATGTTTTCGAATTGTTAGGTTGGCAGAAGCTAGGAGCTCATGTGCTCCCCATTCAAACCTGCGACCTTTCAGTCAGCAAGTTCAGCAGCTCAGCACTTTAACCTGCTGTACCACCGTCAGTCTTGGAATTGCTAAGTCCCCAGAACAACTTGATGTCCACCTCATTTTAAACAATTTTGTGAATAATCAAATATGTAAAAGGGAAACCTGCAAATTTGGAGGGTTGACATCTTTCACTTCTATATAGCTGCTACACCATCCCTGGGATGCAATACTTGGAAAACATAGTCTCTCGCATTTCATAGATAAAAACTGAGTGTCTGTCTACAGTGCAGAATGAATTCACTTTGACTACACCTTCACTGCCATGGCTCAATACTATGGAATCCTAGGAGTTGTATTTGCCAAGGGACCAAACTTCTTTGACAGATAAGCTTAAACTACAGCTTCCAGGATTTACTTACTTACGGTAGTATTTATACCCTGTCCTTCTCACCCCAAAGGGGACTCAGAGTGATTTTACAGAACACACATACGGCAAACGTTCTATGATGATTATACAATAACAGGACAGATGACACAACAGATGTAAATACAGTTTTCCCCATCTTATTTCTGGCATCCTGGAGGCTGTGCTCAACTCCGGTCACAGGGTGGAGGGTGTGCTATCGGTCAATCTTCCATGCGGAAGAGCTTTCCTCCGATCAGTGTCCTTAAGGGAACCTTTATTACCTCCCTGCTAAAAGCGGTACCTATTTTATCTATTCACATTTCTGCTTTCTACCTGCTAGGTGGGCAGGTGAGCCGGGGCTCATGGCAGATGCTCAACCCTGACCGAGGCTCAAACTGTTGATCTTCCGATCAACAGGATTTTTCTGCAGCACAGCAGTTTAGCCTTCTATGCTAAGCCCAGCCTTGCAATTCCTTGCAACTGAAGTGGTGACAAAGTGGGACAAAAGGAAGTCTCTCACAAAGATATTTCAGCTCCCACCAGTTCTTCTGGGAAGATAGAGTCCTTCAAATAACCTGTAATTTAACTGTATTAGGCAGAACTTTCCACACTGTGTATCAGAACACAGTCCATTGCATGCAGTATCTAGGTGTGTCATGTGAACCTTTGAGTCTGTGTGAAATAAGCAATACATGATATGTGGTGTCAAAGGCTTTCATGGATGGAATCACTGGGTTGCTGTGAGTTTTTCAGGCTGCATGGCCATGTTCCAGTAACATTCTCACCTGCCAAACTGGGACTGTGGTGCAGCTGGCTGAGTGTCAGCTGCATTAAGATCACTTCTGACCAAAAGGTCATGAGTTCGAAGCCAGCCCGGGTCGGAGTGAACTTCCAACCAATTGTGTAGCTTGTTGTCGACCTTTGCATCCCGAAAGTCAGTTGCATCTGATAAGCAGGAAAATTAGGTACCACCTATGTGTGGGGAGGCTAATTTAACTAATTTATGAGACCATTAAAAAAAGACTCCAGCAAAGCACTCCAGCAAAAGCATGCGGGGAATGTGGAAGTACTTCATCAGTGTCACAGATGGATGATGAAAGCGACAGCTCCCTTGGCAGCCAGAAAACTTAAATATCCTCTGACTGTCTGTCTGTGTCTGTTGTGTGTCTTTGGCATTGAATGTTTGCCATATATGTGTACATTATAATCCGCCCTGAGTCCCCTGTGGGGTGAGAAGGGCGGAATATAAATACAATCAATCAATCAATCAATACCATTTCGACTGCATCTTGCATTGAAGCAAGTGGAATGTCTGTCTGTCTGTCTGTCTGTCTGTCTATCTATCTATCTATCTATCTATCTATCTATCTATGAAATGTCTATGGTGGGAAAAAGAACCCTTGTTTGTTTAAAGCAAGTGTGGATGTTGCAATTAGCAAGCTTGAATATCATAAATAGCCATGAAGCTGCAAAGTCAATCAGCGAGGGTATCTCCATAGGGGTAGCCTGGCTGTTGTTGCCCAGAGGCATCCTCTGTTTGGGAGGTGTTGACTGGTATTTGATTGTTAACTGTCTGGGGTTCTCCTGTTTCTGAGTGGTGTTCATTATTTACTGTCTTGAAACAATATTAACAAACATTAGAATCACAGAGAGGAGCGAGGAGGCTTGTTTTCTAGTGCCCTGGAGACTAGGACACGATGGAATAATGGCTTCAAACTACAGGAAAGAGATTCCACCTGAACATTAGGATGGACCTCCTTACTCTGAGAGCTGTTCAGCAGTGGAACTCTCTGCCCCAGAGTGTGGTGGAGGTTCCCTCTTTGGAGGCTTTTAAACAGAGGCTGGATGGCCATCTGTTGGGGGTGCTTTGGATGTGATTTTCCTGCTTCTTGGAAGAATGGGGTTGGGCTGGATGGCTGAAGAGATCTCTTCCAACTCTAGGATTCCATGATTCCAAGACTGTATATAACGAACCCCTTCTCTGGCCGTATTGGGAGACTCTGGACATTGAACTGGTGGCTTTCTTCATCCTTAGCATGTGCCCCATGGATGACCCACAGCTCAGGGTTGACGGGCCACACGCCTGGACACAGCATTATGGAACAGGAGATGCTTTGCTGTCGCTGCAACCGTCAAAAGGTTTCAGGTCTGCCGGATCATACGGCTGTCTTCGTGACCGATTATCTGCTCAGACAGCTGCCTTCCTTGGGGAGGTTGGTGTCCTCCCTGCCGGTGGTGAAGAGAACAAGGGAGGTCAGATCTCTCCGGTACCTGGCCTTCAGCTGTGGGACTCCTGTCCTGGAGATATGGGGCTGTCTGGTGATGCTGTCACTTGCGGAGAAAGAACCCTTCCGCTCCTATTAGCTCCTCCACGTTGATGGGCCTCCAGGGGTGATTATGATGATGGGGGGTAATCATAGTTTCTTAAAAGGAGATGCGTAGGCTTTTTTTAGTCGCATCTGAAGGGCAGGAAGAAGGTCTTGCTATCAAAGGAGCAGGTAGAAACTTTGCCCCATCAGAACGAAGAAGGTGGACCAAGTGGGTTTGATCCATAGTCTGTTATAGAGCTGTTGTAAAGAAGACAAGGAATAATATGTCTGGATTGACAAGGGTTATCCAGTTCAACCCCTTTCTGCTATGGCCATCTGTTGGGGTGCTTTGAATGTGGTTTTCCTGCTTCTTGGCAGGGGGTTGGACTGGATGGCCCACAAGGTCTCTTCCAACTCTATGATTCTATGCAGGAAAATACAATCAAAGCACTCCTGACAGATGGCCATCCAGCCTTTGCTTAAAACTCTCTAGAGAAGGAGACTTCATTGTACTCCCAGGCGGCATATTCTACAGCTGAGCAGCTCTTAATGTCAGGAGGTTTTTCCTGATGCTTAGGTGAAATCCCTTTTCCTGCAATTTTAAGTAACCCAAATTGCTACTGAAGTGAAGCAAATCATACTAGCCGTCAACCAGGCTTGGCTTTAGAACACACATCTTGAAGTGTAAAGGCTGGGTGCAGGTACAGCTGTACCAGAAGCTCCAATTTTGTTTGTTTTGCATTGAATGTTTGTTTGTAGTCCTAAGTTTCAGGGACTCTGCAGATAGGTGGCTTCTTTTGGCTGCAATCATAGGGCAAGCCAACTGTCAATTATAGTTAGGTTCCCTGGTCCCGCCCCCCTTTTGGGTTTTGGAGGGAATAAGAGCCAGTTTGGGTTCAGTCCACACAGAAAAGCCTTTCACGCAGGACATAATACCAAGAGCTCCTGTAGAAAGCTTCGTTTTCTATGGCTTGGTCGGGAAGATATACAGCCTACGGCTTGGCCGGGGAGATACAGCCCCACAGCTTGGTCAGGGTTATACAGTCCTACAGTTCCTTTGCTGAAGGACTTCAGTCAGCCATCACGGAAACCTGAATTCTTTCCCCCTGTAAGTCTACAAAGCTCTGCTTGGTAAGGGTCACTCGCGGAAGCCAGAAGCAGTTGGTACCGGGTGCAGGGGCTCAGCACCAACAGAGGCAAAGACAGACTGCCCAGATTAGAAGTTAAGGATTTCCCCATTAGTTATAGTTTATGAAGATAGTGCCTGTTCCCTGTGGACAAGATTGAGAGAGAGCCAATAGACTGTTAAGAAAGCCTTGAAGCACCTGATTGTTTTATCAATAAAGAACTTTGTTGAACCTTTAAGCAATCTAAAAAACTCTGTTTTAAGGAAATTCAAAGGCCTTTAATCTGAGGCAGCCCTGGCATCCCGTTGGGCACACGGAACTTATGTCCTGTCTACAGTTTTATGCACAGGCCCAGTGTGCGACAGTACAAATACCTATTGGTTTTAGGTGGAGTTAAAGAGCCAGCATGGGGGAGCAGTTTAAGCTTTGGACTCTGTCTCTAAAGGCCAGAATTCAAATCCCTTCTCATCTATGGAAAACCATTGGGTGAACTTGGGCAAGTCACACTTGCTCACTTCAGCACATTCCTTCTGAAGGAATCGTCAAGAAAACTCTGTGATAGGGCCACTGCAGTTTCTGACCGATTTGTCATTGGTGAGACTCTATGGTCAACATCAAATGGAGAACTTAAAAAAGAACATATTAATCTAATCTGACAATCATCAGATCCAGAAAGGTTAAAGCCCAACTGTACTTCCTCGGGGTACAACTTACGTTTCTTGATATATTTCCGCCTACCAGTTCCACTTATTTCTGTGATTTTAAAGTGTTTTGTTTATTCGTTCAGTCACTTCCAAGGCTTTGTGACCTCATGGACCAGCCGAAACCAGAGCTCCCTGTCGGCCGTGGCCACCCCCAGCTCCTTCAGAGTCAAGTTAGTCACTTCAAGGATACCATACATCCATCTTGCCCTTGGTTGGCCCCTCTTCCTTTTTCCTTCCATTCTCCCCAGCATCATTATCTTCTCCAAGCCTTCCTGTCTTTTCATTATGTGGCCAAACTACTTCATCTTTGGGTTGTTGTAGGTTTTTTCTGGCTATATGGCCATGTTCTAAAGGCATTTTCTCCTGACGTTTCACCTGCATCTATGGCAAGCATCCTCAGAGGTACCTCTGAGGATGCTTGCCATAGATGCAGGTGAAACATCAGGAGAAAATGCCTTTAGAACATGGCCATATAGCCCGAAAAAACTACAACAAACCAGTGATTCCAGCCATGAAAGCCTTTGACAATACATACTTCACCTTTGCCTCTAATATTATTCCCTCCAGTGAGCAGTTGGGCATTATTTCCTGGAGGATGGACTGGTTTGATCTTCTCGTGGTCCAAGGCACTCTCAGCATTGTCCTCCAACACCACAGTTCAAAAGTGTCTCTCTTCCTTCACTCAGCCTTTCTTATGGTCCAGTTCTTGCATCCTGTTGTAAAGTACTTAGTTAATAGAGCTAGTTCCAGACCATACTTCAGGGAATAAAGCCCACCTGGTCATTGGAGGGAAGGATATTAGAGGCAATAGTACTTTGGCCACATCATGAGAAGACAGGAAAGCTTAGAGAAGAGAATTATGCTGGGGAAAATGGAAGGAAAAAGGAAGAGGGGCCGACCAAGGGCAAGATGGATGGATGGTATCCTTGAAGTGACTGGCTTGACTCTGAAGGAGCTGGGGGTGGTCACGGCCGACAGGGAGCTCTGAC
The DNA here is from genome assembly GCF_037176765.1 of Anolis sagrei. Lineage (NCBI taxonomy): Eukaryota > Metazoa > Chordata > Lepidosauria > Squamata > Anolidae > Anolis > Anolis sagrei. Next base: position 9,371,016 of record NC_090021.1, on the reverse strand, counting down.
ATGGGCTGGTCAATGAGGTCACAAAGAGTCAGAAGCAACTGAACGAATAAACAACAAAAGGGCTAATTGGTGGAATTGCTGTATTGGCAGGGAATTGAACTAGATAAACCTTATCCTGATGTCCGGCTGAAATCTGCCTCTTTGGCACTACTTCCAGAGCTTCCCTTTAAAGATGAAAGACAAAAAGAGCCAGGTGATTTCAGGATTCTTGGAGGCTCCACTTTGGGTCTTGCAATGACCCCTAGGCCTCCCAATTCCCAGCCTTGGTCTCCTTGATCTTTCCAACTGGCAACCAAAGGAATCCAATCAGAAGTCTCCACACTTTGGCTAAACCATGGCCAACTTTAGTAGCTAGCCCTGTAGGAAAGTGTTCCCCGGGATTAAAAAGCCCATGGCAAATTCTTAGTTTGGGAAGCCAGGAATATACTGTGTGTGCTGTCACCTCAGGACTGGAGACGGTAACTTCTCTGCATGTAGCTTTTGCTCACTTTCCAGCCAATTAACTCATTTCATGCTCAGCTTCACATCACCAAATGGGATTTGCTGGAACTTTGACAGGGTCGCCTCCTTAGCAATGCAACACACCCAAATCCAGATCTCTGCTGATTCCATCTCCTTTTTACACCCTTCCCTCCGGCCTGTTACCTTGAATGGAAAGTAGACTATGCAATCCACTCATTCAGAAGAAGACATCAAGATAAGTTGACCCCAAGTAATAGGCATTTGAGAAATGCAAGAGTGTAGGTTTTCTTCAGTAGACGATAGTGTCTCCACTCTTGAGTTCTGTCCAGCTTTCAAGGAACTCTCCATGGTGCTGAACTTATTTTGGAGCTATTCAAAACCTTGGGCATCTCCTTGAAAGCCTACATGAAAATCTGGAGTAGATTCCTTGTCTCATCGATGTTTTAGAGTTCCCTCCAGCACTGTTTAATTCATTCATATACTGAAACAATTGTAACAAGCCCTGTATTCATAGATCTCAGGATGAAATGAAGTCAATAAATCAAAACAATGCAAAGTCTTAATCCATTCATAATAATCAGCAGTACAAAATCTGCATTCCATCATTCAAGTTTAGCTGTATTATATGAGTCTACGCTGACCATAGAATACAGTTTCAAACTGAATTATATGGCAGTATAGATGGGGCCCAAGAAGGACTCTCCTGAGATATCTCTTTGGAGATAAGAGGAAATAAATATTTGCCAGTGCTACCATAAAATCATAGAATCATAGAGTTGGAAGAGACCTTGTGGTCCATCCAGTCCAACCCCATTCTTCCAAGAAGCAGGAAAATTGCATTCAAACCACATCCGACAGATGGCCATCCAACCTATGTTTCAAAGCCTTCACCACACTCCGGGGCAGAGAGTTCCACTGCTGAATAGCTCTCACAGTCAGGAAGTTCTTCCTAATGTTCAGGTGGAATCTCCTTTCCTGTAGTTTGAAGCCATTGCTCCATCGCGTCCTAGTCTCCAAGGCAGCTGAAAACAAGCTTGCTCCCTCCTCCCTATGACTTCCCCTCACTTATTTATACATGGCCCTCATCATATCTCCTCTCAGCCTTCTCTTCTGCAGGCTAAACACGTTCAGCACTTTAAGACGCTCCTCATAGAACTTGTTCTCCAGACCCTTATTCGTTTTGGTGGCCCTCCAGCTTAGAGTCAACATCACCCTTCAATTGTGGTGCCCAGAATGGGACACAGTGTGATTCCAGGTGTGGTCTGACCAAGGCAGAATAGAGCATGGGGAGCATGACTTCCTTAGATCTAGGCACTAGACTCCTATTTGTGCAGGCCAAAATCCCATTGGCTTTTCTTTTTTTTTTTTTTGCCACCGCATGACATTGTTGGCTCATGTTCACCTTCCTCCCCATCCCCACCTGCTCACGATCGCACCTGCGTTGCAGGAGCGTTTGGTGGGGACAAGGGACAGGGCCTTCTCTGTGGTGCCCCCCGACTCTGGAACTCTCTCCCCAAGGACATCAGACAAGCCCCAACGTTGGCTGTCTTTAGGAAGAGCCTGAAGACCTGGCTGTTCCAGTGTGCCTTTCATAGAATCATAGAATCATAGAATCAAAGAGTTGGAAGAGACCTCATGGGCCATCCAGTCCAACCCCATTCTGCCAAGAAGCAGGAATATTGCATTCAAATCACCCCTGACAGATGGCCATCCAGCCTCTGCTTAAAAGCTTCCAAAGAAGGAGCCTCCACCACACTCCGGGGCAGAGAGTTCCACTGCTGAACGGCTCTCACAGTCACGAAGTTCTTCCTCATGTTCAGATGGAATCTCCTCTCTTGTAGTTTGAAGCCATTGTTCCGCGTCCTAGTCTCCAAGGAAGCAGAAAACAAGCTTGCTCCCTCCTCCCTGTGGCTTCCTCTCACATATTTATACATGGCTATCATATCTCCTCTCAGCCTTCTCTTCTTCAGGCTAAACATGCCCAGTTCCCTAAGCCGCTCCTCATAGGGCTTGTTCTCCAGACCCTTGATCATTTTAGTCGCCCTCCTCTGGACACATTCCAGAATAGGACACTCCTGGCTTCAAGTCCCAAATGCACTTTGCTAGAGATTCAGGATTATCTGCACATTGCACCTACCTCCAAATACCTCTACATATTACCTGCCAAGTTTCAGCACTTTAAATTTTGTCCATTACATTTGGCCCGGCTTTAGGTTGTAATTGCGTCACGGTGTCATTGTTTTTACTGTATTGTTGTTGCTTGATGTTTTATTATTTGCTTATGAGTTTTGTGTATTGTATGTTGTTGATTGTCGGCGGCCTTGGCCTTTGTTAGCCGCATCGAGTCCTTCGGGAGATTTTGCAGGGTATAAATAAAGATAATAATAATAATAATAATAATAATAATAATAATAATAATAATGCTGTCACACCAGGCATCATCCCCCTTTCTGTATCTTTGAATTTCATATTTTTTTTCTTCCTAAGTGGAGCATCTTGCATTTGTCCCTCTTGAATTCATTTTGTTAGTTTTGGCCAATCATCTCTCTAATCGATTAATCATATCACTATATGGGATTGCAGAAGCAGCCCCTATGCGTTTCCTGTGGCCACGCGGAACAATAAGCAAACACATTGGCTGATACATGAGCACATGAGCAGACAAAGAATACATTGCCAAGTATCCAGCAAAAGGATGGCGTAGCAGAACCACTGATTTCCCGTATGAAAACACAATGTAGGATCCCAGCCAGTGTAAATTTTGGCAAGGTACGGCATCCCCATCTGACCTCTACTTAAACACCTCCAGCGAAGGAAACCCCACTGCCTCCCAAGGCAGATCTTCCTGCCAAGTATTCCTTACCCTGAAGAAAGAAAATGATGTAAATATAGTGTATGTTTATTTCTATAAAGCTTTCCAAGCTGATACCTTGTGAGCTGGAAGCTGAGGGATTTATAGGTACTTACTTTACTTTACTTACTTAGGTGATCCCTCGTTGGATGAGTAAGATGGTCCTCCCTGATGACCATTTTTGTGGGTTTGTAGGTGGCTGTGGAGCCCTATTCTTGACCCGCATCTTCTCCCACAGTGAAAGCATTGGTTTCCAGGTGGAAGGCGGTCCTGGTCGGGGTTGGCTTGACGGGCCTTCCTCCTGGCACGTTTCTCTCTTTCACCCTCCACTCGTGCCTCCTCGAATTCTGCAGCACTGCTGGTCACAGCTGACCTCCAGCTGGAGCACTCAAGGGCCAGGGCTTCCCAGTTCTCAGTGTCTATGCCAGAGTTTTTAAGGTTGGCTTTGAGGCCATCTTTAAATCTCTTTTCCTGTCCACCAACATTCCGTTTTGCGTTCTTAAGTTTAGAGTAGAGCAACTGCTTTGGGAGATGGTGGTCAGGCATCCGGACAATGTGGCCGGTCCAGCGGAGTTGATGGCAGAGGACCATCGCTTCAATGCTGGTGGTCTTTGCTTCTTCAAGCAGACTGAAAGCCAAAACCAAGGTTACAACAACATCTGTTATAGAACTCCAGTATGCTGATGACAATGTTGTCTGTGCGCATTCAGAAGAAGATCTACAAGCCACTTTAAACACCTTCACAGAAGCATACACGAAGCTTGGCCTGTCACTGAACATCGAGAAAACCAAAGTGCTGTTCTAGCAGTCACCAGCCATCACCTCCCCAATGCCAGAGATACAACTTAATGGTGTAACATTAGAAAACGTTGACCATTTCCGCTACCTTGGCAGCCACCTCTCCACCAAAGTCAACATCGACACTGAAATACAACACCACCTGAGCTCTGCGAGTGCAGCATTTTCCCGAATGAAGCAGAGAGTGTTTGAGGACCAGGACATCCGTAGGGATACCAAGGTGCTTGTCTATAAAGCTATTGTCCCCCCAACTATATATATGCCTGTGAAACGTGGACTGTCTACAGACGTCACATGCAACTCCTGGAACGATTCCATCAGCGCTGCCTCCGGAAAATCCTGCAAATATCTTGGGAAGACAAGCGGACAAATGTCAGCATTCTGGAAAACTTATAGGTACTTGATGGGCTAAACCAGGCATGGGCAAACTTGGGCCCTCCAGGTGTTTTGGACTTCAACTCTCACAATTCCTAATGGCCTACTGGCCAAGTTTGCCCATGCCTGGGCTAAACCCAATAAGTTTTGACCAGTGGCTTCCCAACATCCCAAATGAGTGGGTGCTTAGGGGTTCTTTCCTGGACCAGGTCTTGTTCAGCATCTTTATACATGCCTTGGATGAAGGAACAAATGGCACTTTCATCAAATTTGGGAGTTGACACACCAAAATGGGGAACAGAGCAGAAAACAGAAATCAGAACTCAATATAAACACAGCAGATTGGAGTACTGGGACAAAACCAACCAAATGAATGTCCACAGGAATACATGCATGTTTCTGAATTTAAGCAGGAATCAAATAAGATATGGGCAGTTCCTAAGTTACAAATATCCAGCTCATAGTTAAGAATGGATCTAAGACAACAAGAAGCGAGAGTAATCTATTTCTCTGAAGGGAAATTCACTCCTGAAAGAGATATTATCATGGGGGAAATGGGCCTCCACTGAAGCTGTATCTCCAATCCTTGTTTCCACAGAAAAGGAGGTGAAATTTTCTAAATAGGAGCACAGACAGCAAAGGAAACACCACAGTGGCATTGACCCTTCCTTATGCTTGCCAAAGCTAGCATGCATCTATAGAAATAAAAATGTAATGTTCGTTTGTGGGATTAACATAACTCAAAAATCACTGGATGAATTGACACCAAATTTGGACACAATACACCTATCAGGCCAATGAGTGACTGTCACTCATAAAAACACTGGAAAATACAGCAGAAAAGACTTCAAAAAACCCCAAAAATAAAAAAATGCATTATAATGCATGTACAAAACAACATATATACACATAAACACAAATATACACATTTATTATTTATTTATATACAGTATTTCTATACCACTTTTCTCATCCCTAGGGGGACTCATATATATATACATAAATACACACACAAAACACACACACACATATATATACATATATACACACACAAAACACATATACACAGATGGTGACAGGATGGCTGGTGTATGTGTGTGTGTGTGTGTGTGTATATGGGGGACCCTGGTGGTATAGTGGGTTAAACTGCTGAGCTGCTGAACTTTCTTCCTATAAGGTCAGCAGTTCGAATCCGGAGAGTGGGGTGATCTCCCACTGTTAGCTCCAGCTGCTGCCAACCTAGCACCTTGAAAACATACAAATGTGAGTAGATCAATAGATACCGCTCGGGTGGGAAGGTAATGGCGCTCCATGCAGTCATGCTGGCCACATGACCATGGAGGCATCTATGGAAAACGCCAGTTCTTCAGCTTAGAAATTGAGATGACTTAATGCCAGGGGAAACCTTTATATATGTGTGTGTGTGTGTGTCTAGAGTAACACTCTAATTTATATATAAATTCAGCTTAAGAACAAACCTACAGAACCTATCTTGTTCATAACTTTGATGACTGACATCTGGTTTGACAGTAGAAAATGTGAGAGGGATCCGGGATCTTTCCGGGCAGCATCAATAGGAGTCTAATGTCTAGATTAAGGGAAGTTATTGTACCACTATCCTGCCGTGAATGTTTCATTCTAACTTTAAGAGTTTACCTGAAAGCATGTAGCCAAACGTGAAACAATAGAGTAGAAATCTGGAAACCTGTAGTAGACCCAATAAATTGACTATTGAATGGCATGTCAATACATAGATAAATCACATTCTTTCACTGGGTCTACTCCAGTTGAGCCTAGCAATAGGAGTAAAATTCCTGGAAAATGGACAACTTTGTGTAACTTTCAAGCCAACTGTAAAACAAATACAGTTGTGCTGGAGGACCTAACTATTCCTATAGATAACACTTCTCTAGGAATCTCCAGATCATCTAACTGACATTGTGCTGGAGGACCTAGAGGTTCCTAAAATGTTGTTCTCTCCAATTAACAAAACTGATTATTTAAGTTTGTGTTTTTCCCCATTCACTGGAACCTGCATCCCTTATGCCAGCCAATGTTGAAGGCTGAATGTATATCTGGTGGACAAAACCCAAAAATGTACCACTATATATAGAAGAGGGATTATACACATGTGAAAGCAACAGGATTCTGTACCAAAAAAAATCACAAAAAAGTTATAGGACTCCTGCATTATTTGCTTTTTCACTTTTCTGCAAGGTGTGTTTCACTGCTTTCCTTTGTTTGCCAATAATGGCATGGTGCGAACTCTTGGGGCCTTGCTTTCCTTCTCACAAACAATGTTGTGTTCACAACCACACAGCTGCGAAGAAAACATTTGCCTCTGGTAGGCCTTTCTAATGTAATCTAGGATCTCTTGAACAGAGTTTGGAAAAATTCAAAATGGCCCAGAGCAATTGCAGGATTTGGGTAGTTGCTATTCCGAAAAGTCACTTTTCCAAGCTTTGAAGGTAGAAGAGTGTTACTATTTTGTTTTTTAAAAATATAATCTTTATTAGTAAATTTTCCAATGCTGGGGGGGGGGGGCGCTTTATATTAAATACTATAATGGAGAGAAAATAGGGAAAGCAATGGGTGGAAAAATGGGAGGGTAAAACAGGGGGTGGGTGTCTTAGGGTATATTAGGGAAAGATTTCATGGAAAGATTGAAGGAAAGAAAAGAGAGGAGGGGTGGTTCTTGTCTTCCAGTCTTTTTCTTCACATGATTATATCATCTTATATACTTAGATTTGTCATCTTTATCTTCCCTTTCTTCATAGAGTCCTTCCAGGTCACAATATACATACCAGTATATATACATGCCACAGGTTTCCATCCTGGGTCCAGTCCTGTTCAACATCTTTATTAAGGACTTAGATCAGTGTTTCTCAACCTGGGGGTCGGGACCCCTGGAGGGGTTGTGAGGGGGGGTCAGAGGGGTCGCCAAAGACCATCAGAAAACAGTATTTTCTGTTGGTCATGGGGGTTCTGTGTGGGAAGTTTGGCCCAATTCAATCATTGGTAGGGTTCAGAATGCTCTTTGATGGTAGGTGAACTATAAATCCCCAGCAACTACAACTCCCAAATGTCAAGATCTGTTTCCCCAAAACTCCACCAGTGTTCTCATTTGGACATACTGGGAATTCATGCCAAGTTTGGTCCAAATCTGTCATTGTTTGAGTCCACAGTGCTCTCTGGATGTAGGTAAACTACAACTCCAAAACTCAAAACTCATGGGAGTTCTGTGTGCCAAGTTTGGTTCAATTCCATCATTAGTGGAGTTCAGAATGCTTTTTGATTGTAGGTGAACTATAAATCCCAGTAACTACAACTCAGATGGGATAAAATCAATCCCCCCCCCCCCCAACCCCACCATTATTCAAATTTGGACGTATTGGGTATTTGTGCCAAATTTGGTCCAGTGAATGAACGTACATCCTGCATACCAGATATTTACATTACGATTCACAACAGCAGCAAAATGACACTTATGAAGTAGCAACAAAAATAATTTTATGGTTGGGGGGTCACCATAACACAAGGAAGTGTATTAAAAGGTCATGGCATTGGGAAAGTTGAGAACCACTGACTTAGATGAAGGGTTAGAAGTTCTGCATTTCTGCATTTTGACATTGTCTGGAAGCGCCCTACATTTCCAATTGTAAGGCATTTACTTTGTCATACAGATCATAGAATAATGGTGTTGGAAGAAACTGCATCCAGTTCAATCCCCTTCTGTCAGGTAGGAAGACACAATCAAAGCACTCCAGGCTTTGATAACCAAACCACCACAAATCTGGGTGTCTTCTTTCTTGGCCACACTCTCGCAACACCAAATATTGTAACCTGGGTTTTGGAGTGGAATTCACCTCCTCGGTTGAGTAACAAGGGCAGGCTGGCAGTCTATGAGTTGTAACCTGAGTGGTAACCTAAGCACGTGTGTGCATCCACACAGCCCTAACACTTGATCGCTTGTAGCACTGGGATGGCAGTCTGTGAGCTCAGAAAAATTTGCTGTGACAAGCATGACTCCAGGGAGAAAAGAGAGTGCAAGCAGTTGGAGGGCTGGGGGCTGGGAAAATATCCTAGGCACAGGATCGCCACGCACAAGTAATTGAAATGCAGGTTGACTTCATGAAATGCTTGCAACCAGAACTGTGGGATTTTGGATTATTTTTTGATTTTGGAATATCTGTATTTTTACATACATACATCTCAAGATGTCACGGAGATGGGATCCAGATTATAAACAAGTATAAAACTGATAAAAAAAGAACACAAGCGTCTAAATAATTTTGGCCCCAAAACAGGCAACAGCGGCCGCATTGTCTGTAGCTTTAAACATTTCTTCCTCTGTGCATGAGGCAGGGCATTGTGGGCAAGCATAGAAAAACAGAGTTGTTCTGCTCCACAGTCACACAAGGTGAGGGATTCTTCTAGGTCCGTGATGGCGAACCTATGACACGCGTGTCAGTACTGACACGCGTAGCCATTTCTACTGACACGCGCCCGCCGGATATTATTTGTTTATTTATTTTATGCCATTTTAAAAAATAAATAGGAAAGAAATTATTATTTTGCAATGTTACCTAAATATAAAGGAGTTTCATATTTAAACTGAATGATAAATACTATTACTTTGCTATATTATTCAAATTAAATTAAATGTCAAATTTAAAAATATTTAATTATTAATATTTAAGTAACATTGCAAAATAATATTGGTTTATTTAATTATTAAGTAAACAAATATTATTTTGCATTGTTTCCTAGATATTAAGGAGTTACATATTTAAATTAAATTAAATGATAAATAATACTTTGCTATATTACTCAAATATTTCAGAATGCCTTAAATGAAATGGTAAATTGAATTTTAATTTGACATTTAATTTAATGCATTTTAATTTAATGCATTTTAAATATTTTTAATATATGCCTTAATATATATATATATAATATTTTGTTGGGTTTTTAAAATTATATTTTTATTAAACACTCCAAAAAGGATATTATTTACATAAAGAGAGGTAGAACAACATGATAAGAGAGAAAGTGGGAATTACAATTATATATTTTTTTGTTATTTAAACTAAATATTGCGAAATTATGGTTTTTTTCTTGAAGTGACACACCACCTGAATTATGCTCAGTTTTTTGGCGAATTTTAACACAACACGCTCAAAAGGTTGCCCATCACTGTTCTAGGTAATGCTATTTTGTTAGGAATTGAGTCTGTTCAATGACTTCTGTGTTGCTCATGGGGGCAATCCAATTGGGATTTCCTGATTTTTCTGCCCAGAGGGATGCTCTTGCTGTTGCTGGGAGAACATTAAGAGGACTGGTGGTTCTCATGAAGCTTTTCCTTGATTTGAGTCTACTGGAAGGAGGCTGATAGCCATGCGGTGGATGGCTTTCACAGTGTTCAGCCTTATTTCTCTCACAGTTAGCACTTCCCATCGCACATCAGGGGGTGCAATGCCAGCTAGCTTATAGAGTATATCAACAGGAGTAGGTTTAAGACATCCTGTGGTTATGCTACATATTTCGTCCAGTGGTATGTTCACCTGCTTTGTGTGGGCGGACTTGTGCCAAATAGGGTAGGCATACTCAGCAGTTGGGTAAGACAAGGCCAGGGCTGATGTTCTTAATTTTGGGTCTGCTCCCCATACACTGCTAGTAAGTTTCCACAGGATGTTATTGCATGCAGCTACTTTGTGCTTGGTGTTCATACAGTGTTTCCTAAATGTTAGTGTTCGATCCAGGGTGACACTGAGATATTTAGGATGGGAACAGTGTTCGAGCTCTTGACCTTCCCAGGTAATTTTCAATTTCCTGTTGGCTTCACGGTTACGTAGGTGGCGCACACTTGTGTCTTGGCAGGTTTAGGCTTCAGGTGGTGATCTTTGTAATAGCTGGGTATTAGGAAGTTGGTTTTTTGACTGTTTCAAAGTCTTTTACTTGTGTTGTTAGACCAAGGTCATCAGCATATATAAAGCTCTTTGTGAGTGGTGGCTGTGGCTGATTGTTAGTAAAGATGTTAAACTTTAGATGTAGAATAATGAAGTTTATGCTATCAACTTCTTTATCTCAGCTAGTTTGTCGAAGGCTTTCATGGCTGGAATCACTGGGTTGTTGTAGGTTTTTTCAGGCTATATGGCCATGGTCTAGAGGCATTATCTCCTGACGTTTCGCTTGCATCTATGGCAAGCATCCTCAGAGGTAGTGAGGTACCTCTGAGGATGCTTGCCATAGATGCAGGCGAAACGTCAGGAGAGAATGCCTCTAGACCATGGCCATATAGCCCGAAAAAACCTACAACAACCCAGTTTCAGAGCTGCTACAAAATCCCATTGCATACTGGTTTCCCGTTTGTTTTTCACTGTCATCTAATCAGCTTCAACTATGAATGAGAGACCTGTTTACCATGCCATCTTTTCATCTTACAAGCATTGTTGTCTTTTCTGTCCCCATGACATGTTCTCAGTGTAGTCATCTTTGCTTGATTTGCCTTTGAATTCATGTATTGGTCTTTTGGACAGTTCATGATACTCACTGAACTCTTCTACCTTACCCTATTTCAAATGAGTTGATTCTCTAATGAGTTAATTTCAAATGAGTTGATTCCCAGAATCATGGAATCGTAGAGTTGGAAGAAACTTCAAGGTCCTCACTTTTGTTTCATATTTTGACACTGTCTGGAAGTGTCCTGTATTTCCAATTGTAGTCAATTTACATACAGATCCAAGAGCCTTCCATTAATCATAGAATCATGGAGTTGGAAGAGACCACATCCAGTCCAATCCCCTTCTGCTATGGAGGAACACAGAACCGAAGCACTCCTGACAGATGACCATCCAGTCTCCGCTTAAGAACCTCCAAGGAAGGAGACTCACTAGGCTTCTAGGGAGTCTATTCCACTGCTGAACAACTCTTGCCATCAGGAAGTTCTTCATAATGTCTAGGGGAAATAATTTGTCCTGTAATTTGCATCCATTGCTCTTTGTCCTGATCTCCAGAACAGCAAAAAAACAAGCTTGACTCCTCCTCAATGTGATATCCTTTCAAACATTTCAACTACCATGTCCCTTCTCAGCCTTCTTTTCTCTGAGCTAAACCTACCTCGCTCCCTCAGCCGTTCCTCATAGGCTTCCAGACATTTGATCATTTTGGTCACTCTTCTCTTGACACATTTCTAACTTGACAATACCCTTCTCGAATTGTGGTGCACAAAACTGGACACAGTTCTCCAGTGAGTTGATTTCACACGGATAAATTTCCTTCCTACCCATACCAATGGACTCTTTCTTGCCTCTCCTTTCTTAGAAGAGCTACTCAGGCCCAATGAAATGCCAATGCATGTACGCACACACTGGTATGCAGGGTCTTGATGTTCTCCCAGCTTTGCTCTCACATCACTCTGGCGCCGCATGAGCTGGCCGCGCTCCGGAGTGCGCCTCACCTTGTCATTTCACTCGGGTTCAGCTCCACCGCCGAGCGTTTTGATCAAGGCGGCAGGAGTCCTGGAAAAGGGAGCGAGAAAGACTTTCCCTGATGAATGGGGAGGGTTTTCTCATCTCCACTTCCTCTCATGCCAAAAATAAAACCCCACCAGCCGCTCATTAAAGCAGAACTGGAAACTGGAACTTCCTAATGACTCCCAGCTCAGGAGTAGAGACGCTTGACGCTTTTGTATTGTCTTCTTCCGCACGGAAACAGGTTCACCTTTGATAGTTCAGGTGTGTGTGTGGGGGGGGGGGGGGGCGGACGGACGTCGTCCCAGGAGTGAAGAGTAAAATTGCATAAGGAGAAAGATGGGGTATGAAAGGGGACAATGAAAGACAGTGGTGAGAAGTTGGAGAGTAATTTTACATTCCTGGGATGATTGTGCGTAGTGAAATGCAATACAGCTGAACTGAATGTGCAAAGGGAGGTGAAATGCACAACTATAATGGGTGGGGCACATGCAGATATGCAATGCATAATTTTCATCTCCATCTCAACTATGCTCACTACGTAGACACACTGGGTAGTACACCTCTGCACATGGAATGCAGTGTTCACTTGAGTGTGCACTCCCAGGTCATCTCAGGCAGAATGGCGTGAATCATGTACAGAATGCTCTCTTCATTGTTATCATATTATAGAATCATAGAATCAAAGAGTTGGAAGAGGAAATTAATTCAAAAGGAAGGAGCCTGAGGCTGTTAGGAATGGTGGGAGTTGGAGTCCAAAACATCGGAAGAGATGAAGATTGCCCATGCATTCTTTAAGGGCACAACTTGGATGAAGCCGATCAAAATACCGTTGCCATCCTATTCCTGTCTTAACCCTTCCCAAGCTTATGTTCTCTAGCCAGTGACATTCACAAGTAGACTGCCTCTGAACAGGGAGGCTCTGCTTAGCTTATAACACTCTGATCCTGGAGTTGACAGCTTTGCCCTCCAACACAGGGTTTTTCAAATGTAAAGTATGAGTCAAAGGCCCCTTCCATACCACTGAATGAAATCCCACATTAACTGAAGCTCAGATAACCCAGTTCAAAGCAGATACTGTGGGATTTTCTGCCTTGATATTCTGGGTTATATGGCTGTGTGGAAGGGCCCAAAGGCGAGCCTGTCAGGGCTGAGTTGCAGTGGGTTATTCTGGGGCAAGAAAACATGTTCCCAGCTGGAAATATCAATGTCCTAAACTCTGAAATGAATACTGAGGGTTGGCCCCTCTTCCCTGGTTCAACAGGCTGGCCGTGCTGGTGTTGTGTTTTCTTTGTGAAGCACTATACATTAAAATAAATAAATAAAAAGACCCATTTAGTTTTGTAGTGCAATTAAAACAGATTGTAATTTTTTGCTATGAATACATTTAGAAAGCAATAACGTTTTGCAAGCCATCTGATGTACAGCTCTTTTCATAAGCAGATCTTTAAACTATAAATGGCTTGTTTTATAGGTCTGAATGATTTTAATGGGTGCATTTCATCTTAGGCCTATGTGTTTTGATCAGTGTTTTAAATGGTTCTATGTTTTAATCTGTTGTATTTTAATTATGTGGTAACACACTTCACGCCTTTGTGAGAAGTAAGAATTATTATTATTATTATTATTATTATTATTATTTTACTGACACAAAAACACAGTATGTCACAGTAAACGAGATCTATATGCTGGATTTCGTATCATAAAATCAGAAGTCGAACACTTCCCAAACGTCTAGGACTGTGTGATGTATTTTCGAATGATGCGCGCAGATCCAAGTAGAATAATAGAATCATAGAATCAAAGAGTTGGAAGAGACCTCATGGGCCATCCAGTCCAACCCCCTGCCAAGAAGCAGGAATATTGCATTCAAATCACCCCTGACAGATGGCCATCCAGCCTCTGCTTAAAAGCTTCCAAAGAAGGAGCCTCCACCACACTCCGGGGCAGAGAGTTCCACTGCTGAACAGCTCTCACAGTCAGGAAGTTCTTCCTCATGTTCAGATGGAATCTCCTCTCTTGTAGTTTGAAGCCATTGTTCCGCGTCCTAGTCTCCAGGGAAGCAGAAAACAAGCTTGCTCCCTCCTCCCTCTGGCTTCCTCTCACATATTTATATATGGCTATCATATATCCTCTCAGCCTTCTCTTCTTCAGGCTAAAGTAAGATGGTCTTCTGCATTATTATTATTATTATTATTATTATTATTGATACTGATGCTGCTACTACTACTGCAGCACAGGGTGGCTGGTGGCTTCCATATCAGTGTAATCCATAAATAATACAATCCTCAAAGGTCAGAACTGTAGATGTGAAGGGATTACTCTAATTCAGCGTTTCTCAGCCTGGGGGTTGGGACTCCTGGGCAGGTCGCAAGGGGATTTCAGAGGGGACACCAAAGACCATCAGAAAAGACATATTTCTGATGGCCTTGGGAACGCCTTTGGCAGAGAAGGCTGAAAATCTCTCTGCCTGTCCTTCTCTTCCTTTTTGGAAACAGACGGTGAAACCTCCCACCAAAAGCCCATCTTTGCTGTGATTGGCCAGCCTCTCAGCCAAGGGGCGGGCTGTTTCTGAGACTCCAAGTGAGGAGGGGAGAGCATGCATGCTCAGCACATGGCAGCATAGTGTGCATGCGTGGGTGAGGGAGAGCGTGAGAGACTGGAGGGAGGCTTGTGTCAGTGGTCTAGTTGCTTCAAGCGTGATGTGGGACTGAAGGCGCATCCAGACAGTCCATTTATTGCTGTAACTCCTGCAATAAAGAAGGGGCTTTCCATATGATGTTCTGGACAATCCTGAATTAATTCGCTACAAACCAGGAAAACCCTGGTTTGTAGCGAATTAATTAGTGGATTTATTCCGCACCTTCTTGGAAGGCGTGGGATAAAACTACTATTCTCCGTGTCTGGATTTCAGTCCAGACACCATTCCCACAGTTTTCCAGACTAAATTAGTCTGGAAAACTGTGGGAATACCCACCCCTCTCCCCCAAAGCCCCCAAAGCCATTTGAAAAGTTAATAAAACTTACCTGGCCTCTAGTACACTGTTGCAGCCACTCTCTCGGTGCGTAGAAATGATGTGCCAGGAGAGCGGGGCGGGGGAGGAGTGATCCTTCCCCCCCCCCCCCCAACCCCTGCTCTCCTGGCACATCATTTCTATGTGCCGGGAGAGCGGCTGCAACAGCGTACTAGAGGCCAGGTAAGTTTTCTTTACTTTTCAAATGGGTTTGGGGGAGGGGCTAGTCCTGAAAAAACAACTGGACACCCAACCCAGAAAGTGTGCGCTTTCCAGGGTGGGTGTAGACAGTCCCCAAGAAACATCAGCGTTTTTAAAACACGAATGATCCTGGGATAAAGGGCTGTCTGGAACCACCCTGAGAGTGGCCCAGCAGCATCAGGAGGAGGAAGAGCAGCAGAACCAGCTTAGATAATTTGTAATGCCATTTATTAGGGGAAAAGTCAATCTTTCCTTTTTGTTTTTATCAATGCTCCCATTAGAAAATGCATAAGGATGTGGGTGAACTACAATTCCCAAAATCGTGTGCCAATCCTCCCTAAACCATGCCAGTATTCCAATTTGGCCACATTGGGTCTGTGTGCCAAGTTTGGTCCAGATCCATCATTGTTTGGGTTCACAGTGCTCTCCAGATGTAGGTGAACTACATCTCCCCTAAATCATTGTCAATTCCTCCCAAACCCCTCCAGTATTTTCTGTTGGTCATGGAGGTTCTGTGTGCCAAGTTTGGTCCCGGTCTGTCATGGGGGTATCAGTGGTCTGTGGGAGTCAGAGCTGAAGCAGTCGAAGGTACTGCAAATCCCATCATCTGTTGTTCATACTTACTCTTCAAAAAATATTGTTTTTGTGATGATGATGATGATGATGATGATGATGATGATGATGATGATGATAACAATAATAACTTTATTTATACCCCGCCACCATCTCCCCAAGGGACTCGAAGCGGCTTACATGAAGCCAAGCCCAACAACACATCAATAAAAACAACAAGCAATAAGCCAAATAAACAATACAATTAGTATAACTCACATGTAGACAATAACACACAAGAATTTAGAAACCTATGGCCGGGCCAGATGTAATAGTTAAAACTTTAAAAATAAATGCTGGACATGAACAGAGAATGTATCTAGTAGGAGGGTTGTAAACCAAAAGTAGAGAGCAACCCAACAGGTAATTAAAGTGCTTCTTGGGATATTTTGCAGGGGCTTGTTTCCTTTCTTCAGGAAAGGCACACTGGAACCAGGGACGGCTCAACCATTACGCAAAGTAAGCAATTACAGTATACTTGATTTTGCCCAGGGGCGCTCTTGAGGCGTTCTTGGGGGAAAATATACCTTGACATATGCGAGTTGTAGTTACTGGGATGTATAGTTCACCTACAATCAAAGAGCATTCTGAACTCCACCAATGGTGGAATTGAACCAAATATGGCACACAGAACTCCCATGATGAACAGAAAATATATATCAGTGATTGGTGTATTGTCGAAGGCTTTCATGGCTGGAATCACTAGGTTCTTGTGGGTTTTTTCGGGCTATAAGGCCATGTTCTAGAGGCATTTCTCCTGACGTTTCGCCTGCATCTATGGCAAGCATCCTCAGAGGGAGTGACCTCACTCCCTCTGAGGATGCTTGCCACAGATGCAGGCGAAGTGTCAGGAGAAATGCCTCTAGAACACGGCCCTATAGCCCGAAAAAACCCACAAGAACCTATCAGTGATTAGTTGGGGGGGGGGTGCCAAAATACTGTTTGCTTACCATTGAAAATTACTTCGGGCCGCCTCTGACTGGAACAGCCACGTTTTCAGGCTCCTCCTAAAGACTGCCAATGTGGGGCTTGTCTGATATCCTTGGGGAGTGAGTTCCAGAGTCGGGGGGCCACCATGGAGAAGGCCCTCTCCCTCGTCCCCACCAATCGCGTCTGCGAGGGAGGTGGGAGCGAGACCAGGGCCTCTCCAGATGATCGAAGAGATTGCGTGGGTTCATACACAGAAATGTGGTCACTATGTTTTAATTATGTTCAATTTGTACCAATGGAAATACATCCTGCATATCAGATATTTACATTACGATCCATAACAGTAGCAAAACTACAGTTATGAAGTAGCAACGAAAATAATATGATGGTTGGGGGTCACCACAACATGAGGAACTCTATTAAGGGGTTGCAACATTAGGAAGGTTGAGAAACACTGCCCAAGTTGTTGTTCTTTGAAACTCATTCTTTGATTCCCGACATGATGATCCCAATTTGGTCACAATGGTCCCATCAAAAACCCCATAAAAATGTGCAGGAAACCATTCACTAAAGGGTTACCAGAACTGTCTCTACATGTTAGCTCTCTCTCTGCTGAGTCATTTCTGTGGAAAGTTTGCCTTTTCGCCCTGGGAAAAAACAGCAACACAGCAACTATTGATTCTGGGCATGGGAATTGGTGATCCTGCCTCTGGAGCTGACAAATGACCCCAGATCCTATGTCCTGGGGAAAAGTCCCCTTGCCATCGTGTTCCTAAGGGGGAGAACAAGAAAAATTCAGTCTTGGGCCTTTGCGAGGGATGTACTGCTGCTGCTGCGAAATGCGCTCGGTGATGCAAAGGAAACAGGAGCAGATTCTGAAAAGCAGTCAAAACTCCGGGGGATGTACAACGAGACGCTAGGAAAGAGAAAGGTGGGCTTTGTTCAACCTCCAAACACCTGGGAGAGTTTGGAGTGGGTTTGTTGGATATTTATATAATCCTACAGGATTTTCAAGGCTCAGAATAATAGAATCCTAGGGGTGGACAAGGCCATCTGGTCCAACCTCTTTCTGCCATACAGGAATACATAATCCAAGCCCTCCCAACAGATGACCATTCAGTCTCTGTTTAAAAATCTCCAGAGAAGGAGACACTATGTTGCAAACCAGGCGTGGACACCTATGACCACCACACCACACAAGAGTCCAGGAATATAAGCAAAGAGTTTCTTGTAAAAACATATAAAAAGCATATTAAAATCAGGAATAAGAAAGGAAGATATAGCATCCAAAAAGGTTTTTACTTATGTTAGAGACTAGGCTTGGGCGGTTTCGTTCGTTAATTTCGTAATTCGTTATTAATTCGTATTTAAATTAGCTTACGATCCAATATTGAGCCATGCAGGAATAGTGTGAGGAGTAAATTAGATTCGAAACAATTTATTTCGTAATTATTTCGTTATTATTTGATAATTATTTTGTAATTATTTCGTAATTATTTTCGCATGTCTGGTTCAAGTTTTATAGTTGTTGTTTGTTTTATCACACCAACAGTCAACAACAGAGGGAGAGGGAAGCTTCAGAAGTTCCCCCTGTCCCATTTGGAGGTGTTTTTTTAGCATATTGCGCAATCGCGTCCGCCATTAACGAATCGATTCGTAATTTTACGAAATTTCGTAAATTTCGTAATTTTTAAAATCAAAATTTTGGAATTCTTAAAAAAAACGAAATGCGATGGACCCCTAAAAACGAAGCGAGTTTAGAAACACATTTTTCCGTTGTTACCCAGGCCTATTAGAGACCCTAATTTGGGTCTTCTTAGGTCCACATCACGGGAGCACGTAAGGAAGGAGACAGTCCCAAAAAAAGATAAAAAAACAAGGTTTATTTTAGTTTCTTCATGAAGAAGACAGACAGCCTGGCAGCATACGCAGATGCTACCCTTCAAGTGACTGCCGCGCCCCTCCTCTTTTTCTGCTGACTTTTATACTCAAGTAATAGGTCATGGAAAGTACTCTCTTTCCAGCCCCTCTCCCTTGACCTTTTGATGGAAAGTACCTTCTTGTACCTGCAGACTCTGCGCTTAACCACAACCTTTGAACTTAACCACAACACAACTACTTCCTGTGTAGGCTTGAACTTTGTATGACCTCTACGTGTCACATCTTGTTTCTTAAAAACATTTTCTTCCCTGTTGCTCCTTTTCTACAAAGAAAGGGTATATTTCTTTTTTGCTGTTAATTTCATTCAAAGCCCCTTGCTTAGCATTGGCAAATTTCACTCAAAGACCCTTTCACTTAGGTGATCCCTTGTAGTCTGAGGATGATGGTCCTCCAAGTGTAGTGTCCTGGCGGTGGGTCCGTAGGTGACTGTGGAGCCCAATTCTTGATCTGCATCTTCTCCCACAGTGAGGGCATCGGTTTCCAGGTAGAAGGCGGTCCCGGTCGGGGTTGGCTTGATGCGCCTTCCTCTTGGCACATTTCTCTCTTTCGCCTTCCATTCGCATCTCTTCAAATGCTACAGCACTGCTGGTCACAGCTGACCTCTAATTGGAGCGCTCAAGGGCCAGGGCTTCCCAGTTCTGTGTAAAAACATATTAAAAGCATATAAAATCAGGAATAAGAAAGGAAGATATAGAATCCAAAAAGGTTTTTACTTAGGCAATCCCTCGTAGTCCAAGAATGATGGTCCTCCAAGTGTAGTGTCCTAGTAGTGGGTCCGTAGGTGACTATGGAGCCCTATTCTTGATCTGCATCTTCTCCCACAGTGAGAGCATTGGTTTCCAGGTGGAAGGGGGTCCCGGTCGGGGTTGGCTTGACATGCCTTCCTCTTGGCACGTTTCTCTCTTTTGCCCTCCGTTCATGCCTCTTCAAATTCTACAGCACTGCTGGTCACAGCTGACCTCCAACTGGAGCGCTCAAGGGCCAGGGCTTCCCAGTTCTCAGTGTAAAAACACATTAAAACCATATAAAAATCAAGAATAAGAAAGGAAGATAACGAATCCAAGAAGGTTTTTGCTTAGGTGATCCCAGTAGTCCGAGGATGATGGTGCTCCAAATGTAGTGTTCTGGCGGTGGGTCCGTAGGTGACTGTGGAGCCCTATTCTTGATCTGCATCTTCTCCCACAGTGAGGGCATGGAAGGCAGTCCCAGTCGGGGTTGGCTTGACGTGCCTTCCTCTTGGCACGTTTCTCTCTTTTGCCCTCCATTCATGCCTCTTCAAATTCTACAGCACTGCTGGTCACAGCTGACCTCCAACTGGAGTGCTCAAGGGCCAGGGCTTCCCAGTTCTCAGTGTAAAAACATATTAAAAGCATATAAAATCAGGAATAAGAAAGGAAGATATAGAATCCAAAAAGGTTTTTACTTAGGCAATCCCTTGTAGTTCAAGGATGATGGTCCTTCAAGTGTAGTGTCCTGGCGGTGGGTCTGTGGGTGACTGTGGAGCCCTATTCTTGATCTGCATCTTCTCCCACAGCGAGGGCATCGGTTTCCAGGTGGAAGGCAGTTCCGGTTGGGGTTGCCTTGACGTGCTTTCCTCTTGGCACGTTTCTCTCTTTCGCCCTCCATTCGTGCCTCTTCAAATTCTACAGCACTGCTGGTCACAGCTGACCTCCAACTGGAGCGCTCAAGGGCCAGGGCTTCCCAGTTCTCAGTGTCTATGCCAGAGTTTTTAAGGTTGGCTTTGAGCCTGTCTTTAAATCTCTTTTCCTGTCCACCAACGTTCTGTTGTCCGTTGCTAAAGGTTTAGCAACAGGTGATAATTATCGGCCTAAACATTAGGAAGAAACTCCTGACACTCAGAGCTGTTCAACAGTGGAATATATTTCCTGTTTTTAAGGTTGGCTTTGAGCCCATCTTTAAATATTAGGCTTGGGTAACCATGGAAAAATTTGGTTCTAAACTCGTTTGGTTTTTAGGGGGCCCTTGCGTTTCGTTTTTTTTTTAATAATTCCAAAATTTTCCTTTTAAAAATTTTGAAATATACGAAATTTCGTATAATTATGAATCAATTCGTTAATGGCGGACGCGATTGCGCAATATGCTAAAACAACCTCCAAATGGGACAGGGGGAACTTCTGAAGCTTCCCTCTCCCTCTGTTGTTGACTGTTGGTGTGATAAAACAAACAACAACTATAAAACTTGCACCAGACATGCGAAAATAATTACAAAATAATTACGAAATAATTACAAAATAATTACAAAATAATTACAAAATAATTACAAAATAATTACAAAATAATTATGAAATAAATTGAAAAAATTGTTTCGAATCTAATTTACTCCTCACACTATTCCTGCATGGCTCAATATTGGATCGTAAGCTAATTTAAATACGAATTAATAACGAATTACGAAATTAACGAACGAAACCGCCCAAGCCTATTAAATATCTTTTCCTGCCCACCAACATTCTGTTGTCCATTGCTAAAGGTTTATCAACAGGTGATAATCATCACCTGCATCAATAGGAGCATAGTGTCTAGATCTAAGGAAGTAATGCTACCCCTCTATTCTGCTTTGGTTAGACCACATCTGGAATACTGTGTCCAATTCTGGGCACCACAATTCAAGAGAGATATTGACAAGCTGGAATGTGTCCAGAGGAGGGCGACTAAAATGATCAAGGGTCTGGAGAACAAGCCCTACGAGGAGCGGCTTAGGGAACTGGGCATGTTTAGCCTGAAGAAGAGAAGCCTGAGAGGAGATATGATAGCCATGTATAAATATGTGAGAGGAAGCCACAGGGAGGAGGGAGCAAGCTTGTTTTCTGCTTCCTTGGAGACTAGGACGTGGAACAATGGCTTCGAACTACAAGAGAGGAGATTCCATCTGAACATTGGGAAGAACTTCCTGACTGTGAGAGCCGTTCAGCAGTGGAACTCTCTGCCCCGGAGTGTGGTGGAGGCTCCTTCTTTGGAAGCTTTTAAGCAGAGGCTGGATGGCCATTTGTCAGGGGTGATTTGAATGCAATATTCCTGCTTCTTGGCAGGGGGTTGGACTGGATGGCCCATGAGGTCTCTTCCAACTCTTTGATTCTATGATTCTATGATTCTATGATTCTATCAGCCTAAACATTAGGAAGAAATTCCTGACACTCAGAGCTGTTCAGCAGTCCAGTGAAGTCTTCTTCTCTTCAAGTTTTTAAGCAGAGGATGGATGGCCATCTGTCAGTAGTGCTTAGATTGTGCATTCTTGCACAGTGGGGGTTGGACTGGATGGCCCTTGGGAACTCATCCAACTCAATGTTGGATGACATCCCTGGCTTAAAGGAAAGGCTGTGCCTGACCATGTCTAACGGCATACCTGAAGGGTAGAAACAGGAGGTTCTGCAATTTTTCTCCCTCTTGCTCTTCCGTAGCTTTTCCACCCATGTCCTCTCCCCTCGAGGCCGGCAGTCGTTTGCATCCTGCCACGATAGCTCTGTCAGCCTCTGGGTCTCTCTGTGAGAAACCTCTGGGTGGGGTTGCTGGACACGGATGGGCTGCATGGCTTTGGGCGAGCCACTTAACCTCTGTGCCTCTGTCGTTCTGCATCCAGCTGTGCAGGGAGATTGGCCTCCTTGAGGGGAAACTCGAGGAGACAAGCCCATGTCTCCGTGGCAGATATTGCTCACTCAGCTGGTAGGAAAGCATTTTGTGTCACTTGGCTGGGTTGGGCTGGGCTGAGTAACAATGGCACAAGGAAAGAAACACGAGGAAATTGACTGGAAATATTTTTTTACTTGCATTTTTAAAAAAAGCAGGCATAGAAGCACAGAGTTGGAAGAGACCGCAAAGGCTATCCATTCAACCTCTCTAGGAATCTCTATGTCCTCTCGTGAGATTCTATGCTTAGCTTCAAGCAGAATCCTAGAATCTATATAAATAAAAATGTAATGTTCATTTGTGGGATTAACAGAACACAAAAACCACTGGACGAATTGACACCAAATTTGGTCACAAGACACCTAACAACCCAATGTATGTCCTTCACTCAAAAAATTGATTTTGTCATTCGGGAGTTGTAGTTGATGGGATTTATAGTTCACCTACAATCACAGAGCATTCTGAACCCCACCAGCGATGGAGTTGAGTTGATAGACAGTGGTCCAGCATTTCTGTGTTCTCAAATAATAATATTTGAGAACACAGAAATGCTGGACCACTCTCACAAGCACCATGTCAGACTACACAGAGAAGCCATTGAAATCCACAAGCATGTGGACAATTTCAACAGAAAGGAAGAAACCATGAAAATGAACAAAATCTGGCTACCAGTACTAAAAAACTCTAAAATTACAACAGCAAAACAGCAGAGAGGAAACAACCAGGCACATCTTAACACCTCTCAACAAAAGATTTTCCCAGGCTCAGCCAGGCCTTCAAATGCTAATGAAGGTGGTCAGTTGAAACATTCACACCTAGCTCCAGCAGAGAAGAGCTCTTTGCCCCACCCCAGCCATTCCACAGATATATAAACCCATTGTCCTAATTCCAACAGACCTCACTACCTCTGAGGATGCTTGCCATAGATGCAGGCGAAACGTCAGGAGAAATGCCTCTAGAATATGGCCCTATAGCCCGAAAAAACCCACAAGAACCTAGTACACCTAACAACCCAATGTACGTCCTTCACTCATAAAAACACTGAAAAACACAGCAGAACGGACTTTAAAAGCCCCAAAAAGCTAAATGACAAAAAGCTAAATGATAATACAGAAAAATGGAAGAAAGAGAGAGGGAAGGGGAGAAGAAAAAGAAAAAGAAAGAAAGAAAGAAAAGAAAGAGGGAGGGAAAGAAAGAAGGAAAGGAAAAAAGGAAGCATGGAAAGAAAGAAAGAAGGAAGGAAAGAGGTAGAGAAGGAAGAAAGGAGAGAAAGAGGGAGGGAAAGAAAAAGGGGGTGGAAGGAAAGTTAGAGAAGGAAGGAAAGTTAGAGAAGGAAGGGCGAAGGAAAGAAAAATGAAAGAAGGAAGGAAAGGGAGCGAAAGACATGGGGAAGACGTAGAGAAAGAGGGAGAGAAGGAAAGAAAGAAGGAAGAAAAGAGACAGCAGAAGAGAAAGAAAAAGGGGAGAGGTAGGAAAGAGATAGAGAAGGAAGGAAGAAGAGAAGGAAAGACATCAAGGAATGAATGAATGAATGAATGAATGAATGAAGGAAGGAAGGAAGGAAAGAGGAAGTGAAGGAAGGAGGGAAAGAGGGAAGGTTGGCCACAGCGGGTACAGCTAGTCTATATAAATAAAAATGTAATGTTCATTTGTGGGATTAACATAACTCAAAAACCACTGGGGGAATTGACACCAAATTTGGACACAAGGCACCTATCAGGCCAACGAGTGACCATCACTCATAAAAACACTGATAAACACAGCAGAAGAGGCTTAAAAAGCAAAAAAAAAAAAACAACAACATTACAATGCATGCACAAAATCACATATATACACATATACACAAATATATACACACACAAACTACATATAAACAGACTGGGCCACAGCAACGCATGGCAGGGGATGGCTAGTCTATATAAATAAAAATGTAATGTTCGTTTGTGGGGTTAACATAACTCAAAAACCACTGGATTGCCACCAAATTTGGCCACAAGACATCTACTAACCCAAGGAGTGACCATCACTCAATAACATTGATTTTGTAATTTGGGAGTTGTAGTTGCTGGGATTTATAGTTCACCTACAGTCAAAGAGCATTCTGAACTCCACCAATGATAGAATTGAACCAAACAGAGCACACAGGACTCCCATGACCAAGAGAAAACACTAGAAGACTTTGGAAGGGTCTGGTGGGCATTGACCAGGAATTTTGGAGTTGTAGTTCACCTACATCCAGAGAGCACTGTGGACTCAAACCATGATGGATCTGGACCAAACTTGGCACAAATATTCAATATGCCTAAATATGAGCCCAGATAGAATTTGGGGAAAATAGACCTTGACGTTTGGGAGTTGTAGTTACTGGGATTTATAGTTCACCTACAAGCAAAGGGCATTCTGAACCCCATAAATGACAGAATTGGGAAAAACTTCCCACACAGAACCCCCATGAACAACAGAAAATACTTAAGGCCATCTAGTCCAACTCCCTTCACCAGGGCAAGAAAATGTAATCAAATCCCTCCTTGATATTTGTGTCAAGTGTGGTCCAGATCCATCATTGTTTGAGTCCACAGTGCTCTCTGGGTGTAAGTGAACTACAAGTCCAAAACTCAAGGTCCCATTGAACCCTTCCAGCATTTTCTGTTGGTCATGGGAGTTCAGTGTGCCAAGTTTGGTTCAATTTCATTGTTGGTGGAGTTTAGAATGCTCTTTGATTGTAGGTGAACTATAAATCCCAGCAACTACAGCTCCCAAATGACAATATCAATCCCTCCACCCTAACCAAACCAATATTCAAATTTGGGCATATCGGATATTTGTGCCAAATTTGGTCCTGTGAATGAAAATACATCCTGCATAACAGATATTTACATTACGATTCATAATAGTAGCAAAATTACAGTTATGTAGTAGCAATTAATGTATTTTTATGGTTGGGGGTCACCATGACATGAGGAACTGTACTAAGGGGTCGCGTCATTAGGAAGGTTGAGAACCACTGTCCTAAAGTGTGGAGGCAGGATCAATGGAGCAGACTCCTGTTCATTCGAAGAGGAAGTTTACTATTCTGATCCTTGCAGCCAGTCTATGCCAAACAGTTCAAACCTGGGAGAAATCAAAGGATCTCATGCGTGCATTGCCCTTTGGCTTGTAATCTCCACAAAGAACAGCGTGCGCATGGTCGTGTTTGTTTACAAACGGTTTGAGTTCCTTTGTGATCTTTTCTCCGGCCAAGAATAACCCACGAGGAATAGAAGGCAGCAGGAGCGATAAATATTAAAGAGGAGTAAAAATTGTGATGAGCTGAGTGGGCAATGGAGCTGACAAGGGCTGGAAGTGCGCATGTGCCTGTGTGAGAGAGAGAGAGAGAGAGAGAGAGCATGCACGCACGTGTGCATCTGTATGTGAGGGAGAGTGGGGGGAGTCTGGGAACGGCAGCCAGAGCGAGGCTCACAAGCACATCCAAGAAGGAGCAAGAAACACCAGGAGGAAGAGAAGAGCAGCAATGGCAAAGCCGGCAATGCATAGGCAGCAGGCCGTATGTGGCCCCAAAATGCGCTGCTTCCTTTTTCAAAAAGGATTTTTACACATTAAAATGAGACCACTCATAAATGGAGTTAGAAGCACAAAACCAGAAGAGACCCCCAAGGGCCATTCAGTCCAACCCTCTTCTGCCATGCAGGAAAATACAATCAAAGAGCTGCAAGACCGAGAACAAGCCACAAGAGTAAAAACAAAGACCCACCCAGTGGAAAAGTGTTCTTGCCATACGTCAAGGAAACCACTCATCACAGAGGGAAGCTGATGAAGAAACACAACCTACACACTATCTACAGACGCACTAAGAAAATCCAACAAATGCTGTGGTCATAGAATCATAGATCAAGGGTCTGGAGAACAAACCCTATGAGGAGCAGCTCAAAGAGCTAGACATGTTTAGAATCATAGAATCAAAGAGACCTCATAGGCCATCCAGTCCAACCCCCTGCCAAGAGAAGAAGGAGCCTCCACCACACTCTGGGGCAGAGAGTTCCACTGCTGAATGGCTCTCACAGTCAGGAAGTTATACCTCATGTTCAGATGGAATCTCCTTTCTTGTAGTTTGAAGCCATTGTTCCGTGTCCTAGTCTCCAGGAAAGCAGAAAACAAGCTTGCTCCCTCCTCCCTGTGGCTTCCTCTCACTTATTTATACATGGCTACCATGTCTCCTTTCAGCCTTCTCTTCTTCGGGCTAAACATGCCCAGCTCTTTAAGCCACTCCTCATAGGGCTTGTTCTCCAGACCCTTGATCATTTTAGTCACCCCCCTCTGGACACATTCCAGCTTGTCAATATCTCTCTTCAACTGTGGTGCCCAGAACTGGACACAATATTCCAAAATACAAATGCAAAATACTCCACTTTGGCAGAAAAAAAAGAAATGCAAAGAGACAGAATGGGGGACGATGCCTGGCTCGAGAGCAGTACGTGGGGAAAAGATCTTGGAGTCCTCGTGGACAACAAGTTAAACATGAGCCAACAATGTGATGTGGCGGCAAAAAAAGCCAATGGGATTTTGGCCTGTATCAATAGGAGCATAGTGTCTAGATCTAGGGAAGTCATGCTCCCCATGCTCTATTCTGCTTTGGTTAGACAACACCTGGAATATTGTGTCCAATTCTGGACACCACAATTCAAGAGAGATATTGACAAGCTGGAATGTGTCTAGAGGGGGGCGACTAAAATGATCAAGGGTCTGGAGAACAAGCCCAATGAAGAGCTGCTTAAAGAGCTGGGCATGTTTAGCATGAAGAAGAAATGGCTGAGAGGAGACATGATAGTCATGTATAAATATGTGAGAGGAAGCCACAGGGAGGAGGGAGCAAGTTTGTTTTCTGCTTCCCTGGAGACTAGGACGCGGAACAATGGCTTCAAACTACAAGAGAGGAGATTCCATCTGAACATTAGGAAGAACTTTCTGACTCTGAGGGCCGTTCAGCAGTGGAACTGTCTGCCCCAGAGTGTGGTGGAGGCACCTTCTTTGGACGCTTTTAAACAGAGGCTGGATGGCCATCCGTCGGGGGTGCTTTGAATGCAATTTTCCTGCTTCTTGGCAGAATGGGGTTGGACTGGATGGCCAATGAGGTCTCTTCCAACTCTAGGATTCTAATCCAGGTATCCTCAAACTGTGGTCTTCCAGCTGTTTGGGCCTCCAACTCCCAGAAGCCCTAACGAGCTTGTTGTATTGTCGGGAATTCTGGGAATTGAAGGCCCAAACACGTACTGCTTGAAACAAAATGCAAAGATACAGAATGGGGGACAATGAGGCCTCACTCGAGAGCAGTACGTGTGAAAAAGATCTTGGAGTCCTCGTGGACAACAAGTTAAACATGAGCCAACAATGTGATGTGGTGGCAAAAAAAGCCAATGGGATTTTGGCCTGCATCAGTAGGAGCATAGTGTCTAGATCTAGGGAAGTCATGCTCCCCCTCTATTCCACCTTGGTTAGACCAGCAGGAGGGCCGCAGTTTGAGGATTCCTGCTCTAATCTGTTCAGGTCATTATGGATTCTGATCCTGCCTTCTTTTAACCAGACTGAGCATGCCCAACTCCCTCAACCTTTCCCCTAAATTCACATGTAAGTCAATCTCCCTACTCTGTCTTTTGCAATGGCAAAATATAAGGATGCTTCTGGGCATGAGCAGACTACAAGCTCTTTCCACCCATGCCCAGATGCCACCCGGGCTTTCATTTAAGACCCTTCTGGATGGAGCGCATCCCGGTTCCAGGCACATCATGCAAGGCACGAGCGCGCTGCCATTGTGTTTCATGCTGCATGTTGACAGATTGAAGGGAGGGTGGGTGGATGGAGAGAAGGGAAGTGGGCTGCAAAAAGGAGAGCCTTGCTGAGCATGCCAACAGAATGTCCCACTCCACGCCACCCTGTGCAGCCATTTTCTAAAGAGCAGCGTGAAGGATTGTGTGTCCTGTATTTGTGTTCCTCTGTGTGTGCGGTGGCAGTGAAGTCTAGCAGGGAAAAGGGAGAGCGAGCCTCTCTTTTTTTCTGGTCCTCTGGAAATGATGCTGGTTCAGATTTGCTCATGCTCTCTCCACGGAGCCCAGAGGAGGCATGACAGCCCTTTGCGAGGAGATGCAATGCTCCCGAGGAGCTAAAAATAGCCGTGATCAGAGAGAGGCGGCCCTGTCCGGATTCACAGTCACTTCCCTGACGGTTATTTCCATACCTATCGCAGCATGAGTTTTAATTGTAAGGGGAGGGATTTAAACCATGAGCATCTTTTCCTGTAAAGAGCAGGCAGGCACCATCTCGGTTTTTCCACATATTACCAGCACTGTTTTGCAAGTCGGGAAAAGATGACGAGAGGTGCATTGACACCAGGCCTTGGCAAACTTGGGCCCTCCGGGTGTTTTGGACTGCAACCCCCACAATTCCTAACAGCCTCAGACCCTTTCCTTTTCCCCCCTCAGCACTTTAAAGGAAAGAGCCTGAGGCTGTCAGGAATTGTGGGAATCGAAGTCCAAAACACCTGGAGGGCCCAAGTTTTCCCAGGCCTGATCTACACTGTAGATCAGGCCTGGGCAAACTTGGGCCCTCTGGGTGTTTTGGATTTCAACTCCCACAATCTGTAGGGACATCCATAGAAGATACCAAGGTTCTTGTTTATAAAGCTATTGTCCTCCCAACCCTGCTATATGCCTGTGAAACGTGGACTGTCTACAGACGTCACATGCAACTCCTGGAACGATTCCATCAGCGTTGCCTCTGGAAAATCTTGCAAATCTCTTGGGAAGACAGGCAGACAAACATCAGCGTGCTGGAAGAAGCAAAGACCACCAGCATTGAAGCGATGGTCCTCCGCCATCAACTCCGCTGGACCAGCCACATTGTCTAGATGCCCGACCACCGTCTCCCAAAGCAACTGCTTTGGGAGACGGTGGCTGGGCATCCGGACAATGTGGCTGGTCCATCAGAGTTGATGGTGGAGGACCATCGCTTCAATGCTGGTGGTCTGTGCAACTACTCTACTCCAAACTCAAGAAAGGAAAACAGAATGTTGGTGGACAGGAAAAGAGATTTAAAGATGGGTTCAAAGCCAACCTTAAAAACTCTGGCATAGATACTGAGAACTGGGAAGCCCTGGCCCTTGAGCACTCCAGCTGGAGGTCAGCTGTGACCAGCAGTGCTGCAGAATTTGAAGAGGCATGAATGGAGGGTGAAAGAGAAAAACATGCCAAGAGGAAGGTGCATCAAGCCAACCCCGACCAAGACCGCCTTCCACCTGGAAACCCATGCCCTCACTGCAAAAGACGATTCAGATCAAGAATAGGGCTCCACAGCCACCTACGGACTCACCAGAATACTGATCCTGGAAGACTATCCTACTCGACCAACGAGGGATCATCTAAGTAAGTAAGTACACTGTATGATTAATTCAGTTCGATGCCACTTTAAGTGCCAGGGTTCAAGGCTATAATACCATGAGTGCTGTAGTTTCACAAGTTCTTAAGCCTTCTCTGCCAATTAGTACTGATGCCTCACCACACTACAACTCCTATGATTCCATAGCATAGCCTAGATGCTTTTGAACTGTGGTGCTGGAGGAAAGTTCTGAGGGTGCCTTGGACCTGAAGTCCATAAAGCCCGACTGCTCACTGGAGGGAAGGATATTAGAGGCAAAGATGACGTTCTTTGGCCACATCATGAGAAGACAGGAAAGCTTGGAGAAGACAATGATGCTGGGGAAAATGGAAGGAAAAAGGAGGAGGGGCCGATCAAGGGCAAGATGGATGGATGGTGTCCTTGAAGTGACTGGCCTGACTCTGAAGGAGCTGGGGTGATGACGGCCAACAGGGAGCTCTGGCCTGGGCTGGTCCATGAGGTCATGAAGAGTTGAACGAATAAACAACATGGGACATGATAGCCATATTTAAATATCTGAGAGGACTTCACATCGAGGTGGGACAAGCTTGTTTCTACTGTTCTAGAAACTAAGGCATGGAACAATGGATTCAAGCTACAGGAAGATTCCACTAAGTGTCAGAGAGTGGAATATACTGTGCCTCAGAGGATGATGGCATTTCCTTCGTGGGTGGATTTAAATCAGAGGCTGATTGGCCATCTGTTGAGAGTCTTTGATTGCATTTTCCTGCATGACAAGGGTGTGTACTGGATGGTGATTCCCATCTCTAGAATTCTATGATTAGTCTCATGTGTTTTGGACTTTTGCTCCCAGAATCTCTGGTCTTTGGCTAATGTATCTGAGACATTTGGGAGTTGAAGCTCAAATCACCTGGAGAACTAGAGTTTGGCATTTATTGCCTTAGATCAAGCATGGGCAAACTTTGGCCCTCCAGGTGTTTTGGACTTCAACTCCCACAATTCCTAACAGCCTACCAGCTGTTAGGAATTGTGGGAGTTGCAGTCATAGAATCATAGAATCAAAGAATTGGAAGAGACCTCATGGGCCATCCAGTCCAACCCCCTGCCAAGAAGCAGGAATATTGCATTCAAATCTCCCCTGATAGATGGCCATCCAGCCTCTGTTTAAAAGCTTCCAAAGAAGGAGCCTTCACCACACTCCGTGGCAGAGAGTTCCACTGCTGAATGGTTCTCACAGTCAGGAAGTTCTTCCTTATGTTCAGATGGAATCTCCTTTCTTGTAGTTTGAAGCCATTGTTCCTAATAGTCAAAACACCTGGAGGGCCAAAGTTTGTCCATGCCTGTCTTAGATGAAATTCTTGTACTGAATTAGAAGTCACACTCGATGACTTCTGTGGACCCTTCCAAAGCTATGAGTCTTATGATTTAGTGAAGACATCTGCCCTTGCGTTTTGCTACTGTGCTGCTGAGTATGCATGCCCAGTATGGAACAAATCTCACCACATTAAAACAGTAGATGTGGCTCTTAATGAGACATGCCGCATTATCACAAGGTGTCCCCACACCACTGGAGAAATTACACTGTTTAGCCAGTATTGCAACACGTGACATCCACCGGGAAGTAGCAACCAATAGTGAAAGGACCAAGGTAGTGACATCTCTGGCCCATCCTCTGTTCAGATATCAGCCAGCATGCCAGTGACTTAAGCCAAGAAATAGATCTACAGAGACACTTTCTGGAACACCTCAGCAAGCGAGAGTCCAAAAGTGGCAGGCTAAAACACAGAACCTCAATCAATGGCTGATACCAAATGAGAGACTCCCTCCTGGTCACACAGAACACTGGGTGACTTGGAAGGCGCTGAACAGACTGCGCTCTGGCACCACGAGATGCAGAGCCAACCTTAAATGGGGCTACAAAGCGGAGTCCACGACATGTGAGTGTGGAGAAGAGCCAACCTTAGAGTACCCATTACAATGCAACCTGAGCCCTGCCACATGCACATTGGAGGACCTTCTTATAGCAATACCAGAGGCACTCTAAGTGGTCAGCTACTGGTCAAAGGACATTTAATAGAATGTCAAGTTTGCAAACTTTGTGTGTTTTTTTTAATACAATACAACTGTTTGGTTTGTTCCTGATACGAAAAATAAATAAATATGATTTAGCGCCTTTAACGTTTGGACTGAAGCCGAAAGCAGATTCACCACCCAGCAATGACATGGGAGCTCACAGCTGCTCTCTGGGAATGCAATAAATCTCTTGAAAGTTTATCCTAAAATAAGCGTAACCCATTTTTCCTTCTGACAAATGGTATTGTTGCAATAAACGGTCTCTGAGGACAGCCGCTCAGGGCTGACTGGTGGCCAAGCTTTCTTATTCGTGGCATCTTGGAGCTCTTCAGAAATGCAAAAGCAAAAGCATGGCTCTTCTTTTTGAATCTGGGGGTCAACCTTCTCTAATCTCCCTGAAGGAAGTTTCTGTTTGAAAGTGGAAAGATCTGGTGCACAAGTTATGTTTTCATCTGCCCTCTAGTGGAAACATTTGGATTACACACATATTCAGTATCCCCCCCCCCCCCCCCCCTCATCCCTTTCCTCTCAAATGGCAGCTGATGCAATTGCATCAGAAGAGCATCCAAAACAGGCTTCCTCAACCTGTTGCTCAGCTTCAGCTGGGTTTGGCTACAGTTCTCATCATCCTTAGCATAGCCTATGGAAGGCACCACATTGAAAAAGCAGAGTATAAATAGACATAATAATAATAATAATAATAATAATAATAATAATAACCCCCTGCTTCTTGGCAGGGCGTTGGACTGGATGGCCCATGAGGTCTCTTCCAACTCTATGATTCTATGAGAGCAAATAGACAAAGAAAAGACATGGATGTGGCTCACAAATGGAACTTTGAAAAAGGAGACAGAGGGCCTGATTCTGGCAGCCCAAGAACAAGCCATTAGATCAAATGCCATCAGAGTCAGAATTGAAAAGTCAACAACAGATCTCAAGTGTCGACTCTGCAAGGAGGTAGGTGAAACAATAGATCACATCCTCAGCTGCTGCAAGAAGATCGTGCAGACAGACTACAAGCAAAGGCACAACACCGTTGCTCAGATGATTCATGGGAACTTGTGTCACAAAGACCATCTGCCTGCAACAAAGAACTGGTGGGATCACAAGCTGGAAAAAGTTATAGAAAATGAACATGTCAAGCTACTCTGGGACTTCTGAATTCAGGCAAACAGAGTTTTGGAGCACAATACTCCTGACCTCACAATTATGTTAAAAAACATAGTATGGATCGTGGATATTGCAATCCTAGGCGACAGCAGGATTGAAGAGAAACAACTGGAAAAGCTGACATGATACAAGGATTTATCATGTCGAACTGCAAGGACTCTGGCACAAACCAGTCAAGGTGGTCCCAGTGGTGATCAACACACTGGGTGCAGTGCCTAAAGACCCTGGCCTGCACGTAAACACAATCAGCACTGACAAAATTACCATCTGTCAGCTGCAGAAGGCCACCCTACTGGGATCTGCACGCATTATTTGCCGATATATCACATAGTCCTAGACACTTGGGAAGTGTCTGATGTGTGATCCAATACAACAACCAGCAGAGTGATATTGTTTGTTGTGTATTAATCTTGTTATGTTTCAAATAATAATATCAATAATTATAACAACAAAGTAAATAATAATAATAAACAAAGTATGGATTGTCGATGTTGCAATTCCAGGTGACAGCAGGATTGAAGAGAAACAACTGGAAAAGCTGACATGATACAAGGATTTAAAGATCGAACTGCAAGGACTCTGGTGATTGACACACTGGGTGCAGTGCCTAAAGACCTTGGCCTGCACTTAAACACAATTGGCGCTGACAAAATTACTATCTATCAGCTGCAAAAGGCCACCTCACTGGGATCTGCACACATTATTCACTGATACATCACACAATCCTAGACACATGGGAAGTGTCCAACGTGTGATCCAATACAACAGCCAGTAGAGTGTCTGCTGTGGATTCATCTTGTGGTGTTTCAAATAATAATAATAATAATCATCATCATCATCATCATCATCATCATAATCTCCATTGTTTCCACTCCCACAAAAGTGGAAGTCCTAATGTAGTCTCATAGGTTGTGGTGTTGTGGTTCGAGTGTTGGATCAGGACCTGGGAGACCTGGGTTCAAATCCCTGCTCATCCAAGGAAACCCAGTGGGTTATCTTGAGCAATTCATAGACTCTCAACTTCATTGAATTATTTATTTATTCACATTGTTTATACCCTGCCTTTCTCCCTGCGGGAACTGAGTGGCCATCTGTTGGGAGAGCTTGTATTGTGTCTTCCTACATGGCAGAATGGGGTTAAACAGGAATGGACTTTTGGATCTCTTCCTACTTTATAGTCCTATGATTTTTAGGTTTTGTCTGGAAAGTGTGAATGAGGGTGGCAAAAACAGAATTCCACACAGGGAACTATTGCAAAAGGAGCTCTCCAAGGTATCCTCTTTACCCTAATATAGATTCAGCACCTTGGATACCTCCTTTAAAGCCTGGTATCAAAGCTATCGCACAGTGGTTCTCAACGTGAGGGTCCCCAGATGTTTTGGCCTTCAACTCCCAGAAATCTTAACAGCTGGTAAACTGGCTGGGATTTCTGGGAGTTGTAGGCCAAAACACCTGGGGACCCAAAGGTTGAGAACCACTGCGATATTCAATGTGACACTGCCATGGATTCTTCTAGCCACACCTATATAGCACCCCAAAGCAAGGATGGGCAAAGCGTAGCTCTTTTTTTTGCCCCAAATAAACCTTTGTTTTTGTCAGTGATTTTAAGTGCCTACAAAGGCATGAGATGTCAAAACTGACCATTTGAATCAGAGAAAAATATATTGGATTGTGGAGGAATGGTGGTGTATCTACATTGCAGAATGAATGCAGTTTGACACCAGCTTAACTGCAATGGCTTGATACTATGGAATAATAGGAGTCGTGGTTTGATGAGGTAGCAGTGCCAGCACTCTTTGGCCTTGGTAAACTGCAACACCAAAGATTAATAGGATTGAGTCATGTCAGTAAAAGTGGTTTAATTCTACAGCATAGAAGTATCCTGGGAAGGTGCGGATGGAAGCTTCTCAGGACCAAAAAGACTGGAAGAAATCCCCAGATTCTAGAAATCCCCTTCACATTCCTTAAAACAGGGGTATGCAAAATACTCCTGGGACTGTATGTCATGGGAGAGACTTCGACAGAGTCCCCCATGACCTTCTTGCAAGCAAATTAGTCCAATATGGGCTAGGCAATGCTACTATTAGGTGGATCTGTAATTGGTTAAGTTAGTGGTTCTCAACCTTCCTAATGCCGTAGCCCCTTAATACAGTTCTTCATGTCATGGTGGCCCCCAACCATATTTTTGTTGCTAATTCATAACTGTAATTCATAACTGTAGGGTTAGGATGATTTGGTCAAGGCCACCTAATGGGTTTCTGTGACTAAAGTCCCTTGGACCTCCCCAAAACAAAGTTCTGTAGAGGCTTAAAGTAAGTCCAACAAAGTTCTTTATTGATGAAAAACAAACAGGTACTTTAAAGCTTTCTTAACAGTCTATAGGCTCTTGCAATCTTGTTCACTGGGAACAGGCACTATCTTCATAACTGTATACTAACTCATGGGGAAATGCTTAACTTCTAATCTGGGCAGTCTGTACTTGCCTCTGTTGGCGTGGAGCCCCTGCACCCGGTACCAACTGCGCCTGGCTTCCGCAAGTGACCCTTACCAAGCAGAGCTTTGTAGACTTCCAGGGGAAAAGAAGGAGTTCAGGTTTCTGTGATGGCTGACTTACAGCAAAGGAGCTGTAAGGCTGTATAATCCTTGGCCAAGCTGTGGGCTGTATAACCCCAGCCAAGCTGTAGGCTGTATATCTCCCCGGCCAAGCCATAGAAGACGAAGCTTTCTACAGGAGCTCTTCATTTTATGTCCTGTGCAAAAGGCTTCTCTGTGAGAACTGATTCAAAAAGGCTCCTATTCCCTCCAAAACCCAAAAAGGGGGCGGGACCAGGGAACCTAACTATAATTGACAGGTGGCTTGCCCTATGATTGCAGCCAAAAGAAGCCACCTATCTGCAGAGTCCCTGAAACTTAGGACTGCAACAAACATTAAATGCAAAGCAAACAAAATTGGAGCTCCTGGTACAGCTGTACCAGCACACCCAAATTTGAATACTGGTGGGGTTGGAGGCAGGGATTGATTTTGTCATTTGGGAGTTGGAGTTGCTGGGATTTATAGCTCACCTACAATCAAAGAGCATTCTGAACTCCACCAATGATAGAATTGGGCCAAGCTTCCCACACAGAACCCCCATGACATCAGAAGATACTGTTTTCTGGTGGTCTTTGGTGACCCCTCTAACACCCCTTGGTGACCCCTCCCCAAGGGTCTCAACCTCCAGATTGAGAAATGCTGATCTAGGTGAGGCCTGACCAAAACTGAATTCATTGCAGTCGCTCCCCCCACCACGAGTTGCAAATAGTTGTGATTCATAATGTATTGACGTCATGAAGATCTAACCATGTCACATGGCAGCCGTAACTTGCTGAGGAATAGCTTCACACCTTTTGCAGTTTAGCATTCAGTTATTTTTATCGGGCAGGGCTTTGGTCTCCCTCAATGACGGGGGCGGAACAGCACATGATTCAAGCACTGGCTCGTGCTAAGCCTCACGCTGCCACCATGTGCTGTGTGTTGTGGGCGTGTGGGTGATGGTAGCGATGATACAGACTTTGTGGCAGTTTTTTATACCTATACTAACATGTTTGCACAAGACTCATCTTTTAAAATTAGGGGTGTCTGTGTCTGTGTTCATAGATATAAAGTCGAGAGAGGAAGAGAGAGAGGAAGTTGGCTGAGTGTTGGACTCAGATTCTGGGAAGCCAAGGCTTGAATCCTCATTCAGCCATGGCAATGAGTTGGGTAAGTTGGAGGTGCCCAAGAATATAGCTACAGGGAATTCAGAGGACAATGCCTGGCTCGAGAGCAGTACGTGTGAAAAACATCTTGGAGTCCTTGTGGACAGCAAGTTAAACATGAGCCAACAATGTGATGTGGCGGAAAAAAAAGCCAATGGGATTTTGGCCTGCATCAATAGGAGCATAGTGTCGAGGTCCAGGGAAGTCATGCTACCCCTCTATTCTGCTTTGGTTAGACCACACCTGGAATATTGTGTCCAATTCTGGGCACCACAATTCAAGAGAGACATTGACAAGCTGGAATGTGTCCAGAGGAGGGCGACTAAAATGATCAAGGGTCTGGAGAACAAGTCCTATGAAGAGCGGCTTAAGGAGCTGGCCATGTTTAGCCTGAAGAAGAGAAGGCTGAGAGGAGACATGATAGCCATGTATAAATATTTGAGAGGAAGCCACAGGGAGGAGGGAGCAAGCTTGTTTTCTGCTTCCTTGGAGACTAGGACGCGGAACAATGGCTTGAAACTACAAGAAAGGAGATTTCATCTGAACATGAGGAAGAACTTCCTGACTGCGAGAGCCGTTCAGCAGTGGAACCCTCTGCCCTGGAGTATAGTGGAGGCTCATTCTTTGGAAGCTTTTAAACAGTGGTTGGATGGCCATCTGTCAGGAGTGATTTGAATGCAATATTCCTGCTTCTTGGCAGAATGGGGTTTGGACTGGATGGCCCATGAGGTCTCTTTGATTCTATGATTCTATTGTGAAAGCTCCTTCCCTGGAGGCTTTTAAACATTGGCTGGGTGGCCATCTGTCAAGGGTGCCTTGATTGTGTTTTTCCTGCAGGGCAGGGAGTTGAACTGGATGGCCCATGTGGTCTCTTCCAGCTCTGTTATTCTATGATTCTTGGACATTGTCCTCTCAACAAAATATTAGCTTCCTCAATATATTTTTTCAATTGCCACATTGCAGAAAGTGTGGAAAACTATTCACACCTAGAATTCATACATGCTTGAGTCCCCTGTATCCACAAACCCAACCATCCATGGCTTGAAAATATTTTGAAAATCCCCCAAAGTCAGCCTTGAACTTGCTTTTTTATGTAAGGGAGACCACTGCACTATACAGCGATACCTTGAGTTAAGAGTTTGATTAGTTCTGTGACCAAGCTCTTGAATCAAATCACTCTTATCTCAAAGAATCTTTTGTATTGAAATTATATGAATCGGTTCCCCCTTCCCCTCCCCCATTTTTTGTTATAGGTTTTTTGTTTGTTTGTTTGTTTTGTCATGTTAGGAGAGACTTGAGAAACTGCAAGTCGCTTCTGGTGTGAGAGAATTGGCCGTCTGCAAGGGCGTTGCCCAGATGACACCCGGATGATTTGATGGTTTATCATCCTTGTGGAAGGATTATCTCATGTCCCCATATGAGGAGCTGGAGCTGGTAGAGGGAGCTCATCCGCCTCTCCCCGGATTCGAACCTGTGACCTGTTGGTCTTCAGTCCTGCCGGCACAGGATTTTAACCCACTGCGCCACCGGGGGCTTCTTAGTTATAGGTAGTTTAATAAGACAAAATAAAAATATGTATAAATGCACATTCATATCAAACAATCAAAAAAGAAAGATCAACTTTAAAATAGTAAAAGCACAAATTTGTGGCAAGGAAGCCCAAAGCGCAGAGGCAGGATAATTCCTTTCTTTATATTGAACTCTCATTCTAGCCTCCCTCCTTCTCTTGCTCTCTTTCCCTCTCTCTCTTCATGAAGCCAAACATACCAAGAATAAAAACCACACCAAATCAACTAACCCAAAGTTCCTCAAAGTGGACAGCAATCTCCCAAAGCAGACATGAGCATGAGGCATGGAGGCTGCTCCCTTGAAGCCCTAAAGCCCTGGATTATCACACCAAGGCTCCTCCTGGCACTCGCTCTTAACTCAAAATGCTGCTCGTATGTCAAAGCAAAACTTGGGTTGAGCAACTATTCTTAACTCAAAATGCTCTTAAGTTGGAATATGCTTAAGTCGAGGTTCCACTGTACCACTGTTTATAACAGGACTTAAGTGTACACAGATTTTGGTATCCACGGGGAACTGGAACCATATGTAGGAGATACCAAGGACCATTGTGTTCATATTCCATTGGTCACTTTGCCTTTCCCTCTCATGTGATTTTAATAGTATATCTCCTTGTTTATTCTGGGTAAACCGTGATCCATTTCGGTGTCTCGGATTTCAGTGCGAGTCCTGATCCATTTTTCGGGAGCCTCCCAAATTTAGGAAGACAGATATCTGGTTTTGGTCTGGGGTGCCAAAAATTTGTTTCCTATCTAGCCTATTATGGGAGGGGAGCTTCCCAGGCTTCCCTTCCTGTCATTTTAGGCATTTAAGCTGTTTCTACTCTAGAGGAGAGGCACTGTAGGAAGGCGCGTGTGCTTTCTCTCCCGGACCTACACTATACCACACACTCTTTCCAAGGCATTAAAAAGAGGCTTCTTAAAGCTGTTTCTACTCTAGAGGAGATGATGTTGCAGGCAGGCGTATGCACTTTAAGGAGACTTCTTACCTCTTTCTACTCCAGAGAAGAGGCGCTGCAGGAAGGCGTGTGCACTTTCTCTTCCGGGCACCACAACCACACACTATTTCCAAGGCATTTAAAGCTGCTTTTACTTTAGAGGAGACTGTGCTGCAGGCAGGTGTGTGTGCTTTAAGGAGACTTCTTACCTGTTTCTATTCTAGAGAAGAGGTGTTACATGCAGGCATGCGTGCTTTCTCTGCCAGGCCTGCACCATGCCACACTGTTTCCAAGGCATTTTCAGGAGGCGTCTTAAAGCTGTTTCTACTCTAGAGGAGATGGTGCGGCAGGCAGGCGTGTGTGCTTTAAGGAGACTTCTTACCTGTTTCTACTCTAGAGAAGGGGCACTGCATGCAAGCGCGTGAGCTTTCCCTCCCAGGTGCCATGCCACACACTTTTTCCAAGGCATTTATAGGAGGCTTCTTAGAGCTGTTTCTACTCTAGAGGAGACAGTGGTGCAGACAGGCGCACGTGCTTTAAGGCTGGCCCGGAAACCAGCCCCCAATTTGCCCATGAAGTCAAGTTATATATGAGTATATACCAGGCATGGGCAAATTTCAGCCCTCCAGGTGATTTGGATTCCAACTCCCAACATTCCCCACAGCCTCAGGCCCCTTCCTTTTCTACTCTAGAGGAGAGGCGTTGCAGGCACTGGTATGCATATTTTCTCTCCTGGGCCTGCACCATGCCACACACTTTTTCCAAGGCATTTTAAGGAGGCTTCTCCACTTCCAGGTAAGGAAGAGTGATGACCTCCTGGAGCTATCCTCCCTGGGCTTCCTTTAAAAAACTCTCTTTTTTCCTGGCACACTTCAATGTCCTTTCCGCTTTGGATTTAATCCTTCCTTACAGCTTTTTCTACTCTCTATTCTAGAAGAGAGGTAACTGATAGTATTATTTATTTATTTATTTATTTACAGTTTTTATATTCCGCCCTTCTCACCCCGCAGGGGACTCAGGGTGGATTACAGT
Source organism: Anolis sagrei (assembly GCF_037176765.1). Lineage (NCBI taxonomy): Eukaryota > Metazoa > Chordata > Lepidosauria > Squamata > Anolidae > Anolis > Anolis sagrei. The sequence goes on along the minus strand of NC_090021.1, from coordinate 9,330,813 downwards.
GTACACATATATGGCAAACATTCAATGCCAATTTTTGACATACAAACATATACAGACATACACAGAGGCTATTTAAGTTTCCTGGCCACCGGGGAGCTGTCGCTTTCATCGTCCATCTGCTACGCTGATGAAGCACTTCCGCATGCTTCCCCGCTGGAATGCTTTGCTGGAGTCTTCTTTATGGCCTCATAAATCAGTTAATTTAGCCTCCCCACACTTTAAAGTTGTACCTTATTTTCCTACTTGACATATGCAACTGTCTTTCGGGTTGCAAAGGTCGACAACAGGCTACACACAATTGGTTGGAAACCCACTCCAACCCGGGCTGGCTTCGAACTCATGACCTTTTGGTCAGAGTGATCTTAATGCAGCTGACACTCAGCCAGCTGCGCCACAATCCTGGTGCAGTAGTTTTCAGGAAATGAGGATTTTCTTTTTTGTTTACTCCTGCTTGCTTTTGTGTTGGTCAGGTTTTCGTACAGGGAGGGCCTTTAGCGTTATGTGATCTGAAAGGTACCGAAGGTACAGAGGAAACCAGATCTGCGCACAAGTCCAATTGATAGAACACATAATACTCCAGGAAACCCCTAGCTTACATGGCCTGCATGGAAGATTCTGGGAGATATAAACCAAAAAAGTAACTTTCCTGGGCTCCAGGCTCTACCAAGAAGTGAAGCTATGTTTCAAGGTATTGGAAGATTGAGGTTTTCATACAGGGAGGGCCCTTACTGTTATGTGCTCCTGAAGGTACCTGTGCTGTCGCACGCTGGGCCTGTGCATATGACTGTAGACGGGACATCAATTCCGTGTGCCCAACGGGACGCCAAGGCTGCCTCAGATTAAAGGCCCTTGGACCTCCCCAAAACAAAGTTCCGTAGAGGCTTAAAGTAAGTCCAACAAAGTTCTTTATTGATGAAAACAAACAGGGACTTTAAAGCTTTCTTAACAGTCTATAGGCTCTTGCAATCTTGTTCACTGGGAACAGACACTATCTTCATAACTGTATACTAACTAATGGGGAAATCCTTAACTTCTAATCTGGGCAGTCTGTACTTGCCTCTGCTGGCATGGAGCCCCTGCACCCGGTACCAACCGCGTCTGGCTTCCGCGAGCGACCCTTACCAAGCAGAGCTTTGTAGACTTCCAGGGAAAAAGAAGGAGTTCAGGTTGCTGTGATGGCTGGCTGAAGTCCCTCAGCGAAGGAGCTGTAAGGCTGCAAAATCCTCAGCCAAGCTGTGGGGCCTTTTCTCCCTGGCCAAGCTGTAGGCTGTATATCTCGCCGGCCAAGCCATAGAAGACGAAGCTTTCTACAGGAACTCTTCGTTTTATGTCCTGTGTGAAAGGCTTCTCTGTGAGAACTGACTCAAAAAGGCTCCTATTCCCTCCAAAACTCAAAAAGGGGCGGGACCAGGGAACCTAACGATAATTGACAGGTGGCTTGCCCTATGATTGCAGCCAAAAGAAGCCACCTATCTGCAGAGTCCCTGAAACTTAGGACTATAACAAACATTAAATGCAAAGCAAACAAAATTGGAGCTCCTGGTGCAGTTGTACCAGCACAGTACCCAAGGTACAGAGGAAAACAGATCTGTGCACAAGTCCAATTGATAGAACACATGATACTCCAGGAAACTTCTAGCTTACGTGGCCAGCATAGGAGATTCTGAAAGGTATAAACCAAAAAAGTAACTTTCCTGGGCTCCAGGTTCTACCAAGAAGTGAAGCTATGTTTCAAGGTATTGGAAGACCGAGTTCTGTTTTCACTTTCGCATCTGGCTCAAGCTTCTCTCGAAGTTTTTCCTTGTCTATTGATTGCCCAGCAATCCGGTCGAGTTTACCAACACATTTGTCAAGCCGAGTCTAGACACTCCGCAAACATTTGTTCCAGGACACGAACATTTGCCATTTACTGCAAACTGCTGAGGAACCAGGTTAGCTAACATTTAGAAACACGCGAGCTAAGTGGAGTTAATCAGCCATTAATTAACCCGAGTGCAAACGGAGGCAGAATTATTTTTTTTTAGAATGGTTCTTCTTCAACACTGAGGATGGGTTAGCACAGGAAGTCGTAGAAATATGTTAGCATTAGGGTTCCCCTTGTCTCAGATCCTCAGGATAAGGGGAGAAATCTCAGGGCGAGAGCGCTGCCTTGAAAAATGTGTCTTCATGGACAAGCCCTCAACTTGTCCATGAAGTCAACTGATATATGAGTATATACCAGGTGTGGGCAAACTTCGGCCCTCCAGGTCGTTTGGACTCCAACTCCCACAATTCCTTACAGCCTCAGGACCCTTCCTTTCCCCCCTCGGCCGCTTAAGCGGCCGAGGGGGGAAAGGAAAGGTCCTGAGGCTGTAAGGAATTGTGGGAGTTGGAGTCCAAAACACCTGGAGGGCTGAAGTTTGCCCACACCTGGTATATACAGTGGCACCTCTTTCCTTACTCGCTCCACATTCCATCTCACCTCTTTCCTTACTCCAAGCAGTGTTATCCTCTGAGGACTCGTCGCCTTAGTAGTGCTGTCTTGTACGGTTTTTGACGTCCATCTCTTGTTCTTTTGGGGTTTTTTTGCCTGGCGGCTTCTAAGGGCCTTTCCTCTCTTCCGAAAATTAATGTCTTCGGCTTTGTTTGAGAGCTACGGTACTATAGTTGCTAGGAGACGGATGATGTGCACATTCCCCATGGTTCGTCTCATAATTAGCTCAGGCTTTTTTTTTCACCCCCCAGCTCTTGTGGAGAAACTTCTCAGGGAAAGCCTAGAAAGACAAAAAGCCACGGAGCTCAATGCTATTTCTGTTTTCCAATGAAATATACCCGCGTCCCACTTTTTCACAGAATCATAGAGTTGGAAGAGACCCCAAAGGACATCCGTTCCAAACCCACTGTGGAAAACCAGAATCTCCATAGCCTTTTGGACACATGTTGTTGTTCATTCATTCAGTCGTCTCCGACTCTTCATGACCTCATGGACCAGCCCATGCCAGAGCTCCCTGTCGGCCGTCACTACCCCCAGCTCCTTCAAGGTCAATCCAGTCACTTCAAGGATGCCATCCATCCATCTTGCCCTTGGTCGGCCCCTCTTCCTTTACCTTCCACTTTCCCCAGCATCATTGTCTTCTCCAGGCTTTGCTGTCTCCTCATGATGTGGCCAAAGTACTTCAGCTTTGTCTCTAGTCTCCTTCCCTCCAGTGAGCAGTCGGGCTTTATTTCCTGGAGGATGGACTGGTTGGATCTTCTCGCAGTCCAAGGCACTCTCAGAACTGTCCTCCAACACCACAGTCCAAAAGTATCGATCTTCCTTCGCTCAGCCTTCCCTAAGGTCCAGCTCTCACACTCATACCCTCCACTCATACCTCCTCGAATTCTGTAGCACTGCTGGTCACAGCTGACCTCCAGCTGGAGCGCTCAAGGACCAGGGCTTCCCAGTTCTCAGTGTCTATGCCAGAGATTTTAAGGTTGGCTTTGAGCCCATCTTTAAATCTCTTTTCCTGTCCACCAACACTCCATTTTCCATTCTTGAGTTCAGAGTAGAGCCAACTGCTTTGGGAGGTGGTGGTTAGGCATCCGGACAATGTGGCCGGCCCAGCAGAGTTGATGGCAGAGGACCATCGCTTCAATGCTGGTGGTCTTTGCTTCTTCCAGCACACTGACGTTTGTCCACTTGTCTTCCCAAGAGATTTGCAGGATTTTCCGGAGGCAGCGCTGATGGAATTGTTTCAGGAGTTGCATGTGACGTCTGTAGACAGTCCACATTTCTCAGGCGTATAGCAGGGTTGGGAGGACAGTAGCTTTATAGACAAGCACCTTGGTATCCCTATGGATGTCCCGGTCCTCAAACACTCTCTGCTTCATTCGGGAAAATGCTGCGCTCGCAGAGCTCAGGCGGTGTTGTATTTCGGTGTCGATGTTGACTTTGGTGGAGAGGTGGCTGCCAAGGGAGCGGAAATGGTCAACATTTTCTAATGCTACACCATTAAGCTGTATCTCTGGCATTGGGGAGGGGTTGGCTGGTGACTGCTGGAACAGCACTTTGGTTTTCTCGATGTTCAGTGACAGGCCAAACTTCATGCATGCTTCTGCGAAGGTGTTTAGAGTGGCTTGTAGATCTTCTTCTGAAACATCTACTCTCCCTTAAAACATATTGTTTCTAAATCATGCTGTCAACAGACAAAAACATGTCATTTTCATTAAGTAACATAGTTGGTTTACTTACAAACTTCATGTATTCAGCATACAGGTACATTGCTGATCAGTTGAAAGTTTAAACAGTAAGTTCTCTAAGGCAGTGTTTCTCAACCTTCCTAATGCCGTGACCCCTTAATACAATTCCTCATGTTGTGGTGACACCCAACGATAACATTATTTTGCTGCTACTTCATAACTGCAATGTTGCTGCTGTTATGAAAAATAATGTAAATATCTAATATGCAGGATGTATTTTCATGCACAGCACCAAATTTGGTACAAATACTTGATACACCCAAATTTGAATACTTGTGGGATTAGGAGAGGAATGTTAATTTTGTCATTTGGGAGTTGTAGTTGCTGGGATGTATAGTTCACCTACAAACAAAGAGCATTCTGAACTCCACTAACGATGGAATTGAACCAAACTTGGCACACAACTCCCATGACCAACAGAAAATGCTGGAAGGGTTTGGTGGGCATTGACCTTGCGTTTTGGAGTTGTAGTTCACCAACATCCAGAGAGCATTGTGGACTCAAACAAAAATGGATCTGGACCAAACTTGGCACAAATACTCAATATGCCCAAATGCGAACACTGGTGGGGTTTGGGGAAAATAGACCTTGACATTTAGGAGTTGTAGTTTGTTTATTTATTTATTTTATTTAGAACTTTTATATACCGGTCTTCTCACCTCCAACGAGGGATTCAGGCCGGTTTACAACAAAGGGGTTCATACACAATAGTTTAAAAACATCAATAATACACTAATATAAACACATTAAAGTACTATCATATAATTATATAAAGCCAAGTCGTTAGCATAAAAATCACTATTCATCCCCATCTGTCCATGTGGTCAAAAGCCATTGCCTCACTAATCAAATGCCAGATTCCAAAGCCAGGTTTCCACCAACTTTCTAAAGGTTAGGGGGGAAGGGGCAGTTCTAATCTCCAATAGGAGAGAGTTCCAGAGCTGGGATGTATAGTTCACCTACAATCAAAGAGCATTCTTTTTTATATATATATAATAATCTTTATTAAGTTTTTCAGGTTTTAAAAAAACATATATACAATCACAACATACTGGCATACATAGAAAGGGGATGGAGGCGGAGGTTTGGGAAGAGGGGTAGGGGGGGTAGGGCAGAACAGGAAGGGGGGACTATAAAAAGTAGAAATACGTAGAAGTACATACTTACTGAACAACAAGCTTCCTACACATATTTAAAAAAAGACTTCCTATTTTGTGCCCTTCGGTCGTATTTTTAGTGACTATTGGTGTCCCCCCATCATCTCTTTATTTGAGGTTGGGGGGGATCCCAGTGGCCTTTTGACCCTTATTTTACGTGTATTGTCATTTTGTTCTCCTCTTTACAGTCCTTAGGCGGTTCTTTCCTCCGCTCTCTCTTTCTCAAATTCCTCCACCGCTTCCCAGTTTGTTTGTCTTATTGGTTTCCCGGAGCTTCTTTTCAGGTCAAAAGTAAGCTTGTCCATATCCTTAATGTCTGTAAGTTTGTCGAAACATTCATAGAATCATAGAATCAAAGAGTTGGAAGAGACCTCATGGACCATCCAGTCCAACCCCCTGCCAAGAAGCAGGAATATTGCATTCAAATCACCCCTGACAGATGGCCATCCAGCCTCTGCTTAAAAGCCTCCAAAGAAGGAGCCTCCACCACACTCCAGGGCAGAGAGTTCCACTGCTGAACGGCTCTCACAGTCAGGAAGTTCTTCCTAATGTTCATATGGAATCTCCTCTCTTGTAGTTTGAAGCCATTGTTCCGCGTCCTAGTCTCCAAGGAAGCAGAAAACAAGCTTGCTCCCTCCTCCCTGTGGCTTCCTCTCACATATTTATACATGGCTATCATATCTCCTCTCAGCCTTCTCTTCTTCAGGCTAAACATGCCCAGCTCCCCAAGCCGCTCCTCATAGGGCTTGTTCTCCAGACCCTTGATCATTTTAGTCGCCCTCCTCTGGTCACATTCCAGCTTGTCAATATCTCTCTTGAATTGTGGTGCCCAGAATTGGACACAATATTCCAGATGTGGTCTAACCAAAGCAGAATAGAGGGGTAGCATTACTTCCTTAGATCTAGACACTATGCTCCTATTGATGCAGGCCAAAATCCCATTGGCTTTTTTTGCCGCCACATCACATTGTTGGCTCATGTTTAACTTGTTGTCCACGAGGACTCCAAGATCTTTTTCACACGTACTGCTCTCGAGCCAGGCATTGTCACCCATTCTGTATCTTTGCATTTCATTTTTTCTGCCAAAGTGGAGTATCTTGCATTTGTCACTGTTGAACTTCATTTTGTTAGTTTTGGCCCATCTCTCTAATCTGTCAAGATCATTTTGAATCCTGCTCCTGTCCTCTGGACTATTGGCTATCCCTCCCAATTTGGTGTCGTCTGCAAACCAAATTAGGAGGGATTGTCGATCCATTGTTCGACTGTGGGAGTCTGGTCTTCTTTCCAGACTTTTACGAACATGATTCTCGCCGTCGTAGTTATATATGTTAGTATTATGTCCTCATTTCTTTCTAGCTGCAAATCTTCTTCTGTTAGCCCTAGAAGAAAGATTTCTGGTTTTAAGGGTATCTTTTTCTTTAGGATTTTCTGCATTACTTCTATAAAATCTTTCCAATATTTGGATGCCTCAGGACAGGACCACCACATATGGAAGTAGCTGCCAACTTGCTTCTTACACTTCCAGTATATGTTCTTATATTCTTTGTACATCAAGCTTAGTTCCAACGGTGGAAGTTCTTAAGCCAATTTTCTTTTAATGAGATTGAGTAAGTGTATTTTAATATATATATTTTTGCCAAATATGTTGCCAATCAAAGAGCATTCTGAATGATAGAATTGGGCTAAACATCCCACACAGAACCCCCATGACCAACAGAAAATACTATGTTTTCTGATGGTCTTTGGCAACCCCTCTGACACCCCTCATGACCCCCCCAGGGGTCCCAACCCCCAGGTTAAGAAACACTGCTCTAAGGCATTCTATTGCAGTCTCTTCTCTGTTGCATATAATATAGAACTCAAGTCGTCTGGTACATAACTGAACACACTCTCAACACTGACAATACAACACTGACTTCTAAAATGGAGTTTCAGTCTGAATAGTCCCAGATCTGATCGCATGGTCTGCAGTCCCTCCCACAGCCTCAAAAACCACAGAGTTAAGGGGAAACTGCATACCAACACACACATATACAATATAGTCAGCAATCTGGATTATATACATAACAAATAATTAGTATAGGAGGCTTGTAGAAGGTTGCTATTTCCAACAGGAACACACTATGAAAGCACTCCAAACAGATGTCCATCCAGATTCTTCCAGAGGAAGAGATTCCACCACACTCCCAGACAATGGTATATTCCACCATCAAACAGCTGTAACCATCATAATTTCTTCCTGTTGTTTAGATAGAATCCCATTTCCTGCAGTTTTTCACTTTCACTAGGGTCCTGTGTCCCTAACTGCAATGAACGTGAAGGGTTGACTTTACAATTCATTTCAAAAAAGCGTGATGTCTTATGTGCAGCAGAATCAGGGAGTGAGATATATAAAAGTAGAGATAGATAGTAGGCCTGGGTAACAACGGAAAAATTTGTTTCTAAAATCGATTTGTATTTGGGGGGTTTTTTTGTTTCGATATTTAAAATAATTACAAAATTTTCCTTTTAAAAAGTTCGATATTTACGAAATTTCGTAAATGGTAAAAAAAATAACAAATCGATTTCCGAACCAATAACGAATCGATTCGTTAATGGCGGACGCGACCGCGAAATACGCTAAAAAACCTCCAAAACCTTCTGAAGCTTCCCTCTCCCTCTGTTATTGACTGTTGGTGTGATATTATAATTTTTTTTCACTAATTAAACCATAAAACTGGCCCAGACATGCGGAAATAATAACGAAACGACCTCAAAACAATAACGAAACGAATACAATATCGAAATACGAAGCATTTACAAAACGTTTTTGAAAATTCGTTTTTTTAAATAATTGCTCCAGAATGGTTTGTTATCGTTTTGTAATTGAAAAAATTAACGAATTATTAACGAATTACGAATTAACGAAACGAAACCGCCCAGCCCTAATAGATAGAGATAGAGATATAGTAAACATAGAGGCACCAAAATGCATATCAGAGTAATAGGCACAGAGGCACCCACTACAACTTGAATGAAGTAATCCAGTGCCTCCAAAATATGGTATGGCTTCAAAGAGAAATGGAACAGGCAGATCTTTCTGTTTTCATACTTTGCTATCATTAGATCAGACCACCACCTTGTGGCAGATCTGAGTCATTACCAGACTCAGATACTTTCCCCTTTATCACCTAAATCTCTGTTTCTGAAACCTGCTATCCAGTACTTCATGGATGAAAACACAAACTCAAGAAAGTAGACATACCAAGGGGACAAGTCGCAAGTACAACTTGTGGGGACGAGGGAGAGGGCCTTCTCTGTGGTGGCCCCTTGACTTTGGAATCCGCTCCCCAGAGAACATAGGCAAGCCCCCACCTTGGCAGTTTTTAGGAAGAGCTTGAAAACTTGAAAATACCTATCCGACCGCATCTCGGCCTACGAGCCCACCAGGACTTTGAGATCTTCCGGGGAGGCCCTGCTCTCGATCCCGCCTGCCTCACAGGCACGGCTGGCGGGGATGAGAGATAGGGCCTTCTCAGTGGTGGCTCCTCGGCTGTGGAACACCCTTCCCGTGGACATCAGACTGGCTCCCTCCGTGATGATGTTCCACAGGAAATTAAAGACTTGGTTGTTCAAGAAGGCGTTCGAACAAGAAGTGCAATGATTGGTAATGACTATAGGAATAGAACAATGGAAAAGGATACTGGATTGTGGTTTGGACGATGAGACGACGCGGAATGGCTTTTGTAGTGATGATGATGTTTTTTGATGATGATGTTTTTGTTATTGCGGGATTGTGGATCATTTTATATTGTGTCTTGAATTTTGAACCTTGTTCTTTCTATGTTGTACACCGCTGTGAGTCGCCCTTGGGCTGAGAACAGCGGTATATAGAATCATAGAATCATAGAGTTGGAAGAGACCTCATGGGCCATCCAGTCCAAGCCAAGTAAATAAATAAATAAATAAATAAGAGAGAGAGAGAGAGAGAGACCCTCCGGCTGGAGGTATCTCTCACCTTCGCTCCCTCCTTTGTTTTTGTGCCTACCTTCAGGAAAGGTGGGCATCTCCGGAGGGGCTCTCTTTCTCTCTCTCTCTTGGTCCCAATGGCTGAGGAGAAAGCCAGGAGAAGAGGCGACTTTTGGTACACACGCCGGGGTCTTCAGGCACGCCTCCGGACCCGAAGCGGGCCAGGCAAGGGAGCAAGTGTGGTGCGGTGGCTCCGCCCCTTGGTCCACCCGCGGATTGAGGAGAGGAGAGGAGCGCGAGGTGGGTGAAGCGCCGGGGGCTCAGGAAAGGGAGCCAGTCATGGGGAAGGGATCGAACACAGAGAATGATTGAGTGCTGGCTCTGCACGCACACCCGGCAGCCAGGTGGAGCAGGAATGAGAGGGGCTAGGCAAGGGTCAAGGGCCTGGCCCCTTCGGGAAGAGGATCGCCCGGCAGCGAGGCAAGGAAGCCGAGGCTCCCCCCGAACTGCTAGGGCTGTTGTGAGCCGAGGGGCACTCCTCAAGTGGCGGTCGAGGGGCATTTACAGAGGCGCCTCTGCACCCCTGGCAAAAAAAGTGTACCGCAACCGCTTACTTTGCATAATGGATGAGCTGCCCCTGTGCACACTGCCAAGTTGCACCTCAAAGATACCCTGTCAATCAGCAGCCCTACTCAGGTCTTGGAAAGGAAGGACCATGCTTTCCTATCAAGCAATCTGTAACATCCTCGTGTCCTACTATCTTCCATTTTACTTAGCATTATCATCTTTTCCTGTAAGTCAAATCATCTCACGATGTGTCCAAAGTATGATAGCGTCAGTTTAGTCCTCTTGGCTTCTAAGAAGAGGATGGGTTTGATTTGCTTTAGGACCCATTGATTTGTCTGTTTGGAAGTGTAGAACATACCACATTTCAAACATTTTTCACTCTCCACCCCAAATGAGGTCTCCTTAACTCAATGTTGAGGTCACAAAAATGTGGCAACAGTAAAAAGTTTCTTAACACCACCTATTTAAACAATTCTGTTAGCTCCAACATGCATTGTTTACAGAAGACTCTGCAGAAAGTGCTTCAGCTATACGCCACAAAAAGAGAAATCAGCCTGTTTTGCAAGCCTTGCCAATGCTGATTTATTATCAGTAAATGTTTGGTTGTTGTATCTATTTTATTTACTTATATACCTGGGGTAAGGTCAAAATTGTCAAGTGGAAAGAAGCCATGAGTGAAACAGGTTTAAGAAGACGTGATCTAGAGCCATTCTATGATATATTTCGAAAAAGAGTGAAAACCTGGGACTTTGAGCAAGCATTTGGAACTTCAGCATGACCAGATAAACTCAAATTGGAATACGAACTAGGAACGGCTAAGATGATGGAACGCTTGAGGATTTGAAAAAGACACAGCTTTTATCATTTTTATTGTTATTGCTTTTATGATTTTTAAATGTATTGTAATGTGATTTTTTTGCTTTAAACCAATGTATGTATTTTTATATGGCATCTAATTGTGCCAATTTGTACTCCGCCCTAAGTTGCCTTCGGGCTGATATGGGCAGGATAAAAGTGACATAAATAAATAAGTTATCCCAGAAGTTACCATTGGATAACCTAGCAACTACTAGAAAGGATACATCTCCAAGAATCTATAAATCGGTGGTTCTCAACCTGTAGGCCATGGCCCAACAGTGGGCCGTGAGAACGAAAATCTGATCCACGAACCTCCTTCCTTTTTATTTATTTTATTTTATTTTATTTCTGCTCCTTTCTGCAGAGCTGACCAGTCCTGTCCCTTTTGGTACTAATGTTGGAGAGCGGTCCCCGGTCAAATGGGCCCTGGGTAAAGTGAGCCCTGGTCAAAGTGGGTCTTGGTCAGGTGGGCCCTGGTCAAAAAAAGTTGGGAACCACTGCTATAAGTCCATCAATGCACCTTGAGGAGAGAAAGCAGTCTATAAATAAATTATTATTATTTGAAACATAACAAGATTAGTACACAGCAAACAAGATCACTCTGCTGGCTGTTGTATTGGATTACATGTCGGACACTTCCCAAGTGCCTAGGACTGTGTGATGTATCGGCGAATAATGTGTGCAGATCCCAGAAGGGTGGCCTTTTGTAACTGACAGATCGTAATTTTGTCAGTGCTTATTGCGTTTAAGTGCAGGCCAAGGTCTTTCGGTACTGCACCCAGTGTGCCGATCACCACTGGGACCACCTTGACTGGCTTGCGGCAGAATCTTTGCCGTTTGATCTTTAAATCCTCATATCGTGTCAGCTTTTCCAGTTGTTTCTCTTCAATCCTGCTGTCACCTGGGATTGCAAATTCAACTATCCATACTTGTTTTTTCCCATGATCGTGAGGTCAGGAGTATTGTGCTCCAAAACTCTGTCAGTCTGAATTTGGAAGTCCCAGAATAGTTTGATGTGTTCATTCTCTGTAACATTTTCCGGCTTGTGATCCCACCAGTTCTTTGTCTCATGCAGATGTTATTTGTGGCACAGATTCCAGTGAATCATCTGAACAATGGTGTTATGCCTCTGCTTGTAGTCTGTCTGTGTGATCTTCTTGCAGCAGCTGAGGATGTTATTGTTGTTGTTGTATGCTGGGAGTAAGGTAATTTAATGATGTTTGGTCATACCTGCAGTTTTACATATCCACAGTCTTCCTGGGAATGTGTCGTCCATGTATATGGGAGTCTCACTGTATTTTTCATGTAAACACTTGAGCTGGGGAGAGTCCATTTTAGGCCCTTCCACACAACCATATAACCCAGAATATGAAGGTAGATAATCCACAATAATCTGCAATATCTGCTTTGAACTAGGTTTGTGGCCTGTGTGGAAGGGCCCTGATTGCAAAACAAAAACAATTAACAGCAGGGAGAAACCAGAAAAAGAGGGCAGAATCTGCCTCCCCAATGGGCTCAGGCAAAAGCAAACTGCAGCACCTCTCCTAGGCTAGATGTTCTTCGTTAATCACACCTTGATTGCTCTTCGATGTGCCTATGAATGAATGAATGTCCTTTTTAACCTGGTCCTGCTATCCGCTCACAGCTGCTTGATGTTTCTTCCTTGCCTGCAGGTATATCCGAACAATGTACCTGGGGATCCAAAGCCAGAGACAAAAGGAACACCAGCGGCGCTTTTATTGGGCTATGATGTACGAGTATGCAGACGTCAACATGCTGCGCCTCCTGGAGACTTTCCTCGAGAGCGCCCCTCAATTGGTGCTACAGCTCTGCATAATGATCCAAAAGAACCGAGCAGAAACCTTACCATGTAAGTGGTGTGATCTGGGGAATTTGTTGTCCCTCGCCCCTTTGCCCTCCCCATGGCCAACAACAGCCTTCCCCAACCTGGAACTTTCCCGATCTGTTGGAATACAGTTAAACGCCCCAAAGTTTTATCCACGAGTCAAAACAAAACCCATAACTTTGGCCCCAAAACTTGCACTCAACTTATACAGTACATGAGGTTGACTTCTAGACAGGTATATAGAGTAGATATCTTTAAAACTGCCATGGCTCCATTCTACAGAATTCTGGGACTCGTAGTTTAGTGAGGTATTAGAGATCTCTGTCTGAGAATTTTATTTATTTATTTATTTTCAGAATTTATATTCTGTCATTCTCACCCCGAAGTGGACTTGGGGCAGATCACAGAACACATACACAGCAAACCTTCAATGCAGGACAGACAAGAGAGAGAGGCATCGTTCCAACTTCGGCGTCCTGGAGGTTATGCTCAATTCTGGCCACAGGGGGGTGCTATCACTCCATCCTTTCTGATAAAGAGCCTTTGATCACAGACTTTCCTCCTGTTCTTTGATCGCCGTCTTTTTTATGGTGCCGTAAAATACCTCCCCACTTAAGCAGTGCCTAATTTCTCTACTCACAGCTCACAACTGTTTTCGAACTGCTTAGGTTAACAGTAAGCTAGGCTAAAGGTCGAGTGCTCACCCCAACCCAGGCTCATACTGCCAACCTTTCTGTTGGGAAAAATCTATTGCTCCTGGTGATTAACCAGCTTTGCTAAAGCTCGGCCCTATATATTTTAAATGGCTCACAAAACTGCAGATCCCATTCCTTTATTCAATAGAGCAACTAAAGTGGAATGCCATAATTGTCTATGGCAGTTAAAGTGGAGAATTATATTGTCTAATATGGAAGAGACGTCTGATCTGATGAAGGACCTGCAAATCCAGAGACTAAAGAGAAAACTAAAAAGGAAACGTTAAAAGTAGAAATGTATAACTAAAAAAATGAGCTTTGCTGATTTCAAGCATTTTAAGATCTACCAGCAAGTAGCAAATTTTTTCCTCATGAACCAGGATGATCAATTATCTGTGTCATGGGGACACAGAGACTTCTCACAGGACACTGAAGGGCCACACTCCCACCTCCCCAAATATTGTTTAATTTTTTTAAAAAAAATATTCAGAAAGATCCCAGCACTCTCTAGGGCAGTGGTTCTCAACCTGGGGTCCCCGGATGTTTTTGGCCTACAACTCCCAGAAATCCTAGCCAGTTTACCAGCTGTTAGGATTTCTGGGAGTTGGAGGGCAAAAACATCTGGGGACCCCAGGTTGAGAACCACTGCTCTAGGGCAATGGTTCCCAACCTGTGGTCCCCAAGAACTAAAATATGGCCCGCGGCCTCAGCATTTCTACACTGTTGCAGCAAGAGCAACTGGTCTTGCAAAATGCTATCATAGTGCTAAGGCAACAGGGATGTCAGGAGAGGAGAGGCTGACTACCCATGAAAGGCGCGACAACAAGCCTCCTCACTTCTGCTTCTCCTCCTCCTCCCACCCGCTGAGAGGAGCCATTCCATGTGGTGTCTGGAATTGTGGGCACCTTGGTGCCTTTGTTTCTGGGGTTATTTGGGGTGTTGATTCAGAACATTGCATTGGATAGACCACATCAGCTCTAGATTATTAAATACGGTTTTGTGTGGGTGAGCAGATGGCAACTACTGGATGGCATATGTTCTCTGCTGGTATGGCTGTACCAGGAGCTCCAACTTTATTTATTTGTTTGCAGTCCAAGGTTTCAGGGACTCTGCAGATAGGTGGCTTCCTTTGGTTGCAGTCGTACGCCAAATCACCTGTCTATCATCGTTAAGTTTTGGTCCCGCCCCTTGCTCAGGGCAATTGGGAAGGGAAGGGAGCCATTTTTTGGTTAGTCTCAGCAAGGAAAGCTAATGTACAGGACGTGTGCAAGCTTCCCCTGTACAAAAGCTTCAACCCTTAAGACTTTCTGTAGGAGAACAGTCTTAAGAGCCTCCGAAGATTCTAAAGATTTCCAGGGAAACAGCCCTAAAGCTTTGAAGAATTTTGGAGGGTAAACAGTTTGGATGACCAAAAAACTCCAGCTGGAGAATATCTAAGCCTTTACTGGTAGGTCCACTCGGTGCTTTGAGACGAAGTTTGACCCGGTAGCAGAGCCCACATGAGTAAGTATTAGATTACAGTCAGCCTGGGAGAAGTTAAAAAGGGGATTTCCATTTAAAGTAAAAAACGGTTATTGAAGACAATTGCCTGCCCTTCGTGGACAAGATTAGGAAGCCACTAGTTGCATAAAAGCCTGGAACCATTTGTTTAACTTTACTGAAGAAAAGAGAAGTTTTTGTTTGATTGTTCATTAATAAAGGACTTTGTTATACTTCACAAGCCATCTAAAGACCATTTGTGGTGGAAAACCTCTGAGAACTTCTCCTTGGGCTTCCCGCTGGGCAAAGGTTGCACGTCCTGTTCTAAAGGAAATTCTTTACAGGACCAGCGCACGACAGAACATGTTCTGTTTCAGAAACTAGAGGTGACGTGGTCTATCCAATGCAGTTTTTTGAATCCACACCCCAAATAACCAAACTGAATCTAAAGTTGACCCTTTTTGTACTAATGATGGAGAGTGGACCCTGGTCAAAGTGGACCCTGATCAAGTGGTCCCTGGTCAAAAAAAAGGTTGGGAACCACTGCTGTAGGGAGTTTGGGGACAATTCTAATATAGGATCAATTTTAGCACAATGAAAACCCTGCCAAAACATCCATACAGCCCGGAAACCACTCAACACCCCAGTGATTCTGGCTGTGAAAGCCTTCAACAATACAAGGCCCTTTTTTTCCAAAATAGCAACTGACTAGAAGTCCTTTCTAGTTTGCCACACAAGTGAAATTGCCCAACAAGAAGGGCAAAAACATATCAAATTTGTCATCTTTGCCCCCCTTTTAGAGGCCTGGAAGCAATTTTAAGTTTGAAAGATAGAGGGGTAATATGTTGCATAGGGCTTTGGACATTAAAACAAGAACATCAACACAGGAAGCCTATACTGGAGTCGAGGGCGCCTTTACACTGTAGAATTAATAAAGTTTGACACCCCTTTGACTGTCATGGGACATCTAGTTTGATGAAGCAAAAGTCATCTTAGGTAGAGAGGGCTTAAGACTCTACAACTCCCATGATTATTTATTTATTAATTATTTACAGCATTTATATCCCACCCTTCTCATCCTGAAGGAGAATCAAGGTGGATCACAGAACATATACTCAGCAAACATTTAATGCCATTAGACAGGACAGACAACAGATGTTGGCATTTTTTCCCCAACTTCGGCGTCCTGGAGGTTGTGCTCAATTCCGGCCATAGGGGAGTGCTGTTGCTTCATCCTCTATGACGAAGAGCCCTTGATCACAGACTTCCTCTGTGATTGCTAGCATTTTTTGGTACTTCCTTTTTATGGTGCCATAAAATACCTCTCCACTTAAGCAGTGCTTAATTTCTCCACTCACAGCTCACAACTATTTTTGAACTACTTAGGTGGACAGTGAGCTGGGCTGAAGGGCGAGTGCTCACCCTGACCCGGGCTTCAAACTGCCAACCTTTCCATTGGTGTGATCTTATTGCTGTTGGTGATTAACCAGCTGTGCTAAAGCCCTGCCCTGATGCCATGGCAGTTAAAGTGGCGTCAAACCGCATTCCTTCTACACTGTAGAATGATGCACCCCTAGAAGGAATAGGCAGCCAATGACAAGATATCCAAAGTGGGGTACGCTTCTGCTTATTTTTCTCTCTCTCTTCCTCCTCTAGATCTTTTTCGCTAACGTGGCCCGCAATTGTAAACATGCTCCACACCTGCCCCCCCAGGAGGATGCGCCCCTTGTCCCGTGCTTCCCGTTTAACTCTGTGGATTTGTGTGTTCTTCCGGCAGGTTTGTCCTCTATGGCCTCCCTGATGTCCCTGGCTTGGGTGCTAGCCTCCTATCACAAGCTTCTTCGGGACTCTAGGGATGACAAGAAGAGCATGAGCTACAGAGGGGCCCTTATCCATCTCTTCTGGCGCCTCTTCACCATCTCATCCAGAGTTATCTCTTTTGCCCTCTTTGCTTCCATCTTCCAGCTCTATTTTGGGATCTTTGTCGTGGTCCACTGGTGCGCCATGGCCTTCTGGATCATCCATGGTGGAACAGACTTCTGCATGTCTAAATGGGAGGAGATTCTCTTCAACATGGTGGTAGGGATCGTGTACATTTTTTGCTGGTTTAATGTCAAGGAAGGGCGGACCCGATACCGAATGTTTGCCTATTACACCGTAGTCTTGACAGAGAATGCGGCCTTGACGCTCCTTTGGTATTGGTACCGAGATCCCGACACCACTGACTCGTACGCTGTGCCAGCACTTTGTTGTGTCTTTCTTAGCTTCGCCGCCGGGATCGCGTTGATGCTCTTGTATTACGGCGTCCTCCATCCCATGGGGCCGAGAGCTAAGATTTTTGCCAGCTCCTGTTGCGCCGAGTTGCTCTGGGGCATTCCTTTGCCCCCTGACATTGAACCCATGGCTCCGCAGACCCCTGGGTACAGGGCGGCCCAGGCTACGCCAACCAGAGCGGCCACGGAGCAACAGGAGGAACCCACAGCCGACACTTGCTTGCCAGTTTTCCAAGTGAGAGCAATGGTGCCATCGACTCCGTCCGGGAGACCCTACCACCCCGAAGGCCCTCTCATTAAGATAGACATCCCACGAAAGAGGTACCCGGCTTGGGACGCCCATTTTGTAGACAGGAGGCTGAGAAGGACTATAAACATTCTCCAGTACGTCACCCCCACCGCTGTAGGAATTAGGTACAGAGACGGACCTCTCTTGTATGAATTGCTACAGTATGAATCTTCACTTTAAAAGCTCCTTTAAACACAAATTCCACACATGTACACACACACACACATACACACACACACACGCATACACTGTCACAGACAAACAAACAGAAATTAAAGGAGGGAATTTGGGGGTGGGAAGGGTTGGGTTAATTGTTTACGGTCAACACAGCTCATGAAACTTACCTTCCAATAAGTTTTCTTTCTGGTTGCAGTATGTCTTTCCAAAAAACAAACGAAAATAATAATAATAATAATAATTACGATACTCATAATAAGAGAGAGATCCTCTATGTTTTGTAAAGTAAAAACAAAAAGAAAAACTTTTCTTTTGTTTTTTACGCACAGGAGAAAAAACAACAACACAAACCAACCAGTATTTCGAAACTTCCACACTTTAGAGGCCGGGGAAAACGCGAACGCCTCCGCCTCTGAGTTTTATACCTTACACCAAGTGTAGGACATTATCATAGGGATTGGTGCTGATTGAAAATAATAATAATACTACTACTAATAATAAAAAAAATAAAACAAACAAACAAAAAAACCTACAACTGCCTTATGCCCTTAGGTGCTGAGTTTCATTATGTACTGTCACCTCCCTCATGCAAAACTCTGATGATTTTAAGGACAGAGATAGATATATAGATATATGTATGTATATTTCAAAGGTGTATATATATATACACACACGGGCGTGTGTATAGATATATGTATATAATCTATTCTAAAAAAATATGAAACTAGACAGAAAAAAAAATATCAGATGAAAAGAATATATAAAGGGTTTTTATTCAATTGGCACAAAATGGCCAACACGATTACCCCTCCGGCTAAGCAAATGACCAAGTTATGCTTGAAGAGGGATGATCCAGGCTGTATTATAATTTGGCACAGAGCTTATTTTAATAGTACATATTTAAATTCTGTTTGCTCAGGCCAGTCTGAACTATGTTTGTCACGTCACGACTGCATCCCTGATGTGGAAGGGGGAAAACGGGGGTGATTCTTTATGATTCACTGTACTTAGCTTGAATCTCAGGGTGTAATCCTTTTTTCTTTCCAAGCCAATGAAAAGACCGCTTTTGATGGGCACTTTCCCAAAACCAAGCAATTTGCATGCTATTGGCATATACTTTCTGGTGGATTTGTTACCCCATTCATTAAAAAAAAATTATCATGTCAGAAACAGCTTGGGAATACCGTAGAGTCTCGCTTATCCAACATAAACGGGCCAGCAGAGCGTTGGATAAGCAAAAATGTTTGATAATAAGGAGGGATTAAGAAAAAGCCTATTAAACGTCAAATTATGTTATGATTTTACAAATTAAGCACCAAATTGACAGAAAAAGCAGTTCAGTACATGGTAACATTATGTAGTAATTACTGTATTTACTAATTTAGCACCAAAACATTGCAATGTATTGAAAGAGCTATGGATTCAGGCAGAAGGTAGACTGTGTTGTATAATGCAGAATGTTGGATGAGATAAGGTTGGATAAGTGAGACTCTACTGTATACTACAAGTCACTTCTGGTGTGAGAAAATTGTATACAACAAGTCACTTCTGGTGTGAGAAAATTGTATACAACAAGTCACTTCTGGTGTGAGAAAATTGGCCGTCTGCAAGGACATTGCCCAGGGGATGCCTGGATGTGTTACCATCCTGTGGGAGGCTTTTCTTATGTTCCCACGAGCTCACCCTGTCTTGTGGATTTGAACCGCCAACCTTCAGGTCTTCAGGTCAGCAGTTCATTTGGCACAAGGGTTTAACCCAATGCGCTGCTGAGGCTCATTAAAATGGAGCGAACTCATTCATGTACTCCAACAATTCAGTGAGTAAGATCTCTTCCTTCCATGTCATAGAATGGGAAATCTATTGAAGACATTGTTGAAATTGGGGTGGTGCCCATCTCTGAGCGCAAGTTATTTCATTGGCTTTTTTTCCCCCCTTTGTAATTGATATTGGGAATCAAGAAACGTCAGAATTTTAAAAGAAACTCGTCTGGATTTCTGGAAGCCGATTTCAGATGGCCTTCGACTCTGAAACAAAATACCAAAAAACAAAAACAAGAGCTTAAAATATTTATTCTCTCTCTCTCTCTTTTTTTTTTAAGATCCATAATTGCCCTTCCCTCCCTAACAACCATTCTCAGTCTTAATAAAACTCAGCATAGTAGCAAAAAGAAAGTTGATTTAAAGGCACAGTTCTTAAAGCTTTGGCTGGTAACCTGCAGGCGTCCTTTTTAAGGCTGTTTTTAAACAAAGGGAAAACGCAGATTGGAACCTGTTGAGGATGCATTTCGTTTCTGTAAGGGCCTTAAAGTGATCTTAAGAGCGTTCCATGATTTGTGCATGTGTTTTTTTCTGCTTTCTAATGAAAACAAAAGGAAAACAACCATGGAAAGTGGAGAATTGAGGCGTTTTCGGGTGAAAATTTGGTGCTTACTCTTTCTATTGTTTATTGTTGTGATGGTTTAGCCAAGAATTGTTCGACTTTGTTCATTGCGTTTCCTTTCTCCTCCTGGGGAGCTACAGACACGGACGGGTTTCAGTGGTACGGAAACGGAAAAGAAACGGCGCACCCAAACGACCCCAACGTCAACACTTCCGTCTCGGCTCGCTGGGAAATCCTTTTTTTAAACTTTGTGTTGTCTGAAGGTTTACACGAGATTCCCTTTCTTTCCTGTGTCCGGGCTGAAAACGGTAGAGTGTGCGTAGTATACCATTTGTGTTCAGAAACAACGTTGTTTTGGTAAAGTATATCTTTTCCCTTTCCTCTCTCTCATCTAGGGAATCTTTTTATTTTCTTTTTGAGTTCTCGGCCTCAAAGACTGAAGGGGAAAATGAGCAAAAGCTTGTGTTTACTTGCCGTAAAGGTGATTGCATTTTCCGTGTCTGTAGGTACGTTGTTTTTTTTTAACAAAAGGAAAATCAAAAATACTGTAATATCCAAAATAATAATAATAATCACCCAAATTGATCCATTCGAAATACAAGCTCAACTGAGGAGAGGTACAATTGTGATGACTTGTGTGCAATTGCTTTTGTATTTAAAAAAAGTTTAATTTGCAAAGACCTTTTTCTAGAGAAAAGGTCATACCGTTTCCCTGAAAATAAGACATCCCTTGAAAATAAGACCTAGTAGAGATTTTGCTGAATTGCGAAATATAAGGCCTCCCCCAAAAGTAAGACCTAGCAAAGTTTTTGTTTGGAAGCATGCTCCCCCTGGTGGCCAGAAGTTGCAATAGCATCCCTGCTATACAAGTGGTCCAGACAGTGTGTGGGAACCAAGGACGTTACAGTCCTTATTTTTTGTGGCCCTAGTATATTTATTATATACTGACAACAACTGTACAGAATATAATAAATGTTCTCTTTTTTTGGTTCAACAATAAATGTGAATTCTTCTTCATGGAAAAAATAAGACATCCCCTGAAAATAAGTCCTAGCGCATCTTTGGGAGCAAAAATTAATATAAGACACTGTCTTATTTTCGGGAAAACAGGGTACCAATTTGGTCTTTTCTTTTTCTGAAGCTGAAAGGTTTTCACCTGAATATACCTGATGGAGAAAACAACTTTTGCAAAGGAGATGTGCTTTGCAGTGGCCTGGGCATTATTGTTATTATTGTTATTACTACTAATATTATTATCATTATTATTATTATTCACTATGCTTCAAAATAAAAGGGGAGTTGAGAATTTATTGCCAGATGCACAAATGTCCTAAAAGATTTTAAGCCAAATTTTTCACTGGTCTCAGGGCAATTCATATAATTCTTCTATGTCTAGCACCTCTGGGCTTCTTGTTGTGATTTGTTCAGTAATAAAAATACACTTTGTTTATATTCCGCCCTTCTCCCTGAGGAGGCTCAGAGCAGATTACAGCATTTACATACAAAGGCAAACATACAATGCCTTTGCAGTCATATACAATGAAGACCCACAAACACAGGCAAAGGCAAAGGCTTCTCCTTTCATTTCCGGCTTCTTGAGGCGGTGCTCATCTCTGGCTCCGGGGAGGTGCTTTTCTCCATTTTCAACCCAAGGAGCCTGTGCTGTTACCTCCTGGTTGTGTGGCCGGAAAGATTACATGGATGATCTCTTTGCCTTTCCCTGCCGAAGTGGTACCTATTTATTTACTCACATTTGCATGTTTTCTAACTGCTAGGTTGGCAGGAGCTAGACCGGAAGGACGGGAGCTCACCCTGTCTCTCCCATTGTCATAATCTTGCATTATCCTTATTTCCTGGGGATATCTCCTATTTTAAGCTCCACGCATCTATATTATTTTATTTTAT
Organism: Anolis sagrei; assembly: GCF_037176765.1. Taxonomy (NCBI): domain Eukaryota; kingdom Metazoa; phylum Chordata; class Lepidosauria; order Squamata; family Anolidae; genus Anolis; species Anolis sagrei. Next base: position 9,309,022 of record NC_090021.1, on the reverse strand, counting down.
CTTATCTTTCTCTCAACATGAAACCACAGGCAACTACCTTTGATGGATACAAGCAGTCCCCTCTCCCAACCCCTCCAATACGTTCTGTTAGTCATTGGGGTTCTATGTGCCAAGTTTGGTCTAGATCCATCATAGGTGGACTTCAGAATGATCACTAGATGTAGGGTGAACTACAACGCCCACCCGGGTGGGTCAGTGTCCCCCCTCCAATTCTTCTCGTATGTTCTGTTAGTCATGGGGGTTCTGTGTGCCAAGTTTGGCCCAGATCTGTCATTGATGGGCTTCAGGGGGTCTTTGATTGCAGGGTGAACCACAATTCCCACCTTTGATGCTCACCCTATATTGGTGGTCTGAGGTGAAGATGAAAGGATGTCTATATACAGAGGCGGCCCTAGGTAATTTTCAACGGTAAGCAAACAGTATTTTGGTGCCCCCCCCCCCAACCAATCTTTGATATATATTTTCTGTTTGTCGTGGGAGTTCTGTGTGCCATATTTGGTTCAATTCCGTCATTGGTGGAGTTCAGAATGCTCTTTGATTGTAGGTGAACTATACATCCCAGTAACTACACTTGCCGCTTTGGGTCCGGAGGCGTGCCTGAAGACCCCGGCGTGTGCACCAAAAGTCACCTCTTCTCCTGACTTTCTCCTCAGCCATTGGGACCGAGAGAGAGAGAGAGAGAGACAGAGACAGAGGTGGAGATGCCCACCTTTCCTGAAGGTAGGCGCAAAAACAAAGGAGGGAGTGGAGGTGGGAGATACCTCCAGCCGGAAGGGCTCTCTCTCTCTCTCTCTCTTGGTCCCAATGGCTGAAGAGAAAGTCAAGAGAGGAGGCGACTTTTGGTGCACACGCTGGGGTCTTCAGACACGCCTCCGGACCCGAAGCCGGCCAGGCGCGGTGGCTCCGCCCCTTGGTCCATCCACGGATTGGGGAGAGGAGAGGAGGCAGGTGGAGTGCCGGGGGATTGGGAAAGGGAGCCAGTCATGGAGAAGGGATCGAACGCAGAGAATGATTGAGCGCCAGCTCTGCTCTCGCACCCGGTGGCTGGGTGGAGCAGGAACAAAAGGGGCTATGTGAGACTCAAGGGCCCCAGGAAGGGGATCGCCCGGCAGCGAGGCAAGAAAGCTGAGGCTCCCCCCGGACTGCCAGGGCTGTTGTGAGCTGAGGGGGCGCTCCTCAAGTGGCAGTCGAGGGGCATTTACAGAGGCGCCTCTGCGCCCCTGGCAAAAAAAAAAGTGTTCTGCGACTGCTTACTTTGTGTAATGGACGAGCCGCCCCTGTCTATATATGCGAAAAAAGACAAAACAGGGACCAAAGTGACCAGGGATAAAACACTATAATGATAAAGGAGTTTTCAGAGCTTAGTTTGCTTGAATATCAGGCTGAAATATTCAGCTGCATTTGTTCAATTGCTTTTTTTTTAGTTGCATGTAAATCTGGCCTATGTAGATATATTGGTTCTAATTGACATTACCCTTCTAGTCCTAATTTATCATCTGGTTCCTGCACTTTTTCCATCAGCCTTGTCCTTGCAAGTGTATTGCACAAGCCCCTGCCTGCCCGAGTAATTTGACTACTATGCCAGGCTAATAATAATAATAATAATAATAATAATAATAATGCAGTTCATTTCACTGCCATAATGATCATTGAATGACTTTTTAATATTTTTACAGAATCTCAAGAATAAAATTAATTTTTGTTAAAATAATAATAGTTGTTTATTATTATTATTATTATTATTATTAAAAGATCTATATGGTTTGCAGAACAATTGAGATATTAATTTAATAATTAATTCAGCGATAAAGTGCAAGAGACCAAATATTGAGTTATGCCTGGGAAGGGGGTTGGTTTATCTAGTGAACTATTTATTCATAGGAACAGTGGAACAGTGGAGACTCATATAATCCAGTTCAAGGCAGATAATGCGGATTATCTACTTTGGTCATCTGGATTATATGGCAGTATAGAAGGGGCCTATACTAGAGACAAAGTTGAAGTACTTTGGCCACATCATGAAGAGACAGGAAAGCCTAGAGAAGACAATGATGCTGGGGAAAGTGGAAGGCAAAAGGAAGAGGGGCCGAACAAGGGCAAGATGGATGGATGGCATCCTTGAAGTGACTGGACTGACCTTGAAGGAGCTGGGGGTGGTGACGGCCGACAGGGAGCTCTGGCGTGGGCTGGTCCATGAGGTCACGAAGAGTCGGAGACGACTGAACGAATGAACAACAACATAGAAGGGACCTAAATCTTACAGATGCTGGGAGTCACTATTGAGAAAAAGAAATTAATGCCACCGTTAATTTTGTTGCTGGACTGAAAACTGGATTAGGTTCTTCTAGTTCTACTTTTAATAGTTGTGTGGAGAAGAGAATTCAAAGAGATGGCCACGAGATATATATATATATATATATATATATATATATATATATATAATCACAGAAAGAGATAAATGAATGCAATTGTTTTGGATTCAGGTCCCTTCTCCACTGCCAAATCAGATAATGCATATTGATTCTATACTGTAGTGTTTCACAACCTGGGGGTCGGGACCCCTGAGGGAGTCATGAGGGGGTGTCAAAGGGGTCGCCAAAAACCATCAGAAAACATAGTATTTTCTGTTGGTCATTGGGATTCTGTGTGGGAAGTTTGACCCAATTCTATTGTTGGTTGAGTTCAGAAGGCTCTTTGATTGTAGGTGAACTATAAATCCCAACAACTGCAACTCCCAAATGTCATGGTCTATTTTCCCCAGACTCCACCAGTGTTCACATTTGGGCATATTGAGTATTCATGCCAAGTTTGGCCCAGATCCATCATTGCATGAATCCACAGCACTCCTCTGGATATTGGTAAACTGCAACTCCCAAACTTAATGTCAATGCCCACAAAACCCTTCCAGTGTTTTCTGTTGGTCATGGGATTTCTGTGTGCCAAGTTTGGTTTAAATCCATCACTGGCGGAGTTCAGAATGCTCTTTGATTATAGGTGAACTATAAATCCCAGCAATTACAACTCCCAAATTACAAAATCAATCCTTCCCCCCCCCCCCCAACTCACTCTCATCCACAACAGCCTTGCAAAACAGATTGGGCAGAGAGACTGCAACTGACCCATTGTCACCCAATGCCATTCGTGGCCAAATGAGGATGTGGAACTGCTCTCGAGACCAAGACTTCCCCCACTGCATTGCACTAATCTTCTCTTTCACAGACATCTACCTCACCCCATGTCTACGGACGTGTGCGCAAAACACAAGCCACAGCTGGCAATTGTGCAAAACGTGGGTGCTATCTACATCTCACCCACAGGGTGAAAAGCAGTTGGGGGTAAGCAAAGAAAGTTGGCTAGGAGTAAACACCACCAAGACTTGTTGCATGTGTTTGCGTGTAACATGGACACACAGCCAACGGTTGTTGACTTTGATGGTGGTTAAGAAAACTCTCCAATACTAATCTGGACTCTGCCATGAATTGCTGGCGTTGGTCTTGGGCAAGTTGCTGTCATTCTGCCTCAATTGTAGTCAAGTGGATAGCAATAGGTGCTTTGCACCAGAACAGTACAGAGATATAAGTTTGGGTTGGTACTGGGATGGAAAACCACCAAGGAATATCAGGTGCTATATTTCAACATACTTACCCGTCTCTGAGTATTGCTTGCTTAGATCCCCGTCTACACTAACCATTTCATGCAGTTCAAAGCTGGCTTCAAACTTTGGCAGCTAAAAAATAAATGCCCCAAAAATGTGCAAAGTAAAGTCCTTAATGCACATCCACACTCTGTTGTTTGTGCAGTCTCTATCTAGGCCTCAAACTTATTTGAAACTACCTGAAACCCCCACCCTCTTGAGGATGCTTGCCATAGATGTGGGCAAAAGGTCAGAAGAGAATGCTTCCAGAACACAGCCATACAAACTCACAGCAACCTACTTTCTTTATTAAATTATTATTATTATTATTATTATTATTATTATTATTATTATTATTATTATTTACTTGCAGCATTCGTATGCCCTTCTCACTCCAAAGGGGACTCAGGGTGGATTATTTATTTGTTTGTTTGTTTATTCAGGGCGGATTACAGAACACATACACTGCAAACATTCAATGCCATTAAACAGACAGAACAGACAACAGATTGATGCATTTTTCCCAACTTTGGCATCCTAGAGGTTATGCTTGATTCCAACCACCGGGGGTGCTGTTGCTCCATCATCTATGATGAAGAGCCTTAATCACAGACTTCCTCCTTCTTTAGATTGCCAGCATTTTTCTGGTATTTCTTTTATGGTGCCGTAAAATACCTTCCGCTTAAGCAGTGCCTAATTTCTCTACTCACAGCTGTTTTTGGAATACTTAGATGGACAGTAAGCTGGGCTGAAGGTCGGGTGCTCACCCCAACCCGGGCTTCGAACTACCAACATTTCGATTAGTAAGATGTATTGCTGCTGGTGATTGACCAGCTGTGCTAAAGCCTTGCCAACTGACTTAAATCATCAGTGAAGATATGCCCTATATCCTTGCAAAATGTATGGAACAGGCCTGAGCCAACAGTTGACAGGAACATATATACACAAATATATAATTTTGTAGGTATGGGTGGAGCGGCTGTCCAAAGCTTCATGAGTTTGCATGAAACGTATCGGGATGGATTTGTCATTTCTTTCCTTTGTAATGTAGCCTACATCACCTTATATTTGTTAATGGTCCCCATGTAAGTATTAACCAGAGCAGACCCTGCTTATCTTCCAAGATCAGAAATGTTATATTCTTTCCTCAGTCATACAACATGTATTCTGGAGGTTTGTGTTGAGTAGGAGCAAAGTTTGCTTGACGTCTTAGGGAGGCAAACTGTGATAAAGATTTGATAGTTTTGCAAATCAGGTGCTTAGCCAACATTCCCTACGGCATTTCTCAACAGAAGCCCCGTGGTGCTTTCAACAAAAAATAAATCTTTAAGTCTATATGTACCAAAGGGCACACACTGAACCATCCTGTAGTTGTGTGCATACATAATTTGGCTATCTTGTTAACTTTCTCTGCTGCAAAAAACCTTCTTGTGCCTGTTTTTCTGTGCCATTTGGCAGAAACACTCCAGAAATCTATGAGTGGGTCGGTGGGACATTACCGAAGCTTCCAATTCTGTCCTTCCTGGCACTTCCCAAATTTCACAAATTGAACTGATTGGTTGGGGTGTTTCCTGTTGGAACACATGAGAAGGAAACGCAATTCGTTTTCTGGAGGTTGTGCGAAGGTGTCTTGTCTTCTGCCTTAGAAGTTCTTGAGAGCGGCCTATGACTGTTCAACTCTTGCGGGGAAACAGAATCAATATTCCCCTTCACAACTCAGGTATATTCTGGTGCAGAGAACCTCAGCTAATTGGTTTAAGACATCAAGGCTTCCCCCCAAAGGTATGTGGGCAAATGTTTCATTGATAAATTCTGCCAAGAACACTTTCCGCATTGATTTCTCCGCTTGCCTGTTTCTAAACACAGAAAGATCTGGGTTTGTCGTTGCCTGTTCTGGAACAGTTGGGGAAAAACAAAGGTGTGGAAACTTGTCCTACAAGAGTCATCGCAACGGGGTGACTTGGTTTATTTTGCACTAACAGAGTCTGTGAAATTCAGTGTGATCTCTGACAGAAGCAAACTACAAATGTGTGCTGTGTGTGTGTGTTTCCACTGGATCTAGTTTGAAATGCAGGCTGGTGGATGTGGTGGATCTGTAGTTCATGGCACTGGATATAGCCAGAATCTGAACAAGTGAAAGGATTGCCATGAAGCTATACTGAGCAATATAAAAAGACTCTTATTGGGTGTGTGACGACTCATTTCAGTCATGCAGACATGCAGGTAACCATTTGATGTTGCAGGTTGAAATGATGTGAAGCTGCCCATGGGTTGAATTATTATGAATTGGAAAATTTAAGCTCTGAAATCTAGCTGTGAAATTATTCTTCCTTTTCATCCATAATTGTTAGAATCTAGGCAGAGTGTGGGGAAACTGAGGCTGACCATACAACAATTATCTTAGATCCTTTTTGAACACATACACACACACAAAGCCAAGACTTTCCATTTAAGTTCATATGTGATTTTTTTTGCTTGTGTATAGATCTGAGTGTTGTTTGTTGCCATGTTGAGCTTCAAAGGAAACACTCCCTGATTTTTATGACTTGGGAACATTCGGTTTTCTTCCTAGCTATTTCACGGAAGTCTTTGCACAATCCAGAATCTGTCCTTTACGATTTCTGTGTCTTCAGCTTATCTGTCTGTAAATGATTTGTGATCACCTTGACCTACCTCACAGGGATGTTGTGAGGCCTAGTGACCACCTGCCAAGCATGTGGATGAAAGGTGCTAAACAGTATGATATGTTATTTGTCTCTGTTGTTAGTTTTCTTTGACCGTTTAGTACAGGAATGATTTGTTTATTTATTAACCGACAACACAGTGGTCTTTGCTATTGGCGAGGGGCCCACTCTGCCCATCTATGGGTCTGGAAACATGGGTTTTCTCATTGCAGAAAGTCAAGGCGTGATGCTAGCTGGAGGCTGGTCCACACATACATGTAACCACTCATCCACTTGATGAATGTGTGAACAGACTCCATGGGAAAGCCTTGCTTCTGAGGGGATATTCACAGTCTACCCGTGGTGTTAAATCTCCAATAGCATGTTTACACATACACTACCATATACACACACTTGTACACATCAAGAGCAGCACTTTTAGTGCAGATATGGGAGAACAAGTGTCGATATGAGAGATCAAGTACCTTATACAATCTTAGCTCTTACCTGGTGCTGTGTGCCATTTTCTAAAAGTGTAATTAGTATGTTTTTCTCTCTCTATTTATGACCTGAGCAGCTTTCTAACCAATACCTGGTGACTTGTGTTGGTTTTGATGCTTGCCATCTTCCTGTCAAATGCAGTGAAATGCTTGCCCATACTTTGGGGAATAGCCTTGATTCACTAGAGGGAAACCAGCCTACAGCTCTATGCTGCAGAGCAACCCTTCATGGCTTGACTTAAAAGGGTTTGTGTAATTGCCTTTATGTTTCCTATTTGCCTGGCATAGAAGTCTCAGTTGAATTTGTTATATGGGAGGTTGTTTGTCATGTTTAATGATATTATTTCTTCTCACTGTTTATTTTTATTTTTTTGCCACTGTTATCTAATACTATAAAGTCAAGGAACGGCACTGAATGAATGCACAAAAACCTTCCAAACAGTCCCATCCATCCATACGTAGTTCCTCCAAAGATGTTGGCTGTGATATCACAAACTGTTCCAGGAATTTTGTGCACCCAAATGGGCTCTGGGTATGTGTTGCTTCAAAAAACTTCCATCCTTCTTCCAGTGCATTACAGCAACAAGATTAGAATCCAGGGATTTCTCTACCAAGGAGAGAAAGGACAACGTTTCCAACCTGGGCATGGCCAAGGTTGAGAACAAGTGTCAACCTTGGCATGGCCAAGATTGAGAACAAATGTCAACCTTGGCATGGCCAAGATTGAGAGCAAGTGTCAACCTGGGCATGGCCAAGGTTGAGAGCAAGTGTCAACTTTGGCATGGCCAAGATTGAGAGCAAGTGTCAACTTTGGCATGGCCAAGATTGAGACCAAATGTCAAGGAAGGAGGGAGATTAGGATTCTGTATTAAGGCAACAAGTTAATTCTCATTGCTTTCCAAACTGAACCGAGGAGCAGGAGGGGATGCCAAAATTTTCTGTGGTTTTGAAGATTGCAAACATGAACACATAACAAAATAAACTATGGAATGCCTAGAAAATTACAGTAATGTCAGTTGCCAAATTCAGAAGTAGTCCCTATCATCGAACTTGCTCCCTTCTCAATGTCATTTGACAGTGGCCCTGCTTCTCATGTTTAGGCTCAGACATGTATTGAACTACAAATAAGCAATGAGCATTATTCTTGCAATTGAATCTGTGGATATCCTTGAAACTCTTGAGTATTTGGGAAGAGGAAGATGGAGTGGTAAAACATGGGGAAGGACAATATTTCTAATAGCTGTATTCTTCTAAGATCTTCCATAGTTGGAGCATGATTTTTTTCCCAACTTGCTCACAAACTGATTGTTATTCTAATTGTTCTTCCCAATTAAAACAGTATAGGAAGGCTGTCATAGGGAAAACTTATTTTGGCCCATATACTCAATTCACTGTCCCTAGGGTTTGAGTACAAGAAAGAGCTTATTGTTATGATTGTGGCAAAAAGTGGTGGGAGGCGGTGGCGTCACTAAGTTTGGTGTCACTAGTGTTGCCATCAATTGGATCTCCTCTTGTACCAGAGCATACCACAATATTGTAGCTAAAATACAAGATAATGTGGCAAAATTGGCAACTATTTTAAAAATATATAGCAACAATGAAAACAACAGTGTGTGCGTATAGCGCAGGCATGGGCAAACTTTGGCCCTCCAGGTGTTTTGGACTCCAACTCCCACAATTCCTAACAGCCGGTAGGCTGTTAGGAATTGTGGGAGTTGAAGTCCAAAACACCTGGAGGGCCAAAGTTTGCCCATTCCTGTTATAATAGTGCATGCAGACGAAACCATGTGATTTGAAACATCATTGTAATTGGAAGGTTCTAAAAGTTAATTAGTATATTTAGCCCTGTAGGAATCATTGCTATGGGCATGTAAATTGTGCTTACAAAAATGTGTTTTTAATTTTTTTTATTTTAAAAAATCATAAACTTCTGCAAAAAAACACTGCACAAAAAATTTATAGATGGCAATTTTTGTGTCACTCCTCTGATGGTGTCACTTGGTGCAGTCCGCACTCCGTCGACCCTCTTAGTGATGCCACTAGTGAGATGGGGTGATTAGCAGCCCTGGTAATTTTAAATCATGTTCAACTGCTGTCTTTATAGCCTCTGGAAGCAAGGCTCTCTACAGATGGCCAAAGTCTCTCTCTGTGTGTGTGTATGTATGTGAATGCAATATAATCCCAGTCTTTCAGTCTCTGTCCCTACACCCTACTTCCTGCTCCAAACTTTGTGTTGATGCCAAGGTTTCATCTGATTATTTTTACTAAAATACTGTGGGAACTTGTGTTCGTCTCACCAAGGCCGTGTTTACACTAGTGCCTATTTGCATGCTTCCATAGAACAATCCTTCATGTGTTGTCAGGTGCACCAAAGGCATAACTGTAGTGACAAAGATCACCGTTGTGGGTGGCACAACAACAGCAATTGTAATTGCGACCATCTGCAGTGCCAGTTAGAGACTTCAGGTGCACAGTAGTGCAGAGCTGTGGTGCTATCATCTGAAACTGGCTGACATACGTGTGCTAAACGAGACACAGCCTGAGAGACACTCTGCTCTTTTGCATGCTTTCAAACCGAGTTAAAAGAGTGGGGTCAGGTCTGTTTTCTTTGTGCTAATTATTTTCCAGCTCCCAGCTCTTATTAAACACCCGTGCCTTTCGAAGGCGTGGCTTCAGTTGGGCAGCTTAGGGTGCATAGCACAGAAATTGTGAGCTTTGGGTGTACTGAGTAATGGAAGCAGAACTGTAAATGCCACTTGTTTTAAAGACTAAATACAGAGATCCTTTTCAAGGAGTAGCCTTCAGTGAGGTTGTGAAGCTCTGTTGAGGTTTTGCCGCTTCAGACTTCAAATGGAACGATGCAGTGAAATGCTCCTTGCTTATAGTTGACTTAACAGGGAAGTCTGTGGTTGGCTAAAATATTTGTTCGGTGTCTCTTTGCTTTTCTCATGGTTTTATATGGAGCTGTGTGACCACTCTTACCAGATATAAGGGTTACCACCTCGATGAAAACTATATCGAAAGCAAGCTCTCCTGATCAGTGTGTTCTGGATACTTGCTATGAAATTTTATGTTTAAGAGTTGTGTAGTTTATACATGCAAAGGTACTGAAAAGATAGGGAGAGACTGTATTGTTGAAGGCTTTCATGGCTGGAATCACTGGGTTGTTGTTGGTCTTTTGGGCTATATGGCCATGTTTTAGAAGCATTCTCTCCTCACGTTTCATCTGCATCTATGGCAAGCATCCTCAGAGGTTGTGACCTCACAACCTCTGAGGATGCTTGCCATAGATGCAGGCGAAACGTCAGGAGAGAATGCTTCTAGAATCTCACAACCTTTGAGGATGCTTGCCATAGATGCAGGCGAAACATCAGGAGAGAATGCTTCTAGAACGTGGCCATATAGCCCAAAATACCTACAACAACCTAGGGAGAGACTATTATTATTTCAGACTTTCTGAGGTCTCTGTGGAGTGACGGGATGGTTATTTCAGACTTTCTGAGGTCTCTGTGATGAAATACCATACAACTTTTTCCACTCTGGAACAGTGGTTTGTAGACCATACTAAATGGATGGCCATTAACTTGTTCGTTTCTTAGGAGAGCAGCACATTTTCTTATGATAGGATTACTCTACCATGTGTGTATTTGTGGTTGCAAAAATTCTGAGTAAACATCAACACCTGGAGCAAGTGAAGGCAGCGTGTACATCTGGAGGAAGTTGAAGACTTACTGCTAAATTATCTTAGATTTTGTCTTATTTTCCATCAACTATGGATGTTTTGGATTGACGGGGTGATGGCGAAGTAGAAGGCAGATTTACCGTGGGACTCCAAAAATTCAATAGGGTCAACTGGCTGTTCCAGCCCTAAGACCACCTTAACTTGCTTTACCAGGGGACAAAAATGTGGGAAGCAAACTGGTGCCAAGTGCCCACAGGTGCCAACTCTGGTGCCAAGAATCAGTGGAATTTAGCAGAAATGCATAATGGTTCGTGATACCTGCTGTGTGTATGGACATTCTAGATCAAGGGTCCTCAAACTAAGGCCCGGGGGCAAGATACGGCCCTCCAAGGACATTTACTCGGCCCTCCCTCAGGGTCGCCCTAAGTCTGAAATGACTTGAAAGCACACAACAACAACAACAACAACAACAACAACAACAACAATCCTATCTTATCAGCCAAAAGCGGGTCCACACTTCCCATTGAAATACTAATAAGTTTAAATTGTTAAAATTGTTCTTAATTTTAATTATTGTATTGTTTTAAAGTGTTTTTTGCACTACACATATGTGCAGTGTGCATAGGAACTCATTCATGTTTTTTTTCAAATTTTAATCCGGCCCTCCAACAGTTTGAGGGACTGTGACCTGGCCCTCTGTTTAAAAAGTTTGAGGACCCCTGATCTAGATCATAAGTGCCAACATGCAAGAGGCTGGATCTGCACTGCTATATAATGCAGATTAACTGCATTGAACTGGGTTATATGAGTCTACAATGCCCTATAAATCCAGTTCAATGCAGTTAAGCTGTGTTCTGCAACTGCATTGTATGGTAATGTAGATCCAGCTACAGATTTGAGCATTGGAGTCATGGTGAAATTAGGAGACACGGTTGTTCCAAAACAGAATCAATCCATTGCAATCTTTTTAAACAAATAATTCTATTATAATTTTTGAATAGGCAAATTTACATAAAATGGGGTAAATTGTAGGGAAAAGAGGGGATTCCATTGCAATCTTAATTATTTGTAACTGTTTCCTGTCCTTATTTATTTATTTGCACAATGCTGAGGCAGGTCAGTATAATGGGAATAACTGTCATGCAGTATGCACATCACTGAAGTTGCAATCTTGTACCTAATTGCCTGGGAAATAAGTCCCACTGAATTCTGGTGCCTAGATAGACATAGTAGAAATCACTATAGTAAGTTCTGCTTGCATTACTCTCTTCTTCAAAGTTACAAGAGAACCATTAAAAAGGGGACCAGAGTTTTTCAGTAGGATTACCAAAGGGATTGCAATTGTTATTTAGATGGTGAGATTGCTATGGTTATGTATTGTCGAAGGCTTTCATGGCCGGAATCCATGGGTTGTTGTAGGTTTTTCCAGGCTATATGGCCATGTTCTGGAGGCAATTTTTCTCCTGACGTTTCGCCTGCATCTATGGCAAGCATCCTCAGAGGTAATGAGGTCATTACCTCTGAGGATGCTTGCCATAGATGCAGGTTAAACATTAGGAGAAAAATTGCCTCCAGAACATGGCCATATAGCCTGGAAAAACCTACAACAACCCATGCTATGGTTATGTTATGTATCAAATTCTCTCTTCAAACTGCGTACTGATTTATATGTGGCACATTTCCTACTGCAGAAGGAAATATCTCGAGCACACACCCCACAAACTAGTTTGTAATGAGCACACCTGTATATCATGTGACAGACTTTTCATAATGTCAGCACATGGAGTATTCTGCAGAATTGAAGCACAAAATGTACTGTCTGTTTGTTTTTTTTAGAAAAGTGGTTGGGAGGGAAGCATATGGATCTCTCTTATCTGGCATTCCATAATATTGTGGTAGTTACAAAGATGGCCACTAACTTATTATCTTCATAGCAATGAATTTGGAGTGGGGTTAGGACCTGGGTTCATATCCCGGATGAGCCCCCAAGAATATCAGACGATATTACATGCATGGGATAATGCATTCCACATATAGGTGTCAACATGTGTAATAATGTACAAATGGAATATATGCAATTTTCTACCCAGTCATTTTATCCGTGTGATCCATCCAGCATGTGTGAAGGCTGCTTTGTTGCTGAGGAAGCCAACTTCAACCTTCCTAACCCACAGATTGTGGATTTTTTAAAATATTTATCTTTCATCCACCTACCCCATCATTTCCATTCCCTTTTATACTTTGATGGATGACGAAACATGAAATTCTGAACATAAACAAAATCATTCTATGGTCATTAAAGCCAGCAAAAACAACATTTTGTGAAACCTTAACAAATTAGGATTAAAATCCATTTGCTAGTCCCGACTGCTCTTGAAACAGTAGGATTAACGAAAATGTTGATTTACCATTCAGAAACAGATTCAATTAGTCTGCTTTGGCTGGGTGTAATAACTGAGTTTTGGCTTTCAATCTTGTTACTGTAGTCAATAGGAAATCGCTAGTGCTTCTGGTAATAGGCAAACCCAAGGTACAAAGTCATCTTGGTGGTCATCTCCATGTTGGCCTGTTCAGATGTGTTTTCCTGCTTTAAAAAGAATATCTGCCTGTCTCGTGTATGAATTTTGGTGCTCACTGTAGATTTTAACAATGACCACTTGTGTTTAGTTTCTGAATTCGCTCAGAAAACAGTCCAGAATGAGGCCTTCTTGTTTCCTCCATTCCAGTGTGCCATTGCACTGTTTCTAGGAGAGTTGTGTCAATAACGTGCAAGAAAGTAGAAGAAATGTTCAATGTATTGTCGAAGGCTTTCATGGCCAGAATCACTGGGTTGTTGTAGGTTTTTTCGGGCTATATGGCCATGGTCTAGAGGCATTCGGGCTATATGGCCATGGTCAGTTGAAACATTCACACATAGCTCCAGCAGACATGAGTCCTTTGTCCCACCCTGGTCATTCCACAGATATATAAACCCTTTTTCCTAATTCCAACAGACCTCACTATCTCTGAGGATGCTTGCCATAGATGCAGGCAAAACGTCAGGAGAGAATGCCTCTAGAACATGGCCACATAGCCCAAAAAACCCTACAACAACCCAAGTAGAAGAAAGCTAAGAACAAGGGCATAGCTTTAACCTGAGCCAAAATGTCCGCCGTCTTAAACTGTTCAGATGGGTGGTGCTTTTGAACACCAGTGTTAACAAACGATTGGTGCTATTTCTTGGCAAACTGGTGCCTGTATCTTTATTTTCCTAATTTATCATGATGCAATTAACTTGCACAAAAAAAGCATCTATTTATACACCTTTTATGTAATTAAGCACATGCATATGTTGTCATATGTTTTGTTATTTAATTCACAATAGGATTTGAGTTCAATTCTCTGTAGTATTAACCTAAATCTCATGTGCTGCCCAACAATTTCCAAGTTCATTCAGAAATAATCTCCACTGAGTTCAACAGAGTTTGTTGCCAAGTTGTGCATGTACAGCATCGCCGTCCTAGTTGGGTTTCCTCACCGCATCCTAAATAGTGAGTTCTGTTTGCTGTGGATCAAACAGGATTACAATGAGAAAACAAACAGAATGATTCAGGTGAAAACGAACCAGATTTATTTATTTGGCCAAACAGGTGGTCAGTCCCTACTCGTGCAGGTAAAAAGTGAAACTGCCACCTTGAGCATATGATAGGTGGCCTTTTATACTCTTTTTAAAGTTGACTTTCCATTTCCTATAAAGCATGTGAATTCTCATAAATGAGGTGTTTTTCCCTTACTATCTGATCGGGTGAAGTGTGCTCATGCATGATTGAGCACACTTTTTTTTTGTCGTGTCAAGTGCAACTTGAGAAACTGCAAGTTGCTTCTGGTGTGAGAGAATTGGCAAGCCCAGGGAATGCCGGGATGTTTTTGATGTTTTATCATCCTTGTGGGAGGCTTCTCTCATGTCCCCGCATAAGGAGCTGGAGCTGATAGAGGGAGCTCATCTGCACTCTCCCCAGATTCGAACCTGCAACCTGTTGGTCTTCAGTCCTACCGGCACAAGGGTTTAACCCACTGCGCCAACGAGGGCTCCATGAGCACACTGAAAGCAGGTGATTTCTGATAAACCACGTGTATACCTAAGGGTCCAATCAGCTTGTGTCTAGATTATTATTAATTTATGCTGTATGATCTGCCCAAAAATGTACCTCCCCAGTTGAACAATGGAGCAGGTTTTTTCCTAAAGCAGTTCTAGGTAAAGGTAAAGGTTTTTCCCTGACATTAAGTCAAGTCGTGTCCGACTCTGGGGGTTGGTGCTCATCTCCATTTCTAATCCGAAGAGCCAGAGGTGTCCATAGACACCTCCAAGGTCATGTAACCAGCATGACTGCTTGGAGTGCCATTACGTTCCCACTACTCACATTTGCATGTTTTCGAACTGCTAGGTTGGCAGAAGCTGGGGTTAACAGCAGAGCTCACGCCGCTCCCCGGATTCAAACATGCAACCTTTCAATCAGCAAGTTCAGCAACTCAGCAGTTTAACTCACTGAGCCACCGCAGTTCTAAGAATTAGATATTTCTAAAAAATCCTTTCTTTAAGCGTTCCAAGCCCCATCAGGTTTAGTTGATTCAGTTTTGCTGCTATTGGCCAATGAATTTGGCAAAATCCAGAATATTGCCTAAATTGTAAACCACCAGTCTATCCCTAACATAAAGAACCTGTTCACATTTGTCAGAAGGCAATAGAGTTCCAGGCCTTGTTGCCACTGCCAGTCACGTGGCTTTGGCGTTTGATTTTCTGAACCTTCTTTACTTACCATCATTGATGTGAAATAGAAGGAATGAAGAGATTGCTAGGTCTGGAACCTGGTAAAGAATCACCAAGGAATTTGGTGTTGAGGAAATGCTATTGGCCAATAGCAGCAAAATTGGACAAGAGTTACCCTGTCAGAAAAATGTATAAGGGTTGAATGAAAAGTAATGCCTCCACCTTCATAACTCCTCAACAGATGGCAGTACTGGTATGCGGCAGGTAGTGGCTTGTTCAGTAGACTCTCCTCTACAGTTCCATTTTGGTGAGATGCCTTAGCATTGAACGGTTGTGTTGTTAAAGTGCAAAGTATGGAACTCTGCGCAGACGGTCAGTCAATGCAACTTAAGCAATGTGCAGTCATTGAATTCTTGACAGCAGAAGTTGTCACAACAACACATAGTACTCACATCAACACAGCTTGCATTCCCTGATGAATCTCCTTTGGGGTGACACCTTCTGCTGTCAAGAATTCAATGACTGCACATTGCTTAAGTCGCATTGACCGACCGTTTGCACAGGGTTCCATACTTCACACTTTATCAACACAACCATTCAATGCTAAAGCTTCCTGCTGAAATGGAACTGTAGAGGAGAGTCTACTGAACAAGCCAGTACTTGCCACATACCAGTACTGCCATCTGTTGAGGAGTTACGAAGGTGGAGGCATTACTTTTCATTCAACCTTCGTAATTGTGGGCAGGGATAGCATTGGCAGTTGTTTCTTCCATAATATGACTTGTTTCCCCAACAAACAGAACTTGACTTGTTTTCATACAATCCCAGCAGAAGGCACAATGGACATTTAAGTGACCAGCATGATCCCATTCTCATATTCACCTCTCTTCGTGCATTCATTATCCCCCATTTGGTCCTGAGAACAGGTCTGTACAGTTGCCAAAAGTCCTGTATGGTATCCAAATAGCCAGAAGCAAACAAACTTTGACAACAATTAAAGTTGAAGAAAAGGGCCATATGGTAGCAAAAGTAGTAGTTCGATATAAGGAGATGTTCAGGTTTTATAGTGGGCACATATGCCTTTTTCTTTATCCCTCAATAAGATCCAAGAGTGAAGGTGGAGTCAGAGAAGAAATGGTTCAAAATAGATAAACAAGCCCAGGAAAAAGAGGATGAATTTTCTCGTTGGGAGAAAAATTTTCTCCCTTAACAGATTTTTGTAATATGCAACCAATTGTGTGCAGAAAAAGTGCTGTTCTAGTACTTCTGGTGCTTTCTCGTTACTCTTGAAGCCTGGTTTCAGCAAAGTTTGCATTTCACCTGTTTTTTGCACAATTGTCCTGAGATTCCTTTTGAGTTGTGCCATATTTTCCTCTCTGAGGAACAGATTGAGTGAACTGTATACTACTGAAAAGGCAAACCTGTGGATTCTTCCATAGAGGCATACTTGCATAGATACATATCAATGTGCAGTTTTTAGTTGTTTTGGTTTGTTTTGGTTTTTTTTTGGACATTTTGTTAATTATGAGATATATGGGGATATTTTCCCTCCTTTTTTTACTGTTTTGCTTCTGAGACTTCCTAATGGAAAACAACAAGGATTACCCCTACCCATCCTCTATCTCGGGCATTGGCAAACTTGGGCCCTCCAGGTGTTTTGGACTTCAACTCCCACAATTCCTAACAGCCTACCGGCTGTTAGGAATTGTGGGAGTTGAAGTCCAAAACACCCGGAGGGCCCAAGTTTGCCAATGCCCGAGATAGAGGATGGGTAGGGGTAATCCTTGTTGTTGAAGTCCAAAACACCCGGAGGGCCCAAGTTTGCCCATACCTGCTCTAGCTCAGTCTTCTACCTTTTAATGTTTTAATATCTCCAGTAGTCTTCCTGTTCTCAGAAAAATCCCCCTATCCAACTAATCGATTCTATTGGTGATCAAAGGGCAAGACTGGGAAGCTTTCTTCTACTTCAGTTCTCTAGCTGAGTGTATGTTGACGATATTCTGATCTTTCGGAGCTCAAAAGAGTCCTAACTTCTCACTAAGGCTGTACATATTGTTATTTTTAATTAAACCCATTAAAAGGCACGAGACAGGGAAATGGAGGATCAGAAGAGATTCTTGGAAGCTTTCCTCCACTAGAATTCTCACGTGTATGTGTTGAGAGGTGTTGAAGGAGCTCAGAAGACTCCTGGTCTAGCCCTAAGACTGCATCATATTAAATACATTAAAATGTGCAAAATTAGGAAAGGGATGGTGTTAAGATGGGATCTTCTTGGAAGTTTCCATCTACTTGAGGTCTCAGATTAATCAATGTGTAATAGGAGAAGGATTCACTAATGTCCAGAGAGAGTTTTAAGAACTAAAATAAATAAAATGGAATTATGGACATCTACAAAATTTTGACATTAAATGTAACAGCAGGACCATGACTTAATAAATATATCTTTTCATAGATACCCTGGGAACTCTAGTAGATTTTGAACCCTCTGCTGATGATGGAGGCCCAGGTCTCCGCTGTTAGCAGAACCACTTTTTTCATCTGCGGCAGGCTAGACGGCTGGCCCCCTCCCTGTCCAGGGACGACCTAGCTACAGTGATCCAGGCCACGGTCATCTCAAGACTGGACTACTGTAATGCCCTCTACATTGGCCTTCCTCTGTCGGTGATCCGGAAGCTCAAGTTGGTACAAAATGCAGCTGCTCGGCTTCTTGCGGGAATTCCAATGAGATGCCACATCACCCCAATCTTACTACAGCTGCATTGGTTACCAATTGAGCACCGGATCACTTTCAAAGTGATGGTACTCACCTTTAAGGCCTTGCATGGTCTGGGGCCGATGTACCTGAGGGACCACTTCACCCCCTCCCAACCCCAGAGATCCCTCCATTCTGAGGACCAAGATCTATTGGAAATTCCCAGTGTCAAGACCTTGTGTCTAACAGCAACCAGACACAGAGCCTTCACAGCAGTGGCACCATCACTCTGGAATACTCTGCCACCTGAAGTCCGTGCCTTGCGGGACTTACCAGCTTTCCACAGGGCATGTAAGACATATCTGTTTCGACAGGCCTTTGATCTTTGATATTGCTGTTTTTAAATTATTTTTAAATTGTTTTAAATTGCTTTTAATTTGTGTTAGATTTTAGCCTGTTCTTGTAAGCCGCTCCGAGCCCCAGGGGAGTGGCGGCATATAAGTTTGAATAATAAATAAATAAATAAATAAATAGTTTCATGTAGTTGGAAGGCGGTTGTTGCTTCAGTCTTAAGAGAGATACCCCAGTATTTGAACAAAACTATTCAAGTACTGAATCTTCAGAAACAGAGTTCTAGACTTCAATTATCTCTTTTTAAAGTTTTGAACTGAGACCTGGAGCTGATTGACCACCCATCTTTCCCTGCTAAGAGGAATATATGAGCTCCAACAACATCTCTTTGAGATCAAACTGCAATTTTCTCAGTGTTGTTCAGAGGAAGCCATTATGAGGGGTGTTGAAGGAGCACAGAAGACTCTTGGTCTAGCCCTGAGATTGTATCATATGATGTACATTAAAATGTGCAAGATTAGGAAAGGGGTTGGTGTTAAGACAGGATGTTCTTGGAAGTTTCCATCTACTTGAGTTCTCAGATTGACACAACACCAAAACAGACATAACACTAAAAGGTTTAGTCTAAATAGGGTCAAGTTCTGATAGGGTCAAGTCAAGTCCTCACCAAGGTCTGTCTTTGAATGGCCTTGAGGCATCCCCATGTAGTCTTCAATGTCTTCGTTCTGTTTTCTTCCAGCCAGTGAAAGCAGGCTGAGAGGACAGATGCCAAGGAATCTCTCTGGTCCTCAGAAATCCCATGATGCCTTTTCTCTTGGTGCTCCCTATTCATATGACTAAGGTAACCGTTTTTGGTGACATGAAGCAAATGCCAGTATTTCCTCTCTATATTATGTGCCATTGCAATATAGATTTTTTAGAGATATAGATATATATGGTATATAAGTACATCCTGTTTTTTTAAAAAAAATCTCTTTTTTGTGCCCATTTGGTGCCAATGCAGCTATGACAGTGATGGGCTAATTTGAGTATAGGATTGTGATGCCAGATACTCCTGGCAGCTGCATTATACACAGTGAACATGGGATGGCAGTTCCTCTTAACACCAACCCAGTCTACTCCATCCCACTGTGTTTTAGTGGAGTGGATTTCCCTCTCTTAGCTTCATTTCCTATTCTTTCCCAAAGTGCCATTCCACACCAAAATGCGAAGTGCCACCAGACAATAGGATCCAAAATTATGGTGGCTAAGTCTCTCTGCCTGTTACAAGCTAAAAAACACTTGCTTCATTATCTGGTTAAACTCCTATCAATTGCCATTCTTTCTAAACACAATACATAGAGGTGGCCCTAGGTAATTTTCAACGGTAAGCAAACAGTATTTCCCCCCCCCCCCCCAATCAATCACTGATATATATTTTCTGTTCGTCGTGGGAGTTCTGTGTGCCATATTTGGTTCAATTCCATCATTGGTGGAGTTCAGAATGCTCTTTGATTGTAGGTGAACTATACATCCCAGTAACTACAACTTGCATATGTCAAGGTCTATTTTCCTCAAGAGCGCCCCTGGGCAAAATCAACTATACTGCAAATGCTTACTTTTGGGTTCAGCCACCCCTGCATCCATCCCTACACATTTGATGTAGTTAGAGGCACAGGATCTGTGTGAAAGTGAAAGGCTGCAAATAAGGAAATTGCTTGGGCTTTTCCTTGAGAGAACACCTCTATAGTAATTTCTAATAGGGTGGGGCTTTCAGGGTAAAGCTTGCCCTGTTTCATGTCCAAGCTTTCGTTGAGGCCCTGATCCATTTTTTGTGAGCCTCCCGAAATTGGGAGGGTTGTTTTCAGTTCTTTTGGTTCAGACCCCCGAAAATCGGACCATTATCAGACCCCCTCATCGGACCATTATCGGACCCCCCATTATGGGAAGGGAGGCTTCCCATCCACTGGCTTCCCTTCCTGGAGAGCTTTCTTACCTGGCATCTACTGTTTCTACTCTAGAGTAAGAGGCGCTTGGCTGTAAGCATTGGCAGGGGCAGGCGCATGCACTTTCCAGGACTACCTGCTTGAACACCACACATGCACTCTCTTTCCAATGCAAGGAGGCAAGTTCGGATGCACAAGAAAGCAGGATTTCATTTCGAGCAAATTTTCATTTTGTGCTTCCAAAGAAATGGAAAACACGAAAGGAACAGTAGGAACAAATTCTCTGCACAACTCTAATTTCTAGGTCTTTCAGCACGATCCTATAGTTGACTTCTTCTGGAAGCTGGATATAGGATCGCACAGAGAACTCCCAAAGGCAAAACTTACTCCCATGAGGGGGAAACTGAAGATAAGCAATAGAACAGGGTTGAGAATAGCTATTGAAACTCCTTACTTGTATCTGCTGTCCAGCTTTTCTAAGACTGACTAGATCCAACAGGAAACAGTGTCAAAGCCACCTCCAACAGGGTTGTTGTAGTTTTTTTCAGGCTGTATGGCCATGGTCTAGAGCAGTGTTTCTCAACCTGGGGGTCGGGACCCCAATAGGGGTCGCGAGGGGGTATCAGAGGGGTCGCCAAAGACCATCAGAAAACATCGTATTTTCTGTTGATCATGGGGGTTCTGTGTGGAAAGTTTGGTCCAATTCTATCGGTGGGGTTCAGAATGCTATTTTATTGTGGGTGAACTATAAATCCCAACAATTACAACTCCCAAATGGCAAGGCCTATTTTCTCCAAACTCTACCAGTGTTCACATTTGGGTATATTGAGTATTTGTGCCAAGTTTGAACCAGATCCATCATTGCTTGAGTCCACAGTGTTCTCTGGATGTAGGTGAACTACAACTCCAAAAAACTCAAGGTCAATGTCCACCAGACCTTCCCAGTATTTTCTCTTGGTCATGGGAATTCTGCGTGCCCAGTTTGATTCAGTTCCATCATTGGTGGAGTTCAGAATGCTCTTTGATTTTAGGTGAACTATAAATCCCAGCAACTCCAGCATTACCAAATGACCAAATCAATCACCCCCAACCCCACCAGTATCCAAATTTGGGAGTATTGGGTATTTGGTCCAGTGACTGAAAATACATCCTGCATATCAGATATTTAGATTACCATTCATAACAGCAGCAAAATTACAGGTGTGAAGTAGCAACGAAAAAAATGTTATGGTTGGGGGTCACCACAACATGAGGACCTGTACGAAGGGATCGCGGCATTAGGAAGGTTGAGAACCACTGGTCTAGAGGCATTCTCTCCTGACGTTTCGCCTGCATCTACGGCAAGCATCCTCCGAGGTAGTGAAGTCTGTTGGAGTGTCTTGGAACAGTTTCTCCCCGTAGAGATGTTCAATGTATTGTCGAAGGCTTTCATGGCCTTCGACAATACATTCTGTCGATTTGCAACAAATCGACAGAAAAAGCATATGTAGTAGTTACTGTATTTAAGCACCAAAACATCGCATTGTATTGAAACAGCTATGGATCCAGGCAGGAGGCAGACTGCGTTGGATAATACAAAACATTGGATGAGCGAAGGTTGGATAAGCGAGACTTTACTGCGTTTTGATTTCTTTGTGTTTCCCTATTGTTTCCGAATACGTTGTTTTGGAATATTTATTTATTTATTTTATTTCTCGTGTCAGGGCAGCCAGTCAAATATATTACATTTCTAACAGAACAAAGCAAACAAACAGACAAAATACAAAACTTGTGAGTTTGGTAGTTGATTAAATGTCCTTTGACCAGTATCTGGCCACTTGGAGTGCCTCTGGTGTTGCCGCAAGAAGGTCCTCCATTGTGCATGTGGCAGGGCTCAGGTTGCATTGCAGCAGGTGGTCAGCGGTTTGCTCTTCTCCACACTCG
The DNA here is from genome assembly GCF_037176765.1 of Anolis sagrei. Classification (NCBI taxonomy): domain Eukaryota; kingdom Metazoa; phylum Chordata; class Lepidosauria; order Squamata; family Anolidae; genus Anolis; species Anolis sagrei. The sequence goes on along the minus strand of NC_090021.1, from coordinate 9,286,905 downwards.
CATGTCGTGAATTCCACTTTGTAGCCCCATTTCTGAAGGTTGGCTCTGCATCTCGTGGTGCCAGAGCGCAGTCTGTTCAGCACTTTCCAAGTCGCCCAGTCCTCTGTGCGCCCAGGAGGGAGTCTCTCATTTGGTATCAGCCATTGGTTGAGGTTCTGGGTTTGAGCCTGCCACTTTTGGACTCTCGCTTGCTGAGGTGTTCCAGCAAGTGTCTCTGTAGATCTTGGCTGATACCCAAACAGGGGATGAGCTGGAGATGTCACTGCCTTGGTCCTTTCACTATTGGCTGCTACTTCCCGGCGGATGTCAGGTGGTGCGATACCGGCTAAACAGTGTAATTTCTCCAGTGGTGTAGGGTGCAGACATCCCGTGATAATGCGGCATGTCTCATTAAGAGCCACATCCACTGTTTTAGTGTGGTGAGATGTGTTCCACACTGGGCATGCATACTCAGCAGCGGAGTAGCACAGCGCAAGGGCAGATGTCTTCACTGTATCTGGTTGTGATCCCCAGGTTGTGCCAGTCAGCTTTCATATGATATTGTTTCTGGCACCCACTTTTTGCTTGATGTTCAGGCAATGCTTCTTGTAGGTAAGAGCACGATCCAGAGTGACTCCGAGGTATTTGGGTGCGCTGCAATGCTCCAGTGGGATTCCTTGTTGTTTTGGAAACAAAGCTGTGAATGAGAAAGGCAGAAAGATAATATTTGTGATTTTAGATTTGTTGATGACACCAAACGTATTTCTGGTGCTTACTTTCCCACCTTTCCAGTCAGTGTATTTCTTTCTTCTTCTTTTTTCAATATTAGTTTTAAAGTAATATCAAAAGTACATGAAATGAGTCAGATGATAAAGTCGTTCTCTTTGTTCTAAAGGTCTCAATGTAGAAAGGTCTTATCAAAATAAAAATGTATTTAAAAAAAATACAGGATTGCATGGGGAAAACACCCAAGATCTAAAATATAAGAATGGCTGTTTTTAGTGTCAGTTGTTAACTATGGCGCATGTGTCGGGGAGGGGGGCGCGAGGGGGGGGGAGAAGTGGCGTGTATGTATGGATATGTGCTGTAAATATCTCTTGACGTGTGACATGTAGCACTTGACTGAAGAAGAATATATATATATATATATATATAATCTATAGAAATATATGTGTGTCTGTGTGTGTGCTGCGTGTGTGGAACTGAATAACGAAAAATAGGAAATTCCAATGCTATTTTATCAGAAAATGCACTTTTTTCACCCTTGATGAAAAGCCACTGTTCACAACTATGCAATCTTTTAGTCTCTCTTTTCTCTTTCCAACCTCAACTGCCCAAACAATTTTTTTTCCATATGGAAAACACACACAGAGAAACAAAAAGGGATATATTTTTTTTCTTTTGTGTACAAACAAAACACAAAAAGTTCTAAAAAGCCGATTCAAGGTGAGAGTGCGACAGTGACTTTTCTCAAATTATAAGAGCTAACCAATGGATAAAACAAAAAGGGGTTTTTTTTAGTCCTGTTGAGTGTTTTTCAGTGGAAGATAATGAGATTCAAAGTGCTTCTCTTTATGCTCCGTTGGATGTCTTTTTTTTTCAAATTCCTGCTATTTTTATTAAATATATATATATACATATAATATATATATACACTATATATGTATATACATTATATATGTATGTATATACATCATATATATAAATTTGTGCCATCCATTTTCTGTTCTCATTTTAATTTTTTGAAATTGTGCGTGTGTGTGTTTTTAATTGTTTTGTAGGTATTGGGGATGTGAGAACTTGGGCAAAATTTGGCTTAATTTCAAACCCTGTACTGCGCTGGTGTGTTTCGATACAAAGACATTAATTACCCCCTGTGATATGCACTTTATTACTTCCATTTTTAAAAAGAAAACTACGATTATAATGTCCTTTTAATTTATTTTATTGTTTTTTTTTCCTTTTGTGGGCCTCAAGGAAAAGATAGTATACTCCGTTGGATGGGATATGTGAGGTATAAGCATCTGAACTCAAGTCCCTTAACTTGTTCCAATGCATACATGGAGATACTTTGCATTTTACGGTACTCCATTTATTTATTTACTTATTTATTTATTTAATACATTTGTATACCGCCCCTCTCAGCCTTCCAGCGACTTGAGGCACTTTACAAAGCAAGAATTCAGTGCCACCAAGAACACAATTACAATATACAATATAAAAACATCAACAACCATAAAATCAAACGTTATAATAACACATACTTCAATCGATACTCATTAAAAGTTGGAAAAGACCTCGTGAGCCATCCAGTCCAACCCCATTCTGCCAAAAAGCAGGAAAATTGCATTCAAAGCACCCCCCGACAGATGGCCATCCAGCCTCTGCTTAAAAGCCTCCAAAGAAGGCGCCTCCACCACACTCCAGGGCAGAGAGTTCCACTGCTGAACAGCTCTCACCATTAGGAAGTTCTTCCTCATGTTCAGGTGGAATCTCCTTTCTTTCCTGTAGTTTGAAACCATTGTTCCACGTCCTAATCTCTAGGGGTACTAGGCAATTGACAATCTCCTTGTGCTGGCATCCAAGGAGTTCTGGCTTTTCACTGGAGGTCTTACCTGTGGTAGTTCTCTGAATCAGAGCCACAGAGAGCCATGTGTATGATATTGTGAAGGAACCAGTATATTACTGTTACTAATTGTAAAGGCTTGGCCACTAATTTGTAATGGTGCCACCAAATTGCAAGGCTGTATAAATATAGCTACTATCAATATGTAGAGAGTTGGTAAAAGAAGCCACCTCTTTGTGAGGGCTTATTAAATTGATGACACAACCAATAGCTTGACTTTAAAAAGAAACAGTAACAAGTTTATTGAAGTACAGAAGCTTGATGGTTTCAAAGTGTCCTTTCTCTTAGAGGTACAGATCTTCAAAGGTTACATTCAAAACAGTTCTTAAATAACTCTTAGGAGGTCTAATTCTACTAACAAACAGGTCTCAAACTTAGTTCCTTTAAAAAGATGTTTCTTTCTTTAACAGATTGTTTCAGGCACACGCTTATCTTTTCTTTATGATGGTTCTGTTACAATAAAGATGCTTATTAGGACTTCCCCTCTTTTTCCACAACAGTTACTTTTAATATAAATTGACTTATCTAAACTATATTGGCTAGAAGCCAAAACCTTCCTGATTCTTAATACCAAAGAATCAGCCTTCCCCTGTACTTCTTTGACTACAGAATCCTCACTGGTTCTCCACACACGACAGAACCAGTCACCTCTGCAGTTCACCGCCCACAGACTGACTGCTCTAAAATGGCTGCTCTGCCAAGTGGCAGTTGGCTCCGCCCCTATCTCCATAGCAACTCAGCTCAAAGCGAGTTAAGCTGGCCACCATCCCCCAATATTATGTAATACTATATACTTACCATTACAAACACTTACCTATAACAATACATAACTGTAGATAAAAAATTACACTTCATCACAGATATATATTTCAGGGAGTGCAAGGATGCATCCTCTCCAATTGTCCAGATTTGGCAGGGAGAATCCCCAATTAATTCTCTGCTGTCCCACTTGTTCAGCTACTTTAAAAATGTCCTGGTTTCCCTCTCCTCCTACCACTTTCCTCCTTCAGCTCCAATCAAAACAAAGCTGCTACTGCCATCCAAGCACAAACTCCACTTAGCTTTGTCAGTTCTCACCTGAATATGTCAAAATTCAAGCATCCATGTGTACTTCAGTAATATTTGGGATGCTTTTTATCAAACCAAGTAGTGTTGGTACTAATGCTGCAAATGTTGTCATTGTCATAATTATTATCATCATCATGTTGTCGAAGGCTTTCATGGCCGGAATCTCTGGGTTGCTGTGAGTTCACTATGTTCCAGAAGCATTCTCCCCTGATGTTTCACCCACATCTATGGCAGGCATCCGCAGAAGTTGTGAGGTCTGTTGGAAACTAGGCAAGTGGAGTTTATATATCTGTGGAATAATGTCCAGGGTGGGAGAAAGAACTCTTGCCTGCTTGAGGCAAGTGTGAATGTTGCAACTGGCCACCTTGATTAGCATTTAATGGCCTTGCAGCTTCAAACTGGCTACTTCCTGCCTAGGGGAGTCCTTTGTTGGGAGGTGTTGACTTCTGAAGATGCCTGCCACAGATGAGAATGTTTCTGGAACATGGTCATACAAGCTGAAAAACTCATAGCAACCCATTATCATTATCATTTCTGTCCATGATCCTGTTTTTTCTGGATTCCTACTGTATTGTGATTTCTCTCTCTCTCTCTCTATTTACTTTGTACTCTGCTTGCTTGCTTGCTTTCTTCCTGACACCAAGTTGTCTGTTGGCTTCCTTGTTGTATGTATCCCTTAAGGGTTAATTTGGCTTCTGCGCTAAAACATCTAAGACTGGATAGAAACAAAAATAAATGCAGTAACTAAAGTCAAGGGAAGCGATCGTTTTAATTATCTTTTCCCTTGAAGTATTCTGAGATGGGCCATATTCTAAGTAAGGTGAGTAGTGATAGATGTGGCCAGATATCCTAACACACACTTAATCGTGGAGGCTTTTAGGAAAATCAGCTCTCCTGTTAAAAACAGGAATAGTTCCTCTCCTCCCCTACTCAAAATTCAGAAGCAGGAGGACCTTGTCTTTCAAAATGCCCCCCTTGCTTGAGCCATTCGGCATTTCTGAATGGCTTAGTCTGGGTCCCAAATCCAAAAATGAGTATACTTACTTAGCCAATCCCTTGTAGCTCGAGGATGATGGTCTTCCAGATGTGGTGTCTTGGCAGTGGGTCCGTAGGTGGCTGTGGAGCCCTATTCTTGATCTGCATGTTCTCCTGCAGTGAGGACCTAGGTTTCCAGGTGGAAGGCAGTCCCAGTCAGTGTTGGCTTGATGCACCTTCCTCTTGGCATGTTTCTCCCTTTCGCCCTCCATTCATTCCTCTTCATATTTCGCAGCACTGCTGGTCACAGCTGACCTCCAGTTATTTATTTATTTATTTCAAGCATTTCTACCCCACCCTTCTCAATCCACTAGGGGGGACTGAAGGCAGCTTACAACCGGCACAATTCGATGCCAAAAATTCAACATATAACAGCAACAATTATAAATAGTTAAAACATTCAATTAATACAATAACAGCTAATAAAAAGAAAGCCAATCCGGTGGCCAACGTTCGCCGAGTTCTGTAATCCGTAAATCCATTCAGCATTAATCCTTTCCAAAGCTATAGTCGTCATTGTCCTTGTCAGTCTGCCAGATTACCCAAAGGCCTGGTCCCATATCCAAGTTTTTAACTTTCTTCTGAAAGAGAGAAGAGATGACGATGATCTAATTTCCCCAGGGAGTGAATTCCACAGGCGGGGGGCCACCACCGAGAAGGCCCTGTCTCTCGTCCCCACCAGCCTCACTTGTGATAAAGGTGGGGCCGAGAGCAGGGTCTACTCAGAGGATCTTAAATTCCTAGGTGGGACGTAGAAGGAGATACGTTCGGACAGGTTATAGTGCTCAAGGGCCAGGGCTTCCCAGTTCTTGGTATCTATGCCACCATTTTTAAGGTTTTAAGCCCGTCTTTAAATCTATTTTCCTGTCCACAAACATTCTGTTTCCCATTCTTGAGTTGGGGGTAGAGTGACTGCTTTGGGAGACGGTAAGCGGCCATTCGGACAACATGGCCAGTCTAGCTCAGTTGATGACAGAGGACCATCACTTCAATGCTGGTGGTTTTTGCTTTTTCCAGCATGCTGACATTTGTCTGCCTGTCTTCCCAAGAGATTGCATGATTTTTTGAAGGCATTGCTGATGGAATCGTTCCAGGAGTTGCGTTATGACGTCTGTAGACAGTCCACATTTCACAGGCATATAACAGGGTTGGGTCCCAAGAGATTGCAGGATTTTTCAGAGGTAACACTGATGGAATTGTTCCAGGAGTTGCGTTATGACGTCTGTAGACAGTCCACGTTTCTCAGGCATATAACAGGGTTGGGTCCCAAGAGATTGCAGGATTTTTCAGAGGTAACACTGATGGAATGGTTCCAGGAGTTGCATTATGACATCTGTAGACAGTCCACGTTTCTCAGGCATATAACAGGGTTGGGTCCCAAGAGATTGCAGGATTTTTCAGAGGTAACACTGATGGAATTGTTCCAGGAGTTGCGTTATGACGTCTGTAGACAGTCCACGTTTCTCAGGCATATAACAGGGTTGGGTCCCAAGAGATTGCAGGATTTTTCAGAGGTAACACTGATGGAATTGTTCCAGGAGTTGCATTATGACATCTGTAGACAGTCCACGTTTCACAGGCATATAACAGGGTTGGGTCCCAAGAGATTGCAGGATTTTTCAGAGGTAACACTGATGGAATTGTTCCAGGAATTGCATTATGACATCTGTAGACAGTCCACGTTTCACAGGCATATAACAGGGTTGGGTCCCAAGAGATTGCAGGATTTTTCAGAGGTAACACTGATGGAATTGTTCCAGGAGTTGCATTATGACATCTGTAGACAGTCCATGTTTCTCAGGCATATAACAGGGTTGGGTCCCAAGAGATTGCAGGATTTTTCAGAGGTAACACTGATGGAATTCTTCCAGGAGTTGCGTTATGACGTCTGTAGACAGTCCACATTTCACAGGCATATAACAGGGTTGGGTCCCAAGAGATTGCAGGATTTTTCAGAGGTAACACTGATGGAATTGTTCCAGGAGTTGCATTATGACATCTGTAGACAGTCCACGTTTCTCAGGCATATAACAGGGTTGGGTCCCAAGAGATTGCAGGATTTTTCAGAGGTAACACTGATGGAATTGTTCCAGGAGTTGCATTATGACATCTGTAGACAGTCCATGTTTCTCAGGCATATAACAGGGTTGGGTCCCAAGAGATTGCAGGATTTTTCAGAGGTAACACTGATGGAATTCTTCCAGGAGTTGCGTTATGACGTCTGTAGACAGTCCACATTTCACAGGCATATAACAGGGTTGGGTCCCAAGAGATTGCAGGATTTTTCAGAGGTAACACTGATGGAATTGTTCCAGGAGTTGCGTTATGACGTCTGTAGACAGTCCACGTTTCTCAGGCATATAACAGGGTTGGGTCCCAAGAGATTGCAGGATTTTTCAGAGGTAACACTGATGGAATTCTTCCAGGAGTTGCGTTATGACGTCTGTAGACAGTCCACGTTTCTCAGGCATATAACAGGGTTGGGTCCCAAGAGATTGCAGGATTTTTCAGAGGTAACACTGATGGAATTGTTCCAGGAGTTGCATTATGACATCTGTAGACAGTCCACGTTTCACAGGCATATAACAGGGTTGGGTCCCAAGAGATTGCAGGATTTTTCAGAGGTAACACTGATGGAATTGTTCCAAGAGTTGCATTATGACGTCTGTAGACAGTCCACATTTCTCAGGCATATAACAGGGTTGGGTCCCAAATCCAAAAATGAGTATGTCTGCATTCAGAAGTATGTGTGCTGCTAGAAAACGCTCCCGAGGTGCTCAGTCTCTCTGAGTTTTTGTTTGAACTTTAAAGGAGATGTCCAGGTTGCTGAGCTCTAACTTCAAAATATTGGGTATTAGTTGGAGTACTAGTTGGAGCAAATACAGCACCCCAGTGATAGCCGGAGCTTCTAGCCCAGGCACAACGTGCTTCCAATACTGGGTTAGGCTGCTTACTCATCTAGCTAACCCAGCATTATCTACTCCCGTTGCCCTACGGCTCTCTGGGTTCTTCGGAAGCACTGCAGTTTGAGTCTCTTTCTCCTGGGATGCCAGAGATGGAAACTGGGATGTCAACCCATTCAAGATGTGTCATGCAGCAATGCCTTGAGCGTTTGAACCTTCGGTGGATGCTGATGCTACCGGACATTTTTATTAGATCCCATGCACTGCTTCGGCTGACACTGTCAGAAAGATAAGGCATCCCAAGTCATGAACCCTTTCCTACTACCAGGACCAAGGCTCTACTTTTGGCACATGGCGTTAGGAGTCACGCTATGCCATTTAATCGTGACGTCTCTTTCTTCACTCATCTTGTCTTCATTCCATTGAGCACTTCAGTCCAGCGCTCCCAATCCAGTCTTTCTCTGTTCTTAATAATGCTCCCTGCTTTGCCTACAGTCTCCCCTGAATCAAGCACAAAACGGGCTGCTCCGGTGAGCAATTTGCTTCTTGAGCCTGAAGAAAAAAATCTAAGTTTATTGTATTTTTGATAGCTGCTTTCGGCGTGGATTAAAGAAGCCACGGGGCACTTTTGACCTGAACCTTTTCGCCCTCCAATTAATAAAATATCTCTCACCTTCCATTTTTCCTGGCAGGGAAATACAAACTGCAAAGTATTCTCTGTGATTCAAGTTTCAGCATATCTGGAATTAAATTCCACTGAAATCAATAGGATTTACTTTTAAGGAGGCAGTCTTATTTATGTATTTATTTACAGTATTTATATTCCACCCTTCTCACCCCAACTCAAACAGCCAGGTCTTCTCTTTTTTGCGGAATACCATTAGAGATGGTGCTAGTCTAATGTCCGTAGGAAGGGCGTTCCACAGCCGAGGAGCCACCACCGAGAAGGCCCTATCTCTCGTCCCCGCCAGCCGAGCTTGAGAAGCAGGCGGGATCGAGAGCAGGGTCTCCCCGGAAGATCTCAAAGTCCTGGTGGGTTCATAGGCAGAGATGCGGTCAGATAGGTAGCTTGGGCCGGAACCATTTAGGGCTTTAAAGGCCAAAGCCAGCACTTATTTCAGATATTTGTACCCCGTCCTTCTCAATCCCCAGGGGGTGGGGGGTGGACTCAGGGTGGCTTCCAACCAGCAGCAATTCAATATTATTATTATTATTTTGGTTGTGTCAGGAGCAACTTGAGAAACTGCAAGTCACTTCTGGTGTGAGAGAATTGGCCATCTGCAAGGACGTTGCCCAGGGGACACCCAGATGATTTGATGTTTTTATCATCCTTGTGGGAGGCTTCTCTCATGTCCCCGCATGAGGAGCTGGAGCTGATAGAGGGAGCTCATCCGCCTCTCTCCGGATTCGAACCTGTGACCTGTCGGTCTTCAGTCCTGCCGGCACAAGGGGTTTAACCCACTGCGCCACCGGGGGCTCCTTAGCAATTCAATGCCTCCAATGTACACATAATAAAATACATAATAAAATCCAATAATTACATACAATTAAAACATTAAATCACATTAATTAATTAAAATCTGTTTCTGTTTCAATAACAACCTGGTGGCATTATCCAAAGCTCTTCGGCAGGGAAAGAGGAGTGACAGCACCCCCTCGTGGCCGGAACCGAGCACAGCCTCCAAGATGCCGAAGATGGGAAAGCCTATATATACCTCTATCTATGTCCAATTTGGAATATTACCAAATTATGTAGTTCTGTAGTCTCCATCAAGCATGTTCATAGTCCATTTCCATAGCGATTGTCATCATTGTCACTGCCATTGTCAGCAAGATTACCCAAAGGCCTGGTCCCACATCCACATTTTTAACTTCTTCCTAAAGAAAAGGAGGGACGTCGATAATTTCACTAGGGAGCAAATTCCACAGGCGGGGGGCCACCACCGAGAAGGCCCTGTCCCTCGTCCCTGCTAAGCATGTTTGCGACAGAGGCAGGGCCAAGAGCAGGGCCTCCCCCAGAAGATCTTAAACTCCGAGGTGGGACGTATAGGGTTTTATAGGTAAAGACCAGCACTTTGAATTGTACCCGAAACTGGACCAGCAGCCAGTGGAGCTGGCATAATAGGGTGGTGTATGTAGATAATATCTGAAAGTGTGAATATTTTGTTTTTTCCCCTCTTTTCATCAGACAATTGGACATATATAGAGGTATATATAGACTTTCCCATCTTCGGCATCTTGGAGGCTGTGCTCGGTTCCGGCCACGAGGGGGTGCTGTCACTCCACTTTCCCAGCCGAAGAGCTTCGTTTGTAAACTTCCTCCTTGATCAAATTACTGGTGTTTTTTCTGGCATTTCCTTATGGGTGCCTTAAATACCTCCCCACTTAAGCAGTACCTATTTATCTACTCACATTGCTGGTTCTGAAACTGCTAACTAAGCAGAAGCTGGGCTAAAGGCCAGGAGCTCACCCTGATCTGGGCTTCAAACTGTCGACTTTTCAGTTGGCAAGATTTACTGCAGCTGGCGGTTAACCTGCTGTGCTAAAACCCGGCCCTTTAGCACATGTACTAATCCAAATAAATGGGTTTTTTTAAAGGAAGTCACATATGTCTGAGGAAAGTCCTAAATCTCCTTCTGGGAACTTTTTGGAAGCAGTTTGAGTTGCTAGGATCACTCCAAAATAGATTCATTGAGCATTGTTGAAAGCATATCCATTGTGGCTGACGGGCTAACCAAGTGTCCATGGGATCTTGTTTTGGTTTTCACCAAATCCAATTATTATAGATAATTATCTATATCACTGTTGTTTCCTGGGCAAGCAGATGCAGTTTGAGACTAGGTAGACTCTGAAGCAATCACCACAAACTACACAACTGTATTTACAAAGCAACAGCCGACACTTTGGCATATGATTTGGCACTGAATGGGCATTGAATCCGTGATACTGCATTCCTGTATGATTCTGTCAAATTAAATTCCATCTATCAGACAATCACTCTGTCAATTTTTCGTTTTGTTTCCAAAATGAACATTTCCAAGCAAAACGTTAACAGTGTCCAGACAAATCTATAAGAATGACATCGAGTAATATATCAAATCTAATCTATCGATTGATCTATTGGTAAAATTGACAGGAAAATCTATCCATTTATTATTCCCACCATATCTAAAGGTTACAAAGAGTCTAAGTACATAGACTAGATAACTTGAATGAACTGGCAATTCTTCCTTTGTTCCTTTCTCCTTTGTAGAATTATTATTTATTATTATTATTTTTATTTATTTACTTTACTTATATACCGCTGTTCTCAGCCCGAAGGCGACTCACAGCGGTTCACAACAAATAAGAACAGCAAAAATTCAATGCTACAGTGTAAAAACAGTTAACAACCTAACATATTACATAATTAATAAACAATTACTACAATAACCAGTCACTATTCACTATCGTCTCATCATCAAAAACACAATCCAGATTCGTCATCCATTATTCCGTCCCAATGTTCATTAACCAATCATTGCACTCATTATTCGAACGCCTGCTCAAACAGCCAGGTCTTCACTTTTTTGCGGAATACCATTAGAGATGGTGCTAGTCTAATGTCCGTAGGAAGGGCGTTCCATAGCCGAGGAGCCACCACCGAGAAGGCCCTATCTCTCGTCCCCGCCAGCTGTGCTTGAGAAGCAGGCAGGATCGAGAGCAGGGCCTCCCCGGAAGATCTCAAAGTCCTGGTGGGTTCATAGGCAAAGATGCGGTCGGATAGGTAGCTTGGGCCGGAACCGTTTAGGGCTTTAAAGGCCAACGCCAGCACTTTGAATTTAGCCCGGTAGCAAATCCGCAGCCAGTGGAGTTGGCGCAACAGGGGGGTTGTATGTCACACTCTTATGCCTGTCTTTCCGTTTACGCAATTATATACTCTTCCTGTCATCTTGTTATTTCTGAATCATAGAGACCTTTGAACAAAGCATTTCCATATTTGTAAAGGCTTCCATGGAACCCCCAATACTCTTATTGCATGGTCCTGTACATATTTACTCAAAAGTAAGTTCTAATGAACCCAACTGATATTAATTCCAGATTAATATGGATAGCTACAGCCAATGTGTCCTACTTGTTTGGGTACTGGATTAGGACTCTGGAGAGTTGCCACTCAGCCATGAAACCTGTAAGATGCTCTACATGAATCCAGTAAGGGAAATATGTCTATTCGGGATTTTGTTTCTATATCTATTTCAAATCAGATAATATGTTTTGCATTCTTAGCACTCATATTCCCTTTGGCCTTCAGTCTTTTCTGTGTCTGACCCTTCAAGTCATTTGTTGATTTATGGCTACTCCCTGAATATGTTTATTGGATTTAAGTATATCTCACCCTTCTCCCAAAATGGGATTCAAGACAGCTTTATGACTTTTGTGGAGGTTGTGTAGGCATGATATCCTCCAAAATAGTTTTCGTAGTTCTCTCCTTTGGAATATCAATGTACACCTGGTATTTTTTGGCAATCTCCCATCCAAGTACTAGCCAGGGTTTTGTGGCTTCCAAGATCAGGTGGTATCTGGTGCCTTTAAGACACTTAGATCCTCATTACCGAAAACTTGCTATTTATCATAAGACTGTTGGGAAAGTCCACAAAAGTAGGAATTTTCAAAGACTTGGATATGTCTCTTCCAGCACAGAAAGGAGGGAGAGGAAAAGAATGTGGCAGCATTTTTTTATTTATTTACGTCGTTTCTATCCCGCTCTTCTCAGTCTGCAGGGGACTCAGAGCAGTGTACAAACTTTATACAGAACACATATAGGCAAACATTCAATGCCATTATACAGTTGACAGAAAAAGCAATACATAAACAGAGGTATAGGATTTTTTTCCATCTCCAACATCTGGAGGCTGTGCTCGACTCTGGCCACGGGAGGTCCTGTTGCTCCATCGTGCATGCTGAGGAACTTTTTTTGTTGTCTGTAGACACCTCCCAATTGAATTCTTGATATGTCCTTTATGGATGCCTTTTATTACCTCCCTGCTTTTTAAAAGTGGTACCTATTTATCTACTCACATTGCTGTTGTTGCACTCCAGGCCAGGAAAGCCCTCTGAGTTTAAACACCACACAGCTGAATAGAAATGCAAGCAGTTTATTGAGGATAGTTTAAAAGCAGTAACAGTAAAACGCACTCCATAGAAATAGGTAAATCCAATTAGGTAGAAAGATAAGCAGGAACAAATAGTCCAGGAAATTAGTCAGTTAGAGTACATGAAAAACAGATACAGAAACTTCCAAGGTAATACTCCAAAACTTGAATCATGAATAAAAAAAACACTTAACACATGAATCTATCCAAGGCAAGGCTTCCAAGGAGCAGGAAAGATGTCTTGACTCAATTTCCAATGATGCTTTGTCTGAACTACAGATTCTGTACTTGGCACTTTTATCCCCTAATCTGCTCATTGTCCCAAGCAGCCAGGAACAGATTTCGTTTCAGCCTTGACTCTGTTATCAGTCTCTCTCAGCCTGGCAGAATGCCTGAGAGATTGGGTTGTTTGCCTGTACTGATTAAAAACATGCCTTCTATCTGCTGTCCCGTTAATTTTTGCAGCTAGCCCAGGTGCCGAGCTATTCTCAGGCTCAAAGTCATGGGAATTCTCTGGTAGCAATTCAGACCCTCTTCCAGGGACCATACCATCATCCCCAAACCCTTCAGGAACATTATCATCAGAAAAGACACTTTGAACAGGAATCCCATTGTCATTCTCTGCATCAATAGCAACCTCACCAATAGAAACATCATTAGGTACATGAATCTCATTGTCATTCCCAACATCCAGAGTACCCTGATCATTAGACACAATCACAGGCTGAACTCCAACAGCTGTAATTAGTCTGTTAGGTGGGCAGAAGCTGGGCTGACAGCCAGGAGCTTACCCCAACCTGGGCTTGAACCGTCAACCTTTCAATTGGCAAGATTTTCTGCAGTTGGTGGTTAGCCTGCTGTGTTAAAGCCCGGCCCTTTTGGTTCAAACTCATGCCAAAATCAAAAACAATCTTGAATGTGCTACCACATTCCCTTTAAAGTTCCACAGAGATTAGTTTGCTTGCTATGCTTTGTTTTTGGTACTTCGCAATTTCAGGAGAATTCAGGAAAGCACTTTTTACAATTTCCCTCTCTCCCTACCACAATCATTACCTATTTTATTTTTATCTAAATCTATAGGAAACTTTCTGCTATCATTTATCATACTGGTCTTCCTGATAGAAACATGATGAAGTGTATTCCCACAGATTGCTTGCAATGTCCATGATACATATTGCACATGATAAAATTAGTGTAGTGGTAAAATTATGGACCACACCATTTGGGGGAGGGGGGTTGTCTTAAAATACCTGTCCTCTTGTATCTAAAGTGGTACATTCCAGAATTCTTCACCTTTAGTCTGTATTGTGTAGACCACGCATGGACAAACTTTCACCCTCCAGGTGTTTTGGACTTCAAGTTCCACAATTCCTAACAACCTCAGACCTCTTCCTTTTCCCCTTTAGCAGCTAAAGCAGTTTAGTGGGGGAAGGAAGGGGCCTGGGGCTGTTATGAATTGAGGGAGTTGAAGTCCAAAACACCTGGAGGGCCAAAATTGGCCCATGCCTAGTGTAGACACCCATTTTGAAAGTGTTGTGATAGAGATGTCCTTATTTGAGTGCTTGAATGATTTGATAGTAGATGTTTTCCAATGCAATTGAAAGGGACATAGGTTCTCAGGAGAAGATAAGTAACGAAAGACAGGTTCCTCTCTGTTGCGGCTTTCTTATAACTAATGATTTCCCCCCTCAAAATGCAGTGATGAAGGCAATTTTGTGTATGTCTGTAAGAGAACACTCTCAAACTTAAATCAAGTTGTGAGCACTGATTAAGGGCGCTTCCAGACAGCACTAAATCACGGGTTTTCGCGAGGAGCAAAAAATCCCAGGACTTCAGGTTGAGGAGAACATACAGACCTGTTGCTCCTGGGATTTCTGCCTCCATTGTCCAGACTTGATGCTTTCTTCTGAGATTGAGAGGTTCCCAAGATGGCCACTGTAGGACTTCCTCCAGAAACTGGCAATTAAAAAAAAAAGATACATGAGATACGGATATGCAGAGATTTGGTTATGCGGATCACCGCAAAATTTCCATTTTATGTGCAGGCCACAGAAACTGTCCTCCACACATTTCATGACGTTTCTGGCACACAAACAAAGTTTTCACCTTCTACTCAATTGTCACCTTCTTTTTAGGAACCGATCAATAAGGAACAAGCATCTAAAACCAGGAACAAACCCAGATAAAAATCCCGTGATTTCCGTTTGCAGGGACATGCAAACATGTGAAGATCCGGATATTCAGGTCAAAACTGCGATATTTCAGCACTTGGAAATCTTGCAGTTTTTTGCCTTTTGTAGCAATTGCTTCCAGGTTTACAGGGAATGGCGTCTGGCCACCCTCTTGTTTGCTACGGAAGCTCCTGGGATAAAGGTACTGTCTGGATGGGTCCTAAGTAGAGCAATTGAAGCAATTAGATTTCCCTGTGTGTGGACTCTTGTTCAACTATTGATTCAGCAAGTGTGTGAGAGTTAGAAATAACCAACACAATTTCAGCTTCGGTTTGAATAAGACAGCAACTTGAGGTCCAATTCTGCACACTGAGGTCCTAGAATATATCCCGCAGTTTTCCAAAATGTCAGACTTTAAGGTCTTTCATAAGTAAAGTTACTACAGAAATAGCCAATTAAGCAAAAAACAGGTTTGAAATCCACCAGGGGAGGCTTCAGGTTGGAGCTTGGAAATGTGACCTTTGGGGGACTATAGATCCCAGAATCCTCCAGCACGGTCACGAGGGGGAGCTTCATTCTAAAACAATGACTTTTCCAAGCTGTAGTCCATTCTCAGCCATCGCCTCTCCATCCGCTTGTACATCTACCGACTACCAGTTGCGTTAAGCCAACTTTTGGGCCAGGAGTATTCCCACATCCCAACATTTTGTATCTACCTCATTATGAGTTGTTGTTTTTCTTTTAGTTCCTTGTGCTTTTTGTGTGGCGTAAATATTGGAGGTGACCTGTAGATAAAATATATATATATAAAAATATATATATACAAATATATATTTTTGCTTTGCAATAAAACTCAAAGCTATAACACAGAAATATTCATCAAGATGTCATAACCTTTATCGTCGTGGTGCCCTACTTCATTGTGAAAACCTATCTGAACCTGTTTTTTCCCCCTCCTCCCCTTACTTTCCTAAACACTAGAGTGACTATTCTTGTTCTCGTCTTAACTCTGTCAGTATTGTTCCTCTGTCAAAATGATATTGCATTTTCAGGGTGTTGAGTGGACATCAGAGTTCTCAAATGTATATGTGAAGAGTGGAGGGAAAGTGGAGGGTCATATTGAAATCAAAAAGGTGCTTTATGGTGACCGGTGTTGTAAAAGTGTGGCACTGAAAGGTGGTCTTGATCATCCACGCAAATATCCTGGGCCAAATGAGCAACCCAGTCAAAACCCAGTGAAATATCAAAATGCAAAGCTGTATTTGATTCCACTACCTTTTATGGCTCTTTGTGCTGATAACCGAGATGCATGTTTATTAATTGTTATCAATGGGACTTGCTTCCAAGGAATTTTGCCCGCGTATTTGAGAGCGGAGCAAAGTCAGTCAATGATATGGTGCAGACTTCCTGGGATTCTGCCACAAAGGAATGTACATGAAGCAATGTAAGCCTCATGCACTATGGGAAAGAAATGGGGTGGGGGTTCGGGAAAATGCTGAAACAGAATTTTCTCCCCTGATAGTCGTAATTTATTTAAATCAGTGTTTCTCAATCTGGAGGTTGGGACCATCAGAAAATATAGCATTTTCTATTGGTCATTGGGATTCTGTGTGAGAAGTTTGGCCCAATTCTCTTGGTGGGGTTCAGAATGCTCTTTGATTGTAGGTGAACTATAAATCCCAGCAACTACAACTCCCAAATGTCAAGGTCTATTTTCTCCAAACTCCACCAGTGTTCACATTTGGGCATATTGAGTATTCGTGCCAAGTTTGCTCCAGATCCATTATTGTTTGAGTCCACAGTGCTCTCTGGATATAAGTGAACTACAACTCCAAAACTCAAAAATGCCCACCAAATCCTTCCAGTATTTTTCTCTTGGTCATCAGAGTCTGTGGCCAAGTTTGGCTCAATTCCATGGTTGGTGGAGTTCAGAATGCTCTTTGAGTGTAGGTGAACTATATATCCCAGCAAATACAACTCCCAAAATGGCAAAATCAATCATCCCCCAACCCCAATAGTGCTCAAATTTGGGCGTATCGGGTATTTGTGCCAAATTTGGTCCAGTGAATGAAATACATCCTGCATATCAGATATTTGCATTACAATTCATAACAGGAGCAAAGTTATAGTTATGAAGTAGCAACAAAAATAATTGTATGGCTGGGAATCACCTTACTTACTTACTTACTTACTTACTTAGGTGATCCCTTGTTGGCCAAGTAGGATAGTCTTCCAGGATCAGAATTCTTGTGGGTCTGTAGGTGGCTGTGGAGCCCTATTCTTGATTTGCATCTTCTTCCACAGTGAGGGCATTGGTTTCCCGGTCGGGGTTGGCTTGATGCACCTTCCTCTTGGCACCACAACATGAGGAACTGTATTAAGGGATTGCAGCATTAGGAAGGTTGAGAAACACTGATTGAAGTAGATGATGGGATGGAGGATACACATATCTAATCTCCATTTACAAAGTGATACAGTCCCAGAAAGTCTGCCCAAAACAACTTGGAAGTGGGTTCCACTAAAAACCGAAATTGTATTATTGATACGTTTTTATTCAACTGTTGTTATTGCTACTGTTTGAACACTTTAAATGAAACCAGTGGTTTCCCATTGGGTATGCTTTCCATACCAATGGAAAGTTGTGATTGTCATGAGAGGACTCCATATGGCCGCTGTCTCCTGTGTGATTATTATTGTGGGCTTTCCGCTCAAACACAGTTGTAAACACAGGCCGATTTCAGGGAGTCCTCTACAGAAACCTTGGAGAAGGCTAATGTTGTCCATTTATCCAGATGAGATAGTGAGAATGCAAGAGTTTTTAATCACGATTCCAAACTTACTCCTTGGATCCTTCCTAAAGTGTAACTTGAACCCCTGGAAATACCATTTCTCTCCATCTTTGAATCTGCAAAGGGCTTTACAATCTTCCACTGTCTTTGCACTCATGACAACCCTGGCAAAGGAAGTTACAGTTTCTGTGGTTAGAAGACAGTGACTTGCCCCTAACCGCATGAAGAGTCCACTGCAGACATTGGTGTCCAAGGTTCAATCTGATCCGTAATCATTGGTTTGGAAGAAGAGAAAGTTGGAGTCTAACACCGGCATGGGAAAAGTTTGACTCTCCAGGTGTTTTGGACTCCAACTCCTACCATTCCTAACAGCTTCAGGCCCCTTCCTTTTCCCCCTCAGCCGCTTAAGCGGCTGAGGGGGAAAAGGAAAGGGCCTGAGGCTGTTAGGAATGGTGGGAGTTGGAGTCCAAAACACCTGGAGGGTCAAACTTTTCCCATGCCCGGTCCAGCATGAGCGGACTATAAGGTTGATATAGCAGATTTACTAATGTTACTAAGCATTCCTTCAAATATGCGCCAGGACTGCATCCTTCTCGATCCGATTTTACAAGGTTTCCTTGTCCAACTGACATTATTATAAGTGTTGTCATCCTAATCCATTTTAATCCTGGGCACCTTTAAGTCTGCTTAAGTCTCAATAACTTCCATTGGGTTTAAGCAGGCTCGCTGTGCCGGATTGCAGCCACGGTGCCTAAAAGAATATCAAGCGCTTTTTAATAATAATAAAAAAGGTTAAGGAAACACCTTGGTTTAGTTCCCAAAGTGGCTTACAATCTTAAAATTGTTTCGCAAGTTATGCAATGGTTCAAAGTAGACAGATTGTCTTTTTTCTTCCCGTGTTTTGAATCTGATGTCCGTGCAATCTCCTCACTTGGTTCGTTACGGTTGCTTCTTCCTTGCTGTTGGTCATTTGTTTTCCTATCAGGCTGGTATTTTGTCTTGATTACAGAACGAAATGTGGAAACCAATTATATTTATGAGGTGTTCTCTGTTGCAGGTTGGGAGTAGATTGGAAACGGGGACTAAAGGGTTCTTGTGATGATGTGCTTTTCCCCCCACAAGGACTTGTCCTTGACTACAAGGGTTTTGTCACTCCACCAAACTTCAGGAGGGCATTTTTGTTTGTACATTTGGGCTTCCTTCAGGTCACCAAAACAATAACAAACAAATCAATTATTCCCTCAATGCATTCATATTCAATTTTTTCTATTTCCACCATATGACAGTTATGATCCTAGCTTATCCTTCCAATGTTGTTTATTCGTTCGGTCGCTTCCGACTCTTCGTGACCTCATGGACCATCCCACACCAGAGCTCCCTGTTGGTCATGGCCACCCCCATCTCCTTCAAGGTCAAGCCAGTCACTTCAAGGACACCATCCATCCATCTTGTCCTTGGTCAGCCTCTCTTCCTTTTTCCTTCCATTTTTGCAGCATCATACTCTTCTCCAAGCTTTCCTGTCTTCTCATTATGTGATCAAAGTACTTCATCTTTGCCTCTAATATCCTTCCCTTCAATGAGCAGTTGGGCTTTATTTCCTGGAGTATGGACTTTTTGATCTTCTTGTGGTCCAAGGCACTCTCAGAATTGTCCTCCAGCACCACAGTTCGCTCAGCCTTCAGTCATTTCTGACTCATCGTGACCTCCTGGACCATCCCACACCAGAGCTCCCTGTTGGCCATGGCCACCCCCACCTCCTTCAAGGTCAAGCCAGTCACTTCAAGGACATCATCCATCCATCTTGTCCTTGGTTGGCCCCTCTTCCTTTTTCCTTCCATTTTTGCAGCATCATACTCTTCTCTAAGCTTTCCTGTCTTCTCATTATGTGATCAAAGTATTTCATCTTTGCCACTAATATCCTTCCCTCCAGTGAGCAGTTGGGCTTTATTTTCTGGAGTATGGACTGGTTTGACCTTCTCGTAGTCCAAGGCCTTCTCAGAATTGTCCTCCAGCACCACAGTTCAAAAGCGTCTCTCTTCCTTCGCTCAGCCTTCAGTCATTTCTGATTCATCGTGACCTCCTGGACCATCCCACACCAGAACTCCCTGTTGGCCATGGCCACCCCATCTCCTTCAAGGCCAAGCCAGTCACTTCAAGGATACCATCCATCCAGCTTGCCCTTGGTCGACCACTCTTCTTTTTTCCTTCCATTTTCCCCAGCATCATACTCTTTTCCAAACTTTCCTGTCTTCTCATTATGTGATCAAAATACTTCATCTTTGCCTCTAATATCCTTCCCTCCAATGAGCAGTTGGGCTTTATTTCCTGGAGGATGGACTGGTTGGATCTTCTCGCGGTCCAAGGCACTCTCAGAATTGTCCTCCAGCAACACAGTTCAAAAGTGTCTCTCTTCCTTCACTCAGCCTTCCTTATTTTCCAGCTCACTCGTCTATAGGTTACTACAGGGACAATCTGATGGCCATTCTTGTGTTTTCCATATTTGCTGCTGTATGGCATGCATCACCTTGACAGCATCATCTTTCAAGATTTTAAACAGTTCAGCTGGGATCCTCTCGTCTCCTGCTGCCTTATTATTAGCAATGCTCCTTAAGGGCCATTCAACCTCACTCCTCAGGATGTCTGGTTCTAATTCACTCACTACAGTGTCAAAGCTATCCTCGATGTTATTATGCTTCCTATACAGATCTTATTTATTTATTTATTTATTTGCCATATTTGTATACCGCCTTTCTCAGCCTGAAGGCAACTCAAGGCGGTTTACAGTCGGCAACAATTTGATGTCCCAATACCATAAAATGCAATTAAAAATATTAGCATATAATATAAAAACATACAAAACCAATAAAAACATATATCATCAGCGTCTTCTTATTAAAATCATTGTCCAGTCACATCATCCACATCTTCTGTATAGTCTCCCAATTTAGATTGATCAATTTCCAGCCTGTGGAAAACAGCCAGGAAAGAGATCCAGGACTTGGAGTTCCTTTTAGTTAAACATTTTTCCCCTTTCCAGTCTTTGGCTATGGCTAATCCTGCCACAGCAAAGCTGTATTGGTACATTTCTTTGTCCTTTTGATTATTGTTTTCTTTATGTAGACCTAATAGACACAACCCTGGGCTTTTAAAAAAATCTTATTATGTAGCATTTTATTTGTCTCTTTAGTTACCTTATCCCAAAATGCATGTATGGTCTCACAGGTCCACCACATGTGGAAGAATCTCCCTTTCTATTTCCTACACCTCCAGTAAATATCTGGTTATATATCTATTTTTGCCAATGTTGCTGGGATGAGAGCATCTCTAAAACATTTTATATAGATTCTCCCTTATTGATCCAGAAAGCGTAAATTTGAATCTTTTCTTCCCTTACTGCGTTGAGTCGCCTAAGGGCTGAGAAACTGTGGTATACAAATAAAGTAAATAATAAATAAATAAATAAATAAATTCCCAGTTATCCAATTCTATTGGTCTGCCTAGATCCTTGACCCAGGATATCATTAGTGTCTTGACTCAGTTGTCTTCCATGTTGTAGCTTAATATGTATTTGTATAATCTGGAGATTAACCCTTTGTTTCCTTTTCCCCATATTCATAGAATCATAGAGTTGGAAGAGACCTCATGGGCCATCCGGTCCAACCCCATTCTGCCAAGAAGCAGGAAAATTGCATTCAAAGCAGCCCCAACAGATGGCCATCCAGCCTCTGTTTAAAAGCCTCCAAAGAAAGGACCTCCACCACACTCCAGGGCAGAGAATTCCAATGCTGAACAGCTCTCAGAATCAGGAAGTTCTTCCTAATGTTCAGGTGGAACCTCCTTTCTTGTAGTTTGAAGCCATTGTTCCGCATGTTAGTCTCCGGGGCAGCAGAAAACAAGCTTGCTCACTCCTCCCTATGACCTCTCACATATTTATACATGGCTATCATATCTCCTCTCAGCCTTCTCTTCTTCAGGCTAAACATGCCCAGCTTCTTAAGCCACTCCTCATAGGGCTTGTTCTCCAGACCCTTGATCATTTTAGTCGCCCTCCTCTGGACACATTCCAGCTTCTCAATATCTGTATTGTGTTCTGGAGTGCAACAGGAGGAGCCAGCGGGAAGTGTGAAGTGCAGGGGGAGAGGGGAGGAAGGGAGGAAGAGAGGGGGAAAGAGAGGAAAGAAAAGGTAAAGAGATTGAGTGAGTGAGAGAGAGGGGAGAGGGATGGGCAGAGTCACTCCTAGGATGGGGCGGTCCTTCGCCTCACGAGCGCTGAAGTAGTACATATATAGCGTCTCTACTTCGCGGATTTTCACTTATCGCGGGTGGTCCTGGAATGTAACACCTGCAATAAGGATTCTATAAGTATTTCAGAAACTATTTTGACTGTAAGCTAATCTGGAATCCACATGACTTTGTTAGTGTCAAGGTGGAGAACCTGTACTACATTCCTGTAAACTGCAACAGTTGTGATCATCACTATCAATCTGGGCAAGAGATTAACTGTGCAATCTTTTGTAAGTTTATTCAGAAATATAGACTTTCTAACTGATTGCCTGTTGAGTTCAATGCTGCTCCCTTCCAGATTGGATAATATGGGATTGCAAGCTGATTTCAACGTAACTGGCTGAGGCACGTGGAACTATTTCAAAATTAAAAGAAGGCCGTTTTCACCCTGATTGCCAGCCATCATAGGTCTCACCAATAAAACAGAAAATGACAAAAAAAATCTACAGGATTTTTAGCCTAAATTAGAATGGAAAGGCTTCAAGTACCCTCAAGCATAAAATGGTGCATTAAAAACCATTTATTGCAGAAATTGTGAATTAAGATAGTAGAACAATTCACTAGCTTGTCAGCCCTGGGGGATCCAGTCAGGAGCCATTTAGATCTTGCTGGGTATAAGCTAATAGGAGAAGTTTGGGTTTTTTTCTGGAATCTTTTTTTAGGACTGATATATCCATTTGTCTTCAGGTATTAGAATATGGGTTGCAGAAGAAATATGATGGCCTTTCTGTGTGCCGAAAGGATAGCTTGCCGCAACGGAGTGATGCTGGGAGTACGCTGAAACAGGAGGATGACTCTAATCTTTTAAGAGATTAGAGAGATGATTGGCCAAAACTAACAAAATGAAGTTCAACAGAGACCAATGCAAGATACTCCACTGAGGCAGAAAAAAGAAAATGCAAAGATAGAGAATGGGGGATGATGCCTGGCTCGAGAGCAGGACATGTGAAAAAGACCTTGGAGTCTCCATGGGGAGGAAGGTGAATATGAGCCAACAATGTCATGCAGCAGCTAAAAAAAAACCAATGGGATTTTGGCCTCCATAAATAGGAGTATAATGTCTAGATCCAGGGCAGTCATGCTCCCCCTTTACCTGGAATCACACTGTGTCCAGTTCTGAGCACCACAATTGAAGGGAGATGTTGACTCTAAGTTGGAAAGTATCCAGAGGAGGGCAACTGAAATGATCAAGGGTCTGGAGAACAAGCCCTATGAGGAGCGGCTCAAAGAGCTAGACATGTTTAGCCTGAAGAAGAGAAGGCTGAGAGGTGACATGATAGCCATGTATAAATATGTGAGAGGAAGCCACAGGGAGGAGGGAGCAAGCTTGTTTTCTGCTTCTCTGGAGACTAGGACGCAGCGGAACAATGGCTTCAAACTACAAGAAAGGAGATTCCATCTGAACACGAGGAAGAACTTCCTGACTGTGAGAGCCATTCAGCAGTGGAACTCTCTGCCCCGGAGTGTGGTGGAGGCGCCTTCTTTGGAAGCTTTTAAACAGAGGCTGGATGTCCATCTGTCAGGGGTGATTTAAATGCAATATCCCTGCTTCTTGGCAGAATGGGGTTGGACTGGATGGCCCATGAGGTCTCTTCCAATTCTTTGATTCTATGATTCTAGGAATAACCCTCTGACTTTAAAACACCACACGTTGAATAGGAATACAATCCTTTTTTATTGAAGGTAAGTAAAAGCAGCAAAGTAGAAAAAGCACTTTAAAGAAATAGATAAATCCAATTAAGTAAGAAGATAAGCAGGAACAAATTAGTCCAAGGTTCAGCAAAGTTCAAAAACAAAATCCAGACTTCGCTAATAAAATCCAAAGAAACAGGGAAATGTTGATCCAAGGCATCAGTATAATAATCACAAGAGATAAAGAGTCAAACCATACAGCCAGAAATCCTTAAACATGAATCTTCTAAGCAAGGCTTTCATGAGACAAAAGCAAGAACTTAGCAGGAATCTGAAATGATGCTTCATCTGACTACATTTCCCATGCTTGGAACTTTATATCCTTACATTAAGCCATTCCAGGCACTCAGAAATTGGTTTCGTTTTCCCTGAATGCCTCTCATCCTTATCTATCGAAGCCTGGCAGAACGCCGAAGGCCTTGGTCGAGCTGTCTGTTTTAGCTAATTTCCACCTTCTTGTCTATACGCTCTTTAGTCCGTGCAGGTGCCAAGTTGTTTTCATGCTCCAAATCCTGGGAACTCTCTGAGAGCAATTCAGGGAGTAAACTCTCATCCCTATACCCATGGGAAGCAAGCGTTTGAAATGGCGTCTCTATGCCATTCTCTGCATTTATTTATTTATTTCGGTTACTTCTACCCCGCCCTTCTCACCCTGAAGGGGACTCAGGCCGGCTTACAAAGGCACAATTCTATGCCAACATCACATAACAGTAGTAAAACAAAATAACATCAGTTAAACAGTTGAAACAGTTAAACAACAATTCCTGCATTACAGCCCTAAAACCAATAAAACCAATAAAACGATACAAACCTAATTACTCCTCATAGACGGTCAGCGTTCGCTATCTCATAGTCCAAATTCCAATTCCACATTGTCAGTCCTGTCAGTCCTAGTCGTTTAATTGTCCTTATCTAGTTGTCAAATTGCCCAAAGGCCTGGTCCCACAACCACGTCTTTACTTTCCTCCTGAAAGAGAGGAGGGATATTGATGCCCTGATTTCTCCCGGGAGTGAGTTCCACAGGTAAGGGGCCACCACCGAGAAGGCCCTGCTCCTCGTCCCCACCAACCTCACTTGTGCATTAATACCATTGACCTCTGCATTAATATCATTGACCAAACCATTGCCATCTTGACCCTCATTGACATCATTCCCCACATCCAAAGCACCTTGATCTTGAAACGCAATCACAGGCTGAACTCCAACACCTCCTCGCGTGCCTGGCTCCCTCTCCCCTTCTTCTTCTCCACTCACACGCACCTTTTTAACCTTCCAGTGGCTGTGCTGAGAAACATGGCGTCGGAGGGGAGATTTTAACCAACCATGACCACCAAATCCGCGTGGGGGTCCTCACATGTAACGGGTATACAGTGTTCCCTCACTACTTGCAGATTTTAAATTCATATTTTTTGAAAAACCGTGAAACAGCGAGTCCTCGAAACGGGAACCGCGAAGTAGTGAGGGAACACTGTAGATTCATTCTCTAGTGTGATAAAGTAGTGGATTGGAGTGGATGAAAGCACCTACGCCCCGGGTCAATAAGGCCTTTAAAGGGCATCACCATCTAGTGAATTATGTCTCCAAAATACCCATAAATATTATTAAAAAGGCAAATAGAATTTCATCCAAGATACCAAACATGTCATATCTTTCTTTCTTTCTTTCTTTTTGCAAACTACTTTCTAGAGTATGTAGGTGTCTGCTTTCCTTCCATGGCAAGAAGAACGTGTTAGTGACCAATTCTGTTGGTCAGCATTTAATAAATAGACGTTATCACACCACAACATAATGAATCAAGCTAAGTGCCATGCTGTTCCTACTGTCAGTGGCCATGTGCTCCACCCCTGAGAAGTCAATTGCCACCCAAGTAATTTACATAAGGCGTTTGCCATGCCCATGTATTTATTGCAAGACTGATCTTGATGTGCATTGGCTCCTTTGAAAAGTGCTGAGCTCCAGGTGCTATGATGCAAGACAATGCTGTTAGATCAGGCATGGGATAACTTTGGCCCTCCAGGTGTTTTGGACTTCAACTCCCACTATTCCTAACAGCCTCAGGACCCTTCTTTTTCCTTTTCACTGAACAGTTACAATCTTTTCATAATTGAAGATGTCCCCTGCTTTGAGAACCCATTTGCACTATTCATTTTTTTTCCAGTATTTATATTCTGTCCATTTCACCCTGCAGGGGACTCAGGGCAGATTACAATGCACATATACATGGCAAATATTCAATACCATAGACACACAACATATATAGACAGACACAGAGGCAATTTAACATTCCAGCTTTCCGGCTTCATGATGGTATGCTTGATTCCGGCCACAGGGGGAGCTGTCGCTTCACCGTCTACTTGTGACACCGAGTCCTTGATGGAGTACTTTCTCATTCTTATGCACGCTGCTGGAAGGTTTTATGATATTGTAAATTAGTTAAATTAGCCTCCCTGCATAAAGCGGTACCTGAATTTCCTACTTGACAGATGCAACTGTCTTTCGGGCTGCATAGGTGCTAGACTATTAATGGTAGGAAGCTCACTCCAACCCAGGCTGGCTTTGAACTCATGACCTCTTGGTCACTAGTGATTTACTGCAGCTGGCTACTAACTAGCTGTGCCACAACCCGGTCAATTATAAATGCATGTACGCACAAACACACAAAAACAGGAACTGTTTGCCACAAATTATATTTTTCAGTAGCTAAGTCTTAAGCCCTCAATGTTTTCCTTCCCCTTTTCTCACCTTCTTTTTTCTGTTGTGCCTTAGATCACTTCCCTTGCACGTCTTTGTCAAGTCAAGCAAAAGCCTTCCTGAATTCATTCATTCATTCATTCATTTACAATATTTAGATTCTGCCCTTCTTGCCCCTCGGCGGACTCAGGGTGGATTACAATGCACATGGGAAACATTCAATACCATAGACACACAACATATATAGACAGATACACAGAGGCTATTTAACTTTGCGGCTTCATGAGGGTATGCTTGAATTCCGGCCACCGGGGGAGCTGTCGCTTCACCATCCACTTGTGACACTAATGGGGTACTTCCTCATTCTTCTGCACACTGCTGGAGATTTTTATGCCATCATAAATTAGTTAAATTAGCCTCCTTGCATAAAGTGGTATCTAAATTTCCTACTTGACAGATGCAACTGTCTTCCGAGCTGCAAAGGTCGACAGCAAGCTAGACAAATGGTCAGGAGCTTACTCTGACCTGGGCTGGCTTCGAACTCATGACCTTTGGGTCAGTAGTGATTTTAATGCAGCTTGCGCCAAAACCCTGAATCTCCACTTTTCCCCCAAAAGGTCTCATTCTTTGTTTGTGGTTTGTCCATTGGAGCCCTGACATCTTTCGTCATCTGATTGTAATCACATTCTTTCACAAGATCTTCCCCACTTTGGTGCTCTGAACTTCATACAACATACTTTGGGTGGCTTAAAGTGCTAAACTGTGGGATTTGTTGCTATCAGCATCCTCAGGAGTAGATGCCTTCCTGTCTCCACAGTCATCACTAAATAAAGAATGATCAAGAAGAAAAGTTCATACCGGTCATCAGCAAATTCTGTCTAAATCTAGACTAAAGCAATCTGATGTGGAGCCAAGTGTTGGGTGCTGATCCACAGGGAAACCATGCCTCTCCTCCTGAGCAGATAGATACCCCACGCCCATCGGCACACGTGGCTTACCAAATGGTGCTTACCTATTTTCAAGGAACCTGGTGGAATGGCAAAGCCCTTGAATCAAATGACACGCGTGACCATGTCCTCATATATATATCCAACTTTTACATTTCTTTACGTGTTGAGAGTTTAAAAACGAAAAATGGAAAAAAAAACATTGAAAAACAAATTATACGCTTTTTCTTAAGGCAAAAACAATGTGCTTGTGAATTTGTGATATTGCTGTTATTTTGTAAATGTTTAAGAACAATGTCTTTCAAGTTGGATAGCCATTCTGTGCTGGGTTTTTAATCTCCGACTGGTGCATACACTCAAAAAACATCAGGGACCTACTGTACATAAAAAAAAAACAAGAAAACAGCTACAATCTACAGTTACTGTAAACCAATATACACACCTTTTACTGTAATGGAAAACCTTGCACTGTAATGGTTATTGTTTAAACAAAAAAAATCTCTTGTCAGAAATGATTTTGTATCTTTGATTATTATATATCAGAAATTTTAATGTATTTGTATACTTGCCATGATAAACGGGAGGGAAAGCATTTGACACAATCGATTTTCCTTTCTCCAGTCTGATGCATGCATTGCTTTACGGTGTGGGTGGGCGGGGCGTGGTTAAAGTCGATCCTTTGAATTTAAAAAGGTGACCCAAATCATCAGCTTTGTTTTCAGAAAAAAAAAGCCAATATGCTGGTTCAAGCGACGCTACAAAAACCCAATCGTAAAGACATGTGACCCTTGCGACTCCCTGTCAATGTGCTGTGATCTCGCCACATTTCCCATCGTGGGTAGGTAGGACACTTACGCCAATCAGAGATCTTTGAAATCACACACAACCACAACATTGATTTACTTTGTCTTCCCAACCTAGTTTTGGTTTTGAATCAAACGGACTCGGAAATCAACACGACGTCACGGTTCTTCCTGCTTTTCAATGCCAATACACTCTGCGTCCAAACATCCTGTTTTGAAGCCAAGAGCGTTTTTTGACGTGGAGCCAATTTCGAGACAATTCTTTCTCTCTTTCCCCCCTCTTTCTCCCCTTTCTCCTACTGTGGTTTAGACATATTTCTGTTTCCCTAATGGAAGATATTGGTTTTCCCTCCCTTGGCCTGCTCCTTGGCCTGCTTCACTCCTTCCTCATGTCATTCCATCTTTTTTACAAAAGGAAAAAAATATATATATACAAACAAACAAAGGAACAAATACTCTTTTTTCTTTTCTCTCTTTCTCTTTCTCTCTATTTCTCTCTCTCTCTCTCTCTAGGATGTGTAATGTTGTGTTGTCCGGATTCTGTATAAAAACAAAAAAAAATATGTATATGATGATGTATCTGATATTTGGCGGCCTCCGGCTGCAACTTTAACCAATATAATTAACAAAGAAATGCATAATGTTGGTGTTTTAAAAAGTTTTAAAAAAACATAGTTAAGATGTTTGTGTAAAATTGCATGGTTTAAAATGTACTTAGTGCATTGAGAAATGTTGTTGAGTTCCTCGGTGAAGGATGGTTTGCTTTTTTGATTCTAATGGTGATTGGTTTGTTGACCAGAGTATTCCCCTATACTGTACGTCTTGCTTTCTTTCTTTCACATCTTCCCTCCCTTCCCCTCCCCTTCTTTGGTTTTGGTTTCCTTCAAGACCTAGCATAGCGTTTATCGATTGATATATGTAATACCGTTCCTTAAAACCAGGTTGTGGAAACGTTTCATCTGGGGGGAAAAATAAGATGTTTTGCGTCATGGTTTGCATTTGGTTCCATCTTTTCTTTCTGCTGCAATAATTCAGGTCTGAAGCAATCAGCTACTTTCATGAGTTCCTTTAAATCACTGTGGAAACTGGAGGCTGGATATTTTGAGAGAATATCATATTTATTTATTTATTTGCATTATTTCTACCCCGCTCATATCAGCCCGGAGGCGACTTAGAGCGGCGTACACAATCGGCACAATTCGATGCCATAAAAATACATACATTGATAAGCAAAAGAACCATTGTAGTGCAATTAGACATAAGACAGTGCATAATAACAATATTAAAAGCTAAAACCTATGTCCTCTCATTCAAGTCCTTATCCGTTCCATCGTCTTGGGCCATTCCTGGGTCATTTTCCAATTCAAGTTTCTCTATTTGTTCGGAGGTTCCAAATGCTTGCTCTAAGAGCCAAGTTTTTACTCTTTTCCGAAAGGTCAGGAGGGAAGGGGCTGATCTAATGTCCCTAGGCAGGGAGTTCCAAAGCCAAGGGGCCACCACAGAGAAGGCCCTGTCTCTCGTCCCCGCCAGACGTGCTTGCGAAGCAGGTGGGATCGAGAGCAGGGCCTCCTCGGATGATCTCAAATTCCTGGAGGGTTCGTAGGAAGAAATGCATTCGGATAGATACGCTGGAATCATAGAATTTTTGAACCCAGAGAGACTTAATAATAATACTATACTTCATTTATATTTCACTCTATCTCCCTGATGGGACTCAGAGCGGATGACAAAATACATACAGTAGAGTCTCGCTTATCCAACATAAACAAGCCAGCAGAGCGTTGGATAGGTGAAATTGTTGGATAATAAGGAGGGATTAAAGGAAACGCCTATTAAACATTATGATTTTACAAATTAAGCACCAAAACATCATGTTTTGCAACAAATCGACAGAAAAAGCAGTTCAGTACATGGTAACGTTATGTAGTAATTACTGTATTTACAAATTTAGCACCAAAACATCACAATGTATTGAAACAGCTGTGGATCCGGGCAGGAGGCAGACTGCGTTAGATGAGCGAAAGTTGGATAAGCAAAGCTCTACTGTATATGGCAAACATTCAATGTTCTACAATTAACAACAAAAACAGACAGTACATAGACAGAGGCAAGGCTTCCCTCTTTTTTATCTCCGGCATCTGGAGATTGTGCTCGACTCGGCCATGGAGAGTTCCATTTTTCCACACCGAGGAACCTGTTTTCCTTGGATGCCTTCCTTATCGAATTGCTTCAGGGACGCTTTTACTTCCCCGCCAAAGCAGTACCTGTTCATCTACTCACATTGCTGTTTTCGAACTTTTTTATTGTGTCAGGAGCAACTTGAGAAACTGCAAGAAACTGTTTTTGAACTGCTAGGTAAACAAAAGCTAGGGCTGAAAATGGGAGCTCACCCCGACCCGTGGCTTGAACTTCCAACCTTTCAGTCGGCAAGATTTTCTGTAGCTAGCGGTGTAACCCCCTGTGCAAACCACGGCCTCTAGGTTATCAAGTCCATGCCCCTGTGTAGGGCAGGAATTAACCACTAATTGATGGGCTCTAATCAGTGGTTCCTCAACTTGGGTACTCCAGATATTTTTGACCTTCAGCAGCCAAACCCCTGTCTTCTGACCAAGCAATTATCTGGGAAATGAGGTACAAGACACCTGGAAGACCAATTTGGGAACCACTGGCTTAAATAGATTCAAGAAAGGACAGAATATCACTGCTCCCTTATGAAGCCCTTCTTTCAGTAGTTCTCAACCTGGGATCCCCAGGTGTTTTTGGCCTACAACTCCCAGAAATCCCAGCCAGTTTACAAGCTGTTAGGATTTCTGGGAGTTGGAGGTCAAAAACATCTGGAGACCCCAGGTTGAGAACCACTACGTTAGGAGATTTCACATCATGTTTAAGAAGCAATATCTGTTTACTTTCAAGTTCCACCCATTGGTTGGAAATCCTGTCCTGAGGAGCAAGAGAGAAGATAGCTGTTCCAACTTGAAAAGAGCTCTCATATCTCTCCTTGAGTCTGCTTTTCTCCAGACTAAACATATCCAGCTCTTCCAGCCTTTCCTCTGCAGGCGTTAAACCTAATTTTGAGACCCTGCATCTTCTAGATAGGCTCTAGTCCAGGCATGGGCAAACTTCAGCCTTCCAGGTGTTTTGGACTTCAACTCCTACTGTTCCTAACAGCCTACCGATCCTTTGTGACCTCATGGACCAGCCCAGGCCAGAGCTCCCTGTCAGCCGTCACCACCCCCAGCTCCTTCAGAATCAAGCCAGTCACTTCAAGGATACCATCCATCCATCTTCCTTTTACCGCCCGTTTTCTCCATCATCATTATCTTCTCCAAGCTTTCCTGTCTTCTCATGATGTGGCAAAGTACTTCATCTTGGTCTTTACTATCCTTCCCTCCAAAGAGCAGTCGGGCTTTATTTCCTGAAGTATGGACTGGTTGGATCTTCTTGCAGTCCAAGGCACTCTGAGAGTCTTCCTCCAGCACAACAGTTCAAAGGCGTCTATCTTCCTTCGCTCAGTCTTCCTTACGGTCCGGCTCACACATTCGTAGGTTACTACAGGAAATACCATTGCTTTAACTATGCTGATCATTGTTGCCAGTGTGATGTCTCTACTCTTCACTATTTTATCAAGACTGGTCATTGCTCTCCTCCCAAGAAGGAAACGTCTTCTGATTTCTTGGCTGCAGTCTGCGTCTGCAATAATCTTTGAGCATAGAAATACAAACCCTGTCACTACTCTCCACATTTTCCCTCTCTTTGCCAGTTATAAATCTGTCTGGTTGCCATAGTCTTGTTTTTTTTATGTTTAACTGCAACCCAGCTTTTGTACTTTCTTCTTTCACCTTGGTTAGAAGGCTCCTCAGCTCCTCCTTACTTTCAGCCATCAAAGTGGTATCATCTGCATATCTATGGTTGTTAATGTTTCTTCCAGCAATTTTAACCCCAGTCTTGCATTCGTCTAGGTCCTCTAGTGCAACTTTATGGTCAATGCCTGGCAGACATTGGCCATAAAACCCAAGTGGAAGACCTAGAAATTCCTAGGGAGATTTGAATAATCAAATCTGTGAGCAGACTGTATTTGCGCAACTTCTGTCAAGCCAAAGTGGTTTACAATTTTTTTAAAAAAAGAACTTCATAGAGAAATAGAAAATACAATAACAATAATAATAATGAAACATTTCAGTAGCAACCCCAGCAAGGCATAGTCTAGGAACTGGGGCCCCATCTACACTGCCCTGTAATGCAGCTTGAAACTGCATTATAAGGTCAGGGTAGACCCAGAGCCCTTCCAGACAGGCCTTATATACCAGGATCTGATCTCAGCGTTTCTGCTTTAAACTGGATTATAAGAGTCCGCACTGATAGATAATCTAGGATAAACATAAAACCTGGGATCAGATCCTGGGATATAGGATCTGTCTGGATTGGCGAAGTTAAGTTGCATTATATGTTAGTGTGAATTCAGCCAAAATCACCAAAACAGGACAATAAAACCAGTAGCCAGTTATGTATTACAGGCGTTAATGACTTCAAAAAGTCTCCAATTGTTGAATAAACAGCAAAACTGTCAGTATCTGTCAAATTTGCCTACAAAGCCACTTCTCTGGCCAAGTTGCTTCTGCTCTTCTGGTTTGGATTCCTAATCAGATGCTCCCTGGAAGATAAGTTTACATTTAAGTAAGTTCATAAGGACCATATATCTATTGTTTCAGTATGGGATGGCTGTTGTATGCCTTCAAATCATTTCTGGATGGTGGAGACCTCCTGTGGGCTTGTCTTGGCAGAATTTGTTGAACCACCCTTGCCTTCCTCTGAGATTGAGCGAGTATGACACATGCCCACCTGCAAATAGAAAAGCAACAAGTGCATTCAACATTGTCACTAAAACATTGAAATGGATGCCTGCGTATCTTGAGATACATCACCCATTAGTTGGTGTACATCAACTTGAATATTATATTTATTGAACAGGTATATTTATTAGAGAGGCAGAAATCTACAATGAGTTTCCACTTCCTAATCTAGAGATTCGAGGAATGGCTGTGTTGTCAGTATCAATATACAAAGCGATCTTGCAACAATCTTTGGGATTTACTGAGAAATATAATAATAACAACAAAAATAACAACAAAACAACAGCACTTTATATTCTGCCCTTCTTCCCGAGGGGGCTCAGGGTGGATTACAGCATATAAAGAAGACACAGGCAAACATTCAATGCCTTGTTACAATCACATATAATGAGACACACAAACACAAACAAATGCAAAGTCTTCCCCTTTCATTTCCGGCTCTGGGGGAGGTGCTCTTCTCCATTTCCAAGCTGAGGAGCCTGCGTTGTCCGCAGACACCTCCTGATCGTGTGGCTGGCATGATTGCTTGGAGTGCCTTTTTGCCTTTTTCTCGCCAAAGCAGTACCTATTGATCTACTCACATTTGCATGTTTTCCAATTGCTAGGTTGGCAGGAGCTAGGGCTAACAGTGGGAGCTTAACCTGTCCCACAGATTTGAACTGCCAGCCTTCAGGTCAGCAGTTCAGCAGCACAAAGGTTTAACCCACTGCGCCACTGGTTGTGCCATCGCTAGAGATTTGTAGCATCAGTTCAGTCTGTTTCATCAGTTGCAATTGAGTCTACAAAAGCTAGGCTACAAATTACTTTTTTGCACTAAGTTTCAAGAGCAACATCCCTTTGTATACTGATAAAAACTAACAGCCATTTCTCTCAGTTTCAAAGATGCAAAAAGTGCATAAATGAGCTAGAGGGTTCCCACTGAGGGTCATCCAGATGGGAAAATTCAATATTTTATGGTTTTATAAACTGACCTGGGTAGCTAGTATAAGAAGTTTCTGATCATACTGGGAGCTGAGAGAAAATATTCTGGAATGAACAGAACCTGTATTTATCCCCAAAATAAAATAGGAAAGGGCAGGAACAAAAATGTAGAACTTTCTGTTCTTTTCAGACATGCCTTTAATCTCTGTGGATGTGCCCTGAAATCGGTAACGCAAGTTAGTTATGGTTTTGCTGAAGTCTTAACTGATTTCAAAGGGAAATAAGTAAAACCAGGCCTCATCTAGACTGAGCATTTCATGCATTTCAAAGCTAGTTTCAAACTACGTCAGCTAGACAAGAAACTCCAAACCAAAGTGCATGAAAGAAAGCTCTTCAAGTACACCAATGTGCTGTGGTTCATATGGTCACCATCCGGATCTCATAATGCAGGGGTCCTCAAACTAAGGCCCGGGGGCCAGATACAGCCCTCCAAGGTCATTTACCCGGCCCTCACTCAGGGTCAACCTAAGTCTGAAATAACTTGAAAGCACATAACAACAACAACAACAACAACAACAACAACAATCCTATCTCATCAGCCAAAAGCAGGCCCACACTTCCCAGTGAAATGCTAATAAGTTTATATTTGTTAAAATTGATCTTCATTTTAATTATTGTATTGTTTTAAAGTGTTTTTTGCACTACCAATAAGATATGTGCAGTGTGCATTCATGTCTTTTTCAAATTATAATCCATCCCTCCAACAGTTTGAGGGACTGTGACCTGGCCTCTGTTTAAAAGGTTTGAGGACCCCTGTCATAATGGTTCCAGGATTTCCTATATAATCATCTGCACAGTGAAAGCACTTTCTTCAATACCAGTTTGGAACGGCATTAAATGATGGGTGAGTCTACACAGGCATGAAAGCCCAGATTCTCTCTGAGCTAACTCCTGGATGTCTCCATGAGTTGTACTGGGTGAATCTGGCATCATCTTGCTTCAGTTGGAAGGAGCAGTGGTTCTCAACCTGTGGACTCCCAGATGTTTTGGCCATCAACATCCAGAAATCCTAACAGCTGGTAAACTGGCTGGGATTTCTGGGAGTTGTAGGCCAAAACACCTGGGGACCCGCAAGTTGAGAACCACTGCTCTGGAGTTTGCTTAAAACTACAGAACGTAGGGTAGGTGGACATCTGGATCAGGTCCAACACAGACCTGTCTGCTGTCTACATGAGACATCACCACTATCCCCTTTTCCCACGCTCCACAACTTCTCAACATGGGGAAAGGGGGATGGATTGTGCCCATGTCGCTGCCATTGCTGCTTCCAGGTAGCCACAGAGCTCCATATGAGCTCCTTGCTATCGTGATGGCTCGTACAATGAGGAAGACAGTGGGGAGATTGTCTACCTCCTACTTTCTGGTGATCTGGAGCTTGCTTGGAGTTCTATGGTTGGCTCTGAACATTAGTGATGTGGAAGGAGAGGTGTTGACCGGGTTGGATTATGTGGAGGTCAACGTGGCCTCCAGATGATCTGGGATGCATGTGAACACCTCCAGGACCAGTCCAGATCATTTCTGCTCTGGACTGTCCACAGATTTACCAGCCAATGAAGAACATTAGTGATGTGGAAGGAGAGGTGTTGACCTGGTTGGATCATGTGAAGACCAATGTGGCCTCCAGATGATCTAGGGTGCATGTGAACACCTCCAGGACAAGTCTGGATCATTTCTGCTCTGTACTGTCCACAGATTTACCAGCCAATGAAGAACATTAGTGATGTGGAAGGAGAGATGTTGACCTGGTTGGATTATGTGGAGGTCAATGTGGCCTCCAGATGATCTGGGATGCATGTAAACACCTTCAGGACAAGTCTGGATCATTTCTGCTCTCGACTGTCCACAGATTTACCAGCCAATGAAGAACATTAGTGATGTGGAAGGAGAGGTGTTGACCTGGTGGGATCATGTGGAGACCAATACGGCCTCCAGATGATCTAGGGTGCGTGTGAACACCTACAGGACCAGTCCAGATCATTTCTGCTCTGGACTGTCCACAGATTTACCAGCCAATGAAGACTCATTTTCCCTCTTGTTTTTCAGTAGGACTTCAGGAACCATGTCCCCTCTATTTTTGTAAATATCCACTGCTTTATGTGGCTCTCAGGCACAGACCAACTTGGTCCCTCCAGGTGTTTTGGACTTCAACACCCACAATTCCTAACAGCCGGTAGGCTGTTAGGAATTGTGGGAGTTGAAGTCCAAAACACCTGGAGGGACCAAGTTGGTCCCTGGCTGCTCTAGCTTCTTGCTTCAGACTTGAATTTCCCCATAACTGCCTCTTTCCCTCTTCCATGTGCATGTTTTTTAATTGATTTCTGTGCAATTTTTCTCCGCTGCTGAAATTAATGTCTTTTTTTTTAAGAAAAAAAATTAATTGTTGCCGTCAGCTGCATAATAATGGTCATTTGGTTTTGGTTTTTCTTCACCAAGCTGTTTTCAATGAAAGTCAGTGGCTGTCTTCCCTTGGACACTAATGAATGTATATATTGTTAAGTGCAGAATACACAGGAGAGTGGCTGAGTTAAGGATCAGAGGGGGTTTTGTAAAGCCTGTTTATTTTTTTAAGATGAGTTGGAGCATTTAATATTTTGACCACCATTTACGTGGTTTTGGGGAACCCAGATTATGTCAAGATCTCATGCCAAAACAAGCCAAAATTTGAGTTTGAGTTGAGCGTCTTTCTTCCACAAACCATATTTTAAATGATACTTTAAATGTCATTTTAAATGTTTTATTGAAACATGTACTGATGAAAAGAAACAAACAAAAAAACACAAAAAACATAAAATGTCATCTTGACAAAAGATTTATACATGACTCAGAAAGTATTTATTTCAATTTTGTACCTTTCCATTTTAATACATTATACTGTATTGACTCAACTGAGATAATATAAACAGTTCATTTTAATAATATTTACTGTGTTGGGCTGATTATTTCTCTTCATCGTCGAGTTCTTCACATTGATGACGAGTTGTTCAATGAGCTTCAGCTGGAAGCAGGTAAGTGTTGCACTCTAGCCTTGGAACACCTTTTCATAACAACAACAACAACAACAACAACAACAACAACAACACTGTATTTATATCCTGCCCTATCTCCCGAAGGGAACTCAGGGCAGATCACAGTATACCTGTGAGTGTGGAGAAGAGCAAATCACTGACCACCTGCTGCAATGCAACATGCACAATGGAGGACCTCCATTGCAAACTTTGTGTTTTGTCTGTTTGTTTGTTTTCTTAAAAATGTAATACAACTGTCTGGTTGCTCCTGACATGATAAATAAATAAATACAGTATACCTACACTGCAAACATACAATGCCATTTTGGATAGACAGGACAGAGACAGACAGAACAGAAAGGAGGTATGTTGTGTTGACGTCCAGATTTTTTGGCGCCTTAGAGGTTGTGCTCAAATCCAGCCACAGGGAGGTGTTTTCACTCCATCCTCTCTGATGAGGAGCCATCAGGACTTCCTCCTTCCTTTTGGTCACTGGGAATTTTCTGAATGCTTTCTTTATAGTGTCGTAAAATACCTCCCCCACTTGTTTTAGTGGTACTTAATTTCTCTAATTAGAGCTCAAGATGGTTTTTTGGCACCTTGGAGGTTGTTATCGAATCCAGCCACAGGGGGGTGCTGTCGCTCCATCCTCTCTAAAAAAATTTTTTTGTCGTATCAGGAGTGACTCCTGGTGTGAGAGAATTGGCCGTCTGCAAGGACGTTGCCCAGGGGACGCCTGGATGATTTGATGTTTTTACCATCCTTGTGGGAGGCTTCTCTCATGTCCCCGCATGAGGAGCTGGAGCTGATAGAGGGAGCTCATCCGCCTCTTCCCAGATTTGAACCTGCGACCTGTCAGTCTTCAGTCCTGCCGGCACAGGGGTTTAACCCACTGTGCCACCGGGGGCTCCATCCTCTCTGATGAGGAGCCATCAGGACTTCCTCCTTCCTTTTGGTCACTGGGAATTTTCTGAACGTTTTCTTTATGGTGTCGTAAAATACCTCCCCCACTTGTTTTAGCAGTACTTAATTCCTCTAATTAGAGCTCAAGCTGTTTTTGAACTGCTTAGGTCAACAGTAGGCTGGGCTGACAGTCAGCAGCTAACGCCGACCTGGGGCTTCAAACTGGCAACCTTTCAGTTGGAAGATCTTATCATTGCTGGTGATTTACTAGCTGTACTAAAGCCCCAGCCCCACACAGAGTCCAGTAGTAACTACCCTGTTTCCCTGAAAATAAGACAAACCCATAAAATAAGACATAGTGATAGACATGGCTATGCAGCATACAAGGTCGGCTCCCACTGTCAAGTCCTTGTCATTCTATGCGTGCTGCAAGCTGAGACATAGAAGGAGACATAGGAAGTGAAAGTAAAAGTCTCCTCAGTGAAATGGGGAGCAGGACGCTCTCCTTTGGATATTGTGTGTGCTCAGGAGAAAGAAGTAAAGCTGTGGCTACTGTTTTACTTTCTCCCCCAGCACCAAGCAGCAGCAGTCTGTGGGTCTCTCTCACCCCACACAAACACTGGTAAAGCTCACTACCTCTGAGGATGCTTGCCATAGATGCAGGCAAAACGTCAGGAGAGAATGCCTCTAGATCATGGCCATATAGCCTGAAAAAACCTACAACAATCCACCGGTAAAGCTGCTGCTCCACAGCACTGACCAGCAACAGTCTGTGGGACTCTCTCACCCCACACAAATACCATAAATAGGGAAAAAGCTTCAGCAAGGAGTCTCCTACTGAGCCCTGAGAGATCATCCCATAAATGCAGATTGTTGTACCATCTATATATATATAAATGCTCATGTCGTAATGAGTGGCTTAAAAACAAAAGAACAGCTGGGCCAGTACCTACCAAATTTGGCAACAAAATGTCTCACTACACAAGGAGTGACCATCAATCAAAAAATTATGATTTTGTCATTTGGGAGTTGTAGTTGCTGGGATTTATAGCTCACCTACAATCAAAGAGCATTCTGAACTCCACCAACAATGGAATTGAACCAAACTTGGCACACAGAACTTCCATGACCAACAGAAAATACTGGAAAGGTTTGGAGGGCATTGACCTTGAGTTTGGGAGTTGTAGTCCACCTATATCCAGAGAGCACTGTGGACTCAAACAATGATGGATCTGGACCAAATTTGGCATGAATATTCAATATGCCCAAATATAAACACAGATGGAGTTTGGGGGAAATAGACCTTGACATTTGGGAGTTGTAGTTACTGGGATTTATAGTTCACCTACAATCAAGAAGCATTCCGAACCTCACCAACGATGGAATTGGGCCAAACATCCTACACAAAACCCCCATGACCAACAGGAAATACTGTGTTTCCTGGTGGTCTTTGGTGACCCTTCTGATACCCCCCTGGTGTATTGACACCCCCCTTGGTGTATTGACTTCCCAGGTTGAGAAATGCTGCCTTAAGGCCACCCAGTCCAGCTCCCTTCACCAGGGCAACAAAACAAAGCCCTCCTGACAAAGGGCCATCCAGCCATTCATATGCACACACATATATGTATATGACAGATGCAGTATCAAAGATTTCAAAGGGACCCCTAAAGAAGGACAATGATATGTTACATGTTCCAGAGTAGGCAAACCAGACAATCTCCACATCAACACTGGCAAAGAAACAACAAGAAATACTGTTTACCCTCAAGCATAAAGACATTACATATATTAGAAACCAACACATTCTCATTACTTCATCTCCAGATCACCAGACTGGGCCACAGCAACGCGTGGCAGGGGACAGCTAGTACTTAATAAAAAAAGAAGATATCCCCTGAACATAAGCCATACTATGTCTTCTTGAGGAGAAATAAATATAAGAGACTGTCTTATTTTGGAGGAAACACGGTAACTTACTACAGCAGTTTATTTACAGAAAGCATATAGAAAACGGAAAAAGGCATCTCCCAAAAAACAGTATAAAAGTAGCTATGAAATAGCAATAGTTCGTATGGACAAAGATCAATTGTCCAAAATAGCCAATTACATGAAATCCAGGAAGTCAAGAGCATAGGCATAAATCCATAAGCAAGAAGACAGGAAATTTTCCAAAGCAAAACTCTATCAGGAACATAGGCAAATACAAGAGACTCGATTCATGAACTTGAGAACTGAAACAGGAACTTGATTCTATGGCAATGTTGTATGCTCTGGAGATACCAAGTAAACATCACTTAATTTAAGCACAAACCTGACCGAGAAGCCATGAGGTCATCTCTTTGACACCTGCATTTCATGGATTTCTCACGGAGTCTTTCTGAACACCAAATTAATCTATCCTTCACTCCCTCCATGCAGAGGCCTAATCTGATATCACGGGAAAATTCCCCATCTGCTGAATCTTCCTCTGAAAGCCAATTCCCATGAAAAATGGAATGGATATTGGAATCCCAGACAACCTCTGTCTCCAGCACTTCTCTCTGATCTAAGGCCTGCAAATCACCCTGATCGCACACAGATCCCTTGCACGCAGCTGAACAAAATCCCACATTTTCTGCTTTGAACTGGGCTATATGACAGTGTGGACTCAGATAACCCAGGGCCCTTCCACACAGCCCTATATCTCAGAATATCAAGGCAGAAAATCCCACAATATTTGCTTTGAACTGGGTTATCTGAGTCCACACCACCATATATTCCAGTTCAAAGGTTGCCAGTTTGTGTACCTTAGAGTCTTCAGAAGTCAGAAATGATTTAAAGGCACACAACTACAAAATACATTTTGCTAAGTGAAATAAGGGAAAATAATAATAAACTTTATTTATATTCCACTTTATTTCAGAGTGGATTACAGTACACATATAAGGCAAACATTATTATTATTTGAAACACAACAAGATGAATCCACGGCAGACACTCTGTTGGCTGTTGTATTGGATCATCATCACTAGCTTACTCTTAGGTCTTTAAATGGTGTATACATTGGGTTGTTGTAGGTTTTTTTCGGGCTATATGGCCATGTTCTAGAGGCATTTCTCCTGACGTTTCGCCTGCATCTATGGCAAGCATCCTCAGAGGTAGTGAGGTCTGTTGGAACTAGGAAAAAGGGTTTATATATCTGTGGAATGACCAGGGTGGGACAAAGGACTCTTGTCTGGAGCTAGGTGTGAATGTTTCAACTGACCACCTTGATTTGATAGCCTGGCAGTGCCTGGAGCAATCTTTTGTTGAGAGGTGATTAGCTGTGCCTGATTGTTTTCCCTCTGCTGTTTTAATTTTAGAGTTTTTTTAATACTGGTAGCCAGATTTTGTTCATTTTCATGTTTTCCTCCCTTCTGTTGAAACTGTCCACATGCTTCTTGTGGATTTCAATGGCTTCTCTGTGTCGCCTGACGTGGTGGTTGTGAGAGTGGTCCAGCATTTCTGTGTTCTCAAATAATATGCGGTGTCCAGGTTGGTTCATCAGGTGCTTTGCTATAGAGGGAAGTGATTGCACTCTTTCCTGCTCTCTCTTTAGAAGGAGATAAACTACAAATCTGGGCTGACTAATAGGATCATAGAATCAAAGGATTATAGAGTTGGAAGAGACCAAATGGGACATCCAGTCCAACTCTAAACTGTATTAAAAACTCTAAAATTACAACAGCAAAAAAAAAAACAGAGGGGAAACAATCTGGGACATCTAATCACCTCTCAACAAAAGATTGCCCCAGGCCCTGCCAGGCCAACAAATGCTAATCAAGGTGGTCAGTTGAAACATTCACACCTAGCTCCAGCAGACAAGAGTTCTTTGTCCCATCCTGGTCATTCCACAGGTATATAAACCCTTTTTCCTAGTTCCAACAGACCTCACTACCTCTGAGGATGCTTGCCATAGATGCAGGCGAAACGTCAGGAGAGAATGCCTCTAGAACATGGCCATATAGCCCCAAAAAACCCACAAGAACCTTGTGTATACTATATATTCTTCTGGGACAAACTTTTGAAGGCAATACCATTCCTGTCCTACAGAGGGCGAACTCCCAAAAGTTTCCACCAACTCTCACTCTATCGCCTAAGCTTACTAAGACGGGTGGGGAATTGCAATTTAGCCGACTAACGTAGTGCCGGTTAGATTTTTCCCAACTCTATAAACCAAATAACGCATCCCAATTCCTCTTTTAAATCTCTCCCCGGCGTCTCAGCTTACACGCTTCTTCCTAACCCTGTTCTTTCTCCCTCGCGAGGCTTCCTTTGTGCCCGGCGTTTGAATTAGACTCCTAAGACCTTAGCAAGATGGCGGCAGGGAAGGTCACGGCGCGCCGGCGAGAGAGAAAGGACCCCAGGAGCGCTCCCTTCCCAAGATGGCGATGCTGGCAGAGCGTGAGTTTTGAACCGATGGGAAGGAATGGGATGGGGTTTTTCTAACCTTCAGAGGGAAGGGATGGCACCCTTGGCTGCTCTCTCTTTAGAAGGAGGTAAACTGCAAATCTGGGCTGACTCATAGGATCATAGAATCAAAGGATTATAGAGTTGGAAGGGGCCAAATGGGACATCCAGTCTAACTCCATTCTGCCATACAGGAAAAGCACAGTCAAAACACCCACAACAGATAGCCATCTAGCTTCTGTTTAAAAGCCTCCAAAGAAGGGGTGTCCACCACACTCCGAGGCAGAGAGTTCCACTGCTGAACAGCTCTCACAGTCAGGAAGTTCTTCCTCATGTTCAGGTGGAATCTCCTTTCCTGTAGTTTGAAGACATTGTTCCTTTGTGTCCTAGTCTCCAGGACAGCAGAAAACAAGCCTCCTCCCTCCTAGAGTTGGAAGAGACCTCATGGGCCATCCAGTCCAACCCCCTACCAAAAAGCAGGATAATTGCATTCAAAGCACCCCTGACAGATGGCCATCCAGCTTCTGCTTAAAAGCTTCCAAAGAAGGAGACTCCACCACACTCCGGGGCAGAGAGTTCCACGGCTGAACAGCTTGCTCCCTCCTCCCCATGACTTCCTCTCACATATTTATACATGGCTATCATATCTCCTCTCAGCCTTCTCTTCTTCAGGCTAAACATGCCCAGCTCTTTAACCCGCTCCTCATAGGGCTTGTTCTCCAGACCCTTGATCATTTTAGTCGCCCTCCTCTGAACACTTTCCAGCTTGTCAAGATCTCCCTTCAATTGTGGTGCCCAGAATTGGACACAATGCCCAGCTCTTTAACCCGCTCCTCATAGGGCTTGTTCTCCAGACCCTTGATCATTTTAGTTGCCCTTCTCTGGACACATTCCAGCTTGTCAATATCTCTCATCAATTGTGATGCCCAGAACCGGACACAATATT
The DNA here is from genome assembly GCF_037176765.1 of Anolis sagrei. Lineage (NCBI taxonomy): Eukaryota > Metazoa > Chordata > Lepidosauria > Squamata > Anolidae > Anolis > Anolis sagrei. The sequence goes on along the minus strand of NC_090021.1, from coordinate 9,243,672 downwards.
GCAGGTGTGGTCTAACCAAAACAGAATAGAGCATGGGTAGCATGACTTCCCTGGATCTAGACACTATGCTCCTAGTGATGCAGGCCAAAATCCCATTGGCTTTTTTTGCCGCCACAAAACAAAACCTAAGCTCATTTTGTGCTTTAGCCTTGTGAACCTTTTCCCTACAAGAGTTGACTATTTGTTTGAATTCTTCTTTGGTGATTTCTCCCTTTTTCTACTTCTTGTGCATGTCTCTTTTGAGTCTTAGCACAGTTAGAAGTTCTTTGGACATCCATTCTGGCTTCTTTGCACTTGTGATGAGATTTTTCAGTCCTCTTTGTTGCCTGGCTATCATTGCCAAGCATGGAGCTACTAGGCAAAGTGGACAGGCTTCCTGCAACTTTAATTAGGGTAGCCAGAGTGGAAACTGGAGAGGGCCACTACTTTAATTAGGATTGCCAGAGTGGAAACAGGAGAGGGCTACTGCACCTTTCATTAGGATTGCCAGAGTGGAAACGAGAGAGGGCTACTGCACCTTTCATTAGGATTGTCAGAATGGAAATAGGTCACAGTCATTTGATTCCTTTCCCAGTGCATTTGAGTTCTTTAAGGTTCCTCAGAGCAGTAAACAATGGCAGGAAGGAACAGCCAGATTTGAACTTAGTTGCCTATCTATGTGCAGGTCATGTAACCTTTTCTCTCTCTTGTAGCACGTCGCAAGCAAAAATGGTCTGTGGATCCTCGGAATAGTGCTTGGAGCAAAGATGAATCGAAATTTGGCCAGAAGATGTTGGAAAAAATGGGATGGTCGAAAGGCAAGGTACATAGATTCGGGACAGGGCAATAAAGTAGCAATAGGAAAGATTACCAGGCCTATTAGATTTGACACTGATGACCAGGACGGTTTTAAATTGTGTATTTCAATATTGAGATACATGTTTTTAATGTTTATGTATGCGTATATAAATTCTTGTCCCGGCATTGCATGTTTGCCGTTTATATGCTGTGCGCCGCCCTGAATCCCCTTCGGAGAGATAAGGGTGGAATGTAAATGTTTTAAATAAATCAACAAATAGCAAGATGAATAGCAAGACCTTACACAACAAGACCTTAGCAGTTCAAAGATAGTAGGAATGTCAGTGTCTTGAGTTCCAAAAATCCTATTCAACCTGAATGTCCCAAAATAGCCCCCCTTTTTGCAGATTGACAAACAAACAAGGACATTTTCTGCTAATTGGTTTCCCACGGGGTAGATAAAAATCAAAGAACAGAATCTTGTTAGTGTTTTAATTATGCATACATCCCCTTTTGGGATGAATGTCCATGTTCAGTTCAAGCTTGTGGAAGAAATGTTGTGCATGCAGTGCCACTCTCTATGGACACACATTGTATGTATAGTAATTAACAATCCTGCATCAAGAAGCTGAGAAAATCAGTCAGAAGCCTGGGAGACAAACCAGATAAAGAGTGCAGTCTGGAATCATGTCTGAGTCTTGAAGCTGGCAAGGAAGACTGGTTAAGTGTTGTTTCCTAGCACTTGTTTCCTAGCACGTGAGCTGTGTTTGTACCTTGCCTTATCCACCAAGACTTGACTGCTGAGCAAAGGCAGTTTGGTGGCTCCAAGTGAGATGCATGCACTTTCAGCTTGCCCCTGTGCTGGGCCAGATGGTCTCTTCAAAATATGACAGATAGATAGCACTCCATGCTTTTCCTACAGTTATCCAGTAGTTTGCTGATTTGTTTGATTATTAGTCCTCACTTTCACCAATCTGCTGACTCCTCAAACAGTTAGTTTTGACCTGTTTATCCCAAGTTTCCACCTATCGGCTCTAGTTTTTGAGATATAGAACACGTGGCATCTATTAGTCACCATCTGTTCCTTCATAGAAAACCATATCTTAGAAACTAGAGCTGATGCAGTCTATCCAATGCAGTTTTCCGGGAAGTCTGACTTGGCCATGGTGGTCCACGCTCTTGTTACATTCCGTATGGACTACTGTAACACTCTCTACGTGGGATTGCCTTTGAAGACTGTCCGGAAGCTTCATCTGGTCCAACGGACGGCAGCCAGGTTGCTAACTGGAGCGACTCTCAGGGAGCATACAACCCCCCCGTTGCACCAGCTCCACTGGCTGCCAGTCTGCTACCGGGCACAATTCAAAGTGCTGGCCTTGGCCTATAAAGCCCTAAATGGTTTTGACCCAACTTACCTGTCCGAACGCATCTCCCCTTATGAACCTTCGAGGGCCTTAAGATCATCTGGAGAGGCCCTGCTCTCGGTCCCACCATCGTCACAAGCATGGCTGACAGGGGCGAGAGACAGGGCCTTCTTAGTGGTGGCTCCTTGGCTATGGAACGCCCTTACTATTGAGATTAGATCGGCTTCTTCACTTTTAGTATTTCAGAAAAAACTCAAGACATGGCTATTTGAGCAGGCATTTGCGAATACTGAGTAACGGACATAAGAACGGAATCAACTACAGGATGGATTGGACATTGTTTTAATGGTTATTTATTGAATTATGTTTTATTACAGCTGTTATGATTTTATTGATGTTAAAATTTTTATATTGTAACTCTGTTTTTGGTGGTATTGAATTTTGCCTTGCAAACCGCCTCGAGTCGCCGGAAGGCTGACAGCAGCAGTATAAAAATACTGTAAATAAATAAATAAAATCAGCACGCCAAATAACTCCAGGAACAGGCCTAAAAACGAAGGCACCAAGATAATTTTTGTTTGGCTGCGTAATTCGATTTTGCTGTTCTTCTCCTGAAATGTGTGGTCAAGCATTTGAAATTAGTTTTTGTTACATACTTATTTTTTAATATATATATATATATATATCACGAGAAGGACAATTAAGGCGCCATATTGACAGGCAACAAGCTACGCTACCTGAAAATAAGCAGTTATCCAATTCTGTTTTTGCTAGGGACTTGGAGCTCAGGAGCAAGGCAACACGGAGCACATCCGGGTTCAAGTGAAGAACAACACATTGGGCTTAGGATCAACCATCAACCAAGAGGTGAGTGGAGCCTGTGGAGATGAGGCCCTGTGTTCATACTTGTGGCTCAGTTGCTTAAACCTCAGGCACCAAATGGGGCATTTCATTGGACTGGGGCCATAGGGACATCCATTCCAGCTCCATTCTGAAATGCAATAAAACAAAGTCAAAGCCTCCCAGCAGATGACTGTCCAGCCTCTGTTTGAAAACCTCAAAAGAAGGGGGCTCCACCACAACCTAAGTCAGTCTCTTCCACTGTGGAATCATTCTTACCATGGCAGTGTTCTTTCTCATGTTTAGGTGGAATCCCTTTCCCAGTCTTGCAGAGCTACATTTTGTTGCAGTCTTCTAATAGAAGTCTGCAGTCCAGTGACCTGGAACAGGAACATTGTAAACACTTCCTTTCATGTTTCACTTGGAAATGCAATTATTTTACAATGAAAAGCAACTAGGACCAAAGTTAAAATCCCATTCATTCAGATTAATTTTGCCACAAGGCTTACTTTTGCGTTTCTCTGAACCTGAGACAGTGTGACTTGCTCAAGGTCACCCAGTGGGTTCCCATAGCTGAGTGGGTATTTAAACCCTTACGTCCAGAGTCATTTTCCAATGTTCAAACCACTACACTGTGCTGTCTGTTTTAAATGCTTTTACATTAGTGAATTAATGCTTTTAAAATAAAAATAGTTTATTTTTGATACGAACTTTTAAATTATAGATTAAAATCTCAGTAGGTAAAGGTTTTCCCTGACATTAAGTCCAGTTGTGTCTGACTCTGGGGGTTGGTGCTCATCTCCATTTCTAAGCCAAAGAGCCAGTGTTGTCCTTAGACACCTCCAAGGTCATGTGGCCAGCATGACTTTATGGAGCGCTGTTACCTTCCTGCTAGAGCACTACCCATAGATCTACTCATATTTGCATGTTTTCGAACTGTTAGGTTGGCAGAAGCTGGGACTAACAGCGGGAGCTTACGCCGCTCCTCAGATTTGACCCTGCGACCTTTTGGTCAGCAAGTTCAACAGCTCAGCTCTTTAACCCACTGTTCTACCGGCAGCTCCTTAGATTAAAATCTAGTATTTTATCAATTTTATAGATTGCTAAATGGAAAATGGGGAAAAAGGAAGGAAAAAGGAAGAGGGGCCGACCAAGGGCAAGGTGGATGGATGGCATCCTTGAAGTGACTGGACTGACCTTGAAGGAGCTGGGGGTGGTGACGGCCGACAGGGAGCTCTGGCGTGGGATAGTCCATGAAGTCACGAAGAGTCGGAAATGACTGAACGAATGAACAACAACAACAAATGACCTATAACACTTTCCAGTAGGCCTGTTTGATCAAGAAAAAATTTGTTTCTAAATTCGATTCTTAATTGGGGTGTTTTTTTGTTTCGATATTAAAAATATTTACAAAACTTTCAAAAAAAATGTTTTGTTATTTACGAATTTTCGTTATTATTTACAAAACATTTTTGAAAAAAAAATTTTCTTGATCAAACAGGCTAAGTGTGAATGTTGCAGTAATGGTCACCTTGATTAGCATTGAATGGCTTTCTCCCACCCTGGACATTCCATAGATATTAGATGATATATAACTCACCATTTGCCTAGTTTCCAACAGACCTCTGAGGATGCCTGCCATAGATGTGGGCAAAATGTCAGGAGAGAATGCTTCTGGAACATGGTCATACAGCCCTGAAAAGTCAGCCAGAGCCGGATGGCGCGCGGAGGCCGCTTGTGAGCGCGCGCGCGCCATCCAATGGGCTCCGGCGCCCCCCTCCTCCTCCTCCTCCTCCTCCTTCTCTTCCTCCCAGCTGGGAGGAAGAGGAGGAGGAGGAGGAGGAGGAGGGGGGCGCCGGAGCCAGAGCCGGATGGCGCGCGCGCGCTCACAAGCGGCCTCCGCGCGCCATCCAATGGGCTCCGGCGCCCCCCTCCTCCTCCTCCTCCTCCTCCTTCTCTTCCTCCCAGCTGGGAGGAAGAGGAGGAGGAGGAGGAGGAGGAGGGGGGCGCCGGAGCCAGAGCCGGATGGCGCGCGCGCGCTCACAAGCGGCCTCCGCGCGCCATCCAATGGGCTCCGGCGCCCCCCTCCTCCTCCTCCTCCTCCTCCTCTTCCTCCCAGCTGGGAGGAAGAGGAGGAGGAGGAAGAGGAGGAGGGGGGCGCCGGAGCCAGAGCCGGATGGCGCGCGGAGGCCGCTTGTGAGCGCGCGCGCGCCATCCAATGGGCTCCGGCGCCCCCCTCCTCCTCCTCCTCCTCCTTCTCTTCCTCCCAGCTGGGAGGAAGAGGAGGAGGAGGAGGAGGAGGAGGGGGGCGCCGGAGCCAGAGCCGGATGGCGCGCGCGCGCTCACAAGCGGCCTCCGCGCGCCATCCAATGGGCTGCCAAGGGTGGCTGCCAAGGGTGGCTGCCATCCAATGGGCTGCCAAGGGTGGCTGCCAAGGTAGCGGCGCGCCATCCAATGGGCTCCGGAGGAAGAGGAGGAGCCAGAGCCGGATGGCGCGCTCAGCAGCAGCCTCCATGCAATTAACGAGCGGAGCTTCAGCTCGTAAAATACATGGGGCTGCTGCTTCGATATTTTTAAACCCTTCCGGGTTTAAAAATATGTTTTGATATCGCTTCGGATATGCAAAAAATAACGATTTTAATACGAATTAACGAATTAACGAAACGAAACCGACAGGCCTACTTTCCAGCATACATTTTAGTGCCTCAAATGTTAGCCCTGTCTCTGAGTATATTTGACCTGCTGGTTCCAAATATGGCAGCAGTTTTTGAGATACAGAACATATGCTTTATACAAGTCTTCATCTGTTTGCCCATAGAAAATCATGATTACCATACGTAAGAAACTAGAGTTAACGCAGTCTATCCAATGCAGTTTTCATAACTCCAAAGAACCCCAGAAAAAGGCTTAAAAACCAAGACACCAAGAAAAACATTTTATTACTTGAGCTATGTAATAGGCCCTCCCCTTTTGCATATGCAAGAGGCACAAAAACCCCATGAAAGTGAATTTAAAAACACATTTTTAAACCAGAGAGAACATCTTTCTTGCAATGTCTTAGTCCTCTGTCAGAGGTTGACTCTAAAGTCACCCTGCAGGACTTCGAGGTTTGTAGACCTATTAGTCAGATCAGCAAATGATCAAATCCACAAAAGTTAAACCCACAAATGTGGGTTTTACTTTCATACAACAACAAAAATGAATAATTTACACAGTTTTGTTTTCCCTATGTACTGTCATAAAATCATGGGTTATAGGAACAGTATAACAGCTAAAAATCTATATAAATAAAAAACTTAATGTTTGTTTGTGGAATTAACAGAACTCAAAAACCACTAGGCGAATTGACACCAAATTTGGACACAGGACACCTAACAATCCAATGTATGTCCTTCACTCAAAAAAATTGATTTTGTCATCTGGGAGTTGTAGTTTCTGAGATTTATAGTTCACCTACAATCAAAGAGCATTCTGAACCCCACCAGTGATGGAATTGAACTAAACTTGGCACACAGTTCTCCCATGACCAACAGAAAATACTGGAAGGGTTGGTGGGAAATGTCCTTTGGTTTTGGAGTTATAGTTCACCTACATCCAGAGATCACTGTGGACTCAAACAATGATGGATCTGGACCAAACTCTACACGAATACTCAATGTGCCCAAATGTGAACACTGGTAGAGTTTGAGGAAAATAGAATCTTGACATTTGGAAGTTGTAGTTGCTGGGATTTATAGTTCACCTACAATCAAAGAGCATTCTGAACCCCACCAATGATAGAATTGGGTCAAACCTCCCACACAGAACCCGCATGTGGGCCACAGCAACACGTGGCAGGGGGCGGCTAGTTATTAATAAAATGCTGTGCATGTGATATTTGCAGGACAACTGGATTGCCCATCAGGATGACTTCAACCAGCTCCTGGCCGAACTGAACAATACTCACGGACAAGAATCACCCGGTAAGGAAGTTAACTTGGAAAAGGGCACTGGCAGTGGGTGACTCCTCCTCTGTCGCATTTCTCAAGGAGATTGGCATAGTTCTCTGGAAAGGTTTTATTTATTTGCAGTTGGGCCCCTGTATCCACAGGGGAGATATTCCTTCATAGACGGTTATCCATTGAATGGTTTGAGATATTATAGTGAAATGTTGTACAAATGATGTCGCCAGAAAGAAAAAAAACTCCTGCTCCTTGAGGTCAATGCATGGCTGTCCCCATCTTCATAGAATCATAAGAATTGGAAGAGATTATAAGGGCCATCCTGTCATAGAATCCTAGAGTTGGAAGAGACCTCGTGGGCCATCCAGTCCAACCCCATTCGGCCAAGAAGCAGGGAAATTGCATTCAAAGCACCCCTGACAGATGGCCACCCAGCCTCTGCTTAAAAGCCTCCAAAGGAGGAGCCTTCACCATACTCTGGTGCAGAGAGTTCCACTGCTGAACAGCTCTGGCATTGTTATCCACCTTACTAAACCACTTATACTTTAACTAGTTCATGTAGTAGTCTTTCCTTTCCCCCCCCCCCCTCCAAAATTAGTCTGCTGTTGTTGTAGTTGCTAGCTATTATTGTTATGTTTTTTTACGTTGTTTTATGCTGTCTTAATTATTTTTGCTTTGTTTTTAATTGTGTTCTGCCTTGGGCTTGGGCCCCATGTAAGCCGCCCCGAGTCCCTTCGGGGAGATGGAGGTGGGGTAGAAAAATAAAGTTCTGCTTCTTCTTAGGAAGTGCTTCCTGTTGTTTGTGGAATCTCCTTTCACATAGTTTGAAGCCATTGTTCCACATCCCAGTTTCCAGGGCAGAAGAAAACAAGCTTGCCCCCTCCTCCCTATGACTTTTCCTCACATATTTATACATGGCCATCATGTGTCCTCTCAGCCTTCTCTTCTGCAGGCTAAACATGCCCAGCTTATTAAGCCGCTCCTCATAGGGCTTGTTCTCCAGACCCTTGATTATTTTGGTTGCTCTCCTCTGGACACATTCCAGCTTGACAACATCTCCCTTCAATTGTGGTGCCCAGAATTGGATGCAGTATTCCAGATGTGGTCTGACCAAGGAAGAATAGAGGGGTAGCATGACTTCCCTGGGTCTAGACACTATACTACTATTGATGCAGGCCAAAATCCCATTGGCTTTTTTTTTGCTGCCGCATGGCATTCCTGGCTCATGTTCACCTTCCTGTCCATAAGGACTCCAAGATCTTTTTCACACGTACAGTGTTCCCTCGCTATTTCGCTGTTTGCTTATTGTTTCATGGTTTTTTCTTCCCATGAAGGGGGAGGAAGAGGAACATTTGCAACAGCCACACTTGCCTCAAGCAGACAAGAGTTCTTTCTTCCACCCCGGACATTATTCCACAGATATATAAACCCCATTTTCCTCAGAGATTGTGACAGGCATCCTCACAACCTCTGAGGATGCCTGTCACAGATGCAGGTGAAAAGTCAGGAGAGAATGCATCTAGAATGCTAAAGAATGCTAAAAAATGTGCACAAAGATTATTTCCCTCAATTTTCTGTTCTTTTATTACCTCCCTTGCCCCCTTCCAATCCACTTCTCTTAAGACTGAAACTCTGAGTGATGTGGCATTGCAATTCTTTGCCACACGAGTGTGCTGTTGCCACTTATGGCACAAAAGAAGCCAGCACAAACATAGTTTCAGACTGTGGAGGAGAATCTGGCTTGGAACCTGGTGGCAGGAGAAAGCATTGTGCTTCCATTCTCCCTTTACTGAATTCCCAAACTTGATAGCTTTTTTCTGCTGTTCTCAAGGTTTAAAATAGGTGATCTCCATCTCACTACAAAGAGTGCAGGCTGAGTATCCCTCATTCCAAATGCTTGGGATCAGGAGTGTTCTGGAGTTGGAATTTTGGGATACCTGTACAGTATCGTAGATGCATACCTAAAGAGAAGTCTTTGAGATGGGATCCAAATATTTTAAAGTGTGCTTATGACCTTAACATATGCCTCTAGTTCGGTTTATATGAAGGATCACATACTCCCCAATGAGCCTGCCTCCTGAGATCTACTTGGGAGATCTTCCTCTCTGCCACTCAAGCTATGACAGAAATATTGTGTTTCATGGTCTTCTGTCTTCTCATGCCTCACATACCCCAAGCTATAATGATGAATGTGATGAATGTGCTGTTTTTCAGCCAAATCTCAGGTGTGAATTAAGTACAAAATTTTGGAAAGCAAGGAGCAACTTAAGTGGTTGGGTATGTTTAGCCTGGATGAGAGAAGATTAAGAGGTGACATAATAGCCACATTAAAAATGTGAAAATATGTGATCTTAAGGAGGGAGAAATCTTGTTTTCTGATATTGTGGAGATTATTAACTTTAAATATCTTTTAATGGTTTTTAACTGATTCTTTAAAAATACTTATATTTAATTCTGTTTTAATATTTGCATATTTTTATATTTTTAATTGCATAAAAGATAAATGTAAATATTTAAATGCAATTTAAATATTTTAAATTGTATGTTAATATTTTTATGTTAAGCCACTTTAAGTCTTCTTTGGAAGAGACAAATTTATTATTTATTTATTTACAGTATTTATATTCTGCCCTTCTCACCACACAGGGGACTCAGGGTGGATTACAATGTATATATACAGGGCAAGCATTCAATGCCATAGACACACAACATATATAGACAGACAGAGGCTGTTTAACATTCCAGCTTCATGAGGATATTCTGGCCACCAGGGGAGCTGTCGCTTCACCGTCCATTTGTGACACTGATGGAATACTTCCTCATTCTTTTGTTTGCTTCCTGGAGATTTTATGGCATCGTAAATTAGTTAAATTAGCCTCCCCGCATAAGCGGTACCTAAATTTCCTACTTGACAAATGTAATTGTCTTTCGGGCTGCAAAGGTCGATAGCAAGGTACACAGATGGTTGAAAGCTCACTCTGACCCGGGCTGGCTTCGAACTCATCACTTTTCAGTCAGTAGTGATCTTAATGCAGCTCCCAGCCAGCTGCGCCACAGTGGGGTATAAATTTATTATTATTATTATTATTATTATTATTATTATTATTATACAGAACTATGGATTCAAACCAAAAGAAAAAAGGTTCCACCAAAACCTTAGGAAGAACCTCCTGACTATGAGAGGCTTTTGACAGTAGAAAATACTTCTGCCTGGAAGATCAATAGAGCCTTCCTTCTCTGGAAGTTTTGAAACAGAGGCTGGAAGGATGGTCATCTGTTGTGAATGCTTGTATTTCATGTTCCTCCATGGAGGAATGGAGTTTGTCTAGATGGCCCTTGGGGGTTTTACCCAACTCTATGACTATAGCATTATTTGGAGGGATCCAAAGAAATAGCCCTATGGAAGCAAGAATCTTGGGATCCTCATGGGAAACATGCCTCCACAAGACAACATCTCCCTCTGTTTGTGTTTCAGAAGCTGTATCCGGAGAGGAAAAGAAGATATTTAGCTTAGAGGAGAAATCCAAGACCTCCCGGAAACGGGTCCATTACATGAAATTTGCCAAAGGTAAGGCGACTGAGATGAAGCAAAGGCAAAAAAAATATGGATCTTGCACCCTTGTGCTCTTGGCTCTTTACGCTTGCAAGTATTTTGGACCAAGGCATCAAATAGAAACATGACTATCAAACAGAAATCATGACTCCAAACTAAAGTTTTGGAGCCATGCTTGATCTTGCGCAAAGTGCATTTCTCTTGGTGTCATTGATGCCATTTCTGACTTATGGCGACCCTTACTGGATTCATTCAGAGGGGTTTGCTTTGCTTTCATTTGATGTTGATAGAGTGCTTTGCCCAAGATCATCACAGATGGGTAGGGATTTGAACCTTGGTCTCCCAACCTAACACTCAAATCAGTACACCAGGCTGGCTGCCTGTTTTAATTTGTATTACTGTATATACTCGAGTATAAGCCTAGTTTTTCAGTCCTTTTTTTAGGCTGGAAAAGTCTCCCCCGCTTATACTCAAGTCAATATTATTTATTACTTTACATTGTTGTTATTATTATTACCCTTATTATTTTATTGTTATTATTATATTTATTATTTTAGTCTATTATTGTTATTGTTACATTTACTATTTTACTGTATTGTTATTATTACATTTATTATTTTACTCTGTTTATTATTACTGGAGAACATGTAAGCTTATTTACATTGAAGAAGGTTAGAATAATGGTTTAATCAGAGTTGGACAGTCTTCTCTTGAATTACAGTTTTATGTAAATATTCAAAAACATTTAACCTACTGATGCCTATATAATTTTATTGCTATCTATTTTTATTTTGAAATTTACCAGTAGCTGCTGCATTTCCCACCCTCGGCTTATACTCGAGTCAATACATTTTCCCAGTTTTTTGTGGTAAAATTAGGTGCCTCGGCTTATATTCGGGTTGGCTTATATTCGTGTATATACAGTAACTACTTAAGTATTAAATAGTGTAACGTCATTTTAACCTTTAAATAAAGTTCTGAATTTTTTTGCCACGTTTGATATTGTTCTGTGTCTTCAAATAATTTCTGTCTTATGGCAGCCCAAAGACATTCCTAGCATGGGTTTTCCTTGGCAGAATTTGTCCAGAGAGAGTAATATGTGCAGGTTCACCCATTGGGTTTCCTTGGCCAAACAGATCTCCCAGTGTCCTTGTCCAGTGCTCAAACCACTATAACACACCAGTTCTCGTTGCACAATTTTAAGTGTTGTGATTAAATTCATAACTTAACTTGGACCTTTTTAAATTGGAAAAATCTGCCAGGTCATGGCTTAGCAAATAGAAAAACAGGATAGTCTTATGGTACTTATAATAATAATATTTATTATTTATTTATTTTTAATTATTTATTTATTTACAGCATTTATATACCGCTTTTCTCATCCCTGGGGGGGACTCAAAGTGGTTTACACATAGATAATGGCAAAAATTCAATGCCTTACAACTACAGTATTAAAACCATACTTTAAACATAAATCATATTAAATAAAAACAGTACATCATCAAATATCAAAACAGTTATTAAAACCATAAAACAATCTCATCAGTCGAGTTGCCGTTCCAGTCCTTGTCCCACTAAAAGCTGCATAAATCTAGTCCCAGAACCATGATTTTATTTTTTTTCTAAAGGTCAGGAGCGAGGGAGCAGATCTTACCTCCTTTGGGAGTGTGTTCCATAGGCAGGGGGCCACAGCCAAGAAGGCCCTGCTCCTCGTCCCCACCAGCTGCATTTGCGCTGTTGATGGGAGTGAGAGCAGGGCCTCCTCAGATGATCTTAAATTGCGAGGTGGGACGTAGGGACAGATGCGTTCAGACAAGTAAGCTGGGCCTGAACCGCATAGAGCTTTATAGGTCAAAACCAGCACTTTGAATTGGGCTCGGAGATGGACCAGCAGCCAGAGGAGCAGGCATAGCTGGGGGGTGGTATGCTCCCTGTATTATAATAAATAATAATAATAATAATTATTATTATTATTAACTTTATTTGTACCCCGCTAGCATCTCCCGAAGGACTCGATAATCATAGAATCAAAGAGTTGGAAGAGACCTCATGGGCCATCCAGTCCAACCCCCTGCCAAGAAGCAGTAATATTGCATTCAAATCACCCCTGACAGATGACCATCCAGCCTCTGCTTAAAAGCTTCCAAAGAAGGAGCCTCCACCACACTCCGGGGCAGAGAGTTCCACTGCTGAACGGCTCTCACAGTCAGGAAGTTCTTCCTCATGTTCAGATGGAATCTCCTCTCTTGTAGTTTGAAGCCATTGTTCCATTGTGTCCTAGTCTCCAAGGAAGCAGAAAACAAGCTTGCTCCCTCCTCCCTGTGGCTTCCTCTCACATATTTATACATGGCTATCATATCTCCTCTTCTTCAGTACTAAATAATACTAAATAAATACTACTACTAATAATAATAATAATAATAATAATAATCTTTATTTATATCCCGCCACCATCTCCCCCAACGGGGACACGGGGCGGCTTACATGAGGCCAAGCCCGAACAACAAAATACAATAAAATAAGATACAAATTGCAATAAAATAAACAACATAGCATTAAAATATAAAACGTATAAGCATATAAACAATATACACACAACATAAAGGGAAGAAAAAAATGTAAACCAAATAATGACAGTGAGTGGGCCGCATGTACATAAAATGATTTAAAAACTCAAGGTGAGATAAAGGAGCAGGATTGTTTGTAAGGGAGAAATCATAGAGAGACAGGGAAATAATCGGAAATACTTTTCCCCTTGGAGAAAACAGGTTAAATACTGCAAAATGTGCATCAAGCAAAATAGCATATCTGTATTCCAAAGCACTGAATTTTTACGCTTGATTTAGGCAGCAAAAGAAGAACAAAATAGTTTCCTCTGTAATACCCCACTGAAATTAGTGGGATTGTCCCAAAAGTCTTAACTCTCTTAACCATCATGCTGGAGAGAGTTACCATCCCTCTGTGTGTGTGTGTGTGTGTGTGTGTGTGTGTGTTCTCCACTTATTTCCCACTGTTCCTGTTTGTTTCCCCTCTCTGTAGGTAAAGACCTCTCTTCCCGAAGTGAAGATGATCTGTCCTGCATTTTTGGGAAACGTCAGATTAAAAAGAAACAGGTAAGAGATTAATCTGATCGCATCCTCTATTGAAAGTGCCTATTTTAATCATGAAGAATATCTCACTGTGGGATCTTTTATTCCACTGCTTCTTGATTTTTGATCATCCGGGTGTTATACGCTACGTCTCCCAAAAGTCAATGTCCAGGAAATTCCTGGAGCTGAATTCCCCGACATCTGGAGAAGCTGAGTTTGAGAATCCCTATTCACACTACATGTCCTTGCAGACAGCCAATTCTCTCACAACAGAAGTGACTTGCAGTTTCTCAAGTCGCTCCTGACACAACAAAAAAAAAATTACACACTTGCAGCACTTTGATGCCACTTTTCCTGCTGTGGATCCATTTTACAGAATTCTAGGCTCTGTAGCTTTGTGTACTGATGATAATAATAATCATCATCATCTTTATTTCTACCCTGCCACCATCTCCCCAACAGGGACTCGGGGCGACTTAGATGAGGCCAAGCCCAATCAACAAATTACAGCAGAATAAAACCAAAATCACATGCAACAAACAACATCATAATTACATAAAACATATGAATACATTAACAAAGAATTAATGTGTTCATATTAATGTATTCATATTTGAACGATATTTAGAATTCTTTGCTAGAGAGCGCTAGTTTCTCAATAAACCTTACAACTGCAAAGGATTTTAAAGAGATGTTTGTGGCAGCTTGGAGTACAGGGTTGAGTGTTGGCCTCCAACTCCAGAGACCAAGGTTCGATTCCTTGCTTGGCCATGGAAGCCCAGTGCGTGACTCAGAGTTTTCTCAGCCCCAGAAAACACTGTGAAAGTTCTTCCTCATGTTTGCCATACATTGGAAACGGCATGAAAGCACATAACAACAACATGTCAGTTTAAAGTTGTGTTGAAATGCTACAATTGTTCGATCTCTTTTCATCCTGTTGTTAATATAAGCTTAGACGGCAACCTTGAAAGCATTTTCTTGAATAAGTAAATAAGTCAAAGTTTCCCCCAGACAGCAACCAGCTAGGCTTTGAAGCTGCAAGGTCATTAAAGGTGGCCAATTGCAACATCCACACTTGCCTCAAGCAGACAAGAGTTCTTTCTCCCATCCTGGACATTCCACAGATATATAAACCTCACTTGCCTAGTTTCCAGCAGACCCCTCAACCTCTGAGGATGCCTGCCATAGATGTGGGTGAAACATCAGGAGAGAATGCTTCTGGAAGATGGCCATACAGCCCAGAAAACTCACAGCAACCCGAAGTAAATATACTTTACTTTGGAATAGATAGATGTTTAGTTGCACTCTTATCCTGGGTTTTGCATAAATAATTTTGAACCAATGCCTTCCTTTGCAGTAGTTATGCATCCGTTTTAACTTGCTGTGGTTCTGTATCATTGAAACTATATGTCCTATTCGTTCTGTATTAATTCTGGGAAGGAGGCAGGGAGAAATGATGGTTGAATCAGGTTCTCTCCCAGGGAAATTGAGGCCTTTACCTGCCTGAAAGAAGAAACCAACCAAGTAGGACCAAAGAGAGTGGGGAGGGTATTTGAACCAAGAGATGACTTTCTTTGCTTTCTGCCAAGTTATCAGAGATGTAACTTCTTTTAGGATAAAATTTGAGCTACTGTTGATGAAACATGGCATCGTTTGAGACAATACAATGACAGATCAGCTATGGAAATTACCTCTAGTTGAGAACTAGATATCTAGGCTAGGTTCTTTAAAGAATTATCCTGCGTTTTGTCTGCTGCCTCATTTGCTTTGTATGAATCTTCTTCAACCAAAGGCATTTGGAAACCAGTTGCAGGGGGGTTGCTGTTGCAGTATTTTTAAGGTGTGTGAGACAGAGCTGGGAATCTCAGTGATTGAATTATTTCCTGTAAATCCCTCTCGCAAGGTGTGGTGACGGCTGGCGATTTACATACTGTAGATTTCACAGGTAATTAGACAATTTGCACATGCAGGAGGGAGCTATCTGTGGCCATTAGTCCCAGCGACTAGGGCTAACACACAATGCGGAACTGGGGAATGCTCACATTTGTTCAGGATTCCAGCCGTGCCCTTTTCTCAGGGATTCGGTTTCATATTTTACCAATCCCAACAGTAGCACACAGCACCCTGAGGCCCTAGAAGGAGGCAGCAAATTCCCAGAGTTGTAAACCATAATCCAAAATTAATATTTAGCTTTACCTTTACTCTAATTGCACTATATAACATGATTTTTGTCAATGTCATTTCCTAATTATATCATAAAAACATGGGGAAAGTTTATTAAACTGCAAATTTTTTGTTTTTGTGAGACCTGAAGCATATTTTGCTCTAGTTTTTCAATGAATATCTTATCAAGTCTCAATCAATTCAACATAATTTGTGGCAGCTCCAAAAACAAAGTTTCTGGAGTATGGCAACTATTTTCAAAGTGACACACAATTAAACAGGAATAACACTTTCAAACCAGGAACAGAAAAAAATGTTACATAGTGTTAGCAAAGAATCATATTTATTTATTTATCATGTCAGAAGCCAATTGAGGGTACCTATGCAATGTATTTAAAAACCACAAACAAAATTTAAAAACTTGGCATTAAACTAAACCTCCTTTGACCAGTAGCTGGCCTCTGGTTAAAGGAGTGTCTCTCGTGTTGTTATAAGAACTGGTCCTCCATTGTGCATGTGGCAGGGCTCAGATTGCATTGTAGTAGGTGGTCTGTGGTTTGCTCTTCTCCACACTTGAATGTCATGGACTCCACTTTGTGGCCCCATTTCTTATGGTTGGCTCTGCATCTCATGGTGCCAGAGTGCAGCCTGTTCAGCGCCTTCCAAATCACCCCCATCTTCTGTGTAAAAAATAAACATCACGATAAAAACAATAAGACACGAGAGTACAATAAAATCAATACAGAACAAATACAATACAAAATCAATCCCAAGTGCAGGCCACCTGTACAAGTTAAAAACATAAAAATTCAGGATATTTATTTATCATGTCAGGCAACTGAACAGTTGTATTACATTTTTGACAGAACAAACAAACAAACATACAAAAGACACAGAGTTTGCAAGCTTGGTAGTTGATTAAATGTCCTTTGACCAGTAGCTGGCCACTTGGAGTGCCTCTGGTGTTGCTGCAAGAAGGTCCTCCCTTGTGCATGTGGCAGGGCTCAGGTTGCATTGCAGCAGGTGGTCAGTGGTTTGCTCTTCTCCACACTCGCATGTCATGGATTCCACTTTGTAGCCCCATTTCTTGAGGTTGGCTCTGCATCTCGTGGTGCCAGAGCGCTGTCTGTTCAGTGCCTTCCAAGTCGCCCAGTCTTCTGTGTGCCCAGGATGAGCTGGGGGTTAAAAAGAAATGTTTGTCTGGGAAAGGCTCATAGGCCTCAAACTACAGGAAAGGAGATTCCACCTGAACATTAAGAAGAACTTCCTCACTGTGAGAGCTGTTCAACAGTGGAACTCTCTGCCCCATACTGTGGTGAAGGCTCCTTCTTTGGAGGCTGTTAAACAGAGGCTGGATGGCCATCTGTCGGGGGTGCTTTGAATTTTATTTCCTGCTTTGCAGAATGGGGTTGGACTGGATGGCCCATGAGGTCTCTTCCAACTCTAGGATTCTATGATTCTTGGGATGTGTCTCTTGGCCTGTTGTGGTTTCCCTTCTTTTAGAAAGTTGACCCTAAAAGCAGCAGCTGGGCTTTGAAATCCTGCAGCTTGTCAGTGTTGTGCTTGGAAGAGCACGGAAACGTTGGAGCAGAGTGTCCCTGTATCTCTTCCTCCCGAGATAGGAGGATTCCTGGTGTCTATCAGGGGTTCTGCTGTAGAGACTACGTTGGCTGATTTCTTTTGTGGCAAAGCCTGTATAGATTTGCACCAGGTATATCAAGCCAGGATATTCCTTGCCCACGCAATCCTGGTTCCTTAAACAACTCTCCTCCCCATCCATAGCTCTGATGTTTCTGTGGCCTCTAGAGATCGCTCTTCCCCCTTCTTCCCCTTTGCTTATCCAGTAGCTGCTTGGCCGATTACATAACAGCACAAGAGAAAATACCCTTGGCTATCTTTTCCCAAGTCTGGAGGGATGCATGTCAACGTTTACCCTAACCAGCCCTGCTTTGTTTATGCTCCAGAGTTTAGCAGAAGGGCTGATCATGAAGAATGAGTTTTCTCCTCCTTCACCAAGAGAGTTTGTATTCTGGGAAATATACACCTGTGAGACAGGTGAGGAGCCTGCGCCCCTTCTGTGCTTCCAGTTTCCCAGAGGGCTGTGCTCCCTTCCCGATGCCATTGCGATCGGGTGGTTTCCCAGTTCTTCTATGTTTTCCTACCTTTTTTTATTCTAAAAGATTAGGATGCCTGCCCTGAGGATATTACCTGTCCGAACGCATCTCCTTCTATGAACCATCACAGAGGTTAAGATCTTCTGAGGAGGCCCTGCTCTCGGTCCCACCACCTTTGCAAGTGCGACTGGTGGGAACAAGTGGCAGGGCCTTCTCAGTGGTGACTTTGGAACTCCCTTCCTAGTGACCGCATCTCTGTATACGAACCCACACGATCTCTTCGTTCATCTCACAATCCCACCTCCATCGCAAGCGCGATTGATGGGGACGAGGGATAGGGGCTTCTCAGTGGTGGCCCCTCGACTCTGGAACTCGCTCCCCGAGGACATTAGGCATGCCCCAACTTTGGCAGTCTTTAAGAGGACCCTGAAAATGTGGTTGTTCCAGTGTGCCTTCCCAGAATAAGGAAACCCAAGCAACATGTCCCTAATCGCACTTTACTAATGATCTAGGATTGTCTGCTCACTCCATCTCTCTCCAAATACCTACCCTAGTTATATGTCACCTTGTCATGACCAGCATTTTTAAAATTTTAATTATTACAATTGGCCTGCCATCGTTTTTTAATGGGCCGTGGTGTTATTGTTACTGTTTATTGCTTTGTTTATGAGTTTATTATTGTCTGTATTGTTGTTGTTGCTTTTTTATTGATGTATTTGGGCTCGGCCTCGTGTAAGCCGCACCAAGTCCCTCGGGAGATGGTAGCGGGGTATAAATAAAGGTTTATTATTATTATTATTATTATTATTATTATTATTATTAGTGGAATTCGTTTGGCCCCTTCCCTCCTGTCATTTCGCAAACATGTGAAACTTTAGCTTTGGGAGCAAGTATTTGGTCCAGCATAATTATCTGTGTTCCCAGATGTACAAGCTGGCTTTAGAAAAGGCAGAGGAATGAGAGACCAAATTGCCAATATCCGCGAGATAATGGAGAAAGGCAGGGAGTTTCAGAAAAATATCTATTTCTGCTTTATTTACTTGTTTTCTGCTGCCCTGGAGACTAAGATGCAATGGAACGATGGTTCAGACTACAGGAAAGGAGATTCCACCTGAACATGAAGAAGAACTTCTTGACTGTGACAGCCGTTCAGCAGTGGAACTCTCTCCCTCAGAGTGCAGAGGAAATTCCTTCCTTGGAAGCTTTTAAACAGGCTGGATGACTATCTGTCAGGGGTATTTTGATTGTGCTTTTCCTGCATGGCAGGGGGTTGGACTAGATTGATTGATTGATTGATTTATTATTATTTAAAAGTTTTGTATACCAGCCTTCTCACCTCTCTTGAGGGACTCAGACCGGTTTCCAACCATAATATCACATACGATCAATAAAACATCATAATACATATTACAGTAAAACATTAAAACAGCAATTACAATCAATAACTATAATGGTCAGTCGTCACACTAAAATCATTGCTCCTCATCCTCCATCCATATCTCAGGGTGTTGGCTCACTCGTCGAATGGCTGTCTCCATAACTACGTCTTCACCTGTTTCCTAAATGTCAGGATAGATGGGGCGGTTCTGATCTCCAGTGGGAGAGAGTTCCAGAGTCAAGGGGCCACCACCGAGAAGGCCCTGTCCCTGGTCCCCACCAGACGCGCTTGCGAGGCCAGTGGGACTGAGAGCAGGGCCTCTCCAGACAATCTTAATAATCTTGATGGTTCATAGGGGAGAATATGTTCGGAGAGATAAACAGATGGCCCATGTACTTTCGTCCATCTCTATTGTTCTATTATTCTGAGAGGGAATGCAGCAGAATATGGAGGTAAAGTTCTGGATTGCATGTGGAAGTGGGAGGAGTTGTGTTTTTCATGCTTTCGGGGCAGATATTTACCCAAACCACAAGGAACTTATAAACAACTAGCCATCCCCTGCCACGCGTTGCTGTGGCCCACATGGGGGTCCTGTGTGGGAGGTTTGGCCCAATTCTATCATTGGTGGGGTTCAGAATGCTCTGTGATCGTAGGTGAACTATAAATCCCAGCAACTACAACTCCCAAATGTCAAGGTTTATTTTCCCCAAACTCTACCAGTGTTCACATTTGGGCATATTGAGTATTTGTGTAGAGTTTGGTCCAGATCCATCATTGTTTGAGTCCACAGTGATCTCTGGATGTAGGTGAACTACAACTCCAGAACCAAAGGACACTGCCCACCAAACCCTTCCAGTATTTTCTGTTGGTCATGGGAGAACTGTGTGCCGAGTTTGGTTCAGTTTCATTGTTGGGGGGGGGGGGGGAGGGTTCAGAATGCTCTTTGATTGTAGGTGAACTATAAATCCCAGCAACTACAACTCCCAAATGACAAAATCAAATTTTGTTGAGTGAAGGACATACATTGGGTTGTTAGGTGTCTTGTGTCCAAATTTGGTGGCAATTACCCCAGTGGTTTTTGAGTTCTGTTAATCCCACAAACCAACATTACATTTTTATTTGTATAGATTGGTCTTTGGGGGGACCTCAAGGCACCATGATGGCATTCTAGGACCACATTCAGGCTGCGACTTGTATATGCTTTTCATAGGCCAACATCTGCACCCTACCAGATTCCTGCAGACATTTTACAATGAAATTACTGAACGCCAACACAGTAGACAGTTTGTAGAGTATTTCATTTGGACGATCAGGTTCAAAACTCCCATTTGCCTGTAATATCTCTTTTGTATGGAAACTTCAGGCAGAGTATTGGCTTGGGAGGATGTTGCCCAAAAAAGGAATGTCTGTACGCTTAAGTGCTGATTTCCCCAGGCAAACCTATCTTTCCTTCACCCGCCTCTTCCCAAACCGCCTTCACTCAGGTCAAAACCTGGCAAGTACCACTTCTTCTGGACTTCCGCTGCTTTCCCTGAATGACGTAACCATCCAGATCCCTTTTCGCTTGATGTCGCTACTTGCAAAAAGTTTGGCCTCTGTCCAGTTCTGGGGCTCGTTTCCTTCCAGGACAAATTGGGGGATAATGATGACCAAGACACTAGTAACTATATGGTGTAACAACAATGACCGTTGATCCAGATTTGGAATCACTGGCTCTTTCATAGAATCATAGAATCAAAGAGTTGGAAGAGACCTCATGGGCCATCCAGTCCAATCCCATTCTGCCAAGAAGCAGGAATGTTGCATTCAAATCACCCCTGACAGATGGCCATCCAGCCTCTGTTTAAAAGCTTCCAAAGAAGGAGACAACGAATCTCCTTTGCTTAAGGAGACAACGAATCTGCTATGGACATTGATCAGCCATCAAACAGAAGTCTCCTAAAATTGTGGTCCGGATTCATAACAAATAATAATGAAACTTTATTTACATTCTGCTCTATCTCCCCAAAGGGACTCAGGGCGGATTCCAATCATAAAAGTCAGACATGCAATGCCCGAATACAACAACAATACATCCATACTAACAAAATTTATACAACCCAACATATAAATACGAATTATAACTTAACAAACTAAAACGAAATAAAAAGCACAGCCTGTTATAACAGACATAAGGGAAAACATCAAATGGAAACATTAATTTCCGATTTGGGTTGTTGTAGGTTTTTTCGGGCTGTATGGCCATGTTCTAAAGGCATTTTCTCCTGACGTTTCGCCTGCATCGATGGCAAGCATCCTCAGAGGTAGTGAGGTCTGTTGGAACTAGGAAAAAGGGTTTATATATCTGTGGAATGACCGGGGTGGGACAAAGGACTCTTGTCTGCTGGAGGTGTGAATGTTTCAACTGATCACCCTGATTAGCATTTGATTGCCTGGCAGTGCCTGGAGCAATCCTTTGTTGAGAGGTGATTAGATGTCCTTGTTTGTTTCCTCTCTGTTGTTGTGCTGTTCTAATTTTGGAGTTTTTTTAATACTGGTAGCCAGATTTTCTCATTTTCATGGTTTCCTCCTTTCTGTTGAAATTGTCCACATGCTTGTGGATTTCAATGGCTTCTCTGTGTAGTCTGACATGGTGGTTTCTGGAGTGGTCCAGCATTTCTGTGTTCTCAAATAATAGGCTGTGTCCAGGTTGGTTCATCAGGTGCTCTGCCCTGCTACGGCTGACTTATCTGGTTGAAGTAGTCTGCAGTGTGTTTCATGTTCCTTGATTCGTGTTTGGGTGCTGCGTTTGGTGGTCCCTATGTAGACTTCTCCAGGAGTCTACTGTATACCATGCGGCTGTGGACAAGTCTACACAGGAACCTCCAAACGCAGCAGCATTGCCCAAACACGAATCAAGGAACATGAAAGGCACTGCAGACTACTTCAACCAGAGAAGTCCGCCATAGCAGAGCATCTGATGAACCAAAACAGCATTTTATTCGAGAACAAATAGATTAATCATTGCTCAAGATATCTATTGAGCTGGTGGGGTGAGCAGAGCACGCATACGGAGGGCAACTATTAATCAGAGATATAATGGTAGCATTACTAACTACTATTCCTCCTCCTCGTAAGCTACTGAGCAAAGGTATGTCTTTAGCTGTTTTTTGAAAGTGGGGAGGGAGGGGGCCATCTTTAACTCCTTAGGAAGGGAGTTCCAGAGGTGGGGGGAAGCCACAGAGAAGGCCCTTTTTCTCATTCCCACCAGCTGTGTTTGGGAAAGGGGTGGAACTGAGAGGAGGACCTCCTCCGATGACCGCAGTGTCCGAGTTAGTCTGTAGAGGGAGATGCGGTTTGTCAATAGTCTGGACCTATGCCACGTAGGGCTTTAAAGGTAAGAACCAGCACTTTAAAGGTAAGAACGAGAGACAGGGCCTTCTCAGTGGTGGCCCCTCAGATGTGGAACACCCTTCCTATAGATATCAGATCGGCCCCATCCCTATTGGCGTTTCGGAGGAAAGTGAAGACCTGGCTGTTCGAACAAGCATTCGATTAAGCAGTGTAATGAATATAGGAACACAGATTAACAGATGATGAGATTGGATTCTGATTTTACTGATGAGACTCTAATGATTGTTATATTGATGTTTAATTGTTGATGATGCTATTGTTTTAACTGTCCCATAATCGTTTTATGATGTTTTGCATTGAATTTTGCTGTTGTTAACCGCTTTGAGCTGCCTGAGGGCTGAGAAAAGCGGTATATAAATAAAGTAAATAAATTTATATTTAGCTCGGAAGCAGACTGGCATCCAGTGGAGCTGCCGAAACATGGGAGCGGTTCCCTCCCTGAACTGTGCTCCAATTAGGAACCTGGCTGCTAATCTCTGGACCATTTGAAGCTTCTAAGGCAGCCCCACGTAGAGAGTGTGGCAGTAGTCCATGCATGTAGAGAGTGTTGCAGCAGTCATGGTGCTTTCTCTGGTGCAGAGTAAGGAACTCGCCATTTACCCAACACCATCCCCTTTCTCCTTTTAAAGAAATCTTTGCACCGGTGAAGCAAAACAACCACATTCCACTCGTTCTTATCTTTCTGAACTTCCTGGAACCCCTTTTAATATGCTCTCAGGCCCCTATTAAGCATCCCTTTTCTACACACAAACACATACATGCTATCTCTCTCTGTAATAAATTTATTCCCCATGTTTCCTTCCTCCGTCCAGCTGTATTTCCTGACAAGGTCTTATCATTGGGAAAAGTCTTCCTATTAAACTCATTGAGGTTTGGGATACGACCGGGTTTGGGAAGTTGCTCAAGGAGGTTCTGATTTCATTTCGACTGCATGAGAGGGGAGAAGGCTCCCCAAAGTGCTTCAAAATAAGGGACTCACATGGTAAACATTGATAAATGTAGAAATGTAAATGTGTGGATGTATTTTTAACACACTCAGTGGCTCACTGGTCTTTGGGCTCCCTTGTTGGTGATAGCATTCCTTAAAAGTGTGCGGTTGGTGTTCCACCGGTAGAAGCCACATCTGTGCTGGCGGATCCCCTCCATCATTTAGCCGTGCCTTGTTCCCAGTCCTCTGGAAGCTGCTACTCTCATCTTTGGGCAATTTCCTCATTACTAACTCACAGGGTGTTTTCTCACCCTCTTTGAAGTTTCCTCTCCTGATTCACATTTCCTGATGGTCACTTGAAGGAATTGAGAAGGCGTCTGGGCCACCCGTTCAGCCCCGGAAACAGTGTCAGCAGCTTTAGCAGTTGCATATTTAGTAGGAAACCATGAGTACTAGAAACTTACCTTTTTGTTTTTCGTGCTCCTTGGGTTCTAAAAACCTGGCTAGGATCAAAAAGGCACAGTCTTGATGATATTATTAATTTTTATCCAATCTTTCTCCCAATAATGCAGCGGATTTCAACCTTTCTAATGCCATGACCCCTTAATACAGTTCCTCATGTTGTGTTGACCCCCAACCACAAAATTATTTTCGTTGCTACTTCAAACTGAAATTTTGCTGCTGTTAGGAATAGTCATGTAAATACCTGAAATGCAGAATGTATTTTCCTTCACTGGACCACATTTGGCACTAATATCCAATATGGCCAAATCTGAATGCTGGTGGGATTGGCCGGGGGGGGGGGGGGGGGGATGATTTTGTCATTTGGGCATTGTAGTTGCTGGGATTCATAGTTCATCTACAATCAAAGAGCATTCTGAACTCCACCAACGATGGAATTGAACCAAACTTGGCACACAGAACTCCCATGTCCAAAAGAAAATACTGGAAAGGTTTGGTGGGCATTGACCTTGAGTTTTGAAGTTGGTGTTCACCTACATCCAGAGAGCACTGTGATGGATCTGGACCAAACTTGGCTCAAATACTAAATATGCCCAAAGGTGGAGTTTGGGAAAATAAACCTTGATATTTAGGAGTTCTAGTTGCTGGGATTTATAGTTCACCTACAGTCAAAGAGCATTGTGAACCCCACCAGCGATAGAATTGGGCCAGACTTCCCACACAGGATCCCCATGACCAAAGGAAAATACTGTGCTTTCTGAAACACAGTATTTGGCGACTCCTCTGACACCCCCTTGTGACCCCCCCCCCCCCCGGGGTCCCAACCCCCAGGTTGAGAAACGCTGCAATAATGGGACTCAAGGTGGCCAACAACATATTCAAAAACAATACAGATTAAAAGCTATGTAAAACTCTGATAGAAAATATAAATAGAAACTTTGGGATTGTTTTTTAGCTGACTCCGTGGATATGGAAACAGATTTTATTTTCATACTAGCCGTCCCCTGCCATACGTTGCTGCGGCCCAATCTGTCTATATGTATTTTGTGTATGTGTGTGTGTGTATATGTATATATGTGTGTGTGTGTGTGTATGTGTGTGTATATATATATATGTATATGTATATCTGTATATATGTATATGTATATCTGTATATATGTGTGTTTGCGTGTATATATGTGGTTTTGCGCATGTGTTGTAATGCATTTTTTAAAATTTTTGGCTTTTTGAGTCCCTTTTGATGTGTTTTTCAGTGTTTTTATGAGTGATGGTCACTCTTTGTCCTGATAGGTGTATTGTGTCCAAATTTTGTGTCGATTCATCCAGTGGTTTTTGAGTTATGTTAATCCCATAAATAAACATTACATTTTTATTTATATAGATTTCAATCTTAAAAATCAGTAAGAGAGTTCAGGAAAAAAGTTTTTTTAAAAAAAAAAATCCCTTATTATTTTTAGGGCTTCACATCTAAGAGCAGACAAACCAAGTGCTGCCTAGAATCAGTGTAGAGCCATCTTAGCATTTGCTCCCTCCACTATATTTTTTCCTTCTCTCCCCCTCCCCAGGCTTCATTGGTGAAGAATCTCCGCCCGGAGCCCCTCGTTCCTTGGGGGTTTTGTTAGGGCCCGATGCAAAACCAAGGGGGTGGGAGAACCGAGCTTTGATTTATCATCTCGCCTTCCCGTTCGGTCACTTCGATAGGCTAAAAGAGCCGAGTTGGCTTTAATGTGTCGCCATTAGAGACCAAACATTAGCTGGGAGAACCCATCACGCCGCCTGGTGAAAAATGTCCCCTGATTGGCTAATTAATCAGTCAAAAGGGGAATGACATGACTCTTTGGCTTGAGGGACTCGGCTGCGCAGGTAAACAGCCGGGGTGATAAATGGCGCCCCTGCACATTCATATATCAAGAAAACTGAAGTCATTTTTAACGGTGCCGGGCCTGAAAGCTGGTGCGCTTGTTCTTCCGAGCCATCCTCTTCCCTCTAGCTTTGGCCCTTAACTCTCTCTCTTGTCTTTCCCCCATCGCCCACAATTTCCCCCCTTTCCTTCCAGTTTTGCTGCCGTGGCTTTTTGTCGTACGGACGATCACATAAGAAATCCTGAAAAGAGGAAGATGCCTCTGAGATGAAGGCAGTTGGTTTCTCTCTTAGCTGGCCTTCTGAAACTTCATGATCCCAACCGTGGTGGATGACAGTCTCCATCATCCCCTGCCACCATGGCCTTTGCCAAGTTAGAGAAAAAGGAAGCTTATCCAGGGCTCCATTTGAGATCCAAAGGTTTCTATGGAAGTGCAGCACCTGACTCAGACAGCAGTTCGGGTGTTATGCAACGGCAACAAAGGCTTCGGTCATTTGCCACTTTGGGGCCAGAGTGAAGAAGAGGAGCCAGGAAGACAGTCTTCCACCATGTTTCCAGGGCCATCGGTTGGGAGCCTCCCTCCCAACAATATTTATTTATTTATTTATTTATTTATTTATTTATTTATTTATCATGTCAGGAGCAAACCAAACAGTTGTATTGCATTTTTAACAAACAAACATACATACATACAAAGCACAAAGTTTGCAAGCTTGGTAGTTGATTAAATGTCCTTTGACCAGTATTTGGCCACTTGGAGTGCCTCTGGTGTTACTATAAGAAGGTCCTCCATTGTGCATGTGGCAGGACTCAGGTTGCATCGCAGCAGGTGGTCTGTAGTTTGCTCTTCTCCACACTCGCATGTCATGGATTCCACTTTGTAGCCCCATTTTTTAAGGTTGGCTCTTCATCTCGTGGTGCCAGAGTGCAGTCTGTTCAGCGCCTTCCAAGTCGCCCAGTCCTCTGTGTGCCCAGGGGGGAGTCTCTCATTTGGTATCAGCCATTGATTGAGGTTCTGGGTTTGAGCCTGCCACTTTTGGACTTTCGCTTGCTGAGGTGTTCCTTTAGAGTACAGTTGTCCTACCACATTTGCAGGATTAATTCTTGATGATGCATGGATTTGATTAATGTGGTCTCTCTAGGAATCTCTAGGCCCTCCAGTGAGACTATATGGTTGACTTCTACCAGTTGACCACAGAGTTGCACTAGAAGACTTGGAATTCCAAGATTTCCAAGAATGTTGTCCTCTTGGGTTAAAGGGGTTTTTCAACTTGTGGTTTCCCCACTTTTGTGGGGGGTCCTTCATTCCTAACCCCAGCAAATGTGGAGACTGACTGTACACACAGGCTGAAACACCTCATAGAATCATAGAATCAAAGAGTTGGAAGAGACCTCATGGGCCATCCAGTCCAACCCCCTGCCAAGAAGCAAGATTATTGCATTCACATCACCCCAGACAGATGGCCATCCAGCCTCTGTTTAAAAGCTTCCAAAGAAGGAGCCTCCACTACACTCCGGGGCAGAGAGTTCCACTGCTGAACAGCTCTCACAGTCAGGAGGTTCTTCCTCGTGTTCAGATGGAATCTCCTCTCTTGTAGTTTGAAGTCATTGGTCCATCGCGTCCTAGTCTCCAAGGAAGCAGAAAACAAGCTTGCTCCCTCCTCCCTGTGGCTTCCTCTTACATATTTATACATGGCTATCATATCTCCTCTCAGCCTTCTCTTCTTCAGGCTAAACATGCCCACCTCGTGCTTTCTTTCTTCTTTTTGCTCATAACACTACCCTTTGAACACCTTGAAAGCTATATCCAGTTTCCTCCATGGCATTCATTGCATATTCCCCCAGTTTCTGCTTCTCCAGAAGCCTCCATAGCCATCCAGTGATCTTATGTAGGACCTTCTGTTGAAAACTCAAGTTGGAAAGCCCTCCCCTCCCATGACAAAATCTACAAGAGATTGGAAATCAATCATCAAAACTAACCATGGGGTGGAAGGAGATTCCATTTGCATTGCAACAGATTGAGTCTCTCAGTAAGTGAAGAGATGGAGAAAAAAAGGAGTTTGAAATCGGCTTTTTTGGTCTCAGGAAGCCGGGGTCAAAGAGTGAGCGTAGGAGTGGAGTTTGTCAGTGCAACTTGGCTGCTGCTTGTGAAATGAAGTAGCCCCTTCAGTTTTGACAGTTTGTACTTAATGCATCACTGGAGCTGTTGCCTCCCTGACATCGTCTCATTACAGCTCAGACTCCCCTCGTCACCCTTGCAAGACACAGAGTAATTTTCTTTCCTGCCCCCCTTCTTTCTAGAGAAAGCATGAGTTGAGTTTCATACCAAACAATACTTGAAGGAATGTAGCATGGTAGCAGGGATTTTCTCTTGGGGCGCCTGGGTTCTTATCTCTGGTTTTTTAATGAAATTGGCATCTCCTGCTATAAACCCTGTGGCCTGTTCTGAGTGGCATGGTTTTCAAAAATCATCTCCTCCCCTGGGGACCTTGGCACTTTGATCAATCAGGTAGCAGCCTCCAAAAATAGAATATATTAATATAGGGACAAGCATAGAAGACCATTGTTGTGTGGATGCATAGTGGAAAAATTGGAGAGGCCTGAGTGGCAATGCCATCTCTCCCCTGAAAATTGGTGATTGCCTTTTGGAATCATAAGTTGGAAGACACCACAAGGGCCATCCAGTTCAATCTCCTTCAGCCAAGTGGATAGACAGACCCCTGAGAAGATGACCATCCAATATTAGCTTCAAAACCTCCAGAGAAGGAGACTCCACTGGTTATAAGGCAGCATATTCCTGATGGCTCTGACCATCAGGAAGTTCTCTCTAATGTTTCAATGGGATCTCTTTTACTGAAGTTTGAATTCATTGCCCCATGTCCTAGAATCATTGAATTGGAGGAGACCTCATGGGCCATCAAGTCCAAGCCCCTACCAAGAAGCAAGAAAATCACATTCAAAGCACCCCTGACAGATGGCCATCCAGCTTCTGCTTAAAAGCATCCAAAGAAGGAGCCTCCACCACACTCAGGGGCAGAGAGAGAGAGTGTTCCACTGCTGAACAGCTCTCAGTCAGGAAGTTCTTCCTCATGTTCAGGTGGAATCTCCTTTCTTGTAGTTTGAAGTCATTGTTCCATGTCCTAGTCTCCAGGGCAGCAGAAAACAAGCTTGCGCCCTCCTCCCTATGACTTCTCCTCACATCTTGATCCATGGCCTTCATCATGTCTCCTCTCAGCCTTCTCTTATGCAGGCTAAACATGCCCAGCTCTTGAAGCCGCTCCTCATACGACTTGTTCTCCAGACCCTTGATCATTTTAGTCACCCTTCTCTGGACACATTCCAGGTTGTCAACCTCCCCCATCAATTGCGGTGCCAAGAATTGGACACAATATTTCAGGTGAATAGAGGGGTAGCATTTTAAGTTTGAAGACACCACAAGGGCCATCAAGTTCAATCTCCTGCCAAGTGAGAAGACCTCCAATCCATTCTCTGCTTCAAAACCTCCAGAGAAGGAGACTCCACCGCTTGTATGGCAGCATATTCTTGATAGCTTTGACCATCAGGAAGTTCTCTCTAATGCTTCAGTGGAATCTCTTTTCCTGCAATTTGAATCCATTGCTCCATATCAAAGTCTCCAGATCAGCCGAAGACAGCCTTGTCTTCTCCTCAGTATGACATCCTTTCAGATACTTAAACATGGCTATCGTTTTCCCTCTCTGCCATCTGTCAGGAGTGCTTTGATTGTGTGTTCCTACAGGCAGGGGATTGGACTCGGTGATCCCTTGTCATCCCTTCCAGCTCTCTGATTCTGTCATTCTTTTCAACAAGCTAAACACCCCCAGCTCCCTAAACCACTTCTCATAGGGCTTGGCTTCCAGACCTTTGACCATTTTGGTTGCCCTTCTCTGGACACCTTCCAACTTGTTCTGGGAACCCTTCTTGGTTCCCAGAACTGAACATAGTGTTACTCCAGGTAAGGTCTGGCCATGGGACTTCCCTCAATCCAGACACTGTGTTCCCATTAATGCAGCCTGGAATTAGTTTTTTTTTTTAGCTGCCACATCTACACTGTTGAGTCATGTCCAGCTTGTGGTCTACTAAGACTCCTAAATCCCTTTCCTTGTCACCCAACTAACACTTAAAACCAGAGGAACATAGAGAGATGACCTGTCCAGAAGGGCATAGCATCATTCATGGCTGGTTCATGAAGGATATTTTTTCCCTAGGAACCGATGTATGCTGCAGCAATTTTCTTAGATTATTCTGCCTCATTTTGTTTCTTGGCAGTAGGAGATTTCACAGAATAGAATCACAGTTGGAAGAGACCACAGAGGCCACCAGTCCAACCCCATTCTGCCATGCAAGAACACACAATCAACATTTGAATGTTGGCCTCACTGGTCATAGCTCACCTTGTCAGTCACAGCAACCCACGGATCTCTTGGTTCCCTGCCTGCATCCTGTTCCCAAGTGTGTGGTCAGTGCAAACAAGGCGTTGAGCAACCCGGGGAGGATTGTCACCTTCCGAGTGCGTCAGGAGATCCGGGTAGTGCTGCTCCATAATTCATAGATCCCAGCAAATTTACCTTTACCCCCTTCCTGTACAGAACCATTTCCTGGTCATTCTCCAAGGAGGGGAACCATACTCCGTCTCTTGACTAACTAGCTGGAAAGGCAGGTCTTCCATTCATCATTTGAGGGGAGGAGGAATGGACATCCGTCAACGTTTTTTCAGTGCCAGTTATTTTTGGCACCCTCGCCTTCTTCCCTTCTTTTCTTTTGGCACAAAGGAGGATGCCAGCCCCAGATAAATGGGTTTTCTGTTCCGTCAGGAGCAATGCTGGTCCGCTTTCTCTCCAGGTCTCGGGCCAGTGAAGAGGAGGGAAGGGAGACCAGTGGCACTCAGCTTGGCATTTAAAAATTAAAAGTAAAAGTTAACTAGCTTGTCAGCCTGGGATTTATATTGTCATAGTTCACTGGGGCTAGATAATGGGGAAGGCTTTGATGTTTGCAACTGCGGGTTTGCTTTGCCCAGTAAGGAAATATTCAAGAGCTGGTGGTTGGGAAAGGGGAGGAGGACCTAGGCTGCATATATGCCAGTGGTTCTCAGCCTTCTCAATGCCACAACCTCATAATATACTGGAAAGATTTGGTGGGCATTGACTTTGAGTTTTGGAGTTGTAGTTCACCTACATCCAGAAAGCACTGTGGTCTCAAACAAGGATGGATCTGGACTAAACTTGGCACGAATATTCAATATGCCCAAATTTGAACACTGGTGGAGTTTGTGGAAAATAGACCTTGACATTTGGGAGTAGTAGTTGCTGGTATTTATAGTTCACCTACAATCAGAGCATTCTGAACCCCACCAATAACAGAATTTTCTGATTATCTTTGGTGACCTCTCTGACACCCTCTCGCGACCCCCA
The DNA here is from genome assembly GCF_037176765.1 of Anolis sagrei. Taxonomy (NCBI): domain Eukaryota; kingdom Metazoa; phylum Chordata; class Lepidosauria; order Squamata; family Anolidae; genus Anolis; species Anolis sagrei. The sequence goes on along the minus strand of NC_090021.1, from coordinate 9,212,380 downwards.
GATTGAGAAACACTGATCTATGCTGTAGAATTAATGCAGTTTGACACCACTCTTACTGCTATCGCTCAATGCTATATAATTATGGGATTTGCAGTCTGGTGCAGACCAGCGGTCTTTGGCAGAGAAGTCTCAAGAGCTTTTAAAACTAGGATTTATGATTCCATAGCATTGAGGCATAGCCATTAAAGTGGTATTGAACTGCATTAATTCTGCACCCCCAAATTGATCATTTAGTTGGATGGTGGGAGAGGTGGAATTAGGGGTTTCTGGAAGGAAAGGCACCTGTGGATAAGTCAAAATATCCCCTGCCCCAAGCCATTATAGTGTGCTGGGCTTTAGCACAGATGGTTAATCACTAGCAGCAAAAGATCTTACCAGTTTAAAGATTGACAGTTTGAAGCCTGGGTCGGGGTGAGTACCAACCTTCAGCCTAGTTTACTGTCTACCTAAGCAGTTCGAAAACAGCTGTGAAATTAGGCACCGCTTGAGTGGGGAGGTATTTTATGGCACCATAAAGAAAATACCAGAAAATGTCAGTGATCAAAGGAAGGAGGAAGTCTGATCAAGGGCTCTTTATCATAGAGAATGGAGCGACAGCACTCCCCTGTGGCTGGAATAGAGCACAAACTCCAGAACGCTGAAGTTGGGAAAAACTCCGACATATACCTCTATCTGGGTTGTTGTAGGTTTTTTGAGCTGCATGGCCATGTTCTAGAAGCATTCTCTCCTGATGTTTCGCCTGCATCTGTGGCAGGCATCCTCAGAGATTGTGAGGTCTCCATGCTCAGGGATGTAAGCTGTTTTGACATCAGTAGATAGTTGGATAAGAAAATCAGCCAAACCTCAACTAGTGCTAAAAGACTAATATTGTCACTTGCTAGACTTGAAATTCTCAAGAAAGGGGTCTTGGCTCCATTGTGAAGGAATCAGAGTATCTGATACTCCAAGTATCTCAATTTGGCAGCAGTTGAGCACACACCTATCACTACCAGAGTTAGCTTTTCCTGCTGTGTTTATTTTACAGTTCTCCAGGGAGAAATGCTTTGCACACTCCAGCTTCTCTTCTTTATGGAGAATGTCTTCAAAAATTGGCGCACCCCCACCACACTTTTCTTGGCTGATGTTCCACACTTTTCCTGTCCTGGTCTCTCTGTATCTAGAAGTAAACATGCCAGATTCGTAGCAGAAAACAGAAGGCATATACTCTGCCTTCTTTCTCTTTATTCACTCACAGGGAAGAAATACTTTGCCCCCTGATTGTTTTATTAGAATGGTCATACAGTGGACCCTTGGTGGGTTTGGTTCCAGGACCCTCTGTGAATACCAAAATCCTTGAATGCTCAAATCACATTAAATGCAGTGGTGTAGAAAAATTACATCCCTTACATAAAATGGCAATAAGCAAGGTTTGCCTTTGGGAATGTTTAAAAATATCTTCAGACCATGGATTAGCGGATACCGAATCTGTGGGTACCAAGGCACAAGTATTTCAGAAATTATTGCTTTTAAGTAAATTAATGTTTGCAGTTGGATACAAGGTGCACCTACACTGTAGAATTAATGCAGCTTGACCCCACTTTAATTGCCATGGCTCGATGCTGTGGAAGCATGGGATTTGTAGTTTGAAGAGCAAACAACTCCCTTTTTCAGAGATGGCAAAAGGCCTTGCAAACTACAACTTCCAGGTTGTCATAGCATTGAGCCATGCAAATAAAGTGCAGTCAAACATCAATCATTCTACAGTGTTGATGCACTCACAGATTCACCCCCATTTTGCTCAGAGACTAACTTCTGTGTAAGCAGGCTGTGAATGGCACATATTTTTATATATCATTTGTTGATTTTTTGTGGTGTGAATCTAATGCAGCTCTAAGAAGCCTATGTGACTGTTTGTTGCATTGATATGTAGCCATAGAATGCAGTGGAAAGAGAAGGGAATGGGCTTAATGAATATAAAAAGGTAAAGGTTGTCCCCTGACATTAAGTCCAGTTATGTCTGACTCTGGGGTGTGGTGCTCATCTCCATTTCTAAGCCAAAGAGCCGGCGTTGTCCATAGACACCTCCAAGGTCATGTGGTCGGCATGACTGCATGGAGCACCATTACCTTCCCGCTGGATGGTACCTATTGATCTACTCACATTCACATGCTTTCGAACTGCTAGGTTGGCAGAAGCTGGGGCTGTCAGCGGAAGCTCACACCGCTCCCCGGAATCGAACCTGCGACCTTTCGATCAACAAGCTCAGCAGCTCAGCGCTTTAACCCACTGTGCCACCAGGGGCTCCTTTAAGGAATATACAAAGCTGTTTTATGTTGTATCAGGCAACGCACCTATCTACACCAATATTCTCCACTCTTGTCAGTATGGATTGAGCATGCTTTATCCAAAATGCTTGGGATGAGACGTGTTTCATATTTATTTATTTATTTGGACTTTTGGAATACCTCTATTTGCATATCCATACGTAATGAAATATCTTGTGGATGGGGCCTAAGTCTAAAAATTAGTGTTATTTATGTTTCATAGATACCACTTGCACATTGCCTGAAGGTAGTTTCATGCAATATTTGTATACAAAACCTATGTACATTGAACCATCAGAAAACAAGGTGTTTATATATCATCCATCCTTGTGGACAATTTTGGATTTTGGGAATTCTAGATAAGGGATGCTCAGCCAGTATAATCACCCAGGACTTAGTTCAAAATCATTCTGATACTGTACAAACTGGATATTGGAGATGTCAAGAAGTTGGATTCGTGTCAAAAGCCTGATACGGTAGAGTCTCGCTTATCCAACATTAACGGGTCGGCTGTTGCACTCCAGGCCAAGAAGCCCTCTGACTTTAAACACCACACAGCTGAGTAAAATGCAAGCAGTTTATTGAAGATAATTCAAAGCAGTGGCAGTAAAAACAATCCACAAAAATAGGTAAATCAAATTAGGTAGAAAAGAAAGATAGGAACAACAAATCCAGGAAATAGTCCATCAGAGTTCATGACAACAAATACTGGAACTTCCAAGGCAAAACCCCAAAACTTGAGCACGAATCAAACAAGGCACTTGATACAAGAATCTATCCAAGGTGAGGCTTCCAGGGATCTGAGAAGACGTCTTGACTCAATTCCAATGTTGCTTCGTCTGACTACAGATTCTGTACTTGGCACTTTTATCCCCTAGTCTACTCTATATCCCAAGTGGCAAAGAAAAGATTTCGTATCAGCCTTGAATCTGCTATCAACCTGTCCTGTAATCTGGCAGAGCGCCTGAGAGCCTGGTTTATTTTTCTGTGCTGACTGAAATTATCTCTCATATCTACTGGCTCATTAATTTCTGCAGCTGGCCCAGGTGCAGAGCTTTTCTCAGGCTCAGAGCCTTGGGAATTCTCTGGTAGCGATTCAGGCCCAGGGAACAGACCATCATCCCCAAATCCTTCAGGAACAGTCTCATCAGAAAAGGCACTTTGATCAGGAATCCCATTGTCATTCTCTGCATCTAGAGCAACCTCATCATTAGACACATGGACCTCATTTCATTCCCAACATCAAGAGTACCCTGATCATTAGACACAATCATAGGCTGAACTCCAACAACAAGAGCGTTGGATAAACGAAAATGTTGGATATTTATTTATCGTGTCATCAGCAGCCAGACATTTGTATTAAATTTTTAACAAAAACAAACAAAACAAACAGACCAAACACAGAACTTGCAAGCGTGGTAGTTGATTTAATGTCCTTTGACCAGTAGCTGGCCACTTGGAGTGCCTCTGGTGTTGCCACAAGGAGGTCCTCCATTGTGCATGTAGTAGGGCTCAGGTTGCATTGCAGTAGGTGGTCATGGTTTGCTCTTCTCCACACTCACATGTCGTGGATTCCACTTTGTGGCCCCATTTCTTAAGGTTGGCTCTGCATCTCGTGGTGCCAGAGCGTAGTCTGTTCAGCGCCTTCCAAGTCACCCAGTCTTCTGTGTGCCCAGGGTGAAGTCTCTCATTTGGTATCAGCCATTGATTGAGGTTCTGGGTTTGAGCCTGCCACTTTTGGACTCTTGCTTGCTGGGGTGTTCCAGCGAGTGTCTCTGTAGATCTTAGAAAACTATTTCTTGATTTAAGTCGTTGGCGTGCTGGCTGATACCCAAACAAGGGATGGGCTGGAGATGTCACTGCCTTGGTCCTTTCACTATTGGCTGCTACTTCCCGGCAGATGTCAGGTGGTGCGATACCGGCTAGAGCCAGTGGTTCTCAACCTGGGGTCCCCAGATGTTTTTGGCCTTCAACACCCAGAAATCCTAACAGCTGGTAAACTGGCTGGGATTTCTGGGAGTTGTAGGCCAAAACACCTGGGGACCCACAGGTTGAGAACCATTGGAGACAGTGTAATTTCTCCAGTGGTGTAGGGCGCAGACACCCCGTGATAATGCGGCATGTCTCATCCACTGTTTTAGCGTGGTCCACACCGGCATTACCCAAAATGTTGGATAATAATGTGGAATTAAGTAAAAGCCTATTAAATGTCAAATTATGTTATGATTTTACAAATTAAGCACCAAAACATCATGTTTTACAACAAATCGACAGAAAAGGCAGTTCAGTACACAGTAATGTTATGTAGTAATTACTGTATTTACAAATTTAGCACCAAAACATCGCATTGTATTGAAACAGCTGTGGATCTGGGCAGGAGGCAGACTGTGTTGGATAATACAGAATGTTGGATGAGCAAAGGTTGGATAAGCAAGACTGTATACAGTTATCTCTCCACATTTGTGGTTTTGACTTCTGAGGATTTGATTAATCACAGATTTATTATCTCTAAGGCTCTCTAGGTCCTCCATTGTGTTTCTGTGGTTAGTTTCCAGCAGAAGCCTTCCATAGAGGCATGCTGGAAAACCTAAACATTCCTAGAAATGTGTTCTATTGGGAAACAAAAGGGATTTCCTTGTTTGTGGTTTTTCACTTTCACAGGAGTTCTGTGCCCTTAAGCTCAGCAAATGTGAAGGGATGACTCTGTTTTTTGAGGAAAATAAGAGGGCAGGAAAATGTATCATTAGTTTGAAAGAATGGGAAGGAGTTCAGAAAAGTAAAACAAATATTATATTTTGTGTGGATCACCCACCTTATAGCCGCCAGAGGCAGCAAGCCATTCATATCTAAAAATACCCAATAAGAAGAGCTGGGTGTGCCTCTCTGTGTTAATTTTAGACAGACATTTTTCTTTTCTTTTTTTCCCCCTTTGCACATTTTCTGTAGAGCCACTGCTGTAAGGCCAAGTAATTCCACCTTTTTCTTTGCTGCTATGAGCTGTTGGGTGTTTTCTTGTTGTCAGAACCATAATAAACCATTCCAAATCGAGAGATCTCTTGAGGAATCTTAAGTCCTCAAGTACAAATCGTGTGATCAACTCCTGGTTATTTATTTATCATGTCAGAAGTGACTTGAGGCTGCAGTTAGAATGCATTAAAAACACAGAGTTTTATATATAATTATAATAATAATAAAACTTTATTTATATTCCACTCTATCTCCCCAAAGGGACTCAGGGCGAATTCCGAACATAAAAGGCAAAGATTCAATGCCCGAATACAACAACAATACATGGCATTATTCTAAATGTCCTTTGATCAATAGCTGGCCACTTGGAGTGCCTCTGGTGTGGCTGTGAGAAGGTCCTCCATTGTGTATGTGGCAGGGCTCAGGTTGCATTATAATAGGTGGTCTGTGGTTTGTTCTCCACACTCGCATGTCATGAACTCCATTTGCAAACCTTCCAAGTCGCCCAGTCTTCTGTATGCCCAAGAGGAAGTTTCTCATCTGGTCTCAGCCATTAATTAAGGTTCTGGGTTTTCACCTGCCACTTTTGGATTCTTGCTTGCTGATGTGTTCCTGCAAGTATCTCTGTAGATCTTAGGAAGCCATTTCGTGATTTAAGTCGTTGGCATGCTGGCTGTTATCCGAACAGAGGATGGCCTGGAGATGTCACTGCCTTGGTCCTTTCATTATTGGCTGCTTCTTCTGGTGAATACTAACCATACAATCTTAGAGATTCCTAGAGAGGCATTATCTCTGGTAAAAAAATAGCATTATTGTAATTTTTAATCCACTTTCATAAAAGCCCTGAACCCAAAATGTGGAAGGCTGATTTTACTGCAGTCACCATCATCTTCAGCATTTTTCCCAGCTCAGAAATCAAACTTAACAGATTTGCAAATGACACCAAATTGGGCGGGAGATAGTTCAAAATCCATGCATGTTTTCGAACTGCTAGGTTGGCAGAAGCTGGGGCTAACAGCAGGAGCTTGCACCGCTCCCCGGATTTGAACCTTGCCATCTTTCGGTTAGCACGTTCAGCAGCTCAACGGTTTAACCCACCGCGTCACCAGGGGATTAATCTATTATGTGAAAAATCCAATCCACAAAAGTCAAATACATACATTCATAGAATCATAGAATCAAAGAGTTGGAAGAGACCTCATGGGCCATCCAGTCCAACCCCCTGCCAAGAAGCAGGAATGTTGCATTCAAATCACCCCTGACAGATAGCCATCCAGCCTCTGTTTAAAAGTTTCCAAAGAAGGAGCCTCCACCACACTCCGGGGCAGAGAGTTCCACTGCTGAACGGCTCTCAGAGTCAGGAAGTTCTTCCTTATGTTCATATGGAATCTCCTCTCTTGTAGTTTGAAGCCATTGTTCTGCGTCCTAGTCCCCAAGGAAGCAGAAAACAAGCTTGCTCCCTCCTCCCTGTGGCTTCCTCTCACATATTTATACATGGCTATCATATCTCCTCTCAGCCTTCTCTTCTTCAGGCTAAACATGCCCAGCTCCTTAAGCCGCTCCTCATAGGGCTTGTTCTCCAGACCCTTGATCATTTTAGTCGCCCTCCTCTGGACACATTCCAGCTTGTCAATATCTCTCTTGAATTGTGGTGCCCAGAATTGGACACAATATTCCAGGTGTGGTCTAACCAAGGCAGAATAGAGCATGGGTAGAATGACTTCCCTAGATCTAGACACTAGACTCCTATTGATGCAGGCCAAAATCCCATTGGCTTTTTTTGCTGCCACATCACATTGTTGGCTCATGTTTAACTTGTTGTCCACGAGGACTCCAAGATCTTTTTCACACGTACTGCTCTCGAGCCAGGGAGAAGGGAGGGAGAAGAGTAATCTACAACTTCTGTCGAATGGATTCTTTTTGCAAAACACACACACATGCCTCTGGTATTGCAACCATGATGTTGGGAGTCGTGGCACTTCAAGGATTGTGCCATAGCGGTGGGATAAGCGGAGGTCATTGGAGGAGGCATCTCCTCCCTGTGTCCAGGGTGTGCTGAGAAAGGGCAATGTGGACCCTTCCCTTTTTCGAAAAGAAAACAAACAACCTTATTTACTTCTTGGTGGTATGTTCTCTCACCCCACCAGCGCCTCCGTTGCCTCGTTTGAAGGAGCAAAAGCGGCCCTTGCCAGGCCTTGGAGTGGTGCTTCGGTGCTGGAGCGTCGCCGGAAAAAAAAAAGGAACAGTCCGATAAGGCTCCCAGGACAGAAGCCTTTGTGCTTATCTCTGCGGAGCACATGGGCCGCCGAGAGTGCATCCCTTTCCTGTCCTAGCTTTGGGAGACGTAAACTGACCATCTCCCGACAGACTTCAAATATGGGGCTTAACGTCTGTAGGGCAGGAGACCTTTCCCCCAACCCCACGACTTGGGAGCCTAGAGTAGGTCTGTTCTTTTTTTAGGAAATGTGGGTAGGAGAGGAGTATTTTTTTGTTTTGTTTTGGAGGTTTGTTTTCCTTTCCTCTCGTGAAAAATCCTGATAACGCTTGGGCCATTTGAAAACTCCTGCCTGTGTATTTTGATTTTCAGGCGGCCCAAAGGCAGCCCGCCTCCCCAGTTTGTTTTCTTAAGATGTTTTCCCAGAAGGGAAAGTTGAAGATGGAAAGGCTGGGGAGTAGTGCCTTCTCAGCTCCGAGTGTATTTAAATAGATTCTTGAATTAATGTACAATTTAAAGGGACATTAAACCGTTGAGCTGCTGAACTTGCTGACCAAAAGGTCAGCGGTTCGAATCCGGGGAGCGGGGTGAGCTCTCTCTGTTAGCTCCGGTTTCTGCCAACCTAGCAGTTCGAAAACACGCAAATGTAAGTAGATCAATAGAGAAGGTAACAGCACTCTATGTAGTCATGCTGGCCACATGACCTTGGAGGCATCTACTGAGAACGGTACCTATTGATCTACTCACATTTGCATGTTTTTGAACAACTAGGTTGGCAGAAGCTGGGGCTAACAGCGGGAACTCACTACAGACAATGGAAATGAGCACCACCCCCCAGAGTTGGACCCGACTAGACTTAATGTCAAGGAGAAACCTTTACCTACCTTTACTTTAAAGGGAGAAAGGGCTCTGATTTTGTGGAGGATTCTTGCAGAAGGACGCTATCATAAAATCAAAGGCAAACAAAATCAAACTGCCTGTGCTTTGGGACTTATTTCTACAGTAACCACAAAGATACCCAGCGCACCAAGATACCCAACACACCTTGGGGCTCTCCCGCCCTCTTGCTGGCACATTTTTGCCTGGCTCTGCTCTCGGCAGGCTTGCCCCAGTTGCGGTTTAGAGGCCTCCCCAGACGTGCCGGGAGCGCCCTTGTAGTGCCTCTGGCTCTGCGTTGATGCAACAAGCAGGCGGGCTCCTTTCCCAACCTACGCCAGGCCCCCGTGCCAGCATTTCTCTCCCTTTGGCAACTTGCAATCAATTTCCTTTATATAAACCACTTCTGAAGATTCCATGTTTGATTTGCCTGGTGATTGCTCCCCGGGGCCCCAAACCATCCTCCGTTCTGGGAGGTTTTTTTTAGTGGTGTTCCTCTAAACCAGTGGTTCTCAACCTTCCTAATGCCGCGACCCCTTAGTACAGGTCCTCATGTTGTGGTGACCCCCAACCATAACATTCTTTTCATTGCTACTTCATTACTGTCATTTTGCTACTGTTATGAATGTATTTTCAGTCACTGGGCTAAATTTGGCACAAATACCTGATACGCCCAAATTTGAATACTGGTGGGGTTAGGGGTGATTGATTTTGTCATTTGGTAGTGCTGGAGTTGCTGGGATTTATAGTTCACCTACAATCAAAGAGCCTTTTGAACTCCACCAATGATGGAATTGAATCAAACTTGGCACACAGAATTCCCATGACCAAGAGAAAATAATGGGAAGGTCTGGTGGACATTGACCTTGAGTTTTTGGAGTTGTAGTTCACCTACATCCAGAGAACACTGTGGACTCGAGCAATGATGGATCTGGATCAAACTTGGCAGAAATACTCAATATGCCCAAATGTGAACACTGGTAGAGTTTGGAGAAAATAGACCTTGCCATTTGGGAGTTGTAGTTGTTGGGATTTATAGTTCACCCACAATGAAATTGCATTCTGAACCCCACTGATAGAATTGGACCAAACTTTCCACACAGAACCCCCATGACCAACAGATAATACTATGTTTTCTGATGGTCTTTGGTGACCCCTATGACACCCCCTTGCAACCCCCATAGGGATCCCGACCCCCAGGTTGAGAAACACTGCTCTAAACACTTACACCGAGGAGTGTCCATAGTAGGCTCTTTCTGTCTTAGCAGGTCGTTGCCTTTTGCTGGGTTGGACTACTCCTGTCCTTCCAACCCTGAAATTTAGTTTTATGCATTTGGCAGCAACACTTTAGGGCAGGCATGGGCAAACTTCGGCCCATGTTTCAGATATTTCTTGTTATGTTTGCGCTTCACAGTGACACACTGCAGTCATCACAGTTGGGAAAGTTGCGACGCACGATTGGGAAAGCTTTACTGTAGTTGCTTGACTTCGTTACTGATTGCTGAAACAGACTGGCAAGGCGGTTTGAGAGCTCACAAAACCTTCAGGTGATGGGGATCAAAAGCAGGCCTACTTTGTGGCACACTCCCATAGACTATCAACTATTTCATTACGTCTGGAATCACTCCGAAGCAGAATTCCTTCAAATTTAGAATTGTACCACATAAGAGTGTGGAGAAGAGCAAACCACAGACCACCTATTACAATGCAGCCTGGGCCTGCCACATGCACAATGGAGGACCTTCTTATAGCAACACTAGACCCTCCAAGTGGCCAGCTACTGGTCAAAGGACATTTAATAGAATACCAAGTTTGCAAACTTTCTGTTTTCTCAAATACAACACAATTGTGCCCTTGGTTCGCTCCTGACACGATAAATAAATAAAACCACATAAGAGCCCCTGCTGGCGCAGAAGGTTAAACCGCTGAGCTGCTGAACTTAGTGACCAGAAGATCAGCAGTTCAAATCCGGGGAATGGGTGAGCTTCTGCTGTTAGCCCCAGCTTCTGTCAAACTAGCAGTTGGAAAACATGCAAATGGGAGCAGATCAATAGATACCAATCCGGCAGGAAGGTAATGGCACTCCATGCAGTCATGCTGGCCACATGACCTTGGAGGCGTCAATGAATAATAGAATCATAGAATCAAAGAGTTGGAAGAGACCTCATGGGCCATCCAGTCCAACCCCCTTCCAAGAAGCAGGAATGTTGCATTCAAATCACCCCTGACAGATGGCCATCCAGCCTCTGTTTAAAAGCTTCCAAGAAAGGAGCCTCCACCACACTCCGGGGCAGAGAGTTCCACTGCTGAACGGCTCTCACAGTCAGGAAGTTCTTCCTCATGTTCAGATGGAATCTCCTTTCTTGTAGTTTGAAACCATTGTTCCATTGCGTCCTAGTCTCCAAGGAAGCAGAAAACAAGCTTGCTCCCTCCTCCCTGTGGCTTCCTCTCACATATTTATACATGGCTATCATATCTCCTTTCAGCCTTCTCTTCTTCAGGCTAAACATGCCCAGCTCCTTAAGCCGCTCCTCATAGGGCTTGTTCTCCAGACCCTTGATCATTTTAGTCGCCCTCCTCTGGGCACATTCCAGCTTGTCAATATCTCTCTTGAATTGTGGTGCCCAGAATTGGGCACAATATTCCAGGTGTGGTCTAACCAAAGCGGAATAGAGGGGTAGCATGACTTCCCTAGATCTAGACACCTTGTTGATGCAGGCCACAATCCCATTGGCTTTTTTTGCCACCACATCACATTGTTGGCTCATGTTTAACTTGTTGTCCACAAGGACTCTTTTCACACTGCTCTCGAGGCAGGCGTCCCCCATTTTGTATCTTTGCATTTCGTTTTTCCTGCCAAAGTGGAGTATCTTGCATTTGTCACTGTTGAACTTCATTTTGTTAGTTTTGGCCCATCTCTCTAATCTGTCAAGATCATTTTGAATCCTGTTCCTGTCCTCTGGAGTATTGGCTATCCCTCCCAATTTGGTGTCGTCTGCACCAAATGGACAATGCGGGCTCTTTGGCTCAGAAATCGAGATGAGCACCAACCCCCAGAGTCAGACACAAGTAGACTTAATGTTGGGGAAAACTTTTACCTTTTACCACATAAGCAAAATCCATTGTACACCTAAGTGCAATGGTAAATCCAGCACTGGCACCCAATATCAACTGCGGTTTGGTTCCAGGACTCAGGTGGATACCAAAATCCATGGGTGCTCAAATCCTATAATATACAATGGCACAGCAGTTTGGCATCTCTTACATAAAGCAGCAAAATCAAGGTTCATTTTTTGCAATTAAAAAAAATATTTTCAGTCTGTAGACAACTTAATCTGTGGATCCAAAACCCATGGGTATCAGGGTCGTAATTGTCTAAGCACTCCAACAGTATTAAAATATGCAAACATAGCAAACTAACACAAGGATTACATCTTGCTGGTACAACACAGGTGTCAAAGATTAACATGGAAATATCTTGATGCTTGAAGGAAAGTGAAACTGGCTTTATCAACAACAATGAGTTTCAAAAATGCCTGAGGCAGGTAGCTGTCCAGAAAAAGCCATTTAAACTTTATAAACCTATTTCTTACTAAGAAACAACTTGGCAGGCAATCCAAGACTGAAAACAAGTCTTCCTCTGAAGGAATCTAGGAGAAGAGGTGCATAAAAACAAGAAAGTGAATTCTTTCCTTATCATTTTTGTCCTGTGGTTCTTGGGTGTGCCTATTGCTTGGTTATCATTGTTTAAGTATTGTTCCCTGCCTTGAGCCCCATTGTAGAGGCGGAATAACAATGCAATAAATGGGTGATTTATCCTACCAAAGCCTGCTGAGATTCGGTTCTGCTGGGAGCTGTTCTCATCAGCAGGAATCCAATTGCTGGTTCTTTCTTTGTTCTGTTTGCGAGCAACTCGTTTGAGATATGCCGGAGGAAAGTTCTGCATATATCATGGGCTGCATTGTAATAATAAATGGGTCCCAAGCCTTAATCTCTCCCTAGAAGCCAAAATGACTAAACTGGAATTGTTTGTTTTTAAAATTATTTCGTATTAATTTTTCACAACAAAGTAAAAACAACCAACACATACTATAATAAGAAACATTTTCTTTTGTCGTGTCAGGAGCAACTTGAGAAATTGCAAGTTGCTTCTGGTGTGAGAAAATTGCAAGGACGTCGCCCAGGGGACACCCAGATGATTTGATGTTTTTATCATCCTTGTGGGAGGCTTCTCTCATGTCCCCACAAGAGGAGCTGGAGTTGATAGAGGGAGCTCATCCACCTCTCCCCGGATTCGAACCTGTGACCTATTGGTCTTCAGTCCTGCCGGCACAGGGGTTTAACCCACTGCGCCACGGGGGGTCCATAAGAAACAAATAAAAGAATCCGATACAAAAACAATCCTATAGTATTCCCATCCTTTTCATAGAATCATAGAATTGAAAGAAACCTCATGGGTCATCCAGTACTACCCCATTCTGCCAAGAAGCAGGAAAATTGCATTCAAACCACCCCGACAGATGGCCTGAAGTATGGACTGGTTGGATCTTCTTGTGGTCCAAGGCACTCTCAGGACTTTGCTCCAGCACTACAGTTCAAAAGCATCTATCTTCCTTCGCTCAGCCTTCCCTAAGGTCCAGCTCTCACATCTGTAGGTTACTATGGGGAATACCATTGCTTTAAGTATGTGGCTCTTCATTGCTAGTGTAATGTCTCCACTCTTCACTATTTTATTGAGATTGGTCATTGCTCTCCTCCCAAGAAGTAAGTGTCTCCTGATTTCCTGGCAGCAGTCTGCGTCTGCAGTAATCTTTGCACCTAGAAATACAAAGTCTGTCACTGCCTCCATGTTTTCTCCCTCAATTTCCCAGTTGTCAATCATTCTTGTTGCCATAATCTTGGTTTTTCTTATGTTTAGCTGCAATCCAGTTTGCCCTTTCTTCTATCATCTTGATTAGAAGGCTCCTCAGCTCCTCCTCACTTTCAGCCATCAAAGTGGTGTCATCCGCATATCTAAGGTTGTTAATGTTTCTTCCAGCAATTTTAACTCCAGCCTTGCATTTGTCAAGCCCCGCACATGGCATGATGTGTTCTGCATACAAGTTGAATAGGTTGGGTGAGAGTATACAACCCTGCTGTACGCCTTTCCCAATCTTGAACCAGTCTGTTGTTCCATGGTCAATTTTACTATTGCTACTTGGTCCTTATAGAGATTTCTCAGGAGAAAGACAAGGTGATTTGGTATGCCCATCCCACCAAGAACTTGCCACAATTTATTATGATCCACACAGTCAAAGGCTATAGAATAGTCAATAAAACAGAAATAGATGTTTTTCTGAAACTCCCTGCCTTTCTCCATTATCCAGCATCTGGATAGTGGCAATTTGGTCTCTCGTTCCTCTGCCTTTTCTAAACCCAGCTTGAACATCTGGCAACTCAACTATGGCTTGGAAGTCTCCTATTCATAAAATCGCCATACATTGGCAGCAGTTAACATCAGTTTGCTACCAAATCAACTTTGGGTAATGGCAGCCTTGTGCACAAGAAACCAAAAGTCCTTTTCATCTATGGCTGTGATCTCAGGTCTTGCAAACTTAGGTCTTTCTTGATTGAATCAATCTACCAATAATGCAATCTCTCCCATGGTATCGTTACAACTCTCTTCCAGCCCTACATTTCAAATGAGTTAATTTTCTCTATTTCAGTTTGCTTTCCCCTCAGGCTTTCACAACCATACACAAAAATGAGCTGTCTTATGGTCTGGATGATTCTGATTTTGGGGTTTTATGAAATGTGTTTACACTTGAGAATAATGTCTATTCTTTCATGACTGCCTTTCCAAGTATGGATCTTCTTCTGATTTGTTCATTCTCCATTTTGGTTAATTTCTGAGTCAAAGTATAGGAAATCTATAGCTATTTCAATGCTCTTTGTTACCTGTTTTAAAGTTATATAAAATCACCTGTTTTCATTATTATTATATTCTTAATGTTGAGCTGTAACCCTGATTTCTCACTTTCTGCCTTAGCTTTCATAAGTAATGATAGTAATCGTTATCCCAAATCTTTATTGTTTTCTACAAATAATATGATATTATAATATGGTGTACCTTCCCTTAGTTTTCATTTCTTTGTGATCAAACCAGAATTTCTCATCATGTACACCAGTGTTTCTCAACCTTCCTAATGGCGCTACTCCTTAATATAGTTCCTTATGTTGTGGTGACCCCCAACCATAACATTATTTTCGTTGCTACTTCAATGAATTTTGCTACTGTTATGAATTGTAATTGAACCAAACTTGGCACATAGAACCCTCACGACCAACAGAAAATACTGGAAGGTTTTGGTGGGCATTGACCTTGAGTTTTGGAGTTGTAGTTCACCTCCATCCAGAGAACACTGTGAACTCAAACAATGATGAATCTGGACCAAACTTGGAACGGATACTCAATATGCCCAAATGTGAACACTGGTGGAGTTTGAGGAAAATAGACTTGACATTTGGGAGTTGTAGTTATTGGGATGTATAGTTCACCTACAATGAAAGAGCATTCTGAACCCCACCGATGATAAAATTGGGCCAAACTTCTGACACAGAACCCCCATGACCAACAGAAAATACTGTGTTTTCTGATGGTCTTTGGCAACCCCTCTGACACCCTTTAGCTACCCCCCCCCCCCCAGTAGTCCCATCCCCAGGTTGAAAAACACTGCTTTAAGGAAAAGAAGATAGGTTGTACTAAGGAAGGGGTACAATGGAGTGCACTCCTCACACCTGAATACAGCTGAATCAATTATTTTCCAGGGCAAACGCAGCAACGAGTATTTCTTGTTTCACTGCCGATCTGAAGGAGGTGAGGTTGGACTAGCTAGAAAACTTGCAAGATTGTCATTTGAACAGGATTCTCATAAATGTTGAACAGTAGCTCCCTTGTTCTGCAATCCAAGGGAAGGTTGGATGCAAAGGGCAGGAAGGTAAGAACATGCACTAAGGTAGCCGAAAGAAGCTTTCAGATTCACTCTCTGGAACCCCAAATATCCTTAGAACATACATTTTAAGATATTTTCTGCTTCCTTGGAGACTAGGACGCAATGGAACAATGGCTTCAAACTACAAGAGAGGAGATTCCATCTGAACATTAGGAAGAACTTCCTGACTGTGAGAGCCGTTCAGCAGTGGAACTCTCTGCCCCGGAGTGTGGTGGAGGCTCCTTCTTTGGAAGCTTTTAAGCAGAGGCTGGATGGTCATCTGTCAGGGGTGATTTGAATGCAATATTCCTGCTTCTTGGCAGGGGGTTGGACTGGATGGCGCATGAGGTCTCTTCCAACTCTTTGATTCTATGATTCTAGGATATGCAGGGCTACTGTGCATAAAGGCAGCCACAGATCATGTGTGGCTGCAGTGAAAAATGGTGATGAAAGATGTCTTGTTTTCAGAACTCACCTGAAATCCTGTGTCCAGTTCTGGGCACTGCAGTTCAAGACTAATACTGATAAAGTGGGATCATGTCCAGAGAAAAGGGATCAAGATGGCAGATGTGAAAACCAAGCCCTAGGATAGTATTTCTCCACTTGGGGTCGGAACCTCTGGGTGGGAGGGGGAGTGTCACAAGGGGGGTTTCAGAGGGGTCTCCAAAAACTATCAGAAAACATATATTTATGTTTATTAAACTCAAAGTAGGGAGGGGAGAGCAGGCATGCTCGGTATAAAGGCTACGCAGAATGGCAATACGATCAATCCCACCATCCGACACCAATTATACTAACTTCTTTATGATATGGCACCAATTAGTAACTGGACAGGGGGCAAGCAATCCCACCAACTGTCCTTCCTTTAAAATAAAGAATTCACTGGCACCTATGGAGCGTTTGAGGGGATATCTCTCTATTTAAACTTTCGCTGCCACCATACACTAAATGAACAGGAACCCTCTAGCTGGTTAAACTATTCAAAAGGCTTCTTAGACCACCAAGTACTGTGTTTTTAAAGAGCTTCTTTGAAGGAAAACAGGTGAGGTTGATTTAAAAAGAAAAGGGACTAAATCCACAAATGTACGCTTGACTCAGGCTTAAGTTTTTAAAAATAAACAAGAAAAGTTTATTTAATATAGTACAGATTGAAGCGAATGCAGATTACTAAGCTTGGCTGTTACAGATAAAATGTTCTGGCACTTAAAAGCGTAACGGTTGCATGAGAATGATCTTTTCTTTGTTACAGTTACTCCTACAAAAACCCAGCTATTTCTTCCCTAAATAGCTGTACCAAGCTTGCCACAGCTCACTTGGCTGGCAAACTTCAGGCAAACTGCCTATTCTAATCACGAACTCCTAAAACTGTAATCCTGCTCTAACTCTAACATCAACCAGACTGACTGACTAAAAGCAGCTTCTTTCTTTCCCTCCAAACAGTCCAACTCCGCCCCCCTTTTACAAACCAATCCTGGCTGTTTCCAGGCTGGCTCAGGCCTAGGCCACTCCCCCTCTCTGAACTGGAGTTTTTCCCTAAACTAAGATGGCCCCTGCTGCCCTCTGCCAGGCCTTCTAAGCTGAAACTAATCTAGCCTGTCTCTCCTAGGCCCTGCCACCCACGCTGGCAAGGTAAGGGATCTTCACACTCGGCACATGGCAGCATGGTGCGAATGTGCGGGCGAGGGAGAGTGTGTGAGGCTGGAGGGATCCTTGTGTCAGGAAGTCCCTTCAAGGCATGGGAATTCTACATGGGAACTTTGATGCAATTCTATCGTTGATGAAGATCAGAATACTCTTTGACTGTAGATAAACTATACATCTCAGCAACTACAATTTTCAAACATCAAAGTCCATTTTCCCCAAAACTCCACCAGTGTTCACATTTGGGCATATTGAGTATTCCTACCAAGTTTGGTCCAGATCCATCATTCTTTGAATCCACAGTACTCTCTGTAGGTGAACTACAACTCCAAAACTCAAGGTCAGTGTCTACCAAACCCTTCCAATATTTTCTGTTGGCCATGGGAGTTCTGTGTGCCATGTTTGGTTCAATTCCATTGTTCGTGGAGTTCAGAATGCTCTTTGATTGTACGTGAACTATAAATCCCAGCAACTACAACTCCCAAATGGCAAAAATCAACCCTCCCATTCTCACCAGTATTCAAATTTGAGTGTACTGGGTATTTGTTTGTGCCAAATTTGGTCCAGTGAATGAAAATACATCCTGCATATTAGATATTCATATTATATATGTGGAATTACAAATAAAACACCCATCCTTCTACATCCTAATCACAGTTGCACAACCCCTGATGCCACATTAGTGTGAAACCACAGAGTTCAATATAGTCACAGCTTTGGGATAAAAGCTATCCCTCAGCCTATTTGTCCTTGTTATTATCATCCTAAGGAGGGGATTCAAGCCCTGATCTCCCATAATCTTAGTCCAACACACACAGAATCAGGTCTGCAGGTTTACTGCCAAGTAAGCCAAAGACTATTTAATATTTCAGATTACATTTAGGAACTCCATCATTGCAGAAAGTCTTGAGAGAGCATTAGCTAATGAGTTGCATGGGAAAAAATGTGAAAACTTTGAGATGTTTTGAAGATGTTTTTCAGAAACTTGAACCCTTGTCTCCCAGTGTCCTAGGCCAACACTCAGCCACTACATCAGAATGGTTCTTTCAGGTCATATGTGTTGTTTTTTCAAGTCAGGAGCAACTTGAGTAACTGCAAGTTGCTTCTTGTGTGAGAGAATTGGCTGTCTGCAAGGACGTTGCCCAGGGGATGCCTGGATTTTGATATTTTACCATCCTTGTGGGAAGCTTCTCTCATGTCCCCGCACGGGGGGATGGAGCTGACAGAGGGAGCTCAAACCGCTGTCCCTGGATTCAAACTGCTGACTTGCTGGTCAGCAATCCTGCTGACACAAGGGTTTAACCCATTGTGCCACTGGGGTCATATAATAGCCATCTTTAAATATCTGGAGGGATGGCATGTAGAAGATGACAGAGCAAACTGGTTTTCTGCCTCCCCAAAGTCTAAGACATAAATCAATAGATTCAGATTATAGGAAAAGAGATACAAATTAGGCATTGTGAAGAACATATTGATGGTTAAGTGACAGACTCTCCTTCACTGGGAGTCTTTAAACAGAGACTGGATAGCCATTTTCCAAGGGAGCTTTCGTTGTGTGTTCCCATAGGGCAGGAGGTTGGACTAGATGCCTCTTGGGGTCCCTTCCAACTATGTGAGCCTACATTTCAATATTTCCTCTTCCTCAGAAGGATGCAAGGGCAGCTTGGCCAAATCAGTTGAAATCCCTTTCAAGTCTAGAATCTGTTTTCTCAAAGTAGCTAGCCCACTGTCTTTTGGCAATCACAAAAGCAGGGCCTTCTCAGTGGGTGCACAAAGGCCTTTGCTAGAGATGATGATGAGAGGAGATATGATAGCCATGTATAAATATGTAAGAGGAAGCCACAGGGAGGAGGGAGCAAGCTTGTTTTCTGCTTCCTTGGAGACTAGGACGCAATGGAACAATGGCTTCAAGCTACAAGAGAGGAGATTCCATCTGAACATGAGGAAGAACTTCCTGACTGTGAGAGCCGTTCAGCAGTGGAACTCTCTGCCCCGGAGTGTGGTGGAGGCTCCTTCTTTGGAAGCTTTTAAGCAGAGGCTGGATGCCCATTTGTCAGGGGTGATTTGAATGCAATATTCCTGCTTCTTGGCAGGGGGTTGGACTGGATGGCCCATGAGGTCTCTTCCAACTCTTTGATTCTATGATTCTATGATTCTATGATGATGATGATGATGATAATGACACAACAATAATTATTTATATATTTCCTTCTTTAAATGAGACTTAGAGCGGCTCTTTCCCTTCTGGTAGCAGGTGAATATTTTCTTTTTTCCATTTCGGCGTGCCTTACGGAACTTACTCTTTTTGAGGAAAGAGCTATGTGCAGTCTATTGTCCTGTTCTTACTTATTTATTTGCTTTTTAATGGATGCAGAGGACCGTATCTCCCTGCTCCGGCCTTCTCTGTGGCGACTCCCAGGCTGTGCAACTGACTCCCACAGAAAACTACGTTGGTTCCCTCTCTGATCTCCTTCTAACCACAAGTATTAGAACAAGCATTTCCTGATGAACTGATTGTGCAGACGGGTTAATTCTTTTAAGAGGGTGTGACTGCTGCACTTTTACTCTGCGTGTGATGGCATCCATCTCTGCCTTTTGTTTTTCTTAACCCTCCTGCCTAATAGTTTCACTGGATAGTTCAAGTGTTATTTGTATGGCAGCATTTGCCATGGCAGTTTACTCCATCAAAAGGAGAGTGCTATCAGAAGCCACTCCCAATCAGCACTGTGGTTTGTGGCTAGTGTCATCGAAACCACAACAATCAAAATTAAAGCTCAGGCATCTTATTTTTGTGGAGCTACAGCTCTGAAGAAAGGCTTTTACCAAATGCCGAGTGAAAAATACTTGTCAACCAAGCTGGACTCTGAAAAGGAAAAGGCACTAGAGATCATACCACAAGCACACTTTGGATGGAAAGCAGCAGTCTTTCAGGAGAGAAACAACTTATGTTTTATAGATTACATATTACAGCAAAGTTCTTGACTGTGTACATCAGTGTTTCTCAACCTGGGAGTCGGGACCCCTGGGGGGGTCATAAGGGGGTTTCAGAGGGGTCACCAAGGACCATCAGAAAACATATTTCTGAGGGTATTAAGAACTCCTTTGGCAGAGAAGGCTGAAGATCTCTCCGCCTGTCCTTCTCTTCCTTTTTGGAAACACAGGGCAAATCCTCCCACTAAAAGCCCTCCTCTGCTGTGTTTGGCCAGCCTCTCTCAGCTGGCCTCTCAGGCAAGGGGAGGGCTGTTTCTGAGACTCCCAAGTGGGGAGGGGAGAGCAGGCATGCTCAGTGCATGGCAGCATGGTGTGCATGTGAGGGAGAGTGTATGAGGTTGGCCCTGATCCATCATTGTTTGAGTCCACAGTGCTCTTTGGATGTAGGTGAACTGCAATTCCAAAACTCTAGGTCAGTGCCCCTCAAACACAGTATTGGGTTGTTGTAGGTTTTTTCGGGCTATATGGCCATGTTCTAAAGGCATTTTCTCCTGACGTTTCGCCTGCATCTATGGCAAGCATCCTCAGAGGTAGTGAGGTCACTACCTCTGAGGATGCTTGCCATAGATGCAGGCGAAACATCAGCAGAAAATGCCTTTAGAACATGGCCATATAGCCCGAAAAAGCCTACAACAACCCAGTGATTCTGGCCATGAAAGCCTTCGACAATACATAAACACAATATTATCTGTTAGACATGGGAGTTCTGTGTGCCAATGTCATCATTGGTGATGTTCAGAATTCTCTTTGATTGTAGATTAACTATAAATGCCAGCAACTACAACTCCCAAATGACAAAAATCAACCCAACACTGCTACTGAAATTTGGGTGTATCAGGTATATGTGCCAAATTTGGTCCAGTGAATGATAATACATCCTGCATATCAGATATTTACATTATGATTAAAACAGTAGCAAAATTATGGTTATGAAGGTGCAACGAAAATAATGTCATGGTTGGGGGTCATCACAACATGAGAAACTGGATTAAGGGTTTGTGGAATTAGAAAGGTTGAGAAACACTGCCCTGAAGAAAGCAAACAGAATATTTGAAGATACACCAATAATTGGGATGTTGAAAGTTCAGAATCTTCGAGTGCTTGTTTTTCTTCTTCTCAAAAATCTCAGGATTCTTTCGTTTTTCCTCATCGCCCAGAATGTCGCAAAGGCAGCTTCCCGTAGTTGCCAGTCATTCCCAAATCATCACGCTTCCCTCGTCTCCGAGAGGAACCAAGCCCTGCGCTTGTTGACACAGCTTCCTCCCATAATCTCTGCAGGAATCCTTTTCCGTCTTCAGGGTTTTTCCAGGCGCACGGTGGCCTCATTTTTTCCAAACAGCTTATCTCGGCCATCTACTTTTACACCCTGTTCTCTGCCTTTCACAGACAATTGGCCCGATCGCAGCCTTGGGTGCGTGGATGCGTGTGTGTGTGTGTCTGCATATGTGCGTACCCATTTGGAGTTTTTTCTATCTTTTTGAATTTATTTCCATTCTGGTCGCTCCATTCATTCTCACCTGTGTAGATTAGCCAGGCTTTTCAGGTGATGCAAATTGTGGCATCGATCTTGTTAGTGAATCACACATAAATTTATTTATAAATAAAGTAGCTGTCCCTTGCCACGCGTTGCTGTGGCCCAGTCTGGTGATCTGGAATTTAAAGTAATGAGAAAGCGTTGGTTTCTAATATATGTGAGTTCTTTATGCTTGTGGGTAAAGAGTATTTCTTGCTTTTTCTTTGTCGGTATTGATGTGGAGATTGTCTGGTTTGCCCACCCTGGAACATGCAACATATCATAGTCCTTCTTTAAGGGCCCCTTTCAAATCTATGGTACTATTTCTGTGAGTGTGTGAATCATATCTATCTATCTCTATCTATCTATCTATCTATCTATCTATCTATCTATCTATCTATGGCTGGATGGCTCTTTGTCAGGAGGACTTTGATTACGTTTTCTTGCCCTGATGAAGGGAGTTGGATTGGATGGCCTTAAGTATTTTCTGTTGATCATTGTGGTTCTGTGTGTGAAGTTTCTGTCGTTTGTGGGATTCAGAATGCTCTTTGATTGTAGGTGAACTGTGAATCCCAGTGACTACAACTCCCAAATGTCAAGGTCTATTTCCCCCAAACTCCATCTGTGTTCATATTTGGGCATATTGAGTGCTTGTGTCAAGTTTGGTCCAGATCCATCATTGTTTGAGTCCACAGTGCTCTCTGGATGTAGGTGAACTACAACTCCCAAACTCAAGGTCAGTGCCCACCAAACCCTTCTAGTGTTGTCTGTTGGTCATGGGAGATCTGTGTGCCAAGTTTGGTTCAATTCCATTGTTGGTGAAGTTCAAAATGCTCTTTGATTGTAAGTGAAGTATAAATCTCAGCAACTACAACTCCCAAATGACAAAATCATAAATTTTTGCGTGATGGTCATGCCTTGTGTTGTGAGACGTTTTGTTGCCAAATTTGGTGTGATTTCGTTCATTGGTTCTTTTGTTTTTAAGGTACTCATTATGACTACAGCATTTATATATATATAGATATAAATAATTTATTTCTACATTTATAAATAAGTCCAGATTTGGATGGGTTGTAAAGAACTGTTCTCCTTCTTTTCTACCCATCCCAAAACCTCCTATTCCTGGCTGCTGCTGCTTTTTATCTGAAGGAAAAGGATGGAGAGAGTAGGCATTTCACTGCTGTGAGCTCTAGTCTTTTGTCAGACTTCACTAGGAGCCGTGGTGGCACAATGGGTTAAACAACAATAACAATAACAACAACAAAACTTTATTTATATACTGCTCTATCTCCCCAAGGGAACTCAGAGCAGTTTCCAAGTAACATAAACAATACATACAAGAAAAATGGCATAAACATAAAATTAACAAGACAATATATGCATTAAAGTACTTCATCAAGATGAAGTACTTTGGCCACAACAATGATGCTGGGGAAAATGGAAGGAAAAAGGAAGAGGGGCCGACCAAGGGCAAGATGGATGGATGGCATCCCTGAAGTGACTGGATTGACCTTTAAGGAGCTGGGGGTGGTGACGGCTGACAGGGAGCTCTGGTGTGGGCTGGTCCATGAGGTCACGAAGAGTTGGAAACAACTGAACGAATGAACGACAACATAAGTATTAAAACTACAATAGCACATATATTAAAAATAATCATGCTGATCAAGGCAGTTTGAAAGCCTGGGCCGGGCTACTGCGATTTTAGGGGGCCCGGGAAATTAGGTAGAGTCTATGGCTGTACATTTCCAGGGCCTAAACCCTTGTGCCTTAAACCCTTGTGCTGGCTGAACTGCTGACCTGAAGATGGGTGGTTTGAATCTGCGAGACAGGGTGAGCTCCCGTTTCTCAGCTCCAGCTTCCATTTGGGGACATGAGAGAAACCTCCCACAGGATGGTAATACATCCTGGCATCCCCTGGGCAACGTCCTTGCAGATGGCCAGTTGTTTCACACCAGAAGCGGCTTGCAGTTTCTCAAGTTGCTTTTGACACAATAAAAGAAATCCCAGGAATACTGTGTCCAATTCTGATCATCACCATTATATCAATCCTGTCCAGAGAAGGGTGATCAAAATGTTCACAAGTGTGGAAGCCATGAATCTTTCTGAGGAGCCACTCAGGGAACTGAGGCTACTTAGCCTGGAAAAGAGGGTGTTAAGAGGGGACATGAGAGCCATGTTTAAATATTTGAAAGAGTGTCCTATTGAATATAGAGCAGACTTGTTTTCAGCTGCTCTAAAGACAAGAATGTGGAGCAATGGATTCAAAGTGCAGGAAAAAATGCACCTGAACTTTAGGAAGGATGTTTTGATATAATAAGGACCGGGCTATGGCACAGCCAGCTGCATTAAATCACTACGGACTGAGAGGTCATGAGTTCGAAGCCAGCCCAGGTCGGAGTAAGCTCCCAACCATTAATAGTCTAGCTTGCTGTTGACCTATGCAGCCCGAAAGACAGTTGCATCTGTCAAGTAGGAAATTTAGGTACCACTTTATGCTGGGAGGCTAATTTAACTAATTAATATCATAAAACCTTCCAGCAGCGTGCGTAAGAATGAGGAAGTACTCCATCATGGACCTGATGTCACAAGTGGATGGTGAAGCAACAGCTCCCCCTGTGGCTGGAACCGAGCATACCTTCATGAAGCCGGAAAACTGGAATGTTAAATTGCCTCTGTGTCTGTCTATATATGTTGTATGTCTATGGCATTGAATGTTTGCCATGTATATGTGCATTGTAATCTGCCCTGAATCCCCTGCGGGGTGAGAAGGGCAGAATATAAATACTGTAAATAATAATAATAATAGGTATAGGTAAAGGTAAAGGTTGTCCCCCCTGACATTAAATCCAGTCGTGTGTGACTCTGGGGTGTGGTGCTCATCTCCATTTCTAAGCTAAAGAGCTGGCATTGTCCATAAACACCTCCAAGGTTATGTGGCCAACATGACTGCATTGAGCGCCGCTACCTACTCACCGGAGCGGTACCTATTGATCTACTCACATTTGCATGTTTTCGAACTGCTAGGTGGACAGAAGCTGGGGCTGACAGCGGAAGCTCACGCCGCTCCCTGGATTCGAACCTGCGACCTTTCATCAACAAGCTCAGCAGCTCAGCGGTTTAATCTACAGCACCACCGGGGGCTCCTAATACTAAAATAATAATAATAATAATAATAATAATAATAATAATGGGTTATTGTAGGTTTTTTCGGGCTATATGGCCATGTTCTAGAGGCATTCTCTCCTGACGTTTTGCCTGCATCTATGGCAAGCATAGTAAAGAGTAGAGACATCACACTGGCAACAAAGATCCGCCTAGTCAAAGCCATGGTATTCCCTGTAGTAACCTAGGGATGTGAGAGCTGGACCTTAGGGAAGGCTGAGCGAAGGAAGATAGATGCTTTTGAGCTGTGGTGCTGGAGGAAAGTGCTGAGAGTGCCTTGGACTGCGAGAAGATCCAACCAGTCCATCCTCCAGGAAATAAAGCCCGACTGCTCATTGGAGGGAAGGAGACTAGAGACAAAGTGGAAGTACTTTGGCCACATCATGAGGAAACAGCAAAGCGTAGAGAAGACAATTATGCTGGGGAAGGTGGAAGGCAAAAGGAAGAGGGGCCGACCTAGGGCAAGATGGATGGATGGCATCCTTGAAGTGCCTGACCTTGAAGGAGCTGGGGGCGGTGACGGCTGACAGGGAGCTCTGGCGTGGGCTGGTCCATGAGGTCACAAAGAGTCGGAGACGACTGAACGAATGAACAACAAATGGCAAGCATCCTCAATGATAATAATCGTGGTGGTGGTGTTGGGAATATGCTACCTCGATGTCCAGGGGAGTCTCCCTCTCTGGAGGTTTTTAAGCAGAGCTGGTATGGCCATCTGTTGGGAGTGCTTTGGTTGGGTGTTCCTGCATAGCAGATGAGGTTGGACTGGACTGGCCCTTGGGGACTTGTCTAGCTCTGTGGTTCTTTGAGGGCAATGAAAGTGTGGGTGCATTGCATTTGAAACGTCACCTTTTCTCCTTCGCCCATGAGCCAAGACCAGATGCTTGTCTGTGATATGAATCCCTCCCTTCTCCTTCCTGCCGCCTCCCAGTGTCCGTGACAGCAGCAAGGGTCCTTTCCCAGGGGTTGGGAGTTGAAGAGAGGAGCTAAATGGCACGTGCAGCATCTGAAAGCCTGGCCTCTTTGGAGCCTACATGTTGGTGCAGCATCATTCATAAAACACTTGGCTATCCAAGGGTTGTGATTATGTCCAGAGTTACTGCAAATAGCTTCCATCCTGCCAAGGGACTTGGATCATCACACCTCTAAGCGGACTTGAAGGCAATGTCTCCGTTTATGCCAAGCCATAACTTACAATGTGTTCTTTACTATATACTCTTTTTACTGAGCATATAGTCCAGAGATTGATAAGATTGTAATTTCCTCCCAGTAGCAGCCGGTATCTTCCATGGAGGGGTGGACCTAATCTGGATTTTAGTTTGAAAGTGTGTTTCCTTTCAGTTTCCAGTCTGATGTCATTCATAAAAATCAGTGCAGCATGGCTAAGAAGACATTGCCATGAATGCTCTGGACATTATGTGGGCATTGTTGTTGTTACCATTATTATTTAATACACAACAAGATTAGTACGCAGCAAACAAGATCACTATGCTGGCTTTTGTATTAGATCACACATCGGATGCTTCCCAAGTGTCTAGGACTGTGTGATGTATCGGCGAATGGTGTTCTTCCCATTTGTTTAGCCAGGAAGAAGCTGGCATCCACAGTTTGAGCTCATGAATCAAATCATATTATCTACAGAAGGAATCTCCTGATTCATTTCAAAGAGATTAAGTTTGACTTTCTCAATTGGAAAGTCATTGCTGTCCACTAAAAAAAAATAAGACATACAATATGTAGCTGTGATGGGAAGTATTGAGAAGACAGAGGGGAGCAGAAGACACTGCCATCTTGTCTTTACTAATAATATAATATAGTATATTGTATATACATATAATATTTATAATATTATAATGTAATACAATGTAATAGTAGTAATAATAATTCAATATTATAATTATAATTATATATTTAATTACATGTAATATTACTAATAATATTACAATATAATGGTATAGTGCAATATAGTAATATATACTGATATTGTACTTTGCTAATAATATAATATATTGTATGAAAATATATATTGTAAGCCACTCTGAGTCCCCTTCGGGGTGAGAAGGGCGGCATATAAGCGCCATAAATAAATAAATAAATAAATAAATAAATATTGGATTCCAACTCTGGAGACCAGGGTTCGAATCCCCACTTGGCCATGGAAAACCACCTTGCGCAAGTCACACTTCCTCAGCCCCAGAAAACTCTGTGACTGGGTGGCTATAATTCGGAAACAACTTGAAAGCACTGTCGAATGCTTTCATGGCTGGAATCACTGGGTTGTTGTAGGTTTTTCGGGCTATATGGCCATGTTCTAGAAGCATTGTCTCCTGACGTTTCACTTGCACGTATGGCAAGCATCCTCAGAAGTTGTGACTTCACAACCTCTGAGGATGCTTGCCATAGATGCAGGTGAAATGTCAGGAGAGAATGCTTCTAGAACATGGCTATATAGCCCGAAAAACCTACAACAACCCAACGTGAAAGCAAACGACAACAAAGGAACAAATGAATAAACCCTATACTTTGCTGCAGTGCCAAAACTCTTCAAGAAGGGGTAAAGAATAGCAAATGGGGGATTGTGCATGCTTAGTGGCTGCAAAATGTCAATGGGCAAAGAAATTCTGGCTGGACCACATTGTTGTGTAGAGCTAAAATGGTTGTTTGGCTAGAACAGCAAGCAAAAGCATACAGGTGCTGCTGCGTTTTGTTGCAATTTCCCACTTAGAGCTCCAGCCCAGGCGCCGTTTTGAGCTCAGTGACTCGATGTTTGTTGACTGTCCTGTCTGCAGCGAGCTGGATTGAAGAAAAAGAGCAGCAAGTGATCAGAGACTTTTTCAAAGTTTGTTTGGTTACCAGCATTTTTTTTTAAAAGGAACTTCCATCAGTTAACTTCAAAGTATGTTTCTTTTTCAGTTTCCAGTCTGATGTCATTCATTTTAGATCAAAATCAGTGCAATATGGCTGAGAAGACATTGCCATTAATGCTACAATCATGCATGCATGTGTTTGTGGGTAGTTATTATTCATCATCATCATCATCATTCTGCTATTATCTCTTGATTAAGAGAGAGAGCAGTTACAGTTGGGTTGAACCACATTATTTATTTATTATTTATTTATTTGTATTTGTATACCGCCTTTCTCAGCCAATCGGCGACTCAAGGCGGTTTCCAACAAATCAGTACATATAAAAACATAATACAGATTAAAACAGTAAACAATATAAAACACCACAAAATCAATAAAACAACATCATTAGCGTTTCATTATTATCCAGCATTGTCCAGTTCCATTGTCAAATTGTTCAATTTCCTATATTAGCTACTCTGCATTTGTAAACGCTTGCTCGAACAGCCATGTTGTAACTTGCCTCGGAAACGTTAAGAGGGAGGAAGCAGATCTAATCTCCCTAGGGAGGGTGTTCCATAGCCGAGGGGCCACCACTGAGAAGGCCCTGTCTCTTGTCCCCGCCAAACGTACTTGAGACAAAGGCAGGCGAAAAACAGGGCATCCCCAGGTGATCTTAGAGTCCTCAATGGTTAATAAAATAATATATAAAATTTATAAAATAATGTATAAATATTAAAATTAATATGGCGTCCCTACTTCGCGGATTTTCACTTATCGCGGGGGGTCCTGGAACCGAACCCCTGCGATAAGTGAGGGAACACTGTAATCTACTTTATAGATACACCTTCAGCAGGGAAAATGTGTTCCCAGCTAGATCTAAATTCAATATATTAATAATAATAATTGTATTTATTAACCACCTCTCATCGTAGCCCAGGACAGGTTAGAACATCGCTAAAAACACATAATCATCTAAAACATTTTTATAAAATACACATATCAAAACATATTTCTACAAAATACACATTGAATACATATTAAAATGCACAAAACAAAGATAGAACACAAGACACAAGTTTGAAATTTGTAACATAATATAAGCCACTTATCTTGTTAAGCAATCAATTCCCACCTTAATGAAGCTACGCTGGCCACCATCTATTTGGTTGCTGCAGTATATTTTGCAAGTGTCCAGTGTTTCTGAATACACAAGCTGTCCCTTCAGATCTCAGCTTGGTGCTGTACTGTGACTGTTTTTCATTATTCAGACTATAGAACTGTTCTCATTCGAAGCATCTATTCATACAGAATATTTCGGACAGTGTGGTTTCAGTGCCAGATTGCGGTTTTGGGAGAGAAGGGCTTAAATCTTCTTTCAGCCATGAAAACTCCCTGGCTGACTTTGAGCAAGTCTTACTCTCTCAGCCTCAAAGGGAAGCAATAAGAAACCCACTCTGAATAGACCTAGCCAGGAAAACCCCATAACAAGTGTGACTGTTATGTGATGAAATATGATATTTAGAACTCCAAATTCATCTGTCTCGTGTATGCTTTGACCTCATGACAAAGGGCATATGCTAACACATTGGTGCATTGGTTTTCTGCCAACAAAGCAAATGCTCCATTCAGCCTAGAACAGTGGTTCTCAACCTTCCTAATGCCGTGACCCCTTAATACAGTTCCTCAATGTTGTAGTGACCCCCAACCATAAAATTATTTTTGTTGCTACTTCATAACTGTGATTTTGCTACTGTTATGAATCGTAATGTAAATATTACATATGCAGGATGTATTTTATTCACTGGACCAAATTTGGCACAAATACCCGAAACACTGAAAATTAAATACTGGTGGGGTGGGGGGCTGATTTTGTCATTTGGGAGTTGTAGTTGCTGGGATTTATAGTTTACCTAGAATCGAGGAGCATTCTGAATTCCACCAACGATGGCATTGAACCAAACTTGGCACACAGAACTCCCATGACCAACAGAAAATACTGGAAGGGTTTGGTGGACGTTGACCTTGAGTTTTGGAGTTGTAGTTCACCTACGTCCAGAGAGCACTGACTCAAACAATGATGGATCTGGACCAAACTTGGCACAAGTACTCAATATGCCCAAATGTGAAACCTGGTGGAATTTGGGGAAAATAGACCTTGACATTTGGGAGTTGTAGTTGCTGGGATTTATAGTTCACCTACAATCAAAGAGCATTCTGAACCCCACCAACGACAGAATTGGGCCAAACTTCCCACAAAGAACCCCCATGACCAACAGAAAATACTGTGTTTTCCTGGTGGTCTTTGGCGACTCCTCTGACATCCCCTCGTGACCCACCCAGGGGCCCGACCCCCAGGTTGAGAAACACTGGCCTAGAAGGAAATTCAGGTGTATATATGTGCTTTATTGTTCCCTCTACCTTTTTTGTAAGCCACCTTGACTCATAGTTTGGGGGGAAAGCAGAATATAAGTAAATGGATGGATGGATGGATGGATGGATGGATGGATGGATGGATGGATAGATAGATAGATAGATAGATAGATAGATAGATAGATAGATACTGTAGATTTATAGATAATACAACCACCTGACCATTTCAAGATTTCACCTGGAAAGATACAGGGGATCCTCTCCCTTGGTCACTCCATGGTATCAAAATAATGCTTCCTGCTTGATATCTTCAGTCACAATAATCAATTTAATTTGGCCATTCTGTTTTGAACAGCTGTGTTTTGAATTGGACTGGTTTAACACATTTCCGTAGGGAAGTTATAGTGCAAAGCCATGGGGAGCTTTTCTGGCACCAACCCCATTGTTTCCAAATGATGAAGGCTCTCCTAAAAGTGCCCCAGTGCCGAATCCTCTCTTCCTTGGTCCAGACAAGCAGTCATGGCCAACACAAGATGGCCATTTGGTAGTCTCCCAACAGTTTTCCAGAGCCTTATTTTCTCTTCTCTGTCTGAAATGAGGGAAATACCTCCCTCAAGGTTGAATTTTCTAGCAGTCAAGACTTTAAGCCTCTAATTTTTTGGTCCATCTCCACCCATGTCTGGAATGCAAACCCAGTAAGTTTGTCTCCGAAATTGAATTAGCCTTGGGCTGCAAGAAGTTCCTCATCCTTTTGGAAGTAGTGAAGCCCATGTGAACTCCCCCAGATGCCCCTTCTGAGACATTCTTAATCCCAAAAGAATATTTTATGGCATCCTGAAAATGGTCATTCACACATCCCAGAAGCCTTCAGGGGCCACACTTGGCAATGAAAAGGCCATTTAATCTTCAGAGCCAGTGTGGCGTAGTAGTTTGATCATTGAAGTCCACAAAATCAGCCATCGAAACCTAGCAGGTAGCCTTGGGCAAGTCACAGAAGAAGTCAATAGCAGCCTCCACCCAAAGAAGCCCTGCCAAGATACGTTCTCCTTAAGGTCACCATAGGTCAGAAATGATTTGAAGGCACACAACAACATCAAAGTCTCAAAAAGCTATGGTTCAGATCAATGCTAGTTGGAAAGCCAAGGTGTTGTGATGGCTTGAGCATTGGACTACAACTCCGGATAGTACTTTTGGCCATAAAACCATGACTTGAGAGAAAGGCAAAGGCAAAACCCCTCTGAAGAAACCTTGCCAAGAAAACCCCATGAGAGGGTCATTTTAGGTCTGCCACAATTTGAAGGCACACAGCAAGAATAATCCACATTTAGACGCACATACAATGACGCACATACAATGACGCACATTTAGACGCACATACAACCCCGGTGGTGCAGGGGGTTAAACCGCTGAGCTTGTTGACCGAAAGGTCGCAGGTTCGAATCCGGGGAGCAGCATGAGATTCCACTGTCAACCCCAGCTTCTGCCAACCTAGCAGTTCGAAAACATGCAAATGTGAGTAGATTAATAGGTACCACTCCGGTGGGAAGGTAATGGCGCTCTATGCAGTCATGCTGGCCACATGATCTTGGAGGTGTCTACGGACAACGATAGGTCTGTGGCTTAGAAATTGAGATGAGCACCAACCCCCAGAATCGGACACGACTGGACTTCATGTCAGGGGAAAACCTTTACCTGCAACAATGTGTGTGTGTGTGTGTGTGTATTTAAAAGGAAGCAGAAAACTAAATTTAAAATAGGATATAAACATAGATTTAACAAATACATATTTGAAAAGTTAATATCTACAGATAATTTTATTTTCAGAATTAGGAGTTGCACTAAAGACCGTGAGTAACTGGAGTTAAGGGCATAGGATCCTCACCAAAATGGGAAAACTGCACATGCTATTGTTTATACCAGCAAGGACACTTCTAGGTGCTCCAGCATGACTCTGTGGTCAGCTTTTGCACAGTGGAGGACCTGGAGATTCCTAGAGATAACATTTCAATCAAATTTGCAAGAGTGAAATCCACAAATGCGGAGAGCTGACTGTATTTGTGATCTTTTGCATTCTCCTCTCTTTTTGTAAGCCACCTTGATTCCCAGTTGGGATAAAGGAAAAACATAAATGAAGGGATTCATGGATGGAAGATGCAGCCCCCTGTCCAAAGTCCACCTGGAAAGAAATAGGGACCTCTCTTCCTTGGTCACTCAATAACATTAAAATAATGTTATCTAATTAGTGCCACCAGTCACAACAGCCAATGCAATTTGGCCACTCTGTCTAAAACCGCATTGCTTTTTTGCTTTGGACTAGTTTCACACCCTTTGGTGGGGAAGCCGTCATGCGAGGCCGTTGGGAGCTTTCCTGGCACCAACCCGTCCTTTCCAAATGATTAAGTGTCTCCCATAAGTGTCCCCGAAACCGAAATGTGTGAGTTTGTTTTGAGCCTGGCACTGCCTATACCTGTCTCCATGCCCCACTGGCTCCCTGTTCAGTGGCCCGTGGTTATTAAAATTCCTTCCGATACTGGAGTTGCTGGCCAGCATTCCTGTTTTGGGGCAATCTGGGTTTCTCTAAAGTCTACCAGGGCTCTGAATGTTGGCTTGTTGATCAATAAAAGTCCTGTGTTTCTGTCTAAACCTTTCTCCTCCATGACCCTTTTGGCCACATGCATCATCTCTCCGATAGATATCAATAAGATCATTAAAATATATATTTTTCCATTTGCAAAAGCATGGGAAAGGGCTGCTGACAACTTCCTTATCCACTGTGGGAGTGGATATGAGGTGGCACTCCTTGAGGTGATGAATTGACCAAGGAGCGGAGACATCCATCACCAGGTGAAGCCTGGCGTCAAAACTCCTTTGCAGCCTTGAGGAAAAGAAAAGTTAATTTTTGGCTTTCACCCCCACCCGCACCCTACATTTTCTCCCACAACTCAGTCGGTATGTCCCATAATTTCTATTTCTTGTCCCTTTTCAACTAAAGGAGAGGAATAATCAAGTTAGAGCTTGACCCAACTAGCCTTAGGCACTATTTCAAGACTGGTGATGAATGTATTCAGTGCTTCTCAGTGGTCATGATTTATTCAGACTGGGTTTGCTTTTGCTTCTTCTGAGGCTGAGAGAGTGTGATTTGCCAAGGGGTTTCCATGGCTAAAGGGGTATTCGAAATGTGATCTCCCAGGGCACTATTTTAACATTCAAAATTTTTTCTCCATGTGATTTCATTGAGAAACAAAAAAAAAGTTAACCTTATAAACCAAAATTAATTTTGGAATTGGCAGTGGAATATTCTGTTTCACAATGGGGTGGAGTTTCCTTCTTTAGAGGTTTTAAAGCAGAGGCTGGGTGGTCATCTGTCAGGGGTGCTTTGATTACGTCTTCCTGCATGCAGAATGGGGTTGGACTGGATGGTCCTTGTGGTCTCTTCCAATTCTAGTATAGTATTAATCATATTTTGGGGCTGAATCCATTCAGAATTAGACTTCTAATGAAAGTGTCACATTATCACATAGACACTAAATCATTCTGGTTCTTGTTACTGGTGTAGATATGCTTTATTGCTAGTAAATGATTCAGCTGAAGATACACAGCAGAGAGGCCCATCGATTGAGCTCAGCCAAGGTAGAATGGGGGCCCAAACAAACTCTACCAAAAATATCCATTGGCTATCAATCCCTATTCTTGACTCATGGGGTTCCCTTGGGCTGGAGTGAACTCTACATAAGGTTATTGTTATCTTCATATCCTACTTTTTCTCTTTTAAGAGGCAAGACTCATGAAAGATAGCACTGTCGTATGATATATAGTTGTGGTTCTCAACCTGTTGATCATAGATGTTTTGGCCTTCAACTCTCAGAAGTCCTAACAGCTGGTAAACTGGCTGGAATTTCTGGGAGTTGTAGGCCAAAACACCTGGGGACCCACAGGTTGAGAACCACTGATATATAGTGTGGAAGCAAATAAAGACACCCAGAGGGCATACATATGGCCCATCTCTCCATGGGAACACCTAAGGAAACTCAGGATATACTTACACAGTAGAATTAATGCAGTCTGCCCCCACTTTAACTGCTACGGTGCAATGCTATCGCATCCTGGAGGGTTTAGAACAGTGGTTCTCAACCTGGGGTCCCCAGATGTTTTTGGCCTACAACTCCCAGAAATCCCAGCCAGTTTACCAGCTGTTAGGATTTCTGGGAGTTGAAGACCAAAAACATCTGGGGACCCCAGGTTGAGAACCACTGGTTTAGAAAGTCTTCAACCTGCTCTGTCCAAAGAGTGCTGGTGCCTCACCATACTACAGCTCCCAGAATTCCAGAGCATATAGCTATGGCAGTTCAAGTGGTGTTCAACTGTGTTAATGCTACCATGTAGATGCACTCATGGTGGAAAATGAAGCATTTCCACAGAGAAAAGAGTAGTACACCAACTTACTATAAAACAAGGTCACAAACCTGATATCAGCAAAGATCTATCGATCCAAACAACGTTTCCAAAGGGTGCTCTTTGATCCACCCGACAAACTTTGTTTTATCTTTGACATCCAGATTACAACTGAACTCTTTTACACCTTAGATGTTGTCCGAGATAAACATGACTGGTAGGCATGGGCATAGCAAGCATACCTCAATTAGCAAATGCAGAATGCCTCCCTTAACAAAGCCTTTGATAATGAAGTTTCTTTTTACAAAGTTTTTTGTTACACACTCAGCCCTCTGGCTTTTCCTTTCATCTTTATATTTATCTGAAAGGAGCTTTCAGACATATTCATAGAATCATAGAATCAAAGAGTTGGAAGAGACCTCATGGGCCATCCAGTCCAACCCCCCACCAAGAAGCAGGAATATTGCATTCAAATCATCCCTGACAGATGGTCATCCAGCCTCTGTCTAAAAGCTTCCAAAGAAGGAGCTTCCACCACACTCCAGGACAGAGAGTGTCAAGATTATGTTTTGCGTCTGTATGATCTGGTAACCTCAATTCCTCTGTGCATAGACCCCAAGGGTCTCACTCTGACAGAGAGTTCCACTGCTGAACGGCTCTCATAGTCAAGAAGTTCTTCCTAATGTTCAGATGGAATTTCCTTTCTTGTAGTTTGAAGCCATTATTCCGTGTCCTAGTCTCTAGGGAAACAGAGAACAAGCCTGCTCCCTCCTCCCTGTGACTTCCTCTCACATATTTATACATGGCTATCATGTCTCCTCTCAGCCTTCTCTTCTTCAGGCTAAACATACCCAGCTTGTCAATATCTCCCTTGAATTGTGGTGCCCAGAATTGGGCACAATATTCCAGGTGTGGTCTAACCAAAGCAGAATAGAGGGGTAGCATGACTTCCCTAGATCTAGACACTATGCTCCTATTGATGCAGGCCAAAATCCCATTGGCTTTTTTTGCCGCCACGTCACATTGTTGTCTCATGTTTAACTTGTTGTCCACAAGGACTCCAAGATCTTTTTCACACGTTCAGCAGTGGAACTCTTTGCCCCCGAGTGTGGTGGAGGCTCCTTCTTTGGAGGCTTTTAAACAGAGGCTGGATGGCCATCTGTCAGGGGTGCTTTGAATGCAATATTCCTGCTTCTTGGCAGGGGGTTGGACTGGATGGCTCATGAGGTCTCTTCCAACTCTTTGATTCTATGATGCGCAAATGCCAAGATAAGGGTCCTCCCTAAGTCCTCCAGCACAATTTCTGGTGAAGGTTGAGCGTAAAGTTGCATTGGAGAACATGGATCAAATCCACAAGTGATTTTTCTTTTGGGGCGAACAGAGCCTGTGGTTAGTTCCCATATTCTTTTGGTCCACTGTTTTGGGAATTATAGTCAGCTCTTCACCTTTGCTAGGTTTACAGTCACAAAACTGCTGTGAAAGTGAAAAACCATGAATGAAGAAATTGAGTTTTGTCTTCTGATTTCGCCGTGATGGTCAATGTCTGCTGGAACCTGGCCACAGAATGTCCTGGGTTGGTGACCTAGAAAGTCTTAGAGATGTGAAATATCCAGGGCTTTTAGCAGGACTGGAGGAAACTGACCTACAGCCACATTGGAGGAGCTAGAGATCATTAGGGAGAATATTTTAATCAAATCTGTGAATAATCAAATGTGGAGAGACAACTATAATCTCACTCAGTAGCTTCCAAATCTCCTTGTCCTCCAAAGGCCAGGTCTAGTGGAACAGAAATAACTTTGCACTTGAGATTCCATTAGTGTTTCTTTGGGGCACTTAAACAGCTCTGGGTCAATTCTCCAAAGGAATTTCTGTCCTTTAAAAAAATGCATAAAAACAGTTGAGATTTTCAGTGTTATTTTAAACTCTGATTTGTCTGTGTCCCCAGTACCCGACCCTGTTTGTTTGTTTGCCTTCTGAAACAAATGGGTAGGGTTTAGAAAGAAGAGGCTGTTCAACGGCAATGGCAAACGGTCCTCTGAGTATTCCTTGTTTAAGAAAAGCACAATGAGGAATTCAGGGGGTTGCCGTAAATCGACTGTCCACCTGCAGGCACACGCAACCTACGACAACAAATAAGAATTGAAGTTATTACTTACTGTTTAAAAAAAACATGTTCCACAGAGAGTGATTGCAAGGGGGTGACATGAAACTTGCCAGTATAGTGCAGCCTGTCTTATGTTTGACACACATCCCTTGCTGTATATTTTTCCACACAGGCAAAAACTCATAATAATTTTATTGCGTACCACACTGAGATCGCACAATACAGAGTGCCATCTAAATATCAGAATAAATACAATAAAGGGTTTTAGAAAGAAAGAAAGACAGACAGACAGACAGACAGACAGAAAGAGTTAGTATGGGTTGTGAATTTTCCAGGCTGTATGGCCATGTTCCAGAAGCATTCTCTCCTGACGTTTTGCCTGCATCTATGGCAGCCATCCTCATAGGTTATGAGGTCTGTTGGAAACTAGGCAAGTGGGGTTTATATATCTGTGGAATGATGTCTAGAGTGGGAGAAAGAATTCTTGTCTGTTGGAGGTAGGTGTGAATGTTTCACCCTGGACATTCCACAGATGTATGAAACCCAATTTTCCTAGTTTCCAACAGCCCTCACAACCTCTGAGGATGCCTATAATAGATGCAGGCGAAATGTCAGGAGGGAATGCTTCTGGAACATGGCCATACAGCCCGGAAAACTTACAACAACCCAGTGATTCTGACCATGAATGCCTTTGACAAAGAAACAGTATGTTCTATTCCGTGACCTGATCTCTACTCTTGCCATTTTGTTTTGCAGGATGACGCTGCCAACGAAGACTCTTCAGACGAAGCCTCAAAAGACGGGCTTGAGCCAGCTGAACAGGTGGACGCTGGAAATACAGTGACCAGCGCACTCACCGTCCAGGAGTATTTTGCCAAGCGCATGGCGAAACTCAAGAAAGCCCAACGTGGACACGACTGTGACCCTCCTCCAGAAAAGACTGAAAAGCTGGAGTGCTCGGAGGCCCAGCCGAGAAGAAAAAAGAAACAGAAAGAGGTTGGGCTTGAGAATGCAGCCAGAGAAGCAAAAACAGTAACCCCAGTGAGACTTGACTCAAGTGAAGAGGAGGAGGATAAACTGGAGACCCAAAAGGAGGAGAAGAAGAAGAGGAAGAAAAAGAAGAAATCTAAGCAACCGAGTGTTGATAGCAGCAGTCTTATTTGCGATGAGTCTCAGGAGGAAGAGTTATGTCACAGAGAGGCATCTGATGTGGAAGTTGAAGACGTAGGGGAACCACAGCCAAAGAAAAAGAAGACCAAAAAGCTAGGAAGGGATAGAGAGGGAGAGGGAGGAAGAACAAAGCCAGGCAAGAAGAAACGCTCCAGTTAACGCTTGTCTGCTGAGTTCTTGAACTGAATTGGTTGACATGTTTGCACGAACGCGACTGACTGTACAAATGAACCACGTCTCCAGCCCAAAAAGATATTTTTGGAAACGGTCTCATCCCTATTTGCAGCCCTTCCTCTTAAGACAGTCTCCAAAAAGTGTGGCTCCTCTTAAAAATCCACAAAAAGGGAGAATTCAGACTTTCCAATTTGGGAGTAATTTTACGTTGTGTGATCTTTAGGATGCATCTACACTAGGCATGGGCAAACTTCAACCCTCCAGGTGTTTTGGATTTCAACTCTCACAATTCCTAACAGCCGGTAGGCTGTTAGGAATTGTGAGAGTTGAAGTCCAAAACACCTGGAGGACTGAAGTTTGCTCATGCCTGGTCTACACTGTTACAATTAATGCAGTTTGATACCACTTTAACTACAATGGCCCAATGCAATGGAATAGCAGGAGCTATAGTTTTAGTGAAGCATCAGCTCTCTTTGACAGAAGAGGCTAAATGAGTTGGAAAACTTCAGTCTCCACAATTCCATTGCATTTTGCCACAACAGTTAAAGTGGTATTAAACTGCATTACTTCTATAGTGTGGCTGCACCGCTGGTCAGACCAGGCTCTTATCCACCAGTTCCTACAGCGTAAATGGAGCAGGGAAAGAATCAACCGAGGAAATAAACAAGTGCTAGAAAACGACTCATGTTTAGATATCATTTCTGTGTCTTGAAAGAAAAGCAGTGAAATTGGGAACAGTTGTGGCTGGGCTCTCCCTTGAATGATCAAAGAGATACGTACACATAAAATATCCACCTCCTTAACCACAACTAACTCACAGGAAAAATAACTTTTTGGACTGCCGGTTCTGAGAACTTCAGTCCAAAATACTTTCTTTCTCCAGGCTGCATTGAATTTACCTGCCAGTGGTAAAACAAGTAGCAGCAACCATCTGGTTCTATGTTTTCCATGAGAATCATGGAATCAAAGAGTTGGAAGAGACCTCGTGGGCCATCCATCCATCCCAACCTCATTCTGCCAAAAAGCAGGAAAATCGCATTCAAAGCACCCCTGACAGATGGCCATCCAGCCTCTGTTTTAAAGCCTCCAAAGAAGTAGTCTCCACCACACCCTGGGGCAGAGAGTTCCACTGCTGAACAGCTCTCACAGTCAGAAAGTTCTTCCTAATGTTCAGGTAGACCTGGACATGATTATAAAGGGCGGACATCAACCATAGTCCCAGCTGGGTCATAGGGTCCCTAACAGCTACCTAGACATACTAGGTGTTCATTCTGTGATAGTATAGAACAGATGTAAACAAACTTCAACCCTCCAGGTGTTTTGGACTTCAACTCCCACAATTCCTAACAGCCGATAGGCTGTTAGGAATTGTGGGATTTGAAGTCCAAAACATCTGGAGGGTCAAAGTTTGCCCAAGCCTGGTATAAAAACTAGATCCAAGGCAGTGGTACTTTTGAGCTTCGTCTCTCCGAAAGCCAAGCCAACATTAGCCAGTTGTCAGGGATCCTGGGAATTGACATCGAAAAAGTAGGCCACCAGTGTTGAGAAATGCTGGCCTTCAGTTCTGATAGATGACCAGGTTCTAAGATTTCATGCCACTCCCTTTGCACTCCCTCTCTCTGGCCTTTTCTTTTAATTGCAAAACAAATTCAGTACAATACTAATAACACTATGTAACGAAAAAAATTGTTCCTGGTTTGAAGGTGATATTTCTTGTTTAATTGTGCAGTACTTACTTTGAAAGTCATCGTTATACTTCAGAAACTTGGTTTCTGTGGCTGCCACTTTTAACCTTTCATTGTGCCATTTTTAACCTTTTATGCAAACTTCAGAAACAAGGTTTTTGCAGTGTAATAAACTTTTTCCATGTTTTTATGATAGAACCAATTAGAAAATGAAATTTCTAACCTAGGAACAAAAATCGTGTGACATAATTGTTTGAGCATTGGGGTCCAGGGTTTGAATTTGGCCTTAGAGGAAGGTCCCATCTTAACAAGCCTTGCCAAGAAACTCTTAGGGTTGCCCTGTGTTGGAAATGCCTCAAAGGCACACAACAGCAGCAACAATAAGCATATTCGTTTATGACTTCTACTGGCTTTTCCCCCTTTCATAAATAGTCCAAGGGTGTAGCTATCTATCTATCTATCTATCTATCTATCTATCTATCTATCTATTTATGGCATTTGTAGGCCACCTTTCTCAGCCTTACGGCGACTCAAGGCGGCTCACAGAATTAGCAAACTTGCTGCCATACATTCATAAAAATAAAATTAAAAACATTTTACTCAACATTCTAAAAACATATATAACCAATTAAAAACATATTTATCTACACTATAGAATGGATGTCACCACTTTCACTTCCTTTGCTTAATGCTATGTAATAGAGGCAGTTGCAGATTTACAAGGTCGCTAATCTTCTCTGGCAAAGAGTGCTTGTGCCGCACCAAACTTGTGTCCAATTCTGGGCACCACAATTCAAGAGAGATATTGACAAGCTGGAATGTGTCCAGAGGAGGGTGACTAAAATGATCAAGGGTCTGGAGAACAAGCCCTATGAGGAGCGTCTTAGGGAACTGGGCATGTTTAGCCTGAAGAAGAGAAGGCTGAGAGGAGATATGATAGCCATGTATAAATATGTGAGAGGAAGCCACAGGGAGGAGGGAGCAAGCTTGTTTTCTGCTTCCTTGGAGACTAGGACGCGGAACAATGGCTTCAAACTACAAGAGAGGAGATTCCATCTGAACATTAGGAAGAACTTCCTGACTGTGAGAGCCGTTCAGCAGTGGAACTCTCTGCCCCGGAGTGTGGTGGAGGCTCCTTCTTTGGAAGCTTTTAAGCAGAGGCTGGATGGCCATCTGTCAGGGGTGATTTGAATGCAATATTCCTGCTTCTTGGCAGGGGGTTGGACTGGATGGCCCATGAGGTCTCTTCCAACTCTTTGATTCTATGATTCTATGAAACTACAAATCCCAGGAGTCCATAGCATTGAGTCGTGGCAGTATAAAGTGAAATCAAACTGCATTAATGATACAGTGTAGATGTGCCCCTAGAGGTGCGTTGAGAGATAGAATCATAGAATCAAAGAGTTGGAAGAGACCTCATGGGCCATCCAGTCCAACCCCCTGCCAAGAAGCAGGAATATTGCATTCAAATCACCCCTGACAGATGGCCATCCAGCCTCTGCTTAAAAGCTTCCAAAGAAGGAGCCTCCACCACACTCCAGGACTCCAGAGAGTGTCAAGATTATATTTTGCGTCTGTATGATCTGGTAACCTCAATTCCGCTGTGCATAGACCCCAAGGGTCTCACTCTGACAGAGAGTTCCACTGCTGAACGGCTCTCATAGTCAAGAAGTTCTTCCTAATGTTCAGATGGAATCTCCTTTCTTGTAGTTTGAAGCCATTGTTCCGTGTCCTAGTCTCCAGGGAAACAGAGAACAAGCTTGCTCCCTCCTCCCTGTGACTTCCTCTCACATATTTATACATGGCTATCATGTCTCCTCTCAGCCTTCTCTTCTTCAGGCTAAACATACCCAGCTTGTCAATATCTCCCTTGAATTGTGGTGCCCGGGGCAGAGAGTTCCACTGCTGAACGGCTCTCACAGTCAGGAAGTTCTTCCTAATGTTCAGATGTTCATTCTTTAACAGTTATTTGGATATGTATTTTTTCTGTGTCAGGAGCAACTTGAGAAACTGCAAGTTGCTTCTGGTGTGAGAGAATTGGCTGTCTACAAGGACGTTGCCCCGGGGACACCTGGATGTTTGATGCTTTATCATCCTTGTGGGAGGCTTATCTCATGTCCCTGCATGAGGAGTTGGAGCTGACAGAGGGAGCTCAATCCGCTCTCCCCAGATTCAAACCGCTGACTTATTGGTCAGCAGTCCTGCCGGCACAAGGGTTTAACCCATTGCACCACCGGGGACTCCAAGTGGGATCAAACGGCATTTGTTCTACAGTGTAGAACCAGCATAGGTGATGTCAGAGATTATATATACGTACATCCATTTGTTGGCAACGGAAGCATCCCCCAGCGCGGATGTGACAGGGCCCCAAAGAAATATCATTGCTTTTTTTGCTGGGGGCATGCTTCTTTCAACCTGTGGTTTGCAATATCTGCATTCCTGACATTTGTTGGCACGCTTCAAAAGGGCCTGGCAGCATCTGCAGAAGCAAGCGATGATTTACTGCTTGTGAAAAAAGTAAGTCACTGCCGGCGAATGCACCCAGCAAAAGTCGCCTTTCAACCTGGGTGACTCCTTTGCGGTTGGTGGTTTTGGTGACGGCAGACCTCAGTCTCCTTTGCCGCCTTCAGAAAAATGGACTAGAGGGAACCAAGCCTTATTAAATCAAATGGAAGAGGGGTGTGTGTGTATATATATACACATATATTTGTTAATGCTTTCTTATTTTCCTTCCCTTGGCCCATCTGCGCTTTGATCATGCCGTAACAACTGCGAAGTTGAACACGCAAGGTGCAATTCTTTGAACAAAAGAAAGTTCCAATCTTGGTGGAACATCAGGCGAGAGACGGAGAAAGTCAACAGATTAAGTAAGAATAAGGGAGCGGTAAAGCTGCCATTGGCGTTGGAAAAAAGATGGGAAAATCTCATTCGTAAAGCCTGACGGACGTCCAAGTACAGAGTGCTCTTCTGCTTTGATACACGGCCT
Source organism: Anolis sagrei (assembly GCF_037176765.1). NCBI lineage: Eukaryota > Metazoa > Chordata > Lepidosauria > Squamata > Anolidae > Anolis > Anolis sagrei. The sequence continues at coordinate 9,170,013 of NC_090021.1, read as the reverse complement.
CTTAGGTTTCAGGTCAATTTCTCCCAAGCAGCCAAAATGTCACATTTGCCATCTTGGGGCTTGGGTGTCTTGGAAAGGTAACATTTCCAAGTTCATGATAATAAGGTGGATAACTGTTATTGCCACAACTCCAAAACGCAGGTTGCTTTCCATTAAAATGACTGATCAAGATTTGGCAATGGAAACAATCACCAGGGTGGACGGTGTTGGGTTGAAATTTGGTGGACGGTGTTGGGTTGAAATTTGGGGAGTCCTCCTTTTTGGGAAATCAAGGTTCTCATTTCACCATAGATCCCATTGGGTGATTGTGGGGTTGTTGTTACCTACTTTCCTGCTACAACAGCCTTTGAAAGTAGGGCACTCCTTCCTGTCAGCAGTGTGAATGCATGCGGCAGGAGTATGCTTTTGGAGAGTCAAGCTTCTAGTCCTCATTGCACCCTGAAACTCAATGGATTATTTATTTCTGTTCCAGCACAAAATGTCAATAAAGCAACTTGAAAGTAAGAACGAAAGGAAGGGAAGGGAATGAATGAAGAAAGAAAGATAGAAGGAAGAAAAGGAAGGAAGGAAGGAAGGAGGAAGGATGGATGGATGGATGGATGGAAGGAAGGAAGGAAGGAAGGAAGGAAGGAAGAAGGAAGGGAAGGAAGGAAGGGAAGAGGGAAGGGAAGAAAAGAAAAGAAAGAAAGGGAGGGAGGGAGGGAGGGAAGGAGAAAGAAAGAAAGAAAGAAAGAAAGAAAGGGAAAAAGAAGGAAAGAAAAGAAAGGGAGGGAGAGAAGGAAAGAAAGAAGGAAGGAATGAGGGAAGGAAGGAAGAAGAAAGAAAGAGAGAAAGAAAGAAAAGGAGGGGAAAAGGAAGAAAAGAAAAAGGGAGGGAGAGAAGGAAAGAAGGAAGGAAGGAAAGATGGACGGAAGGAACAAGGGAAGGAAGTAAGGAAATGGAAAGAAAGAAAGAAAGGGAAGGAAGGAAGGAAGGAAAGAAAGAAAAAGAAAGGGAAGGAAAGGAAAGGAGGGAAGAAAGAAAAGAAAGGGAGGGAAGGAAGAAGGAAAGGGAAGGAAGAAAAAGAAAAAAAGAAAAGAAAAGAGGGAAGGAAAGAAAGAGGAAATGAGGGAAGAAAGAAAAGAAAGGGAGGGAGGGAGGGAGGGAAGGAATGAAAGGAAAGAAAGCAAACAAGAAAGAAAGAAAGAAAGAAAAAAAGAAAAGAGTGAAGGAAAGAAGGAAGGAAAGAAAAAGAAAGGGAAGGAGGAAGAAAGAAAAGAAAGGGAGGGAAGGAAGGAAGAAAAGAAGGAAGGAAGGAAGGAATGAAAGGGAAGGAAGGAAGAAAGAAAGAAAGAAAGAAAGAAAGAAAAAGAAAGAAAGAAAGAAAGAAAGGAAGGAAGAAAGAAAGAAAGAAAGAAAGAACGAGAGGATGGGAAAGAAAGAGAGAGGAAAGGAAGGAAGTAAGAAACTCTCTGGGTGATAGGAAATATCTAAGGCTAAGAAAAACAAAATGCTGCTGGAGAACTAAGAGCAATTCACCTTTTGTGGGGACCCTATCACACTGTGAGACGTGGATTCATATCAAAGCTTGGCCATGGAAATATACTGCGTGACCTTAGGCAAGTCACACTTTCTCAGCCTCAGAGGAAAATAATGGCCAAGCTCCTCTGAACAAATCCTGTCAAGAAAACCCCTGATTAGTTTGTCTTAGTCAATGAAACTCAGAATTGACTTGAAGGCACACAACAACAATCCCACCTGTAGCATATTCTAAATAGCATCACTTTGCATGCATTGGTATTAGTATGATATTTACAAAAAGGTAATGAAGAGGTGTTGTCTGTCAAATGACAATTGCTATAATAAATAATAACACTTTATTTATATTCCTCCCTATCTCCCCGGAGGGATTCAGGGCAGATTCCAAACATAAAAGGCAAAAATTCTATGCCCGAACATACCAACAATATACCCATAGTAACAAAATTTGGCAACCCAATATATAAAAACAAATTATGACTTAGATGTTAAATTATGACTAGAATCAGAGTTGGAAGGGAACTCATGGGCCATCCAGTCCAATCCCGTTCTGACAAGAAGCAGGAAAATTCATCTGTTTTCTAAAACCGGGACTTAAAATAAATTACAAATTCAACAAAATACAATATAGTTAAAATGTGCAAAGGTTCAACATTAAGAATGGATTACATTATCTAAAACATGTTTTAAATGTTCAAAGTTTGTAACAGCTGTTTAGGAAGAGCATAGTTTGAAAGAGTGTAGCACCTTATTAAAAGCCCTTTCATTAAAAGCCTTCGTTCTTAAACTTCATTGTTCTCTGTGGAGCTGATTTCAGTTAAGTAAATACAACAAGAAACCTGATGGCACAGTGGGTTGAACTGCTGAGCTGCTGAACTTGCTAACTGAAAGGTCGGTTCAGCTCTGGGGAGTGGGGTGAGCTCCTCCTGTTAGCCCCAGCTTCTGCCAACCTGGCAGTTCGAAAACATGCAAATGTGAGTAGATCAATAGGTACATATAACTGTTAAGATGCAGGAGAAGGATGTCAAAACAAACCCCTTTGTGTTTTTCTGAGTTGTTGTTTTTTTTCTCTCGCAAAGCAGCATAAATGTATAATTCTTTTTTTTTCTTTTCTTTTCTTCTTCCCCTCCCTGTGCTTGTATGATTTTACCCCTTTCCTTTAATACTAATAAAGACTAATAAGCAAAAAAAATATAGGTACAGCTCCAGCGGAAAGGTAACGGCATTCCATGCAGTCATGCTGGCCACATGATCTTGGAGGTGTCTATGGACAATGCCGACTCTTCGGCTTAGAAATGGAGATGAGCACCAACCCCCAGAATCAGACACGACTGGACTTAATGTCAGGGGAAAACCTTTTTTAAAAAACAAGAATGAGAGTCATGCCTTCCACGTGTGACTGTATTACAGTTCCTAGTATTGCTTGCTTTTGCTGGCTTTAGCCGACAGGAGTTGCAGCCCAACAACATGTGCTGACACATATTTCAGAGCAAAGCTCTTTTCCCCTTCTAGAATGACACTGACTTAAGTTTCAGCCTCAGTGAACACAGCGAGCCAATCTGTGTGGAAGAGTAACACTGTGAAGCAGTTGCAAGAAACCCCAAATACAACCACATTCACCATTAAGGGCACATGCACACCCATGCACAATGGGACTGCAATTCTGCAAAAGTTAATGGGTTGCTGATATTCCAACAGCAGACAAAAGGTCAATATGTTTTCGCATGAATGTGTAAGTCACCAACAGGATTCCAGTATCTAAAGCACTGTCATAACCTACTCATTTTAATATCTGCATCCACACATTTTAATTAAGTGTCAGATATGAAGCCAATTAGGATGGTTGCATATCCTGGACTTTCTGATTTAAATGTTTTGGCTTTCTGGTTTTAATGCGCTTTTTTAATAACTCTGCAATGTTTTGATGTTTTACATTTGCGGTCTGCGACTATCGTGATAAAATTCATTCTTTTATTCACTCGTTCATTAGGCAAAATAAATGAATGACACAGATATAGGATAGATGACCCCTTGCTTGAAACTCAAAAACCACTGGACGAATTGACACCAAATTTGGACACAATACACCTATCAGGCCAACAAGTGACCATCACTCATAAAAGCACTGAAAACAGAGCAGAAGGGACTTAAAAAGTAAAAAAATGCATTACAACACATGCGCATAACCACATATATATACAAATATATACACACACATATATATACACACAAAAAACACATATACACAGACTGGGCCACTGCAACGCATGGCAGGGCATATTTTTTAAGTCAGGTCCGTTGGAACATAAATACACAATGAAAGTTTATTTCAAAAAAGTAAATTTATTTTCAGAAAGTACATACTTCACTCTATTTTTCGACATAGTTGCCAAGTTTGTTCAAACACTTATCATACCTCTGAACCAATTTTAAAATACCCTCTTCATAAAAACTTGCCGCCTGCCCCGATAACCAAGAGTTAACTGTAATCAAAGAAGGGCAACCGGAGCGGTCCTCATCATGGACGTTGTCACGGCCATCTTTGAATTGTCGTACCCACTTACGCACTTTGCTTTCACTCATAACAGTATCACCGTACACGTCACACTGGCATAGAACTCTGGCATAGACACTGAGAACTGGGAAGCCCTGGCCCTTGAGCGCTCCAGCTGGAGGACAGCTGTGACCAGCAGTGCTGCAGAATTTGAGGAGGCACGAGTGGAGGGTGAAAGAGAGAAACGTGCCAGGAGGAAAGTGCGTCAAGCCAACCCCGACCGGGACCGCCTTCCACCTGGAAACCAATGCCCTCACTGCGGAAGAAGATGCAGAGCAAGAATAGGGCTCCACAGCCACATACGGACCCACAAGGAAATCCACAATGGAAGACCATCTTACTCGTCCAACGAGGGATCGCCTAAGTAAGTAAGTAAGTAAGTAAAGTAAGTAACACTTCACAAATCTGTCAATGAATTTCTGCAGCAGGCAGGTTCCTTGCTGACAAAAGCCGTATCACCGAGCGAACCTCACATGCGGAGGGTGAGTTGATAGTCTTAAACATTTTAAAAACACATAACAGAACCGTACAGGTTAGCTACAGAGCGGAAACTGAGCACAGTTGCTCCCGAGGCATGCCAGTACACGACGCACGCGCTCGTTGCGGTATGCATGCGAACTACTAGTGTCTACAACAAAACGGACCTTACTTTAAAAATACCCCTCGTAAATAAAAATGCAATGTTTGTTTGTGGGATTAACATAACTAAAAAAAACCTTGGGCGAATTGACACCAAATTTGGACACAATACATCTATCAGGTCAACAAGTGGCCATCACTCATAAAAACATTGGAAAACATAGCAAAAGGAACTTTAAAAGCCAAAAACCAAAAATACATTACAATGCATGTGCATAACCACACAAATACACATATACACAAATATATACACACACATATTATGCACATATATGCAATCACAAAACACATATACACAGACTGGACCACAGCAACATGTGGAAGGGGAAGGCTAGTATATATACAAAAATGTAACATTCATTTGTGGGATTAACATAACTCAAAAACCACTAGATGAATTGCAGCCAAATTTGGCCACAAGATACCTACTAACCCAAGGAGTGACCATCACTCAAGAAAATTTTATTTTGTCATTTGGGAGTTGTATTTGCTGGGATTTATAGTTTACTTACAATCAAAGAGCATTCTGAACACCACCAATAATGGAATTGAACCAAACGTGGCACACAGAACTCCCATGACCAACAGAAAACACTAGAAGGGTTTAGTGGGCATTGACCTTGAGTTCTGGAGTTGTAGTTCACCTATATCCAGAGAGCACTGTGGACTCAAACAATGATGGATCTGGACCAAACTTGGCATGAATACTCAATATACCCAAATATGAATACAGATGGAGTTTGGGGGGAAATAGACCTTGACATTTGGGAGTTGTAGTTATTGGGACAACTCCTTCCTCAGAGCAAGAAACGTAACTGAAGCCCTCCTAACAAAGAGCCATCCAGCCACAGATTAGATAGATAGATAGATAGATAGATAGATAGATAGATAGATAAGGCCGTCCAATCCAACTCCCTTCATCAGGGCAAGAAAACGTAATCAAAGTCCTCCTGACAAAGAGCCATCCATCCATAAATATAGAGATAGATAGATAGATAGATAGATAGATAGATATAGATATAGAGATAGATATAGAGATAGATATAGAGATAGATACGAGCCCACGAGGACCTTGAGATCGTCTGGAGAGGCCCTTCTCTCGATCCCGCCTGCCTCACAGGCACGGCTGGCGGGGACGAGGGAGAGGGCCTTCTCGGTGGTGGCCCCCCGGCTATGGAACACTCTCCCTGCAGACATCAGACAGGCGCCCTCCCTCATGGCCTTCCGAAAAAGCCTTAAGACATGGCTGTTCGAGAGGGCATTTAATTAAGTGCAACAACAATGTGGTAAAGAAGATCGGAATGGAACAAGGAATATGAGACTGGTTATGATTCTACTAAGAGACGAAGCGGATTTTTAGTGTTGTCTGCAATTGTTGTATAATCTATATGTTGTTGTAATTGGTTTCCTTTGTAAACTGTCTTCTATATGTGTTTGTACACCGCCATGAGTCGCCCTTATGGGCTGAGAATGGCGGTTAATAAGTGCATCAAATAAATAAATAGATAGATAGATAGATAGATAGATAGATAGATAGATAGATAGATATGATTCACACACTCACAAAAATAGTATCAAAGATTTGAAAGGGACCCCTAAAGAAGGACAATTATATGTTGCATGTTCCAGAGTAGGCAAACCAGACAATCTCCACATCAACACTGACAAAGTAACAACAAGAAACACTTTTAACCCACAAGCATCAAGATATTACATATATTAAAAACCAACACTTTCCCATTACTTTATTTTCCAGCTCACGAGATTGGGCCACAGCAACACCTGGCAGGGGATAGGTAGTCCCTTATATAAAAGGGTCAAATTAAAATTTGCTTTTTGGAATTTAAAAGTTCATATTTCTGATGTTCTTCCCACCCATCATTACAAACAGGTATAGATTAGATACAAGCTCTTTGTGCATTGGATCTTTCCATGAGGATGCTTGATTTCATTTGATTTGTATTGCCTTCAGCCTTAGAGAGAGAGAGACTGGTGGATGCCAAGTTTCATTGTGTCTGTCATCATTTCCTAATGAATGTTACAAATGAGGTGGATTTTTCCGTATGTGCAATGGATCATCATCTGAGCATACACCTCAATAGTGCCTTTGGATAAGGTCCATTTCCAAAATTAAACTCCTGTGTTGGGATAGGAATCCCATTAACTTCTTGGACGAGTTGGGTTGCAACTCCTTGAACCCGGAAATCATAAGATCTTAGAGGAGGAAGGGGCCACAAGGGACATCTAACCCAGCCCCGTCTTGCAGAAACACACCGCCATCACCCTCTTGAACAAGGGCCATCCAAACTTTGCTCAAACCCTACAAAAAAGTAGAGTCCACCTCTTTTTGATGTAGTGCTTTCCACTGCTGAACTATTTTTACAGTCAAGAAGTTCTTCCTAATGTCTTGACGGAATCTCCTTCCATTGCAATTTGAATCCATCGCTTCAGTCTCCGGAGCAGCAGAAAGCAAGATTGCTCCATCTTTGCCCTGACGTCCCTTATGATATTTCAAGATGGGTTACAATACCTCTCAATTTTATGTATTGTCAAAGGCTTTCATGGCCGGAATCACTGGGTTGTTGTAGGTTTTTCTGGGCTATATGGCCATGTTCTAGAAGCATTCTCTCCTGACGTTTTGCCTGCATTTATGGCAAGCATCCTCCAGTTGTTTCTCGTTGATCCTGCATCAAACTGCAAAGGCTCTGGCATAAACCAGTACAGGTAGGCCTGTCGGTTTCGTTTCGTTAATTCGTTATTTCGTATTAAAATCGTTATTTTTTGCATATCCGAAGCGATATCAAAACATATTTTTAAACCCGGAAGGGTTTAAAAATATCGAAGCAGCAGCCCCATGTATTTTACGAGCTGAAGCTCCGCTCGTTAATGGCATGGAGGCTGCTGCTGAGCGCGCCATCCGGCTCTGGCTCCTCCTCTTCCTCCGGAGCCCATTAGATAGCGCGCGCGCGCTCACAAGCGGCCTCCGCGCGCCATCCGGCTCTGGCTCCTGCGCCCCCCTCCTCCTCCTCCTCCTCCTCCTCTTCCTCCCAGCTGGGAGGAAGAGGAGGAGGAGGAGGAGGAGGAGGGGGGCGCAGGAGCCGGAGCCCATTGGATGGCGCGCGCGGGCTCACAAGCAGCCTCCGCGCGCCATCCGGCTCTGGCTCCTGCGCCCCCCTCCTCCTCCTCCTCCTCCTCCTCTTCCTCCCAGCTGGGAGGAAGAGGAGGAGGAGGAGGAGGAGGAGGGGGGCGCAGGAGCCGGAGCCCATTGGATGGCGCGTGCGGGCTCACAAGCGGCCTCCGCGCGCCATCCGGCTTGTGTGACTTTTCAGGGCTGTATGACCATGTTCCAGAAGCATTCTCTCCTGACATTTTGCCCACATCTATGGCAGGCATCCTCAGAGGTCTGTTGGAAACTAGGCAAATGGTGAGTTATATATCATCTAATATTATCTATGGAATGTCCAGGGTGGGAGAAAGCCATTCAATGCTAATCAAGGTGACCATTACTGCAACATTCACACTTAGCCTGTTTGATCAAGAAAATTTTTTTTTCTAAAATGTTTTGTAAATAATAACGAAAATTCGTAAATAACAAAACGTTTTTTTGGAAAGTTTTGTAAATATTTTAAATATCGAAACAAAAAAACACCCCAATTAAGAATCGAATTTAGAAACAAATTTTTTCTTGATCAAACAGGCCTAAGTACAGGTGGTCCCAGTGGTCATTGGCACACTGGGTGCCATGCCAAAAGATCTCAGCTGGCATTTGGAAACAATAAACATTGACACCTCACCACTGGATGGGAACATTAAAGCTGGTCTTTTGTATCCATGGAGTACACTATCCATGTCTTTAAATACATATGTATTTAAAATCCCAAAAGGAAAAGTGATTTTTGCCATGTCACCATTTGATTATACCATTGTTTAGCATGGGAATTGAAGAAAGAGAGGGAATTCAAGCAAAGGTATCCAGCCAGCGTTTTTCTCTCCATGGCACCAGTCCATATATGGCATTTTCCAAAGTTTTGTGAAGTCTTTCCCACCATCTTAAAACACTGAAATGCATACCCTAAGGCTTGGTTAAGAGTAGTAAGTGCTTAGAGGTGATTAATTCATTTGGCTCAATCCAATTAGCTGCCTTGAATATGCAAGTCCTGAGCAGCATAGTTGTGAATGGGATAACTTGAATTATTTTAATAGTTTTAATGGCTTGGTGTGCTTGCAAGTATTTGTTTTCAACCATTCTATGTTCAATTCTATTTTATGTGCTGTAGGTTCTTTTTTATGACCTTACATGCTAGTTTTAGAGGGTCTCAAAGTCTTTTAAATTGTTTATTTATTTATTTATTTGCCTAGAGACTATTTCATCTTGCACTTGATGAGATTGATATTGATATTGATTGATATTGATTGCAGTTTGTTTTATATCTGCAGCTATTTTTGAATTTTACTGATTTTTAACCAGTGGGGTTTTATGATATTATGTTGTTTGTTATTGTTTTTGTGTTACTGTTTATGCACTTGTTGTATTTTGTGTATTTGCACCTTTGAGTGCTTTGTGAGCCATTCTGAGTCCCTTCAGGAGATGGTAGCAGGACATAAATAAAGATTATTATTGGGTTGCTGTAGGTTGGCCATGGTCTAGAGGCATTTCTCCTGACGTTTCGCCTGCATCTATGGCAAGAATCCTCAGAGGTAGTGAGGTCTGTTGGAACTAGGAAAATGGGTTTATATATCTGTGGAATGACCAGGGTGGGACAAAGATTATTATGATTATGATCATTTGATATATAACAAGATTAGTACACAGCAAACAAGATCACTCTGCAAGCTTTTGTATTTGATCATGCTTCGGACACTTCCCAAGTGTCTGGGACTGTGTGATGTATCGATAAATAATGCATGAGTAGGGTGGCTTTTTGCTACTGACAGATGGTGATTTTGTCAGCGCCCATTGTTTTTAAGTGCAGGCCAAGGTCTTTAGAAACTGCACGCAGTGTGACAATCACCACTGGAACCCCTTTGACTGTCTTGCAGTTTGATCTTTTAATCCTCATATTGTGTAAGCTTTTCCAGTTGCTTCTCGTTGATCCTGCATCGAACTGCAAAGGCTCTGGCATAAACCAGCACAGGTGGTCCCAGTGGTCATTGGTGCACTGGGTGCCATTATTACAAAAACTGTAGATTGCAAATCACAATTTCTATGTTCCAAGAAATTCTACATTGAATGTAACATGAGAACATTCACATGATTAATTAGAGACTGTATATAAATAACGGCGCTCCATGCAGTCATGCTGGCCACATGACCTTGGAGGTGTCTACAGACAACGCTGGCTCTTCGGCTTAGAAATGGAGATGAGCACCACACCCCAGAGTCAGCCAGCGTTGTCCGTAGACACCTCCAAGGTCATGTGGCCGGCATGACTGCATGGAGCGCCGTTACCTTCCCGCTGGAGCGGTACCTATTGATCTACTCACATTTGCATGTTTTCGAACTGCTAGGTTGGCAGAAGCTAGGGCTGACAGCGGAAGCTCACGCCGCTCCCCGGAATCGAACCTGCGACCTTTCGATCAACAAGCTCAGCAGCTCAGTGCTTTAACCCACTGCGCCACCGGGGGCTCCCATATAATATATATATATATATATATATATATATATATATATATATAAAATCAAAAGAGTTTTGATTATTGATGTCGCCATACCAGGTGACAGTCGCATTGAGGAAAAACAACAGGAAAATCTCAGCCATTATCAAAACCTCAAAATCGAACTGCAAAGGCTCTGGCATAAACCAGTACAGGTGGCCCCAGTGTTCATTGGCACACTGGGTGCCGTGCCAAAAGATCTCATCAATCACGATCTGTCAACTGCAAAAGGCCACCTTTCATGGATCTTCACGCATCATTCAAAAATACACCACACAGTCCTAGACTTGTGATTTTGTGATACGAAATCCAGCATGGAGATCCCGTTTGCTGTGACATACTGTGGTTTTGTGTCAGTAAAATAATAATTATGGTATCTCATTCATGGGGTTGCTATAAATAAAAGTTAACTTGACGGCAGTTTACTACAACATCCAGTTGAAAGGGAGGTGAAAGTGGTGTCAAAGTGCATCAATTCTACAGTGTAGATGCACCCCAAGAGAATGCTCTCTCTGTCCGCCGTTGTTAGTGTGGACTAAATGTAATTAAATCACAGAAATTTTAAAAATACGTGGTTTATTTTATTTATTTATTTTATTGTGTCATCAGCAACCATACCATTGTATTACATTTCTAACAGAACAAAACAAACAAACAGATTTTTTAAAAAGCACACATTTTGCAAACTTGGTAGTTGATTAAATGTCCTTTGACCAGTATCTGGCCACTTGGAGTGCCTCTGGTGTTGCCGCAAGAAGGTCCTCCATTGTGCATGTAGCAGGGCTCAGGTTGCATTGAGGCAGGTGGTCTGTGGTTTGCTCCTCTCCACACTCGCATGTCATGGATTCAGCTTTGTAGCCCCATTTCTTAAGATTGGCTCTGCATCTCGTGGTTCCAGAGCGCAGTCTGTTCAGCGCCTTCCAAGTCGCCCAGTCTTCTTTGTGCCCAGGGGGGAGTCTCTCATCTGGTATCACCCACGGATTGAGGTGCTGGGTTTGAGCCTGCCACTTTTGGACTCTCGCTTGCTGAGGTGTTCCAGCGAGTATCTCTGTAGATCTTAGAAAACTATTTCGTGATTTAAGTCGTTGATGTGCTGGCTGATACCCAAACAAGGGATGAGCTGGAGATGTCGCTGCCTTGGTCCTTTCATGACATGAGAGAAGCCTCCTCGCAGGATTGCAAGATATCTGGGCGTCCCCTAGGCAACATCTTCATAGAAGGCTGATTCTCTCGATCCAGAAGCAACCAGAATACGTGGTTAAAAGAAATTCTGCAGTGCAGATGCACCCTGAACCTCTTCCTGGCAGAGCTCTGTGTTATCCATAAAAGTCCCTTTCTTCTCCTTGCCTGAGGGTTGCCATGAAAATGACTCAAAGGCACTTGTAAACAATGCAAAAATTGTGGGAATCGGAGCAAAGCCTTGACTACGGTGAGGTGGATCTGTAATTGGTTAAGTGAACGAACACAGAGAGTGCTCACTAATGCTTCCTCTTCATCTTGGAAAGAAGTGACAAGTGGAGTGCCTCAGGGTTCCGTCCTGGGCCCGGTCCTGTTCAACATCTTTATTAATGACTTAGATGAAGGGCTAGAAGGCAGAATCATCAAGTTTGCAGACGACACCAAATTGGGAGGGATAGCCAATACTCCAGAGGACAGGAGCAGAATTCAAAACGATCTTGATAGATTAGAGAGATGAAGGGCCAAAGCTAACAAAATGAAGTTCAACAGTGACAAATGCAAGATACTCCACTTTGGCAGAAAAAATGAAATGCAAAGATACAGAATAGGGGACAATGCCTGGCTCGAGAGCAGTACGTGTGAAAAAGATCTTGGAGTCCTCGTGGACAACAAGTTAAACATGAGCCAACAATGTGATGTGGCGGCAAAAAAAGCCAATGGGATTTTGGCCTGCATCAATAGGAGCATAGTGTCTAGATCTAAGGAAGTAATGCTACCCATGCTCTATTCCGCTTTGGTTAGACCACACCTGGAATATTGTGTCCAATTCTGGGCACCACAATTCAAGAGAGATATTGACAAGCTGGAATGTGTCCAGAGGAGGGCGACTAAAATGATTAAGGGTCTGGAGAACAAGCCCTATGAGGAGCGGCTTAGGGAACTGGGCATGTTTAGCCTGAAGAAGAGAAGGCTGAGAGGAGATATGATAGCCATGTATAAATATGTGAGAGGAAGCCACAGGGAGGAGGGAGCAAGCTTGTTTTCTGCTTCCTTGGAGACTAGGACGCGGAACAATGGCTTCAAACTACAAGAGAGGAGATTCCATCTGAACATGAGGAAGAACTTCCTGACTGTGAGAGCCGTTCAGCAGTGGAACTCTCTGCCCCGGAGTGTGGTGGAGGCTCCTTCTTTGGAAGCTTTTAAACAGGGGCTGGATGGCCATCTGTCAGGGGTGATTTGAATGCAATATTCCTGCTTCTTGGCAGAATGGGGTTGGACGGGATGGCCCATGAGGTCTCTTCCAACTCTTTGATTCTAGGATTCTATGAAATGAAACCATTAAACCAATCTATTAAATTATATGAAATACTGCACTTGATGTTGATTTATATTTATATCCCACTTTCCTCTCTTAAACCAGACTCAAAGCAACTTACAATGAATGAAGAACAAAGCAATTAAAAACCTACAACATATAAATTTATCCTAGAGTTGCTAAAACAATTCTGTTCAATCACATGAGACCATTAAAACATGTGGCTTGTTCTTAAAAACTTTAAAAAAACATTTATATTTTAGGATCAACAGAGATAATGGGAATTACAGTCCACCACATCTGGAGGATGCTGCTACTTTAATTCTCACTGATCATCTTATGTATAATAACTCCCAGGCAATAAATTAAAAGACTTCCGGTTCCGGTGATGGCGGCCAGCAGCGGCAACGCTGAGCTGCGCAATTCGAACACACAGAATCGAAGGGAATCTTAGGAATCCCCCCCCCCGACCATCAGATTTAGGGGGGAGTGAGACCGGCACCAGAAGGGAGGCGGATAGAGCCCGAAATAACAAGGAAGAGGTCGTGAGGCGAAGGTAGGAAGCGGAGAAGGGAGCGCCGCCATTACAATCACGGCTGGCTCTCCCTAAGAAGGACCTACCGCTGCTGCTGACCCTCGGGCTGGTAGTTTTACCTGCCGAACGCTTGAGGCCCCCCGGTGTTGGGGCTCCGCCTCCGCCGCCATCGCTTGGGCCTGTAGCCGAGGCTACAGCCGCTGCCGCCGGCTGGCGTGGATCCTGTCGCGGCCGCCATCTTGCCTGTAGCCTGTAGCTGAGGCTGTGGAGTGGCGAGCCGCGGGAAGGCCGCGGCGAGAGGAAGACGCCGCGAGGGATACGCCGCGGCTGCCCTTCCCACCCCGGCGTAGTGAAGAACACGCCGCGAGAGGGACGCCTTCCAGCCTGCAGCCGCCATTGAGGAGCGAGCCGTGGGTCGTGAGAGGGACGCCGCAAGAGACACGCCGCGGCTGTCCTTCCCCCCTGCCATCGAGGCTGCGGCAGCTGTGGAGGAGCGGGCCGTGAGCCGCGAGAGGAACGGCTGCCGGCCGGCTGATCGAGCTGGGCCGGGCCGGGTGAAATCTGCCGCGGTTGCCAGGCTACCTGCCTGGGCCCGCTGCTGCAATTGGGGAGAGGGAGCGCGCCAAGAGGGAGACGCAGTGCGAAAGAGATCCAGCGCTGCAGTCCCCCCCTGCCAGCGAGACCCGTCGGCGGCCGAACTGAGCGGCGGTGCAGCCTATGCTGCTTGTGTCACTCGACCTGACCCCGCCGCCTGCAGCACTGCTTGGGGAGTAGGAGTTGGAGAAGGAGGAGACGCCATCCTGCCGCGCTGCTGATCCTTTGTCACGCCGCGTGGCCTACGGCCCTTCCATCTGGGTTTGTTCATCTCCCTCCATCACAACTGGGCCAACCAGGCTTTCCACTCTTGCCTAGTCCATCTAGGCCCACCAGCCCTCCAGCCCTCCATCTGGTCCTCGCCATCGGGCAAGCGGCGGTTACCTCTCTCTTACTGGGCACTTGCTGTGTAGTCCATTGTGCAGACCATCATAGTTGTGTTGTTCGATTGTGTGCTGACCGATTTGTGTAGACTTAGTGGTGTAACCCACTTTCTGTGTAGACCGACGGTGGGTTGCCTGCGCTATCTAGCCTGACAGAGACCATCTGGGCCGGCCGTCACTGTGTCGACCACCTCCGGAAGCCCATCCTGGGGCTTGTCCATTGTGTAGAACCACCTATATGGAGACCAGCTTTTTTCGCTGAGCAAGAGTGTTGTTTGTCCATCTGTGCTGCCCCACCTCCGAGTCACCAGCCCCGGATGCCCATCCGCTGGCTTACCATCCGTCTAGATACTCTGGGGTCATAGCAATTCAATTAATCTACCACCGTTATCACCCTTAATAGGGAGTTGTATAACATCAACTAGTCCTTTCCTGGTAGTCATTGTTATCATCTGCCATCGGCAAAAGGATAGAGCTCTTAGGCGCCTGCCATCGACTGCCAGACCGCACCAGCACTTACGTCCCTTCCCCCGTCCCTCTGTGCCGCACTTTATTATCATTAGTAGAGCACTTTAGGCCTAGCACTTTATTGAGATCTGCACCTAGCACTTTATTGAGATCTGCACTTTATTTATGTGCCTTTAGGCCTAGCACTTTATTGAGACCTGCACTGTATTAATGTGCCTTTAGATCTTGCACTTTGTTAATGTGCCTTTTTGAATGTGTGCTGCTGCTAACAAATTACATGCATTACGATTACTGACGAACTGCTCCCAATTCTAAGCACTTTATGAACTGCCCTATTGTAGTAGTTGGAACATCAGTTACCATCTGTATTGCTGCTACCCATGTGGTCCCCTGCCCCCATTTGTGTACTGTTCCTGTTGCTCTTTTGTAGCGGGGGGGGCAGAAGGGGTGGTGTTCTGGAGCCTACGACTGAAGATGTGGTGGGGAGGGGGGAGGAGGGGGAGAGGGGATGCTGGAAAGAACCTATAAGCTTAACAACAACTGTAGGAGAAAGGGATCACATGGCTCGGAACTGCGGCATGGAGGGGGGGAGGTGTTCCACTAGCCGAGGGGCCCCCATAGAGGTCGTGGTGGGAAGGAGGAGATGCGGGAGAAGGAGACCTCGAATTCGGCTTAATTCGGACCGCTTATCTAAATTAACTATTCCCAATCGGTCTCCGAAGGTAAATTGGTGTAACCAGGTGAGCGGGCCCTCTGGCTTGAAGGTGGTGTTGTTGAACGCCAGATCTGTCAACGGTAAGACATCTTGGATCCAGGACTTAATCCTGGAGGAGCGGGCAGATTTGGCGTGCATCACGGAGACCTGGTTGGATGAAGCGGGGGGCGTAAACCTCTCCCAGCTCTGTCCTCCAGGTTTCTCCGTGCAACACCAACCAAGAGCCGGAGGACGGGGAGGCGGTGTCGCAGTGGTCTATAGAGATTCCATCCATCTAACCAGGAGCCCCATCCCGCAGACCACAAATTTTGAATGCGTCCACCTGAGGGTGGGTGACCGGGACAGAATAGGGATTCTGCTAGTGTACCGTCCACCTCGCTGCACTACAGTCTCCCTACCTGAGCTAGCGGGGGTGGTCTCGAGCCTGGCGGTGGAGTCCCAACGGCTTCTTGTGCTGGGGGACTTCAACATCCACGCCGAGGCAACCCTCACAGGTGCGGCTCAGGACTTCATGTCCGCCATGGCAACCATGGGGCTGTCCCAACGAATAACTGGCCCCACCCACTGTGCTGGACACACATTGGACTTGGTTTTCTGTCAGGGATGGGAGCAGGGTGGCGGTGTGGAGGAGTTGTCTATCTCTCCGTTGCCATGGTCCGACCACTTCCTGATTAGATTTAGGCTCACTGCGCCTCCTAACCTCCGCAAGGGTGGAGGACCCATTAAGATGGTCCGCCCCAGGAGGCTAATGGATCCAAGTGGATTCCTGACGGCTCTTGGGGAGCTTCCCGCCGCCGCGGTAGGTGATCATGTCGAGGCCTTGGTCGCTCTCTGGAATGGGGAGATGACCAGGGCTATTGACAAGATCGCTCCGGAACGTCCCCTCTCGAGTAACCGAGCTAAACCAGCCCCTTGGTTTACTGAGGAGCTGGCAGCGATGAAGCGAAAGAAGAGGGTTCTAGAGAGCGTGTGGCGCTCAGACCCAAGCGAGTCAAACCGAACACGGTTTGTGTCCTTTTTAAGGGCATATGCCGCGGCAATAAAAGCCGCAAAGAAAACTTTCTTTGCGGCCACTATTGCGTCTGCAAAAAACCGTCCGGCGGAGTTGTTTCGGGTTGTCAGAGGTCTTTTAACTCCCCCTACCTCAGGTGGGAGCCTTGACAACTCGGCAGCGCGCTGTGAAGCATTTGCTCGGTTCTTTGCAGACAAAGTCGCTTTGATCCGCGCTGGGCTGGACGCCACATTAGATGCAGTCTCTGTGGATGTGACACAAGCACCTGCTTGTCCGATTTTGTTGGATTCTTTTCAGTTTGTGAAACCCGAGGATGTGGACAAGATACTTGGAGGAATGAGACCCACCACGTCCATCCTAGACCCCTGCCCATCCTGGCTTCTTAAGGAGGCCAGAGGGGGATTGGCCGAGTGGGTAACGGTGGTGGTTAATGCCTCCCTTCGGGAAGGCAAGATTCCAGCGAGCCTAAAACAGGCTGTTGTAAAGCCGCTGTTGAAGAAACCATCACTCGACCCCACTAAATTGGACAACTTTCGGCCTGTTTCCAATCTTCCCTTCTTGGGCAAAGTCATGGAAAGCGTGGTGGCCTCACAACTCCAGGTATTCTTGAGAGACACGGATAATCTGGATCCGGCACAGTCTGGTTTCAGACCGGGACATGGTACCGAGACGGTCTTGGTCGCCTTAGTGGATGATCTGCGCCGGGAGCTAGACAGGGGGAGTGTGTCCCTGTTGGTGCTCCTGGACCTCTCAGCGGCCTTCGATACCGTCGACCACGGTATTCTTCTGGGGCGCCTTGCGGAGATGGGTCTCGGGGGCACTGCCTTGCAGTGGCTCCAGTCATTTCTGGAGGGTCGTACTCAGAAGGTGTTGCTGAGGGACTCCTGTTCAGCGCCACAGCCGTTGATCTGTGGCGTTCCTCAGGGTTCCATCTTGTCCCCCTTGCTGTTTAACATCTACATGAAGCCGCTGGGTGAGATCATCCGGAGTTTCGGGGTACGGTGTCACCTGTACGCAGATGATGTCCAACTCTGTCACTCCTTCCCACCTGCTACTAAGGAGGCCGTCGAAGTCCTGAACCGGTGCCTGGCCGCTGTAATGGTCTGGATGAGGGCGAACAAACTGAAATTAAATCCAGACAAGACAGAGGTACTCCTGGTCAGTCGCAAGGCCGAACAGGGTATAGGGTTACAGCCTGTGCTGGACGGGGTCGCACTCCCCTTGAAGGCGCAGGTTCGCAGCTTGGGTGTGACCCTGGACTCATCGCTGAGCCTGGAGCCCCAGGTTTCAGCGGTGACCAGGGGAGCATTTGCACAGCTTAGGCTCGTGCGCCAGCTGCGCCCGTATCTTGGGAAGTCGGACTTGGCCACGGTGGTACACGCTTTGGTCACATCCCGCCTCGACTACTGCAACGCTCTCTACGTGGGGCTGCCCTTGAAAACGGCCCGGAAGCTTCAGCTAGTCCAACGTGCGGCAGCCATGTTGTTAACGGGAGCAGGACACAGAGAGCATACAACGCCCCTGTTGTCCCAGCTCCACTGGCTGCCGATTCGCTACCGGGCCCAATTTAAGGTGCTGGTGTTATCCTACAAAGCCCTAAACGGTTCCGGCCCAAAATACCTTGCAGACCGCATCTCGGCCTACGAGCCCACGAGGGCCTTGAGATCGTCCGGGGAGGCCCTTCTCTCGGTCCCGCCTGCCTCACAGGCACGTCTGGCGGGGACGAGAGAGCGGGCCTTCTCGGTGGTGGCCCCCCGGCTGTGGAACACCCTCCCTGTTGAAGTTAGGCAGGCGCCCTCCTTGATGGCCTTTCGTAAGGGCCTGAAGACATGGCTCTTCGAGCAGGCCTTCAACTGAGTGTATCTTGAACGACACTGGAACGAACTAGGACTATGAATTTTGGCTATGACCCCAGGACTTGACGAAGCGGATTTTTAGTATAAGTATATGTTATGTGTGTATTGTCTGGTTTGTATTGTCGAGATTTATTGTACACTGTCCTTTTTGTTGTTGTTCACCGCCCCGAGTCGCCTTTGGGCTGAGAGGGGCGGTCAATAAATGCAAAAAATAAATAAATAAATAAATTAATCCCCTTTTTGATTGATTGATTAATTGATTGATCTACTTATACTTTAAGGGCATTGAGTTCAAGGCTCTGCCCCCAAAGGACCTGCTCTGATTCCCATAATTTTTGCATTGTTTACAAATGCATTTTCATGGCAACCCTCAGGCAAGGAGAAGAAAGGGACATTCATGGATAAGGCAGAGCTCTGCCAGGAAGAGGTTCAGGGTGCATCTGCACTGCAGAATTAATGCAGTTTGATCCCACTTCAACTGCCATGGCACAATGCTGTGGGATCCTGAATGTGGTAGTTTGGTGAGAGAAAGCTAAAGGCCTTGTCCAACTAAATCTCTCATGCTTCTATAATAGGCAAAGGTAAAGGTTTTCCCCTGGAATTAAGTCTAGTTGTGTCCGACTCTGGGAGTTGGTGCTCACCTCCATTTCTAAGTTGAAGAGCCAGCATTGTCCATAGACACCTCCAAGGTCATGTGGCCAGCATGGCTGCATGGAGCCCCGTTACCTTCCCGCCGGAGTGGTATCTATTGATCTAGTCACATTTGCATGTTTTCGAACTGCTAGGTTGGCAGAATCATAGAATCCTAGAGTTGGAAGAGACCTCATGGGCCATCCAGTCCAACCCCATTCTGCCAAGAAGCAGGGATATTGCATTCAAATCACCCCTGACAGATGGCCATCCAGCCTCTGTTTAAAAGCTTCCAAAGAAGGAGCCTCCACCACACTCCGGGGCAGAGAGTTCCACTGCTGAACAGCTCTCACAGTCAGGAAGTTCTTCCTCATATTCAGGTGGGAGCTCACCCCACTCCACGGATTCAAACCTACGACCTTTCAGTCATCAAGTTCAGCAGCTTAGTGGTTTAACCCACTTGGCCACCCTGGGCTCCAATAATATTAGAATAATACTGGATTCTATAATACTGGAAGTTAAAGTGGTATCAAACTGTGTTAGAAGTACAGTGCAGATGCATCTTGGGTTACCCAAGATTAATTTGGATTTAAAAAAAAAAGAATTATTATTACTCTTATTATTATTCAACTCAAGTGAGATGCAAAGTGAATGGTGCAGAAAGGTTCATCTGGGCTTGGCAAAGAATCAGTTCTAAAGTCAACTTTGTTTCATTATGTTATTGTCACTATTTGACTGCATTACTATGTTACTGTTAAGCAATTTTATTATATGTTATTGTCTGTTTTGTATGTATTTCATTTTGCCTTATTGTAATTATTTGGGCTTGGCCTCATGGTTAGGTTAGGGTTTTGGATTAGGATTAAAATTGGTGTTAGGGTTAGGATTAGGATTATGGAGGTGGTTAGAGTTAGGGTTAGGGTTAGGGTTAGGGAAAGGGTTAGAGTTAAGGTTAAGGTTAGAATTAGGGTTAAGTTTAGTTTAAGGTTTTGTGAAAGGGTTAGGGTTAGTGTTAGTGTTTGTGTTAGGGTTGGATGAGGGTTATGTTAAGGGTTTGGGTTAGGATTAGGGGAAGGGTTAGGGTTAGGTTTAGTTTAAAGGTTAGGGACAGAGTTAGAGTTAGGGTTTGTGATAGGGTTAGAGTTAGGGTTGGGTGAGGGTTATGTTAAGGGTTTGGGTTAGGATTAGGGGAATGGTTAGGGTTAGGGTTAAGTTTAGTTCAAAGGTTAGGGACAGAGTTAGAGTTAGGGTTTGTGATAGGGTTAAGGTTAGGGTTTGTGTTAAGGTTGGATTAGGTTATGTTAAGGATTAGAGTTAGGATTAGGGGATGGGTTAGGCTTAGGGTTAAATTTAGATTAAGGGTTAGGGATAGAGGAAGGGTTAGGGTTTGTGAGAGGGTTAGGGTTGGATAAGGGTTATGTTAAGGGTTAGGGTTAGGATTAGGGGAAAGGTTAGGGTTAAGTTTAGATTAAGGGATAGAGTTAGGGTTAGAATTTGTGATAGGGTTAGGGTTGGATGAGGGTTATGTTAAGGGTTAGGGTTAGGATTAGGATTAGGGGGATGGTTAAGGTTAAGTTTAGTTTAAGGGTTAGGGATAGAGTATGGGTAAGGGTTAGGGTTAAGTTTAGTTTAAGGGTTAGGGACAGAGTTAGAGTTAGGGTTTGTGATATGGTTAGGGTTAGTGTTGGATTAGGGGTATGTTAAGGGTTTGTGTTAGGATTAGGGGAAGGGTTAGGGTTAGGGTTAAGTTTAGATTAAGGGCTAGAGTTAGGGTTAGGGTTTGTGATAGGGTTAGGGTTGGATGTTAAGGTTTGGATTAGGGTTTGGGTTAGGGAAAGGTTTAAGGTTAAGGTCAGGATTAGAGTTAGGGTAAAGGTTAGTTTAAGGGTTAGGGATAGAGTTAGGGTTAGGGTTAGAGTTGGAGTTAGTTTAATGGTAAGGGTTAGGGTTAGAGTCAGGGTTTGGGTTAGGGTTAGTAATAGGGATAGGCTTAAAGTTAGGGTTAGTGTTAGGGTTTAGCTTGGTGTTGGATTAGGGTTATGTTAAGGGTTTGTGTTAGGATTAGGGGAAGGGTTAGGGTTATGGTTAGGGTTAGAGTTAGGGTTAAGTTTAGATTAAGGGATAGAGTTGGGGTTAGGGTTGGATTAGGGAAAGGGTTAGGGTTAAGGTCAGGGTTAGAGTTAGGGTTAAGATTAGTTTAAGAGTTAGGGATAGAGTTGGAGTTAGTTAACTTAATGGTAAGGGTTATAGTCAGGGTTTGGGTTAGGGTTAGTAATAGGGATAGGCTTAAAGTTAGGGTTAGCGTTAGGGTTTAGCTTGGTGTTGGATTAGGGTTATGTTAAGGGTTTGTGTTAGGATTAGGGGAAGGGTTATGGTTAGGGTTAGAGTTAAGTTTAGATTAAGGGATAGAGTTAGGGTTAGGGTTGGATTAGGGAAAGGGTTAGGGTTAAGATCAGGGTTAAGGTTAGTTTAAGAGTTAGGGATAGAGTTAGGGTTAGAGTTGGAGTTAGTTAACTTAATGGTAAGGGTTAGAGTCAGGATTTGGGTTAGGATTAGTAATAGGGATAGGTTTAAAGTTAGGGTTAGAGTTAGGGTTAAGGTTAGTTTAAGAGTTAGGGATAGAGTTAGGGTTAGAGTTGGAGTTAGTTAACTTAATGGTAAGGGTTAGAGTCAGGGTTTGGGTTAGGATTAGTAATAGGGATAGGCTTAAAGTTAGGGTTAGAGTTAGGGTTAAGGTTAGTTTAAGAGTTAGGGATAGAGTTAGGGTTAGAGTTGGAGTTAGTTAACTTAATGGTAAGGGTTAGAGTCAGGATTTGGGTTAGGATTAGTAATAGGGATAGGTTTAAAGTTAGGGTTAGAGTTAGGGTTAAGGTTAGTTTAAGAGTTAGGGATAGAGTTAGGGTTAGAGTTGGAGTTAGTTAACTTAATGGTAAGGGTTAGAGTCAGGGTTTGGGTTAGGATTAGTAATAGGGATAGGCTTAAAGTTAGGGTTAAAGTTAGAGTTAAGGTTAGTTTAAGAGTTAGGGATAGAGTTAGGGTTAGAGTTGGAATTAGAGTTAACTTAATGGTAACAGAGTCAGGGTTTGGGTTAGGATTAGTAATAGGGATAGTCTTAAAGTTAGGGTTAGCGTTAGAGTTAAGGTTAATTTAAGAGTTAGGGATAGAGTTAGGGTTAGAGTTGGAATTAGAGTTAACTTAATGGTAACAGAGTCAGGGTTTGGGTTAGGATTAGTAATAGGGATAGTCTTAAAGTTAGGGTTAGAGTTAAGGTTAATTTAAGAGTTAGGGATAGAGTTAGGGTTAGAGTTGGAATTAGAGTTAACTTAATGGTAACAGAGTCAGGGTTTGGGTTAGGATTAGTAATAGGGATAGGCTTAAAGTTAGGATTAGCGTTAGAGTTAAGGTTAGTTTAAGAGTTAGGGATAGAGTTAGGGTTAGAGTTGGAGTTAGTTAACTTAATGGTAAGGGTTAGAGTCAGGGTTTGGGTTAGGATTAGTAATAAGGATAGGCTTAAAGTTAGGGTTAGAGTTAGGGTTAAGGTTAGTTTAAGAGTTAGGGATAGAGTTAGGGTTAGAGTTGGAGTTAGAGTTAACTTAATGGTAACAGAGTCAGGGTTTGGGTTAGGATTAGTAATAGGGATAGGCTTAAAGTTAGGGTTAGAGTTAAGGTTAATTTAAGAGTTAGGGATAGAGTTAGGGTTAGAGTTGGAATTAGAGTTAACTTAATGGTAACAGAGTCAGGGTTTGGGTTAGGATTAGTAATAGGGATAGGCTTAAAGTTAGGATTAGCGTTAAAGTTTAGCTTGGTGTTTGGTTGGGGTCAGCGTTTGCTTAAGGGTTAGGGTTTAGGGTTAGGTTTAGGGTTAGGGTTAGTGCCAGATGAGAAGACACTGTCCTTGGCCTCCTTTCCTTTTCCTTTCAATCCCTCAGGAGTTTATATATTCCTGTTTATGGGTCTGCGGGCACTCTGCACACGCTCAGGAACACTGTTGCCTTGCCAGGTGCAGGAGGAAGGGGAGAAGAAGCAGAGGAGGAGCAAGAGGGGGCGTGGCTTGAGGCGGGGCCCATAAATACAGGGCGCGGGTTGCGGGCAGCTCCTGGGCAGTGGCGCGTCGGGCAGAGACAGGGAAGGAAGGAAGAGAAGAAGGGGAGAAGGGTCTGGCTGAGGTTCGAGTCCCGCCTCTGCCCGCTTCTCTCTCTCTCTCTATTTCCCTCCGCATGGCTTCGCGGCTGGGCTCTTGCGGCTGGGAGAGGCTGGAGATGCCCGGCGAAGAAGGGCAAGGCCTCGGCCGAGGAGGAGCAGGAGGAGGAGGAGCAGGAGGAGGAGGGGAGAAGGCTGCGGCGGAGAGCCGGATCCGGCGCCCCATGAACGCCTTCATGGTCTGGGCCAAGGACGAGAGGAAGCGCCTGGCCGCACAGAACCCGGACCTGCACAACGCCGAGCTCAGCAAGATGCTGGGTGAGTTACATAGAGGAAGAGGGTTGGCTGTTAACGCGGGTTGGCTGCCTGTCTGTCCCATCCCTGGAACTTGACCCGGGCCAAACCCAACTCAGGCAAAAGAGCCAAGCAAAGACTAGCAGCGGTTCCTTACCAAACTACAGACCCTAATAGACCTCCCCCTCCAATAACATTAAGGTTTGGGAGTTAAAGCGGTATCAAACTGTGTTAACTCTGCAGTGTGGACGACACCCTGGTTCCTTACCAAACT
The DNA here is from genome assembly GCF_037176765.1 of Anolis sagrei. Taxonomy (NCBI): domain Eukaryota; kingdom Metazoa; phylum Chordata; class Lepidosauria; order Squamata; family Anolidae; genus Anolis; species Anolis sagrei. The sequence goes on along the minus strand of NC_090021.1, from coordinate 9,146,252 downwards.
ACAGACCCTAATAGACCTCCCCCTCCAATAACATTAAGGTTTGGGAGTTAAAGCGGTATCAAACTGTGTTAACTCTGCAGTGTGGACGGCACCCTGGTTCCTTACCAAACTACAGACCCTAATAGACCTCCCCCTCCAATAACATTAAGGTTTGGGAGTTAAAGCGGTATCAAACTGTGTTAACTCTGCAGTGTGGACGGCACCCTGGTTCCTTACCAAACTACAGACCCTAATAGACCTCCCCCTCCAATAACATTAAGGTTTGGGAGTTAAAGCGGTATCAAACTGTGTTAACTCTGCAGTGTGGACGGCACCCTGGTTCCTTACCAAACTACAGACCCTAATAGACCTCCCCCTCCAATAACATTAAGGTTTGGGAGTTAAAGCGGTATCAAACCAAACTACAGACCCCAATTGACCCCTCTCCAATAACATTAAGGTTTGGGAGTTAAAGCGGTATCAAACTGTGTTAACTCTGCAGTGTGGACGGCACCCTGGTTCCTTACCAAACTACAGACCCTAATAGACCCCCCTCCTATAACATTGAAGTTTGGGAGTTAAAGTGATATCAAACTGTGCTAACTCTGCAGTGTGGACGGCACCCTGGTTCCTTACCAAACTGCAGACCCTAATAGACCCCCCTCCTATAACATTGAAGTTTGGGAGTTAAAGTGGTATCAAACTGTGTTAACCTTGCAGTGTGGACGGCACCCTGGTTCCTTACCAAACTACAGACCCTAATAGCACTCCCCCTCTAATAACATTAAGGTTTGGGAGTTAAAGCGGTATCAAACTGTGTTAATTCTGCAGTGTGGGCGGCATCCCGTAGGTTAAGTGAGGCAACGCCACCTTGCCAATCTCATTCGTTAGAGAAGGTGAAAGGTCTTGTAACTCAAGCCTTCCCAACTCCCGGGATGCCATAGCCTTGAGCCTTGGTGATTAAAGCGGTTTTGATCTGCGTTATTTCCACAGTGTGGACGCACCCCGTGTGTTAAGTGAGGCAACGCCACTGTTCGGTAGACTACCAATCTCCTTCGTTAGAGAAGGGCGAAAGACCTTGCAAGTCTCCAACTCCTGGTTTAAAACCGCAGTTAAAGCGGTTTAAAACTGTGTTATTTCCACAGGGTGGACGCAAACCATGTGTTCAGTGAGACAACGAAACTCTTCGCTAGACCCAACCAATCTCTTTCGTTAGAGAAAGCAAAAGACCTTACATGTCTCCAACTCCCGGTGTAAAACCGCAGTTAAAGCGACTTTAAACTGTTATTTTCACAATGTGGGCGCAAACCATGTGTTAAGTGAGGCAACGCCACTCTTCAGTAGACCTCCTCATGCGGGGACATGAGAGAAGCCTCCCACAAGGATGATTAAAAACATCAAAATCATCCAGGCGTCCCCTGGGCAACGTCCTTGCAGACGGCCAATTCTCTCACACCAGAAGCGACTTGCAGTTTCTCAGGTCGCTCCTCACACGATCAAAAAAAAAAAAGAGAGAAAGAGAGAGAGAGAGACCCAGCCAATCTCCTTCGTTAGAGGAGGCGAAAGACCTTACAAGTCTCCAACTCCTGGTTCAAAACAGCAGTTAAAGCGACTTTAAACTGTGTTATTTACACAGTGTGGGCGCAAACCATGTGTTCAATGAGGCAACGCCACTCTTCGGTAGACTTTGCCAATCTCCTTTGTTAGAGAAGGCAAAAGACCTTACAAGTTTCCAACTCCCGGCTTATAACTGCAGCTAAAACGGTTTTAAACTGCGTTATTTCCATCGTGTGGATGCACCCCAAGCATCTGTCCCAACTTTCTTTCCTACCTCTTTGATAAACTTTTTCTGGACTCGCTTTTTCTGGACTGCGTAATTTAGAATGCACCTACACTGCAGAGTTAACGCAGTTTGATACCGCATTAGCTGCGATGGTTCATAGAATGATAGAATCCTTGAGTTAGAAGAGACCTCGTGGCAACCCTCTTCTAAGATGCAGGAAAATCGCATCCCTAGGAGTTGTAGTTTCCCTTGCAAATCTCTAACTCTCGGGGTGGCATAGCCTTGACCCCTGGCAGTTAAAGCGGTTATAAACTGCATTATTTCTTCAGCACCCTTAGCCTTTCCCCCCGCGAACCGACTTTCTCATCCTTTTTCCCAACTTTGTTTCCCATCTCATTGCAAACCTTTTTTTGGAACCTAGAAGGCATCTATACTGTAGATTTAACGCAGTTCGATAACGCTTTACATAAAAAGCCTAATTTCTAAGGAATCCTATATGTTGTAGTTTCTCTGCCTAAGACTTCTGCTGCCTCACCAAAGTACAAATCCTAGGATTCCATAACATTGAGGCCGTGGCAGCTAAAGCGGTGTCAAACTGCATTAATTCCGCAATGTAGATGCACTCATAAGCCCAGCATGGAACTGTTTTTGTTTTAAGGGGGGAATTAAAGTTAAAACCTAATGTAAAAGGTAAACGCTACTCTTGTCAATAGGTTACAATAAAGAATTATTTCCCATTATTATTATTATTATTATTATTATTATTATATAGGTGCAGTAAACAATTAAAACGGTTTATGTTAATTGGGAAAAATAACTAACTTGTACAATTATTAATTGGGTATTTAAACCAACGATTGGGAGAAATTTGTCTGGATTTTCTTGCAAATGTTCACAGAAATAGTATTTCCATGGTGGGAATATTAATTGGGACCAACAATAGGAGGAAATGTTAATTCTCTCCCTCTATGTAATATAATATAATATATATATATATCTTACAAAGTAATATATATTGCAAAGTACATATATATGCAAAGTAAACATACAAATAAATTATTTCTTTTTAGTTGCTGCATATGTATACGTGTATATATGTAATGTGTATATATACATATATATATAATGTATATATAAACTATATATATATAACAAAGTTGCAAAGTAATATATATATATATATATGCAAAGTAAACATACAAATAAATTATTTCTTTTTAGTTGCTGCATATGTATATGTGTATATATATATAATGTGTGTATATACATATATATAATGTATATATATACATTATATATAATTTATATTTTATTGTTTTCAAAACTACTTGTGTGCATTTATGGTTTTGCAAATGGTAAAATACAATGCATTTGTTCAACTATTTTCAGAACTCTCTCTAGATATCTATCTATCTATCTATCAAAAAGTTATATATATATATATATATATATATATGCAGCAACTAAAAAGAAAAGATTTATTTGTATGTTTACCTAGCAATTTCTCTCCCCTCCCCTTTGATTTTTCTTCCTCAACAGTTATTTTTCAATGCGTTGCATGGAGAACTTTCTCAAATCGAAAAGTCTCCAAAGTTTCTTCTGAGTTGGAAAACAATTAGAAGGACACACAAAGAGGCCAAATTCCCCAGGAAAAAAAAAACCCTAGAGATATATCTCTCATATATATAATATATATGAAAATAGTTGAACAAATGCATTGTATTTTACCATTTACAAAACTCTAAATACACACATATAGTTTTGAAAACTATAAAATATAAATTCCCCTTCCTCTGCATCCTGTATCAATCGCTCTGCAAGAAAATTCTTATATATTCATATACATACATACATACTTTTTGATATATATATATAAGTATGTATGTATGTTTATATATATATATATATATATATATATATATATATATATATATGAAAAGTATGTATGTATATGGATGTGTGTGCATATATTTACATTTTCTTGTAATATGCTGTATTGGGACAGGATAAAGAGGAAGGGAAATCTACTATTTACCATTTTTAGAACTTTGTCTTACTCTCTCCGTGTATATATAGTAATATATAATACTAATATTGTGCTATGGTAATAATATCATATATTGTATTTACATATAACTGGTAAGCCGCTCAGAGTCCCTTCGGAGTGAGAAGGGCGGCGTATAAGTGTAATAAATAAACACACACATACACAAACTGTATATATAGAGTTAACAAATGTGTAGCATAGTATACATTATCCCTTAATATTGCTTTACTTTTTCCTTTACCTATATAAAGAGAGTGGTTTCAAAATGTTTAACAAATGCACAAGATTTGACCAATTTCATTTTTTTCTATAGAGATAGATAGTTTTGGATACTATACATTTTAATATAAACACATATTTGTAGTTTTGAAGATTGTAAACTGCTTAACAAATACTCAAAATCATACACATATACACAATACATATATATATATATAGAGAGAGAGAGAGAGAGAGAGAGTTAACAAATGTATAGCATAGTATGCATTATCCCTTAATATTTGTTTTTTCCTTTACATATATAAAGAGTGGCTTCAAAAAGTGTAACAAATGCACAAGATTTGACCAATTTCATTTTTTTTCTACAATAGAGATAGATAGTTTTGGATACTATAGATTTTAATATAAACACATATTTGTAGTTTTGAAGATTGTAAACTGGTTAACAAATACTCAAAATCCCCCCCCTCTCTCTATATATACACACACTACTCAAAATCCTATACACACACAAACTATATATATAAGTTAACAAATTTATAGGATATACATTCTAAAAATATAATGTATATCCTATACATTTGCTAACTTATATAGTTTGTGTGTATGTGTGTGTGTGTGTGTGTATATATATATATATATATATATATGAGAGAGATTTTGAGTATTTGTTAACCTTCAAAACTACAAATGTGTGGGTATCTATATATTAAAATCTATAGTATCCAAAACTATCTATTTATATAAAAAATTGAAATTGGTCAGATCTTGTGCATTTGTTAAATATTTGGAAAACCTTCTATATATGTAAAGGAAAAAAACAAATATTAGAAGATGAAGGGAAAGCTACTTATCTATCTGTATGGTAAAACATCAAAACATTTGGGGCTCACCTGGACAACTTACTTGCAGAGGGCCAATTCTTGGGGGGGGGGGGGGGGGTGGGTTCGTAAGGGTTAGCTGTTTCTGTGATTTTAAATTTACTGATTTTTGTGTGGTTTGTTTACTTGGCCATGGATCCCATTGCTTAGATTTTTCGTCTAGAATTTTAAGGTTCTAATATTTTTAAATAGGTCTTTAACATTACTCTCTCTCTCTCTCTCTCTATATATATATATACATACACACACACACACAACCCTATACCTTTGTTAACCATTTTGCCATTTTCAAAACTATATATATATATATATATATATATATATATATATATATACACATACACACACACACACACATACATACATAAACCTATACATACATATGTAATTTTGTGTATTTGTTAACTATTTTAATATATATATATATATATATACACACACACACACACACACACATACATAGAGTATACACATACATACATGTATATACACACAGTATTATTTTTATTGTTATTGTTTATTTATAACCAGCTTTTTCTTTCCACAAAGGAGGCGTACACACCACTCTCTCTCTCTCTCTATATATATATATATATACACACACAAAACCTATACCTTTGTTAACCATTTGCCATTTTCAAAACTATATATATATATACACACACAAACCTATATATACATATGTAATTTTGTGTATTTGTTAACTCACTCTCTCTATACACACACACAACCTATACCTTTGTTAACCATTTGCCATTTTCAAAACAATATATATATATACACACACAAACCTATATATATATATGTAATTTTGTGTATTTGTTAACTCACTCTCTCTCTCTATATATATATATACACACACACATATACATACAGTATACACATACATACATGTATATACACACAGTATTATTTTTATTGTTACTGTTTATTTACAACCTGTGGTATATAAATATAGTAAATATATAAATATAGTAAATAAATATATAAATACTATATAAAGTGTGTGTATGTATATATATATATATATATATATATATACTATAATATATATACTGTAGTTATAGTGTATTTATATATACAGTTATATATATATTTAAAAACTGTATACATAATTTTAATGTAGTTAAAGTGGAAGAAATAGATATATATCTATGTATATATAGAAAGAGTGTGTGTGTATACTGTAGATATAGTGTTGTTGTACATTAAAAACTATATAAAGTTTTAAAGTGGAAGGAATAGATATATCTATGTAGATATATATATATAGTGTGTGTGTGTTGCCCTTTAATTCTGTGTATTTGTTAACCAGATTTTACCACTTTCAATCTTGCTTTAAATCTAGATTTGAAAATATTAAAACCTTAAAATATTAGGTGGGTGAAAAATCTTAATAAAACAGCTATTATTTATCTGTAAATAGGTTTCACTTTGCAAAAGGGAAAGCAGGGACCTATGTGCCTCCTTGATCTCCCAGTTAGAACCCTGTTTAGCTTTTGTGGATTGAGTTTAGATGGAGAAAGAGCTCAATTGCCGGCTTTTGGAAAGGACAATGGGATATGTGTATTGAACCTTTTTCTTTCTGAATTAACATTTTTGCAACTGTCTTAAACAGGGGGATACATAGTACTAATTTTTATCTCTGGCAGGGAAATCACTGTTGCTTATTTTTAATTGTTTAGTTTAGTTAATAATTTACGATGTTTAGATTTTTTTTTTGCTCCCACAATGCCATTAAATGTTGGATAAAACTACACCATGGAAAGCAAAGCAATCCTTTTAAGCATATTCATTTTTCTTCCTCTCTTGCAAACTAGCTGTGCTTAATCTGGTTTGCAAAGCAGCTCCTTAAAATAGGAAATAATTAGAATTCAGTGGCATTTCTGTTTGGATATAAATTACTTTCCCTTGCCACTAAATTCAAATTATTTCTGAGTTCCAGCTTGCTTCTCTTTGTAAAACTGCATCTACACTGTAAAGTTAATGCAGTTTCAGACCATTTTAACTGATGCAGAATCCTAGGTGTCAAACAGCATTAATTCCACAGTGTAAAATGGCTCAGTGCTATGGAGTCATGGGAGTTGTAGTTTCACAAGGTTTCTACCCTTCTCT